>NC_056751.1:58980080-59580080 GCF_019279795.1 Protopterus annectens | reverse complement strand
GGACATTACGGAAAATATAGCCAATTGAAAACTGATTCCTTACAGAATCCAGAAATTTTCATAGGAATCCAGTTGAGTTCTACGACTTATGTTTGTCCTCACTTTGATAAACCGCGGGATAGGTTTTACTGTTTTCGTATGTCACTTTCAGTGAAAATGCCGTTGTTAACCTTTGAGTCAGCATCAGTTTTTCTCCATTTCTCTAGCTCTTCTAGATACAACCTTTCATGCCAATCCTTCAGTAGACTTGACAGTACAATGGTCTATTCCTTACCAGTCTCTATCTTCTCATGCAAAACACACCTGAAATTACAACCCCGTATTTACTGCTGGACCCATTTAAAGGACGTTTTATCAAACAAACTGTTGTCTTTCCTCCTCTGTTTGCTTACAGTATCCACATATGGCCTACTCCCTATCTACCATTGATCCCGAAGTTTTTGCATAAAGCCAGCAAGCTGAGGACATCTGTTATCTCATTGCCTCTTTCTGGAATCATCAGGTATGGTTCCTCTCTCTCTCTCACTCGCTCTTCTAATTTCATCTGAAACATCCTCCAGGGTTTCTGGAGCTCTGTCTGGATCTCGTATCTCACCTGGTGGAGATCAAGTGTCTCTCTTTCGATGTCTTCTAACTGCATGGTTCCTCCAGTTTCATTGTATATGTTATGGTCCAGCCTTGCTTCCTCTGTCCATGATATTTAGTTTCCCAGAGGAATTCTACTAAGAAGGCCTATAGAAGCAAATGGAAAACATTACCCATATGGGCTTCCTATCAGAACATTTGCACTTTCTCTGCTACTTCTTTTGCCATCCTTCCCTTTCTTACCAACCCCATTTAAGGAGAAGGTGAGTTTTCTCAACTATTAAACTTCAGTTAGCAACTGTATTGATTTTTTCACTCTGGAAATGAAATCCTTTCCTTGACGACTTCCAGATTATGTAAAGCTTTCCTGAAAGGGATCTTGCTGCTTAGACCTACTCCCTCATGAAAGACCCCTCTTCTCCTTTGGGTCTCACGGTTATTCTTCAGAGACTGACACTGAAACCCTTGAATCAGCGAGTAATTGTGATATGAAATTTCTGTCATGGGAAGCTTTCTTCTTGCTAGCAAATACATTGGCAAAATGAATTTCAGTGTTTCAGGCCTTGTTTTCCAAACCCCCTTACATTTTTTACATAAAGATAGGGTGTCCATCTGGACCAATCCCCCTTTATAACCATAGTAACTGCAGATACTAACATTAATCATCCATACTATTGCCAATTATCGTTCACAAAACGTGGCTAACGCATCTTAAACCTCTTTGATGTTCATATACAATTATGTTAATACTTCATGCAACCAGGCAGTACAGAAAGTCTGATCAGATGTTCATCTCCCTTTCATTCTAGTCTCTTTGGTTAAGCAGTCTTCGATATTAACTTGGCAAAATAGACTACTGCTCGTATTTTTGCTGACTTATTTCCAAAGTAGTTTTAGAATTGCTTCCTCATCCTAAACATAATCTTCTTTCAGGGCCTCCCAAGAGTCAAGTTGCTGGGAATTCTGACCCATCAGTGAGGAAGAATGAAAAGGACATTATCAGATAAAGAAGTTGCATACTCATAATGTTCTATCTGTGTTGTCCATTTTCATTCTTCCTCACCTTCCCTCCCAACCACCCACCCGGCCTTGTCTTTCCTAGAAGGATACAGGATGATATAAGAACTTTAATATTTCTGGTTTAGGCATTAATAATGTCTTCATCTGACCTATCTTTAAATACCTGTAGGCATTGGGCAGCAAAATTGATATGAAGAGATAGGGATATTGCAGTGCATTGTGGAAAGAGGGAGAAGCTCAAGATTAGGATCCAAAGTCATGGAAATGCAGCCAAGTCAGATCCGAGACCCATCAGTGAGGAAGAATGAAAATGAACAACACAGATGGAACGTTATGGTGAGTACATAACTTCTTTTCACCATTTCTTAGCAATCTTGGATTCCAGGTAAATGTACAAAAATCCTCCTCGACTCCATCACAAAAAATTGTGTTTTTGGGCTGCCATATAGACACTTCTCAGCAAAAGGCTTTTACACAGGAGAATGTCGAATTTTATCTGGAAACTTACATAAGCTTCCTCCAGTCAGTCTCAGACTTCTGCAAGAGAATATCACAGGATTCTTGGGTTCATGGCTACTGTGTTTCTCGTGATTTTTCCTCACTGTGTTACACATTAGAAAAATTCAGTAGTTTGTAAAGAATGCACATGCCCATCATCTTCATTCTCTGGATTTTCAGACTCCAGTTTTGGGGTTTGTCAAACAGGAACTGCATTGGTGGAGATAACAAATGGCTGTAAATCCAAGCCCCACCCCACCCCCCTTTCTCCTCGGATCCAAAGATGGTCTCTAACTCCAGATTTTGCTTGGGGAGTGGTTTCTATGGGGGTAAAGGTGCAAGACCTGTGGAATTCCTTAGACCAAAACATGTAAATTTCAAAGAGATTATGGCTGTGATTCATACCTTAAAAACTGTTCATTTGTGGTGAAGAGATTTTCACATCTTAGTCTCTCTTCTTCAGTGATGTATGCAAACAAGTGGGGGGTGGTCAGGTCGTACATGCTGGCTGTGATGGCTTGGGAAGTAGAGCTACAGCACTTGTTTAACCGTCCAAGCATCTTATATTCTGTCAAAGCAAAATAAACAAGCTGAGCAGGACTAGGGCCAACTTTCATGAATGGAAACTGAACGAGGCAGTTTTCCAGTACTTGTTCCAGTTGTGGGGAACACTTAAAATAGATCTGTTTACCTCCTTTCAAAACACAACTGAGCAAATTTGGCTTGCACGCAAGCCTGGAAAACAGATGCATTTTTATTCCTGTCATCAGAAATGTTCCTTTATGCATTTTCATGCTTCTTACTGATACCCAGGGTAATTCTGCAGCTTTAGAAGGACTCTCCAAAAATCCTTGTGGTGACTCCCTTTTGGCCTAAGCAACATTGATGATGTTCTTCATCTCACATTGCTGCAGTCCTTACTTATGGGTAGTCCGCTGTCCTTGGTCGGCCCGAATACCAAAGTATTAGGCTGACGTCGGTCATGGGCGCCTAGATCTGACATCAGAGCGTCAGGGTATAAAGGCGCATGATCGACGTCATATCCTCAGTCTTTTTTGCCGCATGGTCCGATGCAGAAGCAGCGTTGCAAGTGCCGTTCGGCGTTCTGAAATTTTTCGCTGGAGTTTCAGACCGATACCAAGTTGGGCTAAGTACCCCGTTGGGGAATATTTTTGTTTTTTCTTGCCTCAGTTACTTACCGGATGTCAGAAAAAGTGAATAATTGTATTTCTTGTGGGAAACAGATACCGCATAGGGATTACCACTCGCTTTGTATTCCTTGTTTGGGACCGGAGCACGTAGTCGGGTGTCGGTTTTGTGCTAGGTTTAATAAGCGCACTATAAAACGGAGGTTAGATTGCGCTAGGTTAGTCTTTGGCAAGAGGTATAATTATAATATGCCGTCGGATGTTCCGACGCCTGCTTCTACTAAGAAGCGCAAAGACAAATCTTTAAAGCCTAGGCAGGATGATTCGTCCGTTTCGGACGCTGGACCTTTAGAAGCTACAGCTGAACAAGTGGATCCGGCTGAAGTTTCTGTTGAGTCCCAGGGGGAAACTTTGATTTTACAAGATGTGGCCTCTCAGGAGGCAGGTCAGGCTGAAGGGGCCTCTCAGGTTACTATTCTCCCTTCTATGCCTAAGGTGGTTAGGCCTTCTGCTGCTGTTTCTAAGGCTCCTTCTAAGGGCAGGTCTGTTTTGCCTTCCTCTGGTGTCAGTTCTGGTTCTTCAGGGTCTGTGCCTAAAAAGCACATGCTTAAAATGGCAGAGGATTTGATTACTTTAATTAGAGGTTCTATTCCCCCTCCTGATAAGAGGCCCAGGATGGAGCCAGAGTTGGAAAGTTTGGAGCAGGCCTCAGATGATTCAGAGTCTTCTGCTGAAGACATTCAAGATTTCCCTCCTTATTCTGATTCTGATGCAGAGGATTCCACTCCTTCTGCTTCTCCTCCAGAGGATTTTTCATTTTCTGAAACTCTGCATTCCATGAGGGAGCATTTTTAAGTGGGAGGAACAGGATTACTCTGATTCACGGAAGAGGCTTAGGGAGTTCTTGTTTTTACCACAGACCGGATAGGTATTACAGGGTGCCTGAGGCTCATAAATATCTGTATAACAGTCCTAGGGCGGACCCAGAAACTATTAGTCAGGGGCCTAAGGGTGTTAGAGCCTCTGTTGTTAAGAATCCGGTTCCTCTGGATAAGGAAGCTAGAGCTTTGGATAGATGGGGTAAGAAGGTGTATACCTCTTCTACTTTAGCAATGAGAGCTTTGAACGGCCAGTTTCATAGGTTGAAGTATCAGAATTTCCTCCTTTCTCAGCTAAGATCTAAAGTGGATGCTTTGGCAGAGGGCATAGAGTGTAAAGAATTGCAGGATTTCGTGCATGTTTCTGAACAGGTGGGTAAGCACTCTTTGTAATGTGGTTTTGATGCTTTACAGGCTTCTTCTAGGGTGGCTGCCACTAGTTCAGTTATTCGTAGGCACGCCTGGCTTAAGGATCAGAATTTGTCTGAGCATGTTAAGTCTAGAATTCTGGATGCCCCTTTACAGTCTGAAGTTTTGTTTGGTCCTCCTGTGGAGTCAGTCTTAAAGAAAATGGAAGACAAGGCTAAGTCTATGCAGACTGTTAGATTTTTTGCAGGTACAACCTCCAAAGTTTAGTAGAAAGTGGCCTACTAAGGGGTGGACGTACCCTACTTCTGATTCCCAGTCTAGGGGTAGATCTAGGCTTGGTAGGGGCAGAGCTCAGAGTACCTTCAGGCCGAGACAATGGAGTTCGCCTGCTCAATCTGCTGGTGAGGGCAGGGGCCAGTCCTTTCGTAAACAGGCCCAATGACCTGCATTTTCAGCTGCCAGATTCTTCTTGCCGGACAGCTCCTTTGGGAGGAAAGTTGGCTCTTTTCAAGCAAAATTGGCATTTAGTCACCCAGGACAAATGGGTATTGGACATTATCAACCGAGGTTACAAGTTCTATTTCCACACCATGCCTCTTTTCAAAGGCATGCCAGACATCCCTCCTCGGCAAAGGATAGAGGCTCACAGACAAATTTCTTTACTTCTTCAAATAGGAGCTATACAGCCAGTTCCTCTGTCAGAAGTGGGCCTAGGATTTTATTCTCGCCTGTTTCTAGTTCCAAAGAAAGGGAACACGTGGAGACCAATTTTGGATTTATCTATCCTCAACACTTACCTGGACATTCCAAAGTTCAAGATGCTGACTTTACAACAACTTTTACCTCTGTTGGGAAAAGATCACTGGATGGTTACTCTGGATCTCAAAGAGGCTTACCTTCATGTTCCTTTCAGGCCCAGTTGCAGGAAGTACCTACGTTCTCTGCATTGCCCTTTGGCTTATCTACTGCGCCCAGAGTGTTCACAAAGGTTCTGGCTCCAGTGATAGCATTTTTCAGACTAAGAGGAATACAGATTTATCCTTATTTGGATGACTGCCTGATTATTGCACAAGAAAAGGACGAACTTCTTCATCATCTACAGTATGTGATGGCAGTGTTAAGATGCCTAGGGTATTCTGTGAACGAAACAAAGTCCAGTCTAGTACCCTCTCAGGACATGTGCTTTCTGGGTGTGAGACTGAATACAGCTTCCCAGATGGCCTTTTGACCCCGGACAAACAAAGAAGCCTTTCTCTTTATTTCCAGCAAATGTCTCTACGGTCCAGGCTGACTGCAAGGACAGTCCTTCAAGCCTTGGGGTTCATGGCATCTTGTATTCTGGTGTTTCCCAATGCCAAATTGCATATGAGGAAGCTTCAATGGTATCTCAAAATGTGTGGACACAGCACTGCCAAGATCTAGACACTGTCATTCAGATAATACCTTGCATTCAGAAGGAGTTTTGTGGTGGGCTCAGGAATGTCACCTAAACAAGGGACTCTCTGTGACCCGCCAGAGGCGAGTCAGATTCTAACGACAGATGCCTCGGACAAGGCTTGGGGAGCACACCTCAATGGAAAATGGGTGCAAAACACGTGGCCTGTCAAACTCCAACATTTGCATATCAACTTGAAGGAAATGTTAGCAGTCCAGTTTGCATTGATGGCTTTCAAAGATTTACTTCACCCAGGGCAGGTGTTGATTCAAACAGACAACACTACTGTCATGTGGTACATCAACAAGCAGGGGAACCCATTCTTACCCTCTTTGCAGGCAAGCGATGATTCTGTGGGAAACTGCTCTCAATCTACACCTCAATCTTCAGGCAAGGTTTCTACCAGGAGCACAGAACTCCTTAGCAGATGTATTGAGCAGACAAATAGTGGATCCTCACGAGTGGAAATTGGATCCTCATGTATTTCAACAGTTGACAGTGTTATGGGGAACTCCAGACATAGATCTGTTCGCTTCTCCACTAAATTACCAGTTGCCAAAGTTTTGCACAAAAATGTTTAATCACACAGCTTGGAAGGTGGACGCTCTATCATTCAGTTGGAACAATCTGCATGTATATGCCTTTCCACCTCTGCCTCTTCTTCCCAAGGTACTTTTGAAGGCCAGACAAGACAAGCCAACCATGATTTTGATAGCACCGGATTGGCCTCGACAACACTGGTACCCACTACTGAGGAGTTTAGTACGAGAACCTCCATGGCCTCTGCCTTTGATTCCGCACCTTTTGTCACAAGAGGACAGTCACTTCCTCAATGTCAAGATTCAGTCTCTGCATCTAACAGCCTGGCATATTCTGTTTTAGACTCTGGAAGGTCTCAGCTTCCACAACAAGTTTTGAATGTTATTTTGGAGGCCAGGAGGCCTAGTACCAGGAAAGTTTACGGATAAATGGAGGAGATTTTTATTTGGAGCAAAGGAAAGGACCTTGATGTCTCCAAACCTGATTTAAGTGTTGCTCTTCAATATCTTACTGAGCTATTGGACAAGGGTTTGTCTTTCTCCTCAATAAAGGTTCATGCTGCAGCCATTTCTGCTCACTATGATTGTGACCCTCCTTTATTCTCTCATCCTTGGTTTAAGCAATTTCTTAGAGGGGCAAAGAATATAAGACCCCAAGAGCTCCTACTCCTGCTTGGGATCTCAATTTTGTGTTGGAAAAACTTACTCTACAACCTTTTGAGCCTGCAGCTACTGCCGAGTTAAAGTATTTGTCATGGAAAACTGCTTTTTGTTGGCCATTACCTCTGCAAGAAGGGTTTCTGAATTACAGGCCCTCATGGCAGTGGAGCCTTTCCTGATTTTTCATAAGGATAGGGTATCTTTACGCACTAATCCTTCCTTTATGCCTAAAGTGGTTTCTAGTGTGGCCTTAAATCAAACTATTCATTTGCCTACTTTTTATGCAAACCCCCAAAATAAAGGGGAGAAACTTTTGCATACTTTGGATATTCACAGGCAGTTGCGTTTTTATTTGAGCAGAACCAAGGAGTTCAGACAGTCTCAGCAATTGTTTGTTTCTTTTGCTTTGGGTTCACAGGGTAAACCTGTTTCAAAATAAACTATTTCTAAATGGATTGGGTTTTGTATTTCTTTCTGTTATTCCCATCATGGTAAGGAGATTCCTGCTGGAATCAGGCCTCATTCCACTAGGGCTACTGCTACTTCTACGGCCTTTCTAAGGGGGGTAGCTACAAAAGACATTTTGGAGGCAGCTTCTTGGAGTTCAGTGCATACCTTTTCTAAACATTACCACCTTCCTCTTTATTCTAAGTCAAGGGCTGGATTTGCCACTGCAATTTTACAGGGCATTTTAGCGGCCCCTAATGCTTTATGATTTTTACCATCCTCCCTTTCCCGTTGCTTTGGGATTCTACCCATAAGTAAGGACTGCAGCAATGTGAGATGAAGAACATAGTACAGTTTTGTACATCCATAAATGTAGATGTTCGAAGATCCACATTGCTGCAGTCCAATTTACCCTCCCTCCTTCCCCACTGTAGTTTGACTTGGTGCTATGCTTTAGGTGATGGTTGTTGTTGGGCATGTTTTTGGGAGGTATTCTGTTTTTGGCTGTGGCCTTTCTGGTTTGGCCTTCTGACATCTGGGGCAAGAAAAGACTGAGGATATGACGTCGATCATGCGCCTTTATACCCTGACGCTCTGATGTCAGATCTAGGCGCCCATGACCGACGTCAGCCTAATACTTTGGTATTCGGGCCGACCGAGGACAGCGGACTACCCATAAGTAAGGACTGCAGCAATGTGGATCTTCGAACATCTACATTTATGGTAGGTACAAAACTGTACTTTCCTTTCTTAAAGGACCTGGTTATGAGCATTTAACACACACTTCTTCACAGGCATGACTCACTCATAAGACAGGGGATGTTTGTTACACCCTAGTCGAAAACAACTTAACTGCCTGGATGATTTAACTTGGAAGGCCTCCTCTTTCATGAGGATCTGCAGCAGATACTGAAAGAGGCAAAAAAATATTCTACTAGGAAATCTTGTATTGTCAAGTGGAAAAGATTTTTTAGTTGGTGCCTAGGCAACAACCAGGGTCCCATTGGGGATTGTGTACCACTGGTGCTTAAATATTTATGCGAGTTACTTTTTTGTGGTCTGTTTTACTCCTCTGTCAAGTAACATTTGGAAGTCATTTCAGCATGTCGGCACTTTGATCCACCTCTTTCTTTATTTTTTTGGTAAACAGTTTCTAAAGGTGTTTTATATCTTGGGCCTTTCAGAAAACTGGTTGCTTCTCCCTGGGATCTTAAATTTTGTGAAAAAGTTAACTGTGTGGCCTTTTGAACCAGTTCATCTGGCAGATTTAAGATTCATCACATGGAAAATTGTACTCTCATCTCTCTGACATCTGAAAGAAGAGCATCTGAGTTGCAAGCTCTCATGGTGGGTGAACCCTATCTGGTTTTCCATAGAGATACGGTCTCATTTATGCCCAAAGTAGTCTGAGTTTATTTTGTATCAAGCCATCAATCTCCCTGTATTTTATCCAGATCCCCAGAACCAGGTAGAAAGAGTTCTGCATACAGTTCAGGTACTATTTTGACTTTATCATCTTTTCTAAAGAACTTAGTTAACTGTTTATTTCTTATGATGGGGCAAAGAAGGCACAACACATCAAAACAGACTATTTCTAGATGGTTGTTCTTTGCTTTTGCCTTTTACCCACCATAGTAAATCAGTTCAAGGCATTATCAAGGCAAGCTCCACTGTAGCCTTGGTATCTACAATGGGGAATTGGAGAGGGTGGACTCTAAAGCATTCTAGAGGCAGTAAAGTGGTCCTCTCTACATACCTTTATAAAATATTAGAAATTGGACTCCTTGTCCTGGTCCAGGACTGACTTTGCTAGGATCATTCTCCTTATCCTTCATGCTCACAGGTTGGATAGGCTGTGGTGATCAACCCATGTAGCCAACAGGCAGTGAGAATAATGAACATAGTTGGGTTGTGTACATTCCACTTACCATAACAGTAGATATTCAAAGTCATCACTGCTGCACTAGTCTTATCCACCCACTACCCCCCCCCCCCCACTTCTCTATGTAGTAAGTTATTGGGATGTAGTTTTTTTGTGTTTATATCTTTTAAGAGGGTCAGGATGCTTACACTCTATCTGTATGGGCTAAAAAGTCCTGAAGATTTCTTCACTCTGACTGATATTCCTCCTCTGGGCCAGCCAGTCAACAATTAGAGTGAAGGTATGGGAGGGAGCCAGAGCTTTGTGAACCTAGCTGTTTTTTAGGTAGGATGCAACCCATACACCAAAGAGGCTACTGCAGCAGTGAAGAATTTGAACATCCACTCTTATGGTAAGTGCAGTTTACAGAACTGTACTTTGCTGCACTTCCACTATGCCACTTTTTTAGATGAGAGTCTAACCAAGGATCTTAGCTGCTAGTGGTGGTTCAGTTGGATGTTAAACATACTTCTGAACTTAGTGGAAGTCTCTCCCGTGTTCTAGCCATATTTCTCCAGATTGGTCTAAGTCTTTATCAGGTATCAGGAAAACAAGACAAAGCCTTAGCGATACCAACCCAACTGAAAAAAAAAAAGTGAACATATCTCTCATGACTGTAATTTTCCAAAGATCGCGTATTTAGTGCAGTACTTGGTTGCGATGCTTGAACTGCATTTTTTTTGTGGAGTAGCAGGTTGGTGACTGCCGATGTTGACCTTCCTGCAGAGGTAGGCTGTGGTGGAAACGAGTTGAGTTTAGAAAAGAGTAGCTGGTTTAAGCCAGTTGCATATGGTACTGGCTGTAACCGAGAGTAAAATGTGTGTTAGATCATACTCTCATGTCCATAATTACCAACTAGATAGCTGCTTCATAAACCCTGTATAATAATGGTCTTGACTTTATATTCTGTTTATACGTGAAACTTCCCAAGTTGAATTATGTTATTAAAATCAAAAGCACCAAGTAATAAAATGAGATGTTAAGTTGTCTATCTCGCCTTCATTTCTTGCTTGTTGGGATCGGAGCCGATCCTCTACTCCGACTCTGCCATCTTGTATGAGAGCTGTTTAATGGCTCGAGGCTACCCCTTATTCCATGATGCCTAGCGCTAGCTACCCGGATCTCGTTTGCCGCTTCAGCTGCGAGGTTCGTTGTTACTGGCTCAGGCTCATGTAAGTTTTATTATACTACTTTTCTATCAGATTAGGGTTCCTTTTTTGATAATTTATAGTTTTCAATATAGTCGTTAGTTTGTTGTAGTATTAGTGTAATTGTAGTTTCCCTTAGAACTCGTTTAAATTAGAGAGTCCCCCCCCCTTTTCTTATCTCTCTTGTAGGTAGCGTTTTTAGTTTAAGCCTTTCGCTTTTTACCTCATAGGTAGCCGTTTAAGTTAGAGGCTTCCTAGTTAAAAAAAAACAAACTTCTTAACTGTAGTTTATTGTGTTTTAGTTAAGTTAGTGTCTGTAGTTTTTTGCTGTTTGGCCCTTTGGCCAAAACTTTCAGTGTAAGGTAGTATGTCTCTACTGGATATGTCTAAAGAATCCAAGGTGTCTGGATTCAAGAAGTGTAACTCATGCTGTCAGAAAATGTCCCTGACGGATGGGCACACTTCTTGCATCTGTTGCTTAGTCTCAGTACACCTGCAGGACTCTTGTTCTGTATGCCATGCATTCAGCCCAAAGGTTCTGCAGGAGCGCAAAAATAAGCTTATCTTGAGGGGTCTTCTTAAGCCCCAGGATTCACCAGCCAAGGCTCAGCCGGTGAAATCTCCTAAACCGGCCAAATCGTCGGCTCCCCGCTTGGAGCTGTCATTGGCCCAAACATTACCTACTACTTCGGTTCCAGCTGGACCTGCGGAAGCTGCCTCCCATTCGGCTCCACCAATATCTTCGGAGCCGTCTCGGACCCACAAGAGACCGAGGTCGCCTTCTCTAGAGTCTATACATTCGGCTCCTCGGTCTCTCCTGTTGCAGAGTGACCGCAGTCACAGATCCTCCCACTCCTCTCGGTCCTCTAGACTCTCGGATCACGACGTGGAGAAAGTGGTCAGTAGGTTGTTGAAGTCGCAGACACTGGCCAAAATGTTATCCAGCCCCTCCTCAACAGGTGTCTGCTCCATCTGCTTCCATCGATGTTTCTCCTCCGACTCCACTGAGCTCAGAGCCGGAGTTTGTTGGGGTTCAAATCGTGGAACCGTTGGCACCGATAACGATTTCCCCTTCGGTTCCGTCATCGGCTCCGATTCCCTCAATGGTGCCTTCTGTCGAGGGATCTGGGCGCTGAGACTCCCTTGTCGGCGAGTGGCATCAGACCCTTGTCCGACCCCGTTCTCCCTCTTGGAGCTTCTGCGCAGGTGAGCTCGGCTCCTACATTGGCCTCGGAGCCGTCCCCCTCGGTGCAGAGGAGGATTCTGGTTTCCTCAGAACCGGAGCCTTCTTTGCATCGTGGCAGGGATGCCTTCGATGCCATGAGGAGTGTACTGGCCCCTGAATCAGCACCACATTCAACCCCACTGGCTCTGTCCCCTGTAGTGGCTGCGTCAACCTCTGTCCCTCCTCCAGACCTCAAGCGTTGGGAACCAACGCTCCAGAGCACCCCACTGGGTGTTTCCTCTTCTTCTGAGGCCTCCCCTGATCATTCAGAGGAGGCCCCTTGGAAGAGGAAGTGCAAGAGGAAGCACATTGACCCCCCTGAGTCTGTCACTTCGGATACGGATTTAGATAAATTGGAAGGGTCCCCGAGATCCCCCTCTGAATAGGTTTCCTTTTTGGACATCCTAGAAATACTTAGGCAGAGGGGGAACTGGACTGCCCTAGCCCCTACTGAGGATGAATCCGTATTCCTAGATGTGTTTGTTTCCCGCCCTTCCACCTCCTTGGGTGTCTCTGCCCTTCGATCCGCTAATGTCAGTAGTGGCTCGAAGGGCTTGGTCAGCCCCGGATACAGTGGAACCAACCCTGAGGAGGCCCGGCAAGTTTATCACTGCACCCCCTGATAAACAGTTCCTTACCAAGGCTGTTCCTCTGGATGCCATGGTAGTAGCAGCGGCCACTAAATGGCGGAAACTTCTTCCTCTGTCCATCCTCCTAACAAGGAGTCTAGGACCATGGATAGATACGAGAAGCGTATGTTTGCTTCAGCGACCTTTTCCATGAGATCATTGAATTACTTATGCCATTTTGCCAGGCTTCAGAGGGATCTCCTGAAAGAGCTTGTAGATACCCTCCAGGATCCATCAGCTGAAGGGGTTCAAGCTAAAGTGGCTTCTCAGCTGACGACCTTTAATTCGGTAGTTAACTCCTCCATGAGGCTCATTTTCTAGGCAGCCGATGGTGTGAGTAGAGCCGTGGGTACAGGCGTGGCCATTAGGAGACACGCATGGATGCGGCTGTGTAATTTTGCGGAGCCCTTTAGAGCATCATTCACAACACCCCCTTTGACGGTTCATTTCTCTTTGGACCACAGGTGAAGGACACTCTCACTAGGTGTGAACAGGAAGGCAAGCCGCTCTCTGCCATGGGAGTCCGTTTTTCCACTTCTTCCAGACCATATCCCAAAGGTCAGAAGAGTGGAAAAATGTGGTTTCGGAAATCTCAGGGAGCCTCGCCTGATATATGTAGTGATTTTTCCTCCATGGGCAGAGGAGGAAACAACAACAACAACAGATGCCACCCTCAAGGCAGGAGGGGTCCGCAGAACCAGGGCAGCAGAGAATCTTTCTCTGACAAGCCCTTCCAGCATCCCAGAAGGGTTGCCTGGCTGCTCGCCTCTGGAGGAAGTCGGGGGAAGACTTTCACTGTACCCAAAAGCCTGGCAAGACATTACGCGAGACAAATGGGTACACTCAATCATATCCAGAGGCTATGTAATTCCCTTCTTCCAATCTCCCCTACCATCAATCAAACCCCCCCCCCCCCGATGTTCCACCCAATCTGAGGGCCCAAGCAGTCATAGAAATTTCAAGACTGCTAGAAAAAGAGAGTCATCCAGGAAGTCCTGGCAGACCAACTCGGATCCGGAACTTACTCAAGGTTCTTTTTGGTACCAAAAAAGACAGGGGACTGGAGACCAATTTTGGATCTCAGCAGACTAAACAAGTCTGTTCAAAGAACGAGGTTTCGGATGGTCACGCTACAGTCCATTCTACCCTTTTTGGGTCAAGACAATTGGATGTGCCAATAGATCACCAGGATGCGTACTATCACATCAAGATGGACAGGCGCTCCAGGAGATTCCTTCGCTTCTGGCTGGGAGACGGTCGTTATCAGTTCAGAGCTCTGCCCTTTGGTCTCACCACAGCCCCCAGGGTGTTCACCAAATGTATGGCACTGGTCACGGCTCACCTGAGGCATCAATGATTCCAGGAGTTTCCTTATCTAGACGACTGGCTCCTTACTGCTACTACCAGGCATCAACTCCTTCAAGCCAGGGACTATACAATCGCAATTTGTGCCCAGTTAGGCATTACTATAAATTTAAAAAAATCTGCCTTGTTGCCCTGTCAATCTATTACCTATATAGGAGCAGATCTAGATACAAAAAGTATGTCCGCAAGGCTACCGTCGGACAGGGTGGCCACGATTCGGCAGCAAGTTCATATCCTCATGCAATGCAAAAGGGTACAAGTCAGGTTGGTCCTTCAAACTCTGGGTTCCATGGCGGCGGCAATTCTTCTGATACCTCTGGCCCGTTTTCACATGAGAAATCCTTCAGTGTCTTCTCTTCACACAGTGGTCCTTTCAACAGCTCCCCATGTCTCACATGATCATGATTACAGAAACTTGCAAAAGACACCTTTCCTGGTGGATGGTCTCCCCACTAGTGTCTCAGGGCAAGACCATTCATCCATCCCTTCCGGTTGCCACAGTGACCACGGATGCCTCCCTGATAGGGTGGGGGGGCATTATCAGGGCAAGACAGTCCAAGGCACTTGGCAGCCTCACGAGTACCATTTGCACATAAATGTCTTGGAGATGAGAGCCATGCTACTAGCGTTGCAAGCACTTCGGGACTCCCTCCCCCCTGGAACCATTGCAATTCAAACGGACAACATGTCAGTAGTGTGGTACATCAACAAGCAGGGCGGAACCAGGTCCTACCCCCTATGTCGAGAAGCACTCAGACTTTGGCAGTGGGCGATTTCCTCCCAACGATTTCTGATTGTGACGCACATCGGATGTCCAATGTCATAGCGGACAGGCTCAGCAGAGCTCTTCTCATGCCTCACGAGTGGTCTTTGAATCAGATAGTTGCGGATCTGATCTTCCGCAAATGGGGACAGCCTTGCTGTGATCTATTTGCAACCCCCTTCAACACCAAATGCAGCAACTATTTCTCCCTTTTACCGCTTCCCGGTCACCCTCCCAGAGATGCTCTATTCCACGATTGGCCTCGGGGACTTCTTTATGCCTTTCCCTCTTATACCCAAACTCATACAAAAAGTGATATCGTTGGGTTGCAAAATGATCCTCATTGTTCCTTACTGGCCTCGACTGATTTGGTTTCTGTTCCTGCACTGTTACCTCCTCGAGCAGCCCTGGACCCTGGATCCTATTCTAGACCTGCTGATTCATCAATCAGGAGAGCTGCATCGATCCCTCCAAACACTCCAGCTCACAGCTTGGTTGATCCAATTCCAACCCTAGCCAGGCTTCCCAGCATTTCCCTGGCCGTGCGTGAAATTGTCTCCCCTCACAAATCAGCTACTAGAAAGATGTATGCTAGCAAATGGAAATGTTTCTCTTATTGGGCAGAGGCTAGGAACATAGATCCCTTTTCAGCCCCAGTTCACAAGATCTTGGAGTTCCTAACTGAGCTTTTTCACTCTGGGTCCGCTTCTGCCACAATCAGGTTTCAACTAGCGGCCATCTCTAACTATCATGTTGGTTTTTCTAATCTAAATATCATGTGTCATAAGCTGTGTAAAGCCTTTCTCAGAGGGACTACTCTCCTTAGGCCCCCAGTGAGAGATCCCCATCCTCCTTGGGACCTTAATTTGGTACTAACCTCCTCGATTATGCCCCCTTTTGAACCGGCAGCATCCTGCTCCCTTAAGTTTCTATCTTGGAAAACTCTCTTTCTAGTAGCTATTACCTCAGCCAGACGTGTCTCGGAACTTTAAGCACTAAGCGTTCGTTCTCCGTACTTAGTTTTTCACTAGGATAGGGTTGCTCTGAGAACTAATCCCTCCTTCCTTCCTAAAGTCTGTTCAAAATAATCTAAACCAATCTATAGACCTTCCAGTGTTTTTCCCTAACTACACCAACAAGGCAGAATACAAGTTACACCTTTTGGATGTTCATAGACAACTGCGTTTTTACCTGCATAGAACGAAGGATATAAGAAAGTCGGACCAACTTTTCCTTTCCTATGCTAGGGGTAAACAGGGTCTTCCAGTTTCCAAAGTGACCCTGTCCAGGTGGTTGTCTCACATTATTACCTTCATCTATCAACTAAGAAACAAAGAATTGTCTACCAAACCGAAAGGTCATTCCACCACGGATTTGGCCACTTCTGTAGCCTTCCAGTCTAGGTTGCCCATGGACTGTATTTGTGCCGCTGCCACATGGGCAAATCCTCATACCTTTATTTCTCATTACAAGTTAGACATGGTCTCCAGGAATAGAGCTAACTTTGGTTCCACTGTTCTGAAGAGTCTGTTTAATAAGCCACCCAGGATCGTAGGTGCTAGGGACGCTGTCCCAACAAGCAAGAAACGAAGGCAAGATAGACAACTTAACATAAAGAAGTTATGTACCTACCATAATGTTCCATGTTAGTTGTCTTCATCTCGCCTTCTTTCTTGCGTCCCCCCCCCTCCATCCCCCTGTCCTGTTGGACCGAGAGGAGTTTAGGCTTTACTGACTGAGTATTTTCTGGTTTGTTTCCTCTAATGACTGGAGTGTATAACAAGTATGCCCAACCTGTTAGTTGGTCAGGTTATTCTTGCTATGTCTGGGGTTAGCTATTACGAACAAGATCTGGGTAGCTAGCGCTAGGCATCATGGAATAAGGGGTAGCCTCGAGCCAGTAAACAGCTCTTGAGCTATAGAAGATGGCCGAACCTGAGCCGAGTATCGGCTCAGATCCCAACAAGCAAGAAAGAAGGCGAGATGAAGACAACTAACATGAAACGTTATGGTAGGTACATAACTTCTTTTTCTAAAAGTGAATGAGTTTGACTGCAGCATCATGGATACTGTCTTGAGAATTTCTTCAAGCTTCAGTTACAGCTTATGAACAATTAGTGCAAATAAAGAAAGTATAGTGTTGTGATGAAATATTCGTGATATGTACAGTGTTAGTATTTTACGTCAACCATGCTTCTTTTCCTTTCCCTTCAGACACGACATCAGCGTGGAGATACATATCCACTCAGCCTGGAGGAAATTTTGGATGAAACACAGCATCTGGATATTGGACAAAAACAGAAACATTGGCTGATGACTGAGGTAAACAGAAAAAAAAAAAAAAAAAAAAATCAGAAGCCATGCAGTGAGTCATTGCAAAGGCAGTGGTGGCTTTGATGAGCTGGCGCTACCATTCTGATGACTATAAAATGCTGCTGGGTTAACTGCTACTTAGAGTTTGTTCATATCAGTTTGATACGATACGCATTGCATTTCACACTACATGACATTTGAGTGATGACAGAAGCAGACAGTAAATCTGATGGAAGTGCATTAAGCATTTTAACTCCCATCTGTCCTGGTCTTCCTCTCCCCTTTCTGCGTTCCATGCCATCTTGAATGTCGTTGTGGATTCCCTGTCTATCACTCATTCCATTACCTCATTTCAGGGATCTGTATCTGCTTCTTTGAATAAGTACTTTTCACAGATTCAAGACAAGTTGATCCCAACAGTCTGATGCCCTGCCACCTCTTTCCCTTTTGTCCATCCTATTCAGTGTAATCTCTTTGTGTCTCTTAACATGATCATGTTCAGCCATACCCTAACTAATCTGCCTCTTCTAATGGCAAATCTGACCACAAATCAGTCGCCTTCAAACTGGCAATAACACCAGAACTCTAAAAGGGCAAAATCAGACAAAAATAAATTCACCAAAGCAAGCTTGAACTCTCCCAGGGGAAGGTATAAATGCATTCCAAACCCCACCAACAGCTTGGAAGTGTTAACTACACCAGAGCTTACACTAAAGCTCCATACAATCACTTGTATAAGTGTATAGACGACGCTGTTCCAGAGAGAATCAAAGCCAGAGTTATTATCCTATATCCTGTCTTACATCTCCATCAGAGTTTGTCAGCCATTTTAGCATGTGTGTACATGGATCCTACTCTTTCAATACAGTCATATGTGAAAATGTTTTTGAAAGTTGTGTCCCATGCACCACCTTCTAGAAAAACATGTGGCTTCTCCTTGGGCTCGTAATTTTGTGTTAGAAAAACTGTTGTCCCATTTGAATTGAATCGGCCCATCAGGTTAATTTGAGGTTCTTGACATAGAGCTCAGTCTTACTAATTGCACTGAACCCTGCAAGAAGAGTGTCTGAGTTGCAAGCTTTCGTGGTGGGTCAAACTTAGGGTTTCTTTAAGAACTGATCATTAGTTTGTACCTCAAGCAGTATCCAAGTTTAACTTAAGCCCTTCTTATCCATCTTCTTGGCTTCTTCCTAGAACCTAAAAAATTAGGGGGAAAAAAAGATACTCTGTAACCTGGATACCCACAGACAACTTGTGTACTATCCTGACAGATCAAAATCTTTCAGAACTTCTGGTCAGTTATTCATTTCTTGTGAAGATGAGAAAAAAGGTCTATGTTAAAAAAAGACTAGTTCAAATTGATTATCTCATGCTATTGCATTGTGTTTTACCCAATGCAACAAAACATTTCCATGCATTGTTAAGGTTTTACTCTGTCAGGGCCTTGGCTTCATCTGTGGCTTTTCGCAAAGGGTTAGTTTCTAAAAGTATTCTAGAAGCAGCAACTTTGTTCTCTGTGCACATTTTTACAAAGCACTGTAAACTAGATTCCTTGTCCAGGGGTAAGACGGGCATTGCTAGTATTGTTCTGCAGTAGGGTTGCCACCTTTTAATGTGGAGAAAACTGGACTTAGGCCACATACCCTCACACCTCCCATAACCCCACCCATTCTCTACCCACTTTCCACCCATTCCGTAATGTAATCATCCCATCACATGAGGAGAATGCCCTCTTTTTCTAATCATGATGCCTTTTTTCTGCGGATTTACTAAGCATTTTGTAAAAAAAAAAAAAAAAAAACACAGTAAATCCGCCAATTTAACAAACTCGATAGTCTGTTTCTTTTTTTGAACAGAATACTGGAGTTTGTACAGGGTTTTCCGGACCACCGGACAATCAGTTTGATTTCCAGATAGTCTAGAAAAAAATGGATAGGTGGCAACACTATTCTGAAGTGGCTTGTGGACCCTCTCATCCTTTCCACTCCCAGTCATGTTAAGCTATGGTAATCTGTCCTTATAACTTATGCTAATGCAGCAGTGATCCATATGAAGACTATAGTACAGTTATTTAGATAAATTTACTATTAACAGTAGATGTTTAAATGATCACTAATGCAGTAGCCGTTCCCTCCAGCCATCCCACGTATTCTTGTACATTTTTTTTATGCCAAGATGTGGACTTTTACTATTATTTTCCTAGCATTGTTTTCTCAGGGCTTTGGCCTCCTCCTCTCTGTTGGCATGAAAGCTCTGAATCAGCTCAGCTGAAGTTGACTATTGATTTGTGTACATGGAAGGTGCCCTGAAAGCTTTGGAAGCTGGCAGACTGTTGTATGCTGGGTATAACCCATATAGATTAGGCTACCGCAGCAGTGCTCATTCAGACATCTGCTGGTTATGATCAGTTTACTTGCAGCACAGTGCTTTTTTTCATTTGCAAAGTAATTAGTGGGCTTGTTTTCGTTATTTGCTTTTGGCAGTAGACAAGCATATGTATACAATTAATTGTGAGAGGTCTGACTAGTGTGTGTTGAATGAAATCTTGCAATGTACAGTACAATTAACTTTCAAAGATGGGTATTGGCAAGCAGTTCAGTATAAATAAAAAGTAGAGTAATAAAGTTTGAAATTGTGGGAAGGTAATACTTTCATAAGTGGTTACCCCCAGCATTCTTAATACTTTATTACATTGAATATAACACTGCACAGTTTATTTTGTTTAAAGTTAGCTAGTGTACTTTTTCTGAAGGCAAATTTTTTTCACCTCGCCTTAGTGGGGAATAGAGATGAGATGAAAGCAAACAGCAATTTGTGCAAGTGAGAACACAGGCCCTAATGCGCATTGACATGGGTAAACCTAACTTTAGAATAGGTATTGACTGTTGATGCAGCCATTTATTTGGGGCAACTACTCTAATTTGGGGACTGACTTCCTGTTTGAAAAGTGTGTGTGTGTGTATGTATATATATATATATATATATATATATATATATATATATATATATATATATATATATGTATAGTTTTGCATGTTTGCTAGGAAAAAAATATTTGAAATTGTTTTAAAGTTTGTTAATTTTTTTTTCTTTAGTGTTTTTAATGGAGCAAAAAGTTTGGGAAATGTGATATGGGCTCAAATAAAGAGAAGCAGCAGCTCATACAAAATCAGCTTGCCAGTTATTATTATTGTGTTGCATGTAAACTGCAAGATGGAAACACAGATTCATAAAATCAGTCATGTATGGTATGTGGGAGTAATAGCTTTTTATCACAATGGCTATTGTGTTGTTATTAACATTTAATAGTGGCCATACAAAAAGCAGAGTATCAAAGTACATTAAAATGTGTAAGGTGGAAGGAGCAGTGTTACATAGAAGTATTTGGATATAAATGAGAATGTAAATTTCACAGAGAGAGAGAGTTTTATGAGGCTGTTCTGTAGAATGTCCGTGACAAAGGAAAAGGGGAGTGATGACACTGCAAGAAGGGCCCTAATAGTGATAGCAGAGGGAAAAGGGCAATAATGATACATTTGTGGTAGCAGGGTGTTACTGGTGGGGGGCTGCCAGTGCAAATTTCTTTGTAAACAGTTCTACATCGTGTACATTTAGATGTACTGTTTAGCCTCTCTGGCCTGGGTCAAGACTGAAGAAAGGCCCTTGGACCAGTTCATATTCCCGGTTAACAAATATTAAATAAATAAAGGAGGATTACACAGGCATGCATAATCCTCCATTTGATGCTACTGTTATGCAGCCTAATAGAATTTGGAGAGAAGTAAGTTTTCAGGAGGGAGTATTATTTATGGGTGGGAACTGGAACTGGATTTGCAATAGTGAGGATGTATCAGGAGGAAGTAGAAGGGAAAATATACCAAATGAGCAAGAAATATATAAGAATGTGCAGTATGAAAGATGTGAATTCAGTGGCAGGAACTCAGAATTTACATGTTATTCCCAAAGATGCAGTAAAGGGGCTAGACTGGATAGAAATTATGTTTCACAGGACAATGTGTATTTAATTGAAAGCTTTGAGATCCTTCAAGTAACTATCCAATCGTGCACCAATAAAAACAAAGGTGCTGTTGCAGTGTAATGATGCAGAAATGAGACATTAGAGCTTTCTCACGTATCTTTTAAAAAGAGAGGAATTTAAGGAATGGGTTGTGGGTGTGATTTGAGAGTTACTAGGGAAGATAAAATTTACTTCAGAAGGGGTAGGTAGTGTGTAGAGTAAAATAAAAATGGGCTTTAAAAGCATAATTTAAATAAAAGAAAAAATGTGGGAAAGAAGTACTAGGAATAATTTAGAGAGGTTGACAAAGATTAAAGTATTACAGAAGGAGAATTGCACATAGCAAGAACATGACCAGCTACAGAGCCTTAAGCGAAAGTAAGGGAGTATTAGACTCATGAGTTTGAAAGATTTAACTACTTTTGGTAACTCTAGAATGCCGAAACTTTTAGCACAATGATTTAAGCAACAGAAAGTAGGAAGGGTTGTAGCCATACTTAAGAGTGCCTATGTTAAGAAAGATAACCAGCAATCCTGTAGACGTAGTTGAGATATTTTTGAAGTTTTATGGAAATTTCTATAAACCAAGAAAAGGAGAAACCAAGGAAAGGCACAAATGGTGATATTTATGGAAGTTTGTTATGCCAAGGTCGAAGAAAGATTGGTCTCAACATTAATAGGTAAGATAGGGAAATATGAAATAAACACATTGATGCATTTTCAGTCAATGGTAAAGTTTCTGGGAACATATGGTATGCCTGTGGAAATGTGGAAGACTTTCTTTAGCAATATTTTAAAGGGTGGGTGTTATAACAGGTTCTTGGAAGAAAGCAGTGGTGACTATTACAGAATGAGGATAAAGACTCTCCAGCTCTGTCATCATATAGGTGTTTTTCAGTTTTAAACCATCATTCTAAAGTGTTTATATTAGCTAATATAATGGCAAAGATATTACCAACATTAATAGATGTGGATCAGTGTGGTTTTCTGAAGGGGATGGGCAAACATTTGATAACAAAAATAGAAAAGTGGTGATCCAGAGGAAAGTAGCGTGTAAGAAAATACTGCTCCTGTTGGTGAGTCTTGATGCAGAAAGAACATTTAATAGAGTCAGCTGGGATTTTATGAATAGAGTAGTGTTAGCAGTTGCATTCCCTGAGGGAGTAATAGGGTTAATAAGGAGGATATGTGAAAAATTCGAGGCAAGAGTGAAGATGGAGGGATACCTTGCTGACAAACTGTGTTTAAACAGAAGAACCAGAGATGTCCTCTTTCCCCTCTGTTATTTACTTTGCATTTAGAGTCATTAACAAAGAAAATAAGGTATTCACAAATTCAAGGAGACAAAGGGTATGCTAATCAAGAAAAGTTAGCCTTATTTGCAGATGATATTATTTTGTACTTGATAAATCTTGAATCAGTATTATGGAACATTTTGAAACCGTTTTAAGTGTTTTGGGGATATAAAATACATGAAGATAAAACAAAAGTTCTAATGGTAAACTGTGTACCTCACACGTGACTTGGTTCAGCAATGCCCATATTTATGAAAACATGATGAGATGAAGTATCTGAATGTGTGGATTAAAAAGGATTCTGTTGTGGCAGCTATGAATATTGGGGGGACTAAATGGAAAATTCAACTTTTTTTATGGATATGGATTAAAAGATTTAAGCAAGAAAATAATAAAGACAAAGTGCAGCAGAACATTATCAAAACCTACTACCTCAGCCACAGTAAACCATACAGGGTTTCAACATCACACAAACAATTAGTTTATATAAAACACAGTCACCTATTAATAAACTACCAATAAAATAATTAACTTGAAATTAATCAAATCAGTACTTTTCAGTTTAAATCAGAATCAAGACCATTAGATCTTAAAGTATTAACCTTTATTATATTTCTGCTTTTTTTCTTTCCTTTCCTAGTTTGCAGTGGTCTGCTAATTTGGTCAGCCAGAGTCCAATGACATTAGCCTTAACCTCAGAGAAGAAAGGGCACCAAATCCTGAGGGACTCTACTATTGACTAGTACTTTTTTTTTTAGAAGAAGACTCCCCTATCCTATCTTCTTGGGTCCTGTTCACCAGGGTGACATAGGGGTTTATACCTAATCTCCTGAGCTTGTCTATGATGCCCAGGTAAAGTATTTTGCCGAATGCTTTGGACATGTCGGGGTAGGCCATATGTACTGTTTTGCCCTTGTCTGTTTCTTTTGTGACCTTCTTGAAGTCCACTAGGTTGGACAGGCATGACCCACCCTTGAAACCAAACTGAGTAGGGTCCAGTGTCTGAAGGTTTACAAAGTCATTATTCTTTATAGCAATGATAATTCTTTCCATGCCTTTACATATGAAACTAGTCAGATTTATTGATGGGGAGTTACCTGGGTCCATGGATGGCCTGCTGTTGTACAAAGTGGTAACAGTTACAGCCCTCTATTTATTCGGTACAAAGCTACAGTTAAATAATGATTCTAGTGGGCCCAGTAGGTCATTTTTCATACTGTTTAAGAGGTATCCTGGGGTATTATCGGGATCCTCTGATGCTGTGTTTTTGGCCATGGAGAGAGCATTGAAGACCTAGTCACTAGTGATAGTTGGAGTATTTCTTGAGAGGTGTCAAGGGAAGCAAGTGGGAGTAAAGTTAGAGCTGAATTTGTCAGCTAGTAACTTTGCTTAGTATAGGTGGCTCCATTTGCATTTAGTTCAGCACATTGCTGTGCATTGCATTTGAGATTGCAGATATACCCAGAGTATGCCTTGTGATTGTCCTTTGCCTGGGAAGCTACGTTAACCTCATATTTGGCTTTGGTAGATTTAACTAGTTCCTTGAGTTGCTAATTTAGCATGATGAGGGAGTTGTTGCCTTGCTGGGCATTGCACTTCATAAATTTGTCCAGAATTTTCTTCCTGTTTTGTAAGGAAAAGCAGGCATGATAGATATATATTTTTTAAGTAACTATCACCAGTAATCAAGGCTTTCTTCAAAATATGATTTAAATCAACTGTGTACAAATCATTTTCCATGACAATGTAATGTCATTGCTAGTCTTCTTTGACTTTATTTAGACAATCATCCTTTAACTTGAAATTAGCAGTACTGCAGAATTTCTGATATGCTTCTTCACCATCATTGGTTCTATACCCTGTAGGTATAAGTTTAGATGTAACATTAGTTGCTTCCTTTTGAAAGTCTGTCCTTTGAGAACAAAGATGCCTGGCTCTGTAATGCTCACCAGAAGGAGGGCTTTTCAGTATGCATTCAAGATGAAAACTTGTGTCATACAGAAAATTATTGGATCTCTCTGGCTGTATGGAATAGTTTGGTTCCAGTTAGATCCATGCTTGCCAAACAAATTAAAATCCAAAAATTAATATTCTGCACTTCATACTTATATGTAAAGCATAAACCATAAAACCTATTGTTCTGAAGATCTTTAAAAAATGGAAAAGCAGTATAGCCACGGATACCCTCAACTGTAAAAAGAATACTGTTGATAAAAAGTAATTGCATACGCTAGAAAAGGAATGAGAAGAAGTCTCTCAAACAAATCCATCAACAAATTTACATAAGAAAGAACAAAAAAGTACCTATGGCCTTGCTCTTCATTTATGTATTTATTTTATTTAATATTTGTTTACCGGGAGAGTCCAACTGAGCCATAAAAGACCTGTTTTCAGCGAAGGCCCAGAGAGAAAGCTCCAAATTACATAGTAAAAATCATAAAACCAAATTATAGAGAAGAGGTTGCATACTAATCAGCAAATACATGTAAAAAAATAGACAAGAAGTTACAGAATAATTAGTAGTACATTTTGAATTGAGGTAATGCCACAACAGAGGTACAAATTATGCAGTATGAAACTGTAAGTGAAACATGGCTAATTATAATTGATGGTCTTTGAATGCAACAGTTAGAAAATAAAGATAGTGATGTTTTTCTGCTTAAGGCTATGGATCATGCCCACATCAGATTTAAGCAGTAATAATAAAAGAAAGTTAGTGAAAGCTGGAGATTAGATTAAAGGAAGAAGAATGTACAAGGAAATAAGCTTAGTGGGGAAGGATTAAGGCTGAAAAGTACTAGAACTAAGTGAAATACTGAGGGCTCATCCTGGCGTTATGCAGGAGCATAGCCAGTTTGGAGAAAGATGGGCTTTGAGAAGAATTTAGAGGGGTAAGCTGTGCTAAGAATGGGCTGGGAAATGGAGTTCCAAATTTTGGAGATGTGATACGAGAATAAGGTATTGTCTTGGCTATTGTTGCCCTCAGTGACCTCTACAAGAACCACCAAACTCTAAAACACACCAAGCACGAAAACCATCAATAAATCCAAGAAGTCAGTAATCCACACAACCGATTTATTGAGCACTTTCATCTCAAATTAGAATCTTCATCAGAATAACACACAGACAAGCAACCCCACCCTTTATACATTTCCTTAATTACATTTGATGACATCACTTCCTCATTGTACAGCAATAAATATGTCAAGAAATTAAATGCACTAATGCCTCTGAGTTCCCGGGTTTCAACAGTGCCATTTTTATAAGTTCTATTTTAAAATTAAAAGCAGAATTTTATATGTAGGAATTTTATGTGCACCGACATTTATTTGCTGTCTTTAAGTTGTTGGGTTTTATGTAAAGCAAATAGGATGATGTGAAGTTGTTCTATCTCGCCGTTCATTCTTTACTGATGGGTTCAGAGCCGATCCTCTGCTCCGACTCAGCCAACTGCAAAAGCTCAAGGTCTTCAACCAGCTCGAGGCCAACTCCCTATCCCATGATGCACCCTGATCTTTCCTCAGATCTTGTTTGCCGCTGCAGCTTGATCAGATGTTCACCAGCTCTGCCCAGAGAATAACTTTTCTTCTTTCAATATTATAGCTTTAGTTTTGGAAAAAAATTAGTAATTTAGCACTAATATAGTAGTTAGTGTGTGTAGGCTTGTTCTTATAGTTAGATTTAGATTAGATATTTAATCTTTAAGGCCATTTTTTGTGGTATGGCCTTCTATTCTACTCTCTCTCTTTAATTAGCACAGTTAGTGTGTTTAAGAGGAATTAGTGGCCGTGTTTTTTTAGGCCCTTTATTTCTCCTTTTTCTTAGCTTAAAGTGTGTGTTAGCTCTTTTGTAGAGCATATAGATTGATATTCTAGCATAATTAGTGTCTTTAATAGTGTTAGCCCGTAGTTTTATTAGGACACAGAGTTTCTTTCCTATTAGAGTGTATTGTTTAGCCCTTCTTTTTTTTACAGGGCGTATACTTACCTTTACTTCCAATTTAGTAAAGTTAGTGGCCGTATTTTTAGGCCATTGGGTTTCTATTTCTTATTAGTGGTAGCATACTGTGTGTGTTGTGTTACAGTGCAATTGCAGCCCTTCTTTTTATGCAGGGCGTATAAATAATTTGTGTGTTTTTTGATTAGTTTAAGCCCTTCTCTTACAAGGCTTGAATAGTTGTATGAATTGTTTTTGCTGTTGTAGAAGATGTCACACCAGTTTTCTTTCCCCAATACACAAACAGGATGGAACACATGCTGCACAAACTTGATGTTCATAGACAACTACGATTTTACCTAGACAGAACGAAACAATTCAGGTCAACGGATCAACTCTTCATTTCCTTTTCAGAGTCAAAGAAGGGTGCCTCAGTGACAAAAGTAACCTTGTCAAGATGGCTATCAGATTGCATTTCCTTCATTTATAATTCACAAAACGCCCCCTTGCAACAAAAAGTAAAGACCCACTCGACTAGAGCTATTTCAACATTATTAGTTTTTATCTGTGAGGTTACCATTAGACTTCATTTGTGCAGCAGCAGCTACCTGGTCAACGCCTCATACCTTTATCACTCATTACAAAGTAGACAGGGCCTCCTTTGGTTCCACAGTTCTGAGGAGTATACTCCCGTGAGCCACCCGAGAAGATGGTGCTTGGGACGCTACTCATCAGTAAGGAATGAACAGCTGGGAATTGCTGATTGAAGGTCCAGTGTCTGCTATTCTAAAAGTGTATTAGATCTGACTTAAGCACTTGGGCTTCAGGCCAGTTATTCTACATTATGAAGGTTTGTGGTCTGCACTGTTGTGGGAGGAGAGGCTGAATTTTGCCCTTCTGAGCTGGGAATTTCTGGTCACAGGCTTATTGTGACTGCTTATTTGAATGGTTTCTTTCTGAAATTGGTGCACCTTGTTGCTGTCGCATAGACCAGATTCAGGCCTACTGAATCTAGCTTTGTTTGTATAACTTGAGCACTGATCCAGGCCATCTTTTTTTGGAGAAGGTTCCCCTGCACCCTAGTAAGCAGGGGTGTGCAGTTAGAACTTGTCTGATTGAAGACTGCTGGAACAGGGCTCAGTTTTGAGCTTTTTTCTGGTTAATTGGGTAACTTGTGTAAGTCAGTTTGTTCGTTTTCTGTTGTTTTTATATGTATGTGTATATATATATATATATATATATATATATATATATATATAAACTGCACTTTATTCATCTGCTTTTACTGTATTTGTGTTTCTTCTTATTTTATTACTGGGGGCATTGACTACAACTCTGATCTGTGATATATAACAATAAGTATCCTTTTCTGTGCTTTTAAACTGTTTTTTGAGTGTATCTGCTTTATTTTCTGGAAAACAAAATGTGTGTGTGTATGTGTGTGTATATATATATATATATATATATGTGTGTGTGTGCGGTGGTGGTGCTGCGGTAGCGTTGTCGCCTCACAGTAAGACGTTGTCCTGTTCAGCTAGAGCGTCTTCTGTGTGGAGACATGCATGAATGGGCGTACCTTCGTTGAAGGTTGTGCATCAGGGCCGGCAACTCAGCACGTAAAAATCTACTGCCAATCATTAGCGGACCGGAGTTCTCCTGTGGTGACCCCTAACCGGGAAAAGCCGAAAGACACAACAAATATATATATATATATATATATATATATATATATATATACACACTTGCTTCCCACCTTTCAAAGCTAGTATAGTCCAGTTTTCAGGTTAGTGCTGAATTCAGGGCTGTGTTACAAATCTCTGTGTTTGCCCATACTTTACTTGGATAGAAGGATGTTACTCTGTTCACCTGTGAGAGAGGGGAGCTTTGAGCAGCCTATCTGTCCCTGGAGGAGTGGTTTTAACCCAAAAATTAGTAGTTTATTGGCCATTTTGGGCTAATTACTATCTCTTTCATTTCCCTACTATAAATACCGTATTTGCCCGGTTTTGCGCGCTGGGCAGTGCCCGTTAGCTACGGTAAAATTATTCCCGGCTCCACAAAGTTTCCTCTTCAATTTTTCCCTTGGAACTAGACAAACTTTCAACTTAAGCACTCAAGCCATTCATTTCACAGCCCGGCACTTGCTCAAAACTTATAGCAAGCACGTATAAACCCTAGCACTAGACCCTCCTGTACTGTACAGAAGGACAAGGCTCTCTATTTGACCTTACCAGCCATCCAGTAAACCAGTTCACTGTACCTATCAAGGCATGTCCAAAGGGCAGTTTCAGGTGTACTCTCCAGTCCAACTGGTGAATCTGGGCATTTTGAGGCAATGTTACAACTGCCTCATGTACACAGACAACCCCCTCCTCCTACCACCAAACACTAATACATGCGAGAGATGCAATTATACAGCCAAACTAGAGGCTAAGGTCTCTCGACCCAAGATTGTATCAGACAGTCTAGAGGAGAAGGGAAATACTTGCATCACACCACCAGTCTTACATAGACCCATTAAACCAGCACTGGCAAAAAACACACACAAATACAGGAAAACCTATACAGGGGCTCTAAATAAAAATCTGCAAAACCAACAGAGACATCCAAGCAACCTCTACCCCCCAGCACAAACCATGAAACACTTCACAAAACCAGTGTGCCATGCAATCACAGCCCTTAATGCAAAATAACATACCAGTAATAGGTGACTCTATAGTCAGGCACACTGACATCCCACTCACTAGGCTGAATAAGAGAAGGTTACTGTCAGCTGCCTGTCAGGTGCCAGGATCCGCCACATAACACAAGCACTCAGGTCACTCCAGAACAAGTACAAATATGACTGTCATTGTCCATGTTGGTGTGAATGACCTGAGCCGTACCTCCCTGGGCTACATGAGAGACATGGAAGAGCTCTCTGATCACGTAGCCCAGGCCGGTATGACCCTGACCCTGAGTAGCATTCTGCCCTCACCAAGAATGATACCACGGTATAAAGAAAAAATTCTTGATTTCAACAGTTGGCTAAGATTCTGGTGTCATTCAAAGGGGATCCAGTGTCTGTCCGCCTGGGATGACATGCTCGACAAGCCACGCTGCTTCGCTAGAGACGGCTTGCACCTGTCGCCCTTAGGCTTTCAAATACTGGCCAAGGCTCTTGCCACCCCCATAGTGCCTTTTTTAAGCAAGGCTCAAAAGACAAACCCACCGCTGTAAATAGCACAAGTAACAAAAAGCTGAGGGTAATGCTGCTCAATGCCAGAAGTCTAAATCTCAAAATGAATGCACTGGAGGCACTCCTCAGTATGGAGAAAATCTATATATGTGCATTAACAGAAACCTGGTTTAAGGCTCCAGAGAGCACCCCAGTACTACCAGGCTACAACTCTTACCATACATTTCGGCCACAGAACCCAAACCGAAATACAAAAGGCGGGGGCGTATCCATATTCATCAAGGATACCAACACCTCCAGGTTAGTGGCACAGCACGATGCTTCAGAGATCATCCACATGCAACTAACAATGGGCAAAACTGCAATTCAAATTGTAGCTTGCTACAGATCACCCACCATGTCCCAGGACCCCCATTCCACTTTTCTGGAAACACTGGGAAACATGAAGATCCTACCAAACACCCTAATATTGGGCGATTTCAATTACCCAAACATTAACTGGGAGAACTACTCAAGTACTAACTCCCTTGCCCAACCTTTCCTAGAATTTATAAACTCAAACGCCCTGGTTCATTTGGTCAATACTCCCACCAAAGTCGACAACGTATTGGACCTGGTCATCACCAACATGGGCGACCGGTGTTCCACACCAGAGGTCAACCTCTCGTTGGTTAGATCTGACCATAAACAAATCACTTTGGATATCCATATTCCGCCCCCACCCCCGGACAAGAAAACCACCGTGAAAAACCTTTCAAATGCAAACTTCCTGTTACTTAAGACCGAGGTGGAAAGTTTCAAAGCCCCCATGCTGAAGGATAACACTGTCCAAGCTGCAAAATCCTTTACTAATGCATTCTACGGGCAGCTACAAGAATGCATGGTTCGTGCCATCCCAAGCAAAACCAAGACTCACTCCTCCAAGAAAAGGAAACCAGTCTGGTGGACTCCTGCCATACATAAACAAGCTATACAATAGAAGGAGGAAACTAGTACAGAAAAGAGTAAAATCCCAAGAAGGGAAGACATCCCTGATCAGTATCAGCAAGAAACTACAATCCCTCATAAAATCATCCAAGGCGAGCTTTGAAAGCAAAATTGCCAAGGACTCCAAAGATAACCACAAGGCGTTCTTTAGCTATGTCAGGAATCTAAGTGGCAATGCTCAGATCTGCTCGGAGTTAGTGCAGAATGGCACAAAATACACTGAACCGACCAATATGACCAACATCCTGGCAAACAGGTTCAGCGCAGACTTCACCCCCCTCTCACCCCGTAAAGGGCCCATAACCATACCAGAAGAATGTAGAGTCCCTGAAATCACAGACACTCAGGTTAAAACAGCCTGCTCCAAAGCCAAAAACACAGCATCAATGGGACCGGACGGTGTCCCAGGCTGCGTCCTACACGAGCTCAAAGACGAACTAACCCCTCACCTAAACACACTGTTCAAACTCAGCCTCTCCACAGGCTACATACCCATAGAGTGGCGCACAGCAACGGTTATTCCGCTCCACAAAGGTGGAGCCATAACAGACCCTAGGAACTATCGCCCTATAAGCCTGATTAGCTTGGTCTGCAAGGCTATGGAGCACATCATCATGGAACTCATTAACAGAGACATTGGGAGCCTCCAAACACTGGACCCTACCCAGTTTGGCTTTAAGGTCAGATCATGCCTCCTAAGCCTGGTGGACTTCTTTGAGACAGTTACCAAGGCTATAGACGAGGGAAAGGTGGTACACACAGCCTACCTAGACCTTGCTAAGGCCTTCGACACCATTCCACATTCTGGTATTGTAGACAAGCTCACCAGCCTGAACATAAACCCCTACGTCACAAGATGGGTTGCCAGCTATCTCATGGACAGAACCCACATGATGAGAGTTGCGAGAGCTAGGTCTGACTCTAAACCGGTTACAAGTGGCGTTCCCCAGGGCTCAGTCCTAGGACCCCTGCTGTTCGGCATATACTTCTCAGAGGTACAGGCAAGCACAGGAGGACTATGGCTGATCAAGTTCGCAGACAACTGCAAACTAGGGGCTTTAATTGACTCTCTGGCTGACACAGACATCCTCCAAAAGGGTCTCACTGAGACGGATACCTGGTGTCAAAATCATGGCCTCAAGCTAAATGCCAAAAAGTGCATAGTCATCCCCTTTGGAAAAAACAAAGTACCAACAAACTACCACATAGGTGGTAGTCCCCTAAATACGGAAGATGTAATAAGGGATCTGGGGACCCAAGTAGATAGTAATCTCACCTTTGATAATCACATTGCCAAAGTGGTTAGAAAATCCTTCTACATGGCCCACCTAATCACAAAAGGGTTCGCATTCAGATCAAAAGAGGTCATTGTGCCCCTCAACTCATCACTCATCAGACCCATCATAGAGTACAACACCCCATTTGGGATGTACCTTACAAGACACCTGTAACAACTGGAAAGACCACAGAAGTACCTCACCAAGAGGATCACTGGCCTCAAACAGATGCCCTATGCAGCTCGACTGAAGAAACTCCAGTTGTACTCTGTTGCATACCGCCTACTCAGAGGTGATCTCTGCCTGACATACAAGGCCATGTCCAACCCAGAATTGAAACCTTATCCCCTCGAGCCACACGCTCTAGGGATCTAACCCTCACCACAACAGTAAATAGGACATGCTGGAGGGATAGATTCCTGTCCCAGAGACTTCCCATGCTTTGGAACAAGATCCCAATCTACATTAGGCAGAGCTCCTCACCAACACTCTTCAAAAGAAACCTTGACGAGTGGATGGGAAACAAAGTTTACCTCGGGGATCATTTCAGTGGCTCTGCTGGACAGAGGCACAGGGAACTAATCTAAGGGGGTGGCGAAAGCCAACACATTCTGGCTAGGCTTATAAATGCCTTCGGGCAGATAGCCTAGTACCAACCTATGAACCTATGAGATAGAACTTCACATTAAGAAGTTATGTACTCACCATAACGTTCCATGTGAGTTGTACATCTCGCCATCATTCTTGCGTCCCACCCTCCAACCCCCATCCAGTCTACATGAGGTCCATGTAGAGTGCTTTGTCCTTATCCAACTCTCTGAGTGGCATATTTATACTACTAAGTAGTCATGCAGCAAACAAGATCTGAGGGAAGATCAGGGTGCATCATGGGATAGGGAGCTGGCTTCGAGCTGGTTGTGAAGACCTTGAGCTTTTGCAGTTGGCCAAGTTGGAGCAGAGGATTGGCTCCGAACCCATCAGTAAAGAATGAAGGCGGGATGAACAACTCACATGGAATGTTATGGTGAGTACATAACTTCTTTTTATGCAGTGTAATTTGTTTTTACAATATGGTGTATGCATTTAATTTCTTGACATATTTATTATTGTGTAATGAGGAAGTGATGTCATCAAATGCAATTAAGGGAATGTATAAAGGGTGGGGGTTGCTTGCCTATGTATTATTCTAATGAAGTTTCTAATTTGAGACGAAAGTGCTAAATCAATAAATCGGTTGTGTGGCTTACTGACTTCATCTTGGAATTATTGACTTCTACAATAAGTTTGTCAAATGAGCGGAGGATTCTGTTGCTAGTGTAAGGTATTACTAGGTTTTTAAGGGATGGACATTTGTCTGGCTGATAGATGATGGAATGACAGATTTTGAGTTGGCTGAGGTGTGTAGCAGGTTAAGGAGTTCTAGCCAGCCTAATTTGTGAAGTGCTGAACAATTATGTCTTCTGTTAGGAAGATTTGTGGCAAACCTGGCTACTTTGTTGTAGCAGGCTTCCAGTTTATTTAGATTTAATTTCTTTAAGTTTGTGAAGATTGGGGAGGCATAAAACATAGTGGATAGTAGATGGTTTGGGGCAATGGTAGTTTTGTTGGTGGGTGTGAGGACTGGTTTGGCTTTATACAGTGCCCTGAGTTTTATGTGGACTTTTTTGTTAGGGAAATGTGCAGGTCGTAACTGAGGGATTTGTCTATGGTGACACCTAGTAGTTTGGTATGGTTAACTGGCTCAGTTTTGGTGGAGTTAAAAGAGTAAATGGTGAATGGGGTGGGGTTTGTGATGTTTTATTTTTTGGAAAATAGTAGTAATTTTGTTTTGTTGGGGTTCAGTATTGATTGGTGGAAAGGTAGTATTCAACATTTGTAAAAGTATTTTGTGTTTTTTGTAAGAGTTTGGGGATAGAGGATGCTGAGTAGATGAGTGTAGAATCATCTGCATATTGTATAATGCTAGCTGATGTAGTTGCAGATTTGAGATCATTTGTAAAGATTGTAAAGGCAACTGAGCCAAGTGTGAAACCTTGGGGTACCCCCATTGAGACTGGTAGGAGAGGAGAGATGTCATCTAAGCGTTTCACGGCTTGCTGTCTATCGGACAAGTAGTTGTGGAACCATGATAGGATAGATTGTGAAAAGTTTAAGGTGGCTTGTTGGTATAGTACTTGGTGTGAGATGGTGTCAAATGCTTTTGAAATGTATAGGAAGATTGATGAAATGTAGATGCCGTTGTTATGTGATTGGTTTACTGTGCTTGTGAAATTGATTAGGGCGGATGTTGTCCTATGGTTAGGTCTGAATCCATGTTCTGTATCCGAGAGGAGATTATTGTTGAGATGGGGAAGAATTTGTGAGCGTACCCATTTCTCAAGAATTTTGGCAAGATAAGTGTTTGGGGTGGAGGGGTTAGGGGTAGAGGAATGTTTGGACTGAGGAGTTGATTTATAGAGGCCCAGAATTTCTGGGGATTGTTTTGATGTTTTTGTTGGGCTTTGGCATAGTAAGTTTTTTTTTTTGTCTATTTTTATTTGCTTTTTGACTGTTTCTTAATTGTTAGTAGTTTTGGAGGTTAGTTTGGTTTTTGGTGGCCAGGTAACGGGACCATGCCCTGTCTCTTTGTTTCATAAGGAGTTTAGTGTGTTTTGTTAGTCACGGAATAGGTTTAGTTTTTACATGGATTTTCCTGATAGGGGCTACTTTGTCTAGGATTTCAGTGAATGCGTAGTTGATGTATTGAGTTACATTTTCTAATTGTAGATGTTTTAGTGGGGACCAGTTACATTGATTCAAGAGGCAGTTAAAAATGTCAGTGGAAAAATTCTTTGTATTGTGAATGTGTTTGTAAGTGATGGATTTTTTAGGGTTTACTTTGTGTCTTAGGAGGTAGGTGGGTCTGTGATCACTGAAGGTGTCAGTGAGACACCCTGAATGTTGGCATAAGGGTGGTCTATTGGTAAGAATACAGCCGGGTGTGGATTGTTTGTGTGCTTGTCTATTCTATTGTGGGTGCTAATGATTTGGGTAAAGCGGAAAAGGTTAATGAAGTTTGATGGGTTTTCAGAGAAACCAGAAGACCAATGTAGGTTGAAGTCTCCAGTGATGATTTTTTCATGGTTAAGGGTGGATGATGCCCCAATTAAGGAGATTTTCGATTATGATAGAATTTTTGCCTGGGGGGAAATAGGCTGTGATGATTAATGTGTTTGTTGTTGTTTAATTGTAGGCTGGATGGCAGTACTTCAGAGTTATTTGGGTCAGAGAGTTAGCAGTCTGTTTGTTCTAGATTGAGTGTGCCCTTACAGATAATTGCAATCCCACCACCTCACTTATTGATTCTGTCTAATATAAGAATATTGTAACCCTGAGTGAGACGTTCACTGTCTTTGATGTGTTTTTAACCAGGTTTTGGTTAGACTGACTATGTCGGGGGTATATAAACTGAGGGTAGCATGGAGTTGCTTGACTTCGTTTAGGATGCTCCTTAAGCTAATGTTTAAGATTAGGAGGTCAGAGCTGCTCTGGAGGTGCTTTGTGTAGTTTTCTTGATTGGAGTTATGTGCTAGAATTGGTTAGGAGCTTGACTGTGGGCCAGCTTCGGGGTGTATGTCACCAGAATGAAGGAGTAGAGATACATTGTTTGGAAATAGATGGGTAAGCTTTGCGATTAACTTTAAGTATTTACTGAGCAAATTAGACGTTGGTTGGGTGGGAAAATACTTAATTGTGAAGAGTTTGGTGAGGGAGTAGTTGTAGAGGTATAGTGTTATTAAATCGGCTGGGTAAGTGTTGGTTTCTTGGGTTGTGTTGGCTAATGTGGAAGAGGAGACAACTGAAATATGTAGGCTTAAAAAATCATTATTAAACCCACAAAAAACTTGTCTTAAAAAATTCACTGAATTCCAAAATTACATGAGTAACAGGAGGGTCCACCAAAATTTAAAGACTAGCCTCAAGTCCATTGTAATGCTTAATACTAGTATATAAATGTTACATTCATAGTAAGCAACATATCCAGCCGCATAGGGTTAAAAAGTTTGTCCAGTAATGTAAAGTTATGTGCATAACACTTGGTTATCAACATAACTACACAGAACTCTGTATCATCTTACCAATCTGTTCTTGGAAACTACCAGAACTACGTATAATTAGTCGACTATGAGGTGGTGAACTCTCAATGTATATTTTTGGTAGACAGTAAAACATAGGCATCCTGGTACTTTATCCAATATTAAACTGTTATCAGTATTTTTTGGTAAAATAACCCAAACTTGCATACTACCTAGGGAATTAGACTCTTTAAACCTTGTTTTGCAGTCATGTGATCATTGTAGCATGTTTTCTTGTAAATATAATTCAGACAAATGATCAGAGCACACATTATAGTGCATAGTATATAAAATATTATTACTACACTTATAAAATAGCAGTATTATTACCCATTATCTGAAGGCTTTATCACCACTATTCTGTCATTTGCAAGCTGTTGTAAAGTAGATCATTTTTGTCAGATTATGACAAAATTAATTTGCACTTTTAAAGTTTTTAAAATGCATTAATTTCAATAACCATATAACGTAAAAAATATATTAACTTTAAAAAAAAAAAAAAAAAAGCTCTGGCAAAAGCTCACTAGAAATCTTATGAACAGACTCATTCAAACATGGTTCATAGGCAGTTACTAGGCTAACTACCCTAGAGCTTTTACAAGCCTAGCCATATTTATCCCAGGTTGCCCTAGTTGTCGGTGGTTAGGTGAGTGAAGTTCGCAGAAGTTAGGGTCTATGGTAGTTGATACCGACTTCCTCTGGCCAGGAGGGACATGGGCACCACCCCAGGAGTGAATTTGCGGCTACCCATCCACTGATCTAGGTTGTGTTTGAAGAGGATCAAGGAGGGACTGTATTTCACATGAACTGGACGCTTGTTCCAGAGAAGTGGCAGTCACTGGGAGATGTATCTATTTTTCCAGCATGACCTGTTCATTCAGAGGCTAGATTTAAGATCCCTGGAGGGAGTGACCTTCCTGCAGTTTGATTTACGAATGTGTAGCATTTCCAACAGGACTGGGTCAGAGGCTGCCCTGTAAGCCAGACACAGGTCACCCCTTGGCAACCTGTAGGAGACGGAATATAATGACAGGGCTTTTAAGTCTTTCCACACAAGACTTTGTTTTGTGTACCCTGCAATTTTTTTTCTTGGTGAGAAACCTCTGTGGTCTCTCCAGTTGTTGCAGGTGTTTGGTGAGGTACATGCAAAAGGGAGAATTGTACTCAATTATTGGTCTAATGAGAGCTGAGTATAATGGAATTATAACATCCTTAGATCTAGATTCTTTTACTTAGAAGATGCGCCACCTAGAAGGATTTCTTTACTACTCTGGATATGTGGTGGTCAAAGTTCAGATTGCTATCGACCTGAGTATCCAGATTACATACCACCAGGTCTGCACTAAGGGAGGAGGGTTCTGTCTATAATGTGATATGCAGGAATGTCAGCTTTCCTAAAGGGAATAATAATGATTTTTTTTTGTTTGCATTTAGCATTACTCTGTGGCTGTGATGTTATGGTGCCAATCCTTCGTCTGCATTAACCCTGTCTGCAAGCATATTAACATTGTTGGGGGATTCGGTGATTGCTCCCAGTTTGCAATCATCAACAAACTTGGTCAGGCACAGGTTGCCCAAGTTTGCTTGGACTTCTGAGAAATAAATTCCAGACAGTAAGGGGCCCAGCACAGTACCCTTTGGTATGCCACTGGTGACTGGTCTTTTGCTAGAGTTGAAGTCCTCCACTTTGGCAGTATGTGTCCTGTCAGCCAGTTGGCTACCCATCTGGTAACGTAGGGGTTAATTCCCAATATGGAGAGTTTCTGTAATACCGGAGTGGAGGATTGTGTCAGATGCCTTGGCTAGGTCAGAATAGGTAGTATGCACCCGTCTTTCCCTTATCCAGGGCCTTGGTGACTTTCCTGATGAAGTCAACTATGTTTAATAGACATGATTTAACTTTAACAAATCCAAACTGGGTTGAATCCAGAATTTTGAGATTACTTGTGTCCTTGTTAATAAGGTCACTTTGACAGTATGTGTCCTGTCAGTTAGCCAGTTGGCTACCCATCTGGTAATGTAGGGGTTAATTCCCAATATGGAGAGTTTCTCTAATATCTGAGTGGGGGATTGTGTCATATGCCTTGGCTATGTCAGGATAGGCAGTAAGCACTGTCTTTCCTTTATCCAGTGCCTTGGTGACTTTCTCGATGAAGCCAACTATGTTTAATAGGCATGATCTAACTTTAACAAGTTGGGTCCAGAATTTTACGATTATCTGTGTCCTTGTTAATAAGATCCATAACAATTCTCTCCATAACCTTGCAGATGAGGCTAGTCAAACTTATGGGCCTATAATTCCCAGGGTTGGATGATGGTCCCTCTTTGTGCAGAGGAATTACTGTTGCTTTTCTGCATTCCACCGAAACATAGCAAGTTCTCAAGCTGTGGTTAAACAGGGTTCCAAGTGGGTCTGCTAGGTCATGTTTTAAGTTGTTTAAAAAGCAACCTGGGATGTTGTGTGGTCCCATTGATGCAGTGTTTTTTGGCCTTGGAGAGCACTGAGATGACCTGTTCTCTTGAGATAATAGGCTGAGGAATGGTGGCTGGTATACTTTGGGGAATGTGTGGAGGGGATTTGGAAATTAGTAATCTCTGTGTCAGAATCTTCAGAAGTAGAATAGTCATCAGAGACTACTGTCACTATAGGAATGTCTGAGAAAACGTTTGCACTAGAAAAAAATTCTCTTGAGATGTAATTTTCTTCCAAAATTCCATAAATCAGAGTGAATTACATGAAGTCTTGGAAAGTGTTATCATAAAAATTGTGCCAGAATAATTAGTAATAACAGGATCAAATGATGCTTCCTGTGTAAAGTCATGGCAACCAGTTGTACATGAAAACAGTGTATCTAAAGAAGAAAAAACAAAACCTAAATGTGAATCGGAGAAAAGCGGTATGGTTTCTTTTTACTCATGTTGTAGTTAGTTATTATTGGTAAAACCAGCACTTTGCTGCTGTTGATAACATTGCCCGTTTATTTCCCCTCTGAATGTGTTGAGGATATTTTTCCCTCATTCAAATTATTAGGCAGACTTTTAATAGATTTTGGAGCAGAAGCCTAATTTTTTGATAAACCGTTGTCCAGAGAAGATGATAAATGATAAATTCTTACCATCACTCACAGAACCATTGGAGCCTTGATATCAGCATCTGGTGCCTTCATTCACATCTGTCCTCTCCAAATGGTTCTTCCATTTCCATTAAAATGTTGTTTGTGCAGAATACTCATTTAATCCCTTTGCAGCTTTAGTTCTTGTGGTTAAACAGTTCTATTTCAACATCTTTTAATTATTGGCCATATTCACTCATTTATTATTCGTCATTTATCCAAACTAGATACAAGTTCTTGAAACAGTTCTGATATTTTCATTAAATTGTGTTGCTTTAATGTATCATCTCTCTAAGAATACGATCAGATTCTGTAATACATTTATGAAATGCATTGACCCAACTCAGCTTGAATATTCTACTATGTGCATCTGATTCACTAAATGGTAAAGTGGATGTTATAGATGCTCTTAATTCCTTCACTGTTATATTTAAAACATTTGTTTCTTCTAAGACAACATATTAAAATGCACATTAGTCTCTGTTGACAATTTCTCCAGTTTACTTAATGAAGAAACAATTTCTTTAGATATCTGACTGTTACATTGCTTAAGCAAAGCAAAAGGATCTCACATTTTGTTAGTTCTTCCTAAGAATGAGAAGTCAAAACAAGTCATGTCACTGATCTTTCCATGACCTTTAGCCAAAAAAAAAAAAATCATCCATAGTGTGCTGGTGGGTTCCTTGCTCACATCTGTATTTCTTTCTTTCAAATTTCTAGGGAAATTCCAACTCAAACCCAGACTTTGCAAAATGCCAGAGTCCACATATATAACATAACTCAGACTGTAATAATAACAACAAAGTGCAGCAAAAAATTCTTTATTAAAACCTAGTGTGTCCATCACGACACACCACCTATGGTTTCAGTATCACAGAAAAAAATCAAAGCTTATAGAAATCACTAATAACCATTAATTAAAAGCAACCAATAAAAACATTTCATTTGAAATGGATCAAATCAGTGTTTTCTAGTTAAAAGCAAGAATAACACCATTAGGTCAGAAGTGTTAAACTTCATTGTCACTTGAGCTAGTTTTCGTTTTAGTAAAGTTTCCACTGTAATGTAATCACAAATACTTAAACCAACCTGCCAAAGAACAGCAGTCTTCCCATTATGGTTATCTCTAAATTGAATAGACCAAATCCATTAGAATGTCTAAGCAGTTTTTTGTTTCCTTTCACACCAGGGTGCTGGGAAATCCTGTCTCAAAACAGACTATTTCTACTTTGATTTCTAAGGCAATTTCCTTTTGCTATCTCCTCAGGGGAAAACTCTTTCTTCCTCAGTTTAGGCCCACAGCACTAGAGCAGTGGCTTCCTCTGGAGCCTTCTGTAAGGGTCTGGACACTGCTTCTATCCTGGAAGCAGCTACCTGGTCCTCTGCCCATACATTTACAAAACACTATAAGCTGGATTCTATCTCCAAATCCAGAGCAGGATTTGCTAGAGTGATCTTGCATGGCATTGTGGAGACTTTTTGTGCTTCTACCCCTTTCTCATTCATGAGCTTTGGTATTGTCCCTCATGTTATGAATACTGCAACATGAGAATAGAAGGACATAGAATAGTTGTGTAAAATCTTACCATAACCATAGATGTCCTTCTCTTCCATGTTGCAGTATTCGATCGCAACCTCCTTCCCCCTTGGTTCATGCTCTTCTTTGAATATTTCCTTTTTGCCTCCTATCCTTGGACTGGTGTTCTGACTGGAGCATTCAGTTCTGAGGATGGTACGTGCAGACGTCAGCTGTTCTATGTGCAGTGTCGCACGTACCTTGCAGTAACTTAAGTCTTTGATATACTGTCTGGATGTTCAGGTCACCTAGGCGGGGAACTCCCTTATGTTATGACTACTGTAACATGGAAAAGGACATCTGTGGTTATGGTAAGATTTTACATAACTATTCTTTCTTTTAAGAACAAAGCTCAAGTGGGAGTGGAGAAAGGGATTTTTCCAGTATGGATGACTGCAAGTAGGGGTATAGAAAACTGACATATGGGGCCTACCATTTACTGGAGGAAGTAGGTAAAGGAGCTGAGGTGCTGGGAGCAAATAATTCAGGAGGGAAAGGTGATGGAGTGGGATGAGGCTAGGCCGAAGGTTGGACTATGGGTTAGAGATTTCCTTCATTGTCAGTGACTAATACCAGAGTATAGGCAAAGAGAAAGGGACCAAGACCGGCTGTCATAAAGTTTTTAGTTGAGTTTAAAACAAATGCTGCAGTTATGAAATGGATAATTAATAATTGGTGGGGTGTATAAAATGATTCATGGTAACTATAAGAGCCAATCATAGAAGGTTAGGAAAGATTAGGAAAAAGAGAATAGAAAGATAAAATAAAAAAGAACAATGGGAAGAAATCTGTAGGACTCCCAAGTATGCAATAATTCCTGAAAGTTTAGGATTGTTGCATGGATGTTTTTGCATAGATTATTTTTTATACCTCATGTAGGCTTCAGAGCAGATGATTTTTCCTCACGTTGATAGAAAATGTTGATTTGATGGGGAAGAGAGATGTAATTGTGAAGGTGTTTTTGGGAAATTTGTGAGTTGGCATATTTTAAAAATTCTGTTTAAAGTACATTGACAGAAGTGTTGTGGGAGTAAATACTAGTAACTAAGGAAGTTAATCACTGGCCCTCTTCAAGAGAAATCTTGATGAGTGGATGGGAAATAGAAGATTCACCCCGGGGATCAGCCAGTGGCTCTACTCGATAGAGGCACTGGGAACTAAGGTTGGGTGGCATGATGCTAGGGTAATCCTATGGGCTAGGCTTGTAAAGGCTCCAGGGCCATTAGCCTAGTACACACCTATGAACCTAAGTTATTCTTTTGAGCTGGGATGCAGGATTTGAATAGGCTAAATGTTAAAACCTTATTTAAGGTAATGTTATTAGCTTCCAAAAAAGGTAATTACTAAAAAATGGAAATCAAACTCTAAGCCAATCAAAACATAGGATTTCTCAGGTCCTGCCTGGTACTGGCACAAGATCGGTGCCTTTGATGCCTTTTAGTGGTGGCAGTGAACTTCTTCATAAGTGTAAGATTCTCCCTACTCATAATCTTTCCTTGCTTTTGGGATCCTCCAGATCTCTTTGCTGCCAGCAAGACATCACTGTCTCCTTTAGAGGTTGAGCATTAGGAAAATACTTTTGAGTGCTTTTCTTAGTACTGCTGTATCTAGATAAGTACAGTAAATTTCACTTTTTGCTCATTTTGGTCAGTGATTCAATTCACTACATAGAAAGTTTACTCGTTTTATGACCATTTCTTTCTATTCTTCTTCCCCTCCCTGTCTTGTCATGTCTTTGGGCCTAGGCCCATTCTTCATAGACAGGGGTTTTGTGACATCACATGGAACTTAAAAATAATATATATATTTACTTGATGTCCTTCCCTGTCACTGTTGCAGTATTCCTTACTGTAAGGATTCCCTGCTAAGGATAGCCCGACATCCTGCCAGTATACCAAAGCCTTAGGATTACTAGTACATCGTACATCACATGTATGCTCCCTGCTTACGGCATAAAGGTGATGTATGGCTGTACCTACCTCAGAACGTTTTTGCTGCCAGTCAGAAAACCCTTTTCAATCATCAGTCTGAATGCTCCTTCGTCTGCTGGTTACCAAGCCATTTCAGATAAGTTCCCTATTGGGGGGTTTCCTTCTTATCTTTAGTGTGTGTACTTTTGTTGTGAGGTTACATGTCATCCAGAAAGAGAAAATGTCAGTGTGGGAGACAGATTCCCCATAAGGATCATCACGAGTAGTATTCATTTTGCTTGGGTGCTTCTCACGACTGTACATTGTGTCTGATTTGTCAAGCGTTTATTCCTAAGACTCGTCGTAGTTGTTTCTCCTATTTGTCTGTCTACTTTGGGAACCAACATCTTAAGTTGTTGGCACAAGGTCCAGTGGCAGAATCATCCAGGTCATAGTGTTAGCTGTCTGCCAAGAAGACGACCAAAAAAGTTATGTTGGATTCGGCTGTTGTATAGCCTACCCCAGATGTCTCTCTCAGAGCTGGTGAAAGCCCGGAGGATTGCCTGCTCATTCCATCGGATTCTTTTGCCACGACTGCTTTGGAGGCCAGCATGGATCCGGTTTCTCGCACGATATTGGAGACACTGCAGAATTCTGTTAGAGATGTTGAGGGGGGAACCACAGCTGATCATATCTGAGGGACTGAGGGGTGTTCAGCAGATTCTTGTTGGGGGGAGATTCCCACTACATTGATTGTCAGCAAGTGTCTGAACCTCCCAAGATCTTTAGAGCTGACGTCGCTTTGAAAAAGAAACAGAAAACAAAACATATATCCCCTGCCTCTAAGGATCTTCAGCACGAATGGCAGGATTTCACACAAGGGTTGTTTAATGCACTCATGGCCTTGAAGCCCCCCCCCCCCCCCAGAGAGTTTCTGTTCCTGTCCCCCCTTGGTCCTCTACTCCTCTTAAGAGATCTAGGGAGCCAGGAATCTTATGAGGAAGTGGACTCTGGATGTTCAGTCCATTCATCCTCCCAACAAGGAGTCCAGGATTATGTTCAGGTTAGGGAAGCATATTATACATAAGGTATGCTTTCAGTCATAGCTTTGACCTACACTGCATATATGGTGAGAGTTTAAATGGATATTGCACAAAAGACAGCAGACACCTTGAAACTGCTACTGGTGGGTGAACTACTTTCTCAATTAGAAACCCAGGTAGCTACTATGAGCACGATTTCTTTCTTGTCTATATGTTTAATTCATAACCTAATTGATAGGTCATTTAGGGTAGCAGGATCAGGTTTAGCCACAAGAAGACAAACCTGGTTGTACCTGACAGATCTCCCCGACCATTTCAAAGTGATTTTCTTTAAACCCCCCCCCCCCCCCCCCCGGTGATTACTGATTACTAAATGCATGGTACTGGATGTGGCACCCATGCATACTAGGGATACAGATCGTTCAGTACTTGGATGATTGGCTGCTGGCAACCACTTTGCTGGAGCACTTGGTGTACACAAGGAAGTACTTGCTTTATATCTGTATGTCTGTCTTTAGCAGTTATTGTTGACCTGGCCAAGTCTAACCTTCAGCCATCCAAATATTTGGTATTTATAGGCTGTCACAGCGATATGTTGAAACAACAAGTCTACTTCAAGAGAGTTTCAACAATAATATTAGTGCTACATTTGATCTCCCAGGAAAAGCCATTAGCAGCAAGTGTCCTAAAAGTCTTGAGTTTGATGGTCACTTCCGTTCAAATGGTTCCTTATGCCAGGCTTAGAGTCCGGATTCTGCAGTATACTTTTAGGACTCAGTGGGATTGAGCTTACCAGTCACTGTTTCACACAATCATGATGTTGAAAACACTCAAGAAAAGCCTACCGTGGTGGACTGATCCTCAGAATCTGTAATTTGGATCTCCCTTTACAATACTGATTACAGAGGCAACAGTTACCATGGATATGTCTTATCTTGGGTGGAGAGGCACTTCATGAACAAGATGGTACAAAGTTCGTGGACTGCAGAAAAGGCCTCCTTGCACATAAGTATTTTCAAGATGAGAGCAGTCCTTCTAGCTTTGCAGGCATTTTAGGATGTGCTCCCTCACTGTATGATTGCCATACAGTCAGACAACATGAGTGTGGTACTGTACTTCAACAAGCAAGTGGGAACACACTCCTAGCTTCTATGTAGAGACACACTGAGAGTGTGAGAATGGCCACTGGCCTTGTATCACTTTCTAATAGCAGTGCATATACTGGAGTGGCCATCATGATTGCAGATGATTTGATCAGACAGATTCTGTTTCCCTGCAAATTATTTGTCAATGCCAAAGTAGTGAACAATATACTCATGAAATAAAGCCAGCCTTACTTTGGTCTTTTAGAGACACTGTTCAACACAAGTGCTAGTTCTTTTTCAGCTTAGTTTTGTCAAAAGGGCATCCACCAGTGGAAACATTCTTCCATGACTGTCCCCTTTTTCTCCTTTATCCCTTCCCCTCTGCTTCTGTTGATACTGAGACTGTTACAGGAAGTCAGAGAATACAAGGGCAAGCTCATTCTCCTAGCACTGTTCTGACATCATCTAAAAGAAAGACCTTTATCTCTCTCAGCTCTGCTCTGTTATCTCACCTGTCTGGGCTGTTTGAACATTCAATCTTTCAGTCTAACCACTTGGATTCTCCATTTCTCATGATGGCCAGGAATCCTCAATTCCCTGTGAAAGTGTTAGACCTCAATAGGGTTTCCCAAGAAAAACATCAAAAGGATTTATAAAGATAAATGGAAGGTGTGTGTCTTCTGGGCCCAGAACACACAATCTGAAGTAGTTTACTTAATTTGCTGTTCAACCTGTGGAATACGGATCCGTATCTGATCCGAGTCAGCAAAGATTACTAGCATCAGATCCGAGCTCCAGACTCCTCCCCTTACCCAAAATACACCTCCCTTGCCTTCGATCCCCAGATCTTGTTTGCCACAATTTGTGAAACATCGTGCCTCTAGAACTTCAGCTAGCAGGGTGTTTTTTGACTGTAGGTTTTAAATTTTTTTTTTGGTAGATTAGCCGTTTCAGATTAGTGTAGGTACCCTTTCTCCTCTCCCATCGCTTTGGCGTCATGTGTAGGCTTGTAGTAGTTGTTAGTGTAGTTTGTCTGTGATTACCTCCCCCCCCCCTTTCTAGCCAATCTAGTGGGGTGAGTGGGTTTGTGTTGAATTTTTAGGAAGAAAGTTTTTGTTTGATGTCCTTCAAGGATGCATCTGCAGTCCTAACAAATGGGTTGTCCTGCCTCAGGCAGCCCTTCGGTCGGCCGGATTCCAAAGTCTGGGTCTGGCCTCGGCTGATGTCGCACTTCACCCGACGTCATAGCTGCAGTTCAGCGGGTATAAAGGCATCAGCCGACGCCATTTTCCTCAGTCTTTCTTGCGCGTGGCCGAAGCAGAAGCTGTTCGCAAGTGCCGGTCGGTCAGAACCAGAGATTGCTACTACCGAAGACTTCTAAAAAGCTAAGTACCCCGTTGGGGACTCTTTCTTGCCTCAGCCGATGTCAGAAAAAGTGAATAACTGTTTAACTTGTGGGAAACAAATACCTCATAAAGATTTCCACTCTTATTGCCTACCTTGTTTAGGCCCAGACCACGACGTAGCAGCCTGTCTAGCCTGTGCTTCTTTCAACCGACGGACACTTGGACATCGGTCGGAATTTGCTGAGGAGTTTTTCGGCTCCGCTTTTGCTTACAACATGCCGTCAGAAACTCCGACTTCACAATTAGCTAAAAAGCGCAAGGAAAAGGACCGACACTCGCGGTCCGCGTTTTCGGCCGAAACCGCGGTTAAGTCAACCGTGAGTGTCTCGGTTTCGGCTGAAACCGAGCCCTCGGTTCTTCCTTCGGCCGAAAGCTTCGGCCGAAAGCTTGCCTCCCACCGAGGCCTCATCCAGCATGGCTGAATCTGCTACTGAAATTCCACCTGCTCTTACAGGTTCACAGGATTTATCTGATACTATCCCTTTAGATATATCCACTCCTTCACGTGGAGCTGCTAGGCCCCCTGCATCCATGTCGATTAAGGCTTTTGCCAGGGCTAAAGCAGCAAAATCAACCAAGACTGTGCCTACCAAGACCCCCTCTCACAGGCCTAGCTCTAGTACTCAAATGCTTAGTCTAGCAGAGGATCTCATTTCTTTGATCAGGGGATCCCAACCTCTCCCTGACAGGGCCTCTCACCCACCTCCAGAGAAGAGGCCTAGAGCAGAGCCCCCTGAGCCAGTTTCTTCAGATTTCTCTTCTGATGATTCAGAAAATACAGACCCTCAAGAAGGCCCTCATTCTCCTTATGAGGACTCTGATGCAGAAGACTCCATTCCTTCTGCCTCTCCGCCTGAGGAATTTTCTTTTGGGGAAACCTTGCATGCTATGAGGGAACAATTTCAATGGCAGGGCCAGGATTTTTCAGACTCTAGAAAAAGGCTTAGGACCTTTTTGCATTTGCCACAGCATAGGCCTTTAGCCATTCCTCCAGTACTTACTGTTGTGGATGATGCATTTAATGATGCTTGTACTGCCCCTGATTCACTTCCTCCGGCCCCTGCTAAGCCCGACAGGTACTACAGGGTTCGGACACACATTATCATTTGTATAAGGCTCCTTTTGCAGATCCTGAAACTATTTCGCAGGGACCCAAGGCTGTAGCAGCTACCTCTGCCAAAAACCCCCTCCCCTCTGAAAGGGAATCTAGGGCCTTAGAGAGATGGGGTGAAAAAGTTTATACTTCTGCTACTCTTTCGGCTAGGGCCTTAAACTGTCAATTCCACATGATTCAGTATCAGGAATTTATGTTAGACCAGTTAACTAAAAAACTGTCCTCGCCTGAACCATTAGACAAAAGGTATCTTCAGGAAATGGTACATAACATACAGCAGGTCAGTAATCATTCCTTAAAATGCGGCTATGATGCACTGGAGGCTTCCTTTAGATCAGCAATGACTGGTACAGTGATCAGAAGGCATGCATGGTTAAAAGAGCAGTCCTTACCAGACCATGTAAAATCAAAGCTCCTAGATGCTCCCATGGATAAGCACAATTTGTTTGGCTCACCTGCACAGCAGGTGCTGAAGAAGGTGGAAGAGAAAGCAAAATCTGTCCAGACAGTCAAGGATTTCTTACAGGTCCAGCCTCCAAGGTTTAGTAGGAACTGGCCTTCCAAGAATTGGTCCTTTCCAGACACCACCAGAGCACAGAGAGGCAGGAATAGGCGCCCAAGAGGCAGGGGTCAATCCAGAGGTGCCTACAGGGGACGTCAGTGGCAGCCTAACAACCAGCGAAGTACTGCCACAGATCCAGCCACTACCACTTCCACAGGACAATCACAGTGACTTGGCTCTGAGACCGCCTACCAGGGAACAACTAGATGCACCCTTAGGCGGAAAGCTAGCCTTATTTTCAGTAAACTGGCATTACATCGTAGGAGACAAATGGATTTTACAGACAATAGACAAAGGTTACAGGTTTCACTTCCATACTCTACCAAGGAAGAGAGGAATGCCAAACCTACTTCCAAATCAAAGGACAAAAGCTCTAGAACAAATAGACAACTTAATAAGGATGAGAGCTATAGAAAAGGTACCGTCTATGGAACAAGGGCAAGGATTTTACTCCAGACTTTTCCTGGTGCCAAGAAAAGAAAAGCAATGGAGACCTATTCTAGACCTGTCCGCTCTGAACACATATCTCATTGTTCCAAAATTCAAGATGCTGACCCTACAGCAGCTTCTTCCCATGCTGGGCAAGGAGTCTTGGCTGGTAACTCTAGATCTCAAGGAGGCATACCTGCACGTCCACATACGACCAAATTGCAGAAGATACCTCAGATTTCTTGCAGGATCAGAGCATTATCAATTCCCAGCATTGCCCTTTGGCTTATCTACTGCGCCCAGAGTATTCATGAAATGCCTGGCATCAGTAATTGCTCATTGCAGGCTTCAGGGAATTCAAATTTACCCTTACCTGGACGACTGCCTGTTGCAAGCGGACAACAAAAACAAATTAGCAACAGATTTGAAAAAGGTCATTCATCTGCTACAAGCCCTGGGATACACAGTCAATATAAAAAAGTCAAGGCTGATACCATCCCAGAGGATAACTTTCTTGGGTGCAGAACTGGACACATCAAATCAAATGGCATCCCTCACAGCAGAAAAGCAGAAGCACCTTCCTCTCTATTTCATGGCATTAACAACGCAGAACCAGCTAACAGCAAGGAAAGTCCTGCAAGCCCTGGGTTACATGGCATCCTGCATAATATTGATTCCACATGCCAGACTACATATGAGGAAGTTGCAATGGTACCTAAGGAATTTATGGTCTCAGCACAAGCACAGCCTAGAAACCCAAATTCCAATAATTCCATGCCTGAAGCAAGAATTCCAATGGTGGGCTCAGGCCTGTCAATTGAACAAAGGACTGCCCTTCCACAGCCCTCAACCAAGCCAGACTATCACCACAGATGCCTCTGACCTCGGTTGGGGGGCACACATGCTGGACAAGTGCATACAAGGCTTATGGACTCAAGACCAGCTGAACCTACACATAAATCAAAAGGAGATGCTGGCAGTAAAACTGGCAATTCAGACATTCAGACCGTTTCTTCAACAGGGTCAATTGCTGATAAGGACGGACAACACCACAGTTATGTGGTACATCAACAAACAGGGAGGCACACATTCATACCCTCTATGCCGGATGGCAATGGACCTCTGGAATGTGGCCCTGAGCTTCAACATTCAGCTCCAGGCAATATTTGTACCTGGAAAAGAAAATATACTAGCAGACATCCTAAGCAGAACTACCACGGATGCCCACGAATGGATGCTGCATCCAGACATCTTCAAATCCATTACAAGGAAATGGGGACTACCAGAAATAGACTTATTCGCATCCCCACACAACCACCAATTGAAAAAATTCTGCACAAGGACATACCACCCTCTGGCTTGGAAGGTGGACTCCCTATCTTTCAGTTGGGAAAACCTGACAGCATATGCATTCCCACCTCTTCCTTTGATGCACAAGGTGCTATTGAAGATCAAAGAAGACCGCCCAAGGATCATCCTGATAGTACTGAGGAGTATGTCTCAGGAACAAATATGGCCTCTGCCCCTAGTTCCCTTACTGCTAACACAGAACAACTTCAAAACCCTGCATCCAAAGTTGAAAACGTTGCAGCTAGTTGCCTGGAACATTGCATAAGACAAAAATAACCCAGATTTATCTCAAAGGGTTAAAGACATTATCTTGGAGGCTCGCAGACCCTCAACAAGGAAAACTTATTCAGCAAAATGGAAACGATATCTCATTTGGAGTGCAGCTAAAGGAGAGGATGTGTCACTGGTAAACATAGCTAACATCCTGGAATACTTGGCAGAACTTTTCCACAATGGCCTGTCCTATTCTTCCATTAAGATTCATGCATCAGCTATTTCAGCAGAATACAACATGGACCCTCCAGTCTTCTCTTATCCTCTACTCAGGCAGTTTCTGAGAGGAATTAAAAATGTAAAGCCACCAAGGAAGCCACCATTGCCCGCATGGGACTTGAACTTTGTGCTGGAAAAGTTGACACTCCCTCCTTTTGAACCAGCAGCAACAGCAGAATTACAGTACTTATCATGGAAAACTGCTTTCCTGCTTGCAATCACTTCAGCAAGAAGGGTTTCTGAATTACAGGCATTAATGGCAGTACAGCCCTTCCTTATCTTCCATCAAGATAGAGTGTCCATGAGAACTAATCCTACTTTTATGCCAAAGGTGGTCTCCAGGGTATCTCTAAACCAAGCTATCCACCTACCTACATTCTTCCCCAACCCACAGAACAGGGAGAAAGATTATTACATACCTTGGATGTACATAGGCAATTGCGCTACTACCTGGACAGAACCAAGAGCAATAGAAAAACTGACCAGCTACTGGTAGCATATGCAACAGGAGTGGAAGGAAAAGCAATTTCAAAACAGACAATCTCAAAGTGGATAGGAAATTGCATTAGATTTTGTTACTCTTACCATGGAAAGACAACTCCAGAGAACATCAGACCTCACTCCACAAGGGCTACAGCCACTACTACAGCTTTTTTACGAGGAGTGGCTACCAAAGACATTTTAGAGGCTGCTACTTGGAGCTCCGTGCATACATTTGCCAAGCATTATAATCTACCCTTATACTCCAGATCCCGAGCAGGTTTTGCCACTGCTGTTTTGCAAGGGATCTTAACTACACCATAATCTTATTATTGCCTCCTCCCCCAGTTTGGCTATGGTATTCTACCCATTTGTTAGGACTGCAGATGCATCCTTGAAGGACATAGTACAGTTTTGTACCCACCATAAATGTAGATGTCCGAGAGGTATGCATCTGCAGTCAGGATTACCCACCCTCCTTCCCCTCTGTGGTACTCCTAGGGTATTTGCCCATCTTGTAGCTAGCTGGGGGAATCTATTGTGGTGTATTTGTTTGTAGAGATGTATATACATGTTTATTTCTATTTGCTCTCTATTGTTTGGAAACATTTGCATTTATCCAAATTTAGCCTTCCTAGAGGGCACCTGGCATCTGGGGCAAGAAACACTGAGGAAAATGGCGTCGGCTGATGCCTTTATACCCGCTGAACTGCAGCTATGACGTCGGGTGAAGTGCGACATCAGCCGAGGCCAGACCCAGACTTTGGAATCCGGCCGACCGAAGGGCTGCCTGAGGCAGGACAACCCATTTGTTAGGACTGCAGATGCATACCTCTCGGACATCTACATTTATGGTGGGTACAAAACTGTACTTTTCTTCCCATAGATATGGCTGAAAAGCTTATTTTTAAACGATGCACAGTGTGTGACCATAAGCTCACCCCAGCGGATGGCCACGCTCTGTGTGTATTGTGTTTAGGTGTGGCCCATCTTAATGTTGACTGTTCCATTTGTGCGGGGTTCAACCCCTGAGCTTTGAAGGACAGAAAGGCCAAGTTGGCCCTCAAGGGGATTTTCCTGCCACTGATCCTCCCTCCTCGTCTTCGGCTTCAGTCACTGTGGCTGCCTTTCCTGTGTCTCTGCCTCTGGCCCCCCCCCAGGCTGGGACTCAAACTCCTGCTTCTAAGCCTATGGTAGCAGAGCAGAGGAGGGGTAGAGAGCTGGAGAGAGAGTAGAGGACGAAGGAGAAGAGGAAGAGGTCTCTGGACCTCTCTTCACCAAGCAAGTCTGCTCAGTTCCGTGATTCCCCTTGGCTCCGGTCTCCGACTTTCTCCCGGGGCCAGAGGAGACACGCCCAGTCTCCCGGGCCTCAGCTCCCCGACCGGCCAGGTCAGAGTCTGTGGCCTCTTCTCGGTCAACCCATTCTCTCTCGGACATGGATCTGGATAAGATGATGAGGCGCTTTATCCGTGCACAGATCCAGATGGGGGTCTTGCCAGCTCCCCCTCCCTCAGGAGGGGGCAGCTCGCTTCCCTTTTTTCAGCCTATTACTCCTTCCTCGATATGACCTTCAGCTTCGGAGTTCTCTGATCCGAGGTTGGCCTTGGTTGGGGCGCCAACGGTCCTTGATGCTGGCAGCTGCCTGGAACATCTCTAATCCGACCAGTTTGGATCCAAGACGCGCTCGGAGCCAGAGCTTGGGGGTCAGATCTGAGGGAGTGGAACTTTTACCATCGGCTCCCACGTTGTCGGTCCAGGTTTCCTCTCTCGGAGCTCCGGCCACTTTGGGTCTGGCTCTGATTCTCACGTCAGACCCGGGGAGACCGGCCTCCTTATTGGCTTCACAGGAAGTCTGTTCTCCTTTGGTGTTCGATGTGGTAGAACGGGTCCTCTCCGTTGGATCAAGACCCCCGACCGCCCCCTTGGGCTCCACACAGACCCCCTCGGCTCTGTCTACCGTCCCCGTCTTACCAGAGGGACAGCCCATGCCCAAAGGGCCCCAGACGGTTCCCCCAGAGGAACAGATGGCTTGCGAGCACTCCCCGGAGAGCCCCACAGGAGATGTGCCTCGCAAGCATACATGTAAGAGGAGGCACTTGGACTCCCTTGAGTCCCTAACCGAGGGCACAGACTTAGATGAGGGGGAGGGCTCCCCAAGGTCACCTCCCGACGATGTCTCCTTTGCAGACATCATGGAGATCCTGCGCCAGCGGGCAGATTGGTCTTCCCCTAAGCCCTCCTCTGATGAGTCTGTGTTTCTGGAGGCCTTCGGCACAGGCCCGTCTACATCTAGGGTGAACCCCCCCCCCCTCCCGTGGATCCTTTAGTGGATTTGATCACCTTGCGGGCGTGGAAGGAACCTGATACTGTGGAGCCAATCCTCAAGTTCCCCGATAAGGTTTTGAGTCCCCCTATAGACAGGCCTTCCTGGAACAAGGGCTCCCCAGTGGATGCCATGGTGGTAGCAGCAGCCACGAAGAGGAAACTATCTCAGGAAAGTTCCTCGGTCCACCCTCCTGACCAAGAGTCTCGGATGATGGACCAGCTAGGGAAGCGTGTGTATGCTTCAGCTACCTTTTCAATAAGGGCATTGAACTACTTGGCCCATGTCGCGAGACTCCAACGCGACCTGGTGAAGGAGCTGGAGGAGTCTCCACCCAAGTCCATGTCGCAGGAGGACAAGGCTTTGTTCTCCGTGAAAATGGCCACTTTAAGAGCAGTATCTAATACATCCGTGCGACTCCTCTCCCATGCAATGTAAGGAGCGGCTAGGGTGGCTGGGTCCAGCGTGTCCATGAAGCGTAACGCGTGGCTCAGGTTGTGCCAATTTACCAAACCCTTTAAGGCATCCTTTGCCAATGCCCCTTATGACTGCTCGACTCTGTTCTGTAAGACCATCAAGGAGACACTAGTCCAGAGTGAGAAGGACAGGAAGACACTGACTGCTGTTGGAATCCACTTCTCTAACCCTCAAAGGTCCTTTTCCCAGAACCATAGAGGGCAGAAGAAGCTGTGGTTCTGGAAGTCTCAGTATTCCTGGGACACTCCCAGCAGCATGGGGGTCCATAACAATGGGTGCTGCAAATCATATCCAGAGGATATTCTAGCCCCTTCGTTGGTTTTCCAACACCTCCCAAACTCCTCCTGGATGTTTCACCCACACAAAGGGAGGAAGCAGGACAGGGTATTTCCAAGCTGCTAGGAAAACGAGCCATCAAAACCGTCCCCCCAGATCAGTCCAAATCGGGCTTCTACTCCAGGTTCTTTTTGGTGCCAAAGAAAATGGGGGACTTGAGGCTCGTTCTGGACCTCTCTATCCTGAACCTGTCAGTGGCCAAATAAAAGTTCTGGATGGTCACACTACAGTCTATCATGCCTTACCTGCAAGAGAGCAACTGGATGTGCTCGTTAGATCTCCAGGATACTTACTATCACAGAAAAATGCACAGAAGCTCCAGGTGGTTCCTCCGCTTCTGGCTAGGGGCCAGTCATTACCAATTTTGAGCCCTTCCCTTTGGTCTCAACACAGACCCCAGGGTGTTTACCAAAGTGATGGCGGTGGTAGCGGCTCACCTGAGGCTTCAGGGGATTCAGGTCTATCCGTACCTGGACGATTGGCTCTTCACTGCTCCCACCAGGCGTCTTCTTTCCCAAACCAGGGACTACTTTGATGACACTTGCCCTGGGTTTGGGTATCACAATCAACACATCCAAATCTCTACTAGAGCCTGTACATGTGATAGACTACATTGGTGCCAGGATAGACGCACTCCAGGGCAAAGTGTTCCTGACCTCGGAGAGAGTTCAGAACCTCAGGATGCACGTCTCCGTAATTTACCTTTCTCATCTCCCAACAGCAGAATCTGTATTAAGGGCCCTAGGCTCGATGGCTGCGACCATAACTCTCCTTCCATGTGCCTGACTACACAACCGGATTCTTCAGTGGACTTCGGCGGTTCAGTGGTCCCTGTTGGATTTGCCACGAACTTATCCTATCCACCTAAGTCAAGTGTGTCAGTCGTCCCTCATATGGTGGATAAGCTCTCCGGACATTTTGGAGGGATGAGCCTTCGTTCCAACCCCGGGCCAAGCCACAATGACCACGGATGCCTCCCAACTCGGGTAGGGGGGGCCATTGTTTGGGCAGGACAGTCCAAGGCCTGTGGTCTCCTATAGAAACCAATTTGCATATCAGTGTCATAGAGATGAGGGCGGTCCTTCTAGCGTTGCAGGCCCTTCATGCCTTTCTTCCTCTGGGGACAGTTTCTATTCAATCAGACAACATGTCGGTAGTCTGGTATATCAACAAACAGGGAGGGATCAGATCTTATCCCCTTTGTCGCAAGGCTATGAGAGTGTGGGAATGGGCGATCTCCACCGGTCGCTTTCTTATCGCAATACCCATTCCGGGACGGTCCAACATTCTAGCGGACAGGCTAAGTTGGACCATTCTGATGCCTTATGAGGGGTCTCTGAATCCATCAGTAGCGGGACAGATCTTCACTGAGTGGGGTCAGCCTTGGTGCAATCTTTTTGCATCTCCTTCCAATGCGAAATGCAGCAGGGTTTTCTCTCTGAACTTCCCTTGCTGGGGTGTCCCACAGAGACGCTCTAGTTCATGCTTGGCCTCCCGGTCATCTGTATGCTTATCCACCAGATGTTCTTCATGATGTTCATCGTGCATACAGCTGCAGTCCTTACATATGGTTCTCCTGCCGTCAGGTGGGTCCTCAGTCGGCCGAATTCCAAAGTCTAGGTCCGGCGTCGGTTGTCGTCGCTTCTTCCCTGACGTCAGTGCGACAGGGGTCTAAAAGAACCAGCCGACGCCATTTTCTCCAGTCTTTCTTGCCGCGCAGTGCCCGAAGCAGAAGCAGTTCGTAAGTGCCGGTCGGCCAGCTCCTGAGATTACGAAAATTTGGAAACCGAAGTCTTCTTAAAAGCTAAGTACCCCGTTGGGGAAACTTTTCTTGCCTCAGACCGATGTCAGACGAAGTTAATAATTGTATTTCTTGTGGGAAGCAAATACCGCATAAGGATTTCCATTCCCTCTGTATACCTTGTTTAGGCCCTGACCACGAGGTCTCGGCCTGCCGCTTTTGTGCTACATTCAACAAACGCACTATTAAGCGTCGGTGAGTTGCCCAGCATTATTTTGGAAAAGCATTTAACTATACTATGTCGTCAGATACTCCGACTCCGGTTTTGTCTAAAAAACGAAAAGACAAGGACCGACACTCTAGGTCCGCGGCCTCTACCGACACCACGCCAAAGCCGGCTACACGTGGTCCGGTTCTCAGTGAGGCGCCTACGCAGCCCCTGCCTACCGACGACCTGCCTTTGACGGTGTCTCCTGTACCCGAGGTCACAGGCTCCTCGGCCCACACCCCGACTACAGATACCGAAGCCACTGTCAGAGTTGAAACTCAGAATTTGGACAGGTCCACCTCCACTCAAGGTGTCTTCAGACCTTCCTCTTCTTTTTCTATCAAAGCTTTCACTAAGTCTAAAGCAACCATGCACTCTAAGAGACCAGCTGCACAGGGCCCATCTCCAGGCCCCATGCCTAAGAAACAGATGCTTAAAATGGCTGAGGATTTAATTACTCTTATCAGAGGTTCTCAGCCCCCTCCAGACAAAAGGCCTAGAGTGGAGGAAGATTCCCCCTCCTCTGATCAGGGCTCCATTATTTCAGAGCACTCTGATGATCAGGAACATTCTTACTCCCCTTTTGAAGACTCTGATGCGGAGGAGTCCATTCCTTCTGTATCTCCCCCTGAGGATTACTCATTTGGGGAAACTTTGCATACCTTAAGGGAACACTTCCACTGGGAAGGCCAGGATTATTCTGATTCCAAGAAAAGGCTCAGGGAATTTCTTTTGCTTCCTCAGCACAGGCCTTTGGCTATACCTCTTGTCTTGGACATTCTAGATGATGTTTACTCGGAGGCCTGCCTTAACCCGGATTCTCTACCTCCAGCTCCAGTTAAGCCTGACAGGTACTACAGGGTCCCTGACTCACACCAATTTCTATACAAGAGCCATGCTGCTGACCCAGAAACCATCTCACAGGGCCCCAAGGGAGTTAAGGCCTCCATTGCTAAAAATCCTTTGCCTTCCGAGAGAGATTCCAGATCCTTAGAAAGGTGGGGAAAAAAGGTATATATCTCGGCTACCTTATCTATGAGGGCCTTAAACTGTCAGTTTCATATGCTAAAATACCAACAGTTTATGCTATCACAATTGAAAAGTAAAATGTCACAACCTGAACAACCAGATTTGAAAGAGTTGCAGGACTTGATACATAGTGCAGAACAAGTGGGTAAGCATACCTTACAATGTGGTTTTGATGCTCTAGAGGCCTCATGCAGAGCTGCTGTTACAGGATCAGTCATATGTAGGCATGCCTGGCTTAAGGAACAAGCCTTACCTGATCATGTCAAAGCTAAATTACTAGACGCTCCTCTTCAAAAGGATGTACTATTTGGTTCTAATGCTGAGGAGGTATTGAGGAAAATGGAGGAAAAGGCTAAATCAATGCAAACTGTGAAAGAATTTCTACAGATACAACCCCCACATTTTAGTAGAAATTGGCCTTCCAAAAACTGGTCCTTTCCTGCCACAGACAGACCCCAAAGAGGCAGATACAGGCGCCCGAGGGGCAGAGGACAATCCCAAGGATCGTACAGAGGCAGACAATGGCAAGCTCCTACACAAAGAGGTGGTGAGGACAACTCGCAATCTATCAGAAAGCAAACACAATGACTTTCCACTTTGCATGCCAACCAGATCTCAAATGGCAGCCCCCTTGGGAGGAAAGCTGGCATTATTTTCAAAAAATTGGCATACTGTCACAAAGGACAAATGGATCCTGGACATTATAAACAGAGGCTACAAATTCCATTTCACACCCTTCCAAAATGAGAGGCATGCCAAACCTGCCACACAATCAAAGGGCAGAGGCACAAAGGCTAATTACAGACCTCAAAAACATGAAAGCTATTCAAGAGGTACCTATGCACGAACAAGGTCAAGGGTTTTATTCCAGGCTATTTCTGGTGCCAAGGAAGGGAAAAGATTGGAGACCTATTCTGGATCTATCCATCCTAAACACATTCCTACTCGTGCCAAAATTCAAGATGCTCACTCTACAGCAGCTTCTTCCCATGCTGGGCAAGGAGTCTTGGCTGGTAACATTGGACCTCAAGGAGGCATACCTGCATGTCCCAATCAGACAAAATTGCAGAAGATACCTCAGATTTCTTGCAGGTTCAACTCATTATCAATTCTCTGCATTGCCCTTTGGCTTATCTACTGTGCCCAGAGTATTCACGAAATGCCTGGCATCAGTAATTGCCTACTGCAGACTTCAAGGGATACAAATATATCCCTATTTGGACGACTGCCTGATCCAAGCGGACAGCAAACACATCCTTCAGAAACATCTGGCTTATGTAATAATGTTATTAAACTCTCTGGGATACACAGTCAACAAAAAGAAATCAAGACTAATACCCTCTCGGAAGATAATTTTCCTGGGTGCCAACTTGGACACAAACACCCAGATGGCCTACCTCACGCCAGAAAAGCATGGGCAACTAATCCAATACTTCAGAAAACTAGCAAATTGCACCAGGCTTACTGCAAGGAAAATCCTGCAGGCTCTGGGATTCATGGCATCTTGCATCTTACTAATCCCATGTGCAAAGCTACATATGAGGAAACTACAATGGTACCTGAAAAACATATGGTCTCAACACAGCCACAGTTTGGAAACAATAATACCACTAATTCCATGTCTGCAAAAGGAATTTCTGTGGTGGACTCAAGCATGCCAAACACAGGTCTCCCTTTCAGCAAGCCTCAAGCAAATCAAGTCATCACAACAGACGCCTCGGACTACGCCTGGGGGGCGCACATGACAGATCGGTGCATTCAGGGCAAATGGTCCCAAAAAGAAAAGCACCTTCACATCAATCAAAAAGAAATGCTAGCAGTAATAAATGCTATTATAGCTTTCAAGAACTTTCTAAAACCTGGTCATCTATTGATAAGAAAGGACAACACCACAGTTATGTGGTACATAAACAAGCAGGGAGGGACACATTCTTACCCCCTATGCAGACTGGCCATGTCACTTTGGAACACGGCCATGGACTTACAAATGGAACTACAAGCACAGTATTTGCCAGGCAAGGAAAACATGCTGGCAGACAACCTAAGCAGGATTATGACAGATCCACACGAATGGAAGTTGCATCCAAAAGTTTTTACAGAAATAATCCAAGAATGGGGAAGACCAGACATAGATCTATTTGCCTCCCACAAAAATCATCAATTGACAAAATTCTGCTCAAGGATCTTCCATCCAAAGGCCTGGAGAGTGGACGCTCTCTCTTTCAGCTGGACATCAATGATAGTTTATGCCTTTCCACCTCTTCCTCTGCTGCCCAAAGTTCTATTGAAGACCAGAGCAGACAGACCAAAGATGATCCTCATTGCTCCGGACTGGCAAAGGCAACACTGGTACCCACTCCTGAGGAGCCTGACGCATTCCCCACCATGGACCCTGCCTCTAATGCCTCTTCTTCTGGCTCAACACAACTTCAAAACTCTTCACAGTCAGCTAAAAACTCTCAATCTAGCCGCATGGAAGATTCCTTAGCATCACAGCAGGCCCTGCTCTCCAAGGAGGTGCAGGATGTCATTTTGGAGGCCAGAAGGCCATCAACTAGAAAAGCTTACTCCGCAAAATGGAAACGTTTTTGTGTCTGGAATGAGAAAAAGGGCCAGGACCCTGGAAAACTGAATTTACCACAAATGCTTCAATATTTGACAGAACTGCTAAGCAGTGGACTTTCTTTCTCCTCCATCAAAATCCATGCCTCAGCCATTTCTGCAGAATACAACACTGATCCGCCTTTATTCTCGCACCCTCTCTTAAGACAATTCCTCAGAGGGGTTAAGAATTTGAGACCTCCAAGGAAACAACTAATACCTGCTTGGGATCTTAACTTCATTCTGGAAAAACTCACCCTGCCTCCTTCTGAGCCAGCTGCTTCAGCAGATTTGCAATACTTGTCCTGGAAAACAGCTTTCCTTCTGGCTATCACCTCAGCTCGTAGAGTTTCAGAATTACAGGCTCTCATGGCTGTCCAGCCTTTTATCATCTTCCATCAGGACAGAGTTTCCTTACGAACCAACCCGTCCTTTATGCCTAAAGTGGTATCCAGGGTAGCTTTAAATCAGGCCATACACTTACCTACTTTTTATCCTAATCCTCAAAACAAAGGGGAGAGATTGCTACATTCCTTGGACATCCACAGACAACTGCGTTATTATTCGGACAGAACAAAGCCTTTCAGAAAATCAGAACAGCTCTTTGTGGCCTATGCAGTAGGAGCTCAAGGAAAACCAATTTCTAAACAGACAATTTCAAAATGGATAGCCCACTGCATACGCTTTTGTTATTCCTTTCATGGCAAAACTGTACCTACAGGCATTAGAACTCATTCCACCAGGGCCACAGCCACCTGTACAGCCTTTCTCAGAGGAGTTCCTACCAAGGATATCTTGGAAACAGCCACTTGGAGTTCTGTGCATACCTTCTCCAAGCACTACAACTTACCATTATACTCCAAATCTAGAGCAGGCTTTGCCACTGCAGTCTTGCAGGGCATTTTGGCTCCCCCTAATTACACCTAATGCCTACCACCCCTTTCTTAGCTTTGGGATTCTACCCATATGTAAGGACTGCAGCTGTATGCACGATGAACATAGTACAGTTTTGTACCTACCATAAATGTAGATGTTCGAGTGCTAATAGAGCTGCAGTCCAGGTTTTCCTCCCTCCCTCCCCTCTAGGGGTATTCTTTTATGGTGTATTTGCTTGCAACTACTGTTTTTTGATTATATTGCATTGCATTATTACCTAATTTTATGTATTGCCTTCCTTCTGGGGGCACCTGACATCTGGGGCAAGAAAAATTGAAGAAAATGGTGTCTGCTGGTTCTTTTATACCCCTGTCACACTGACATCAGGGAAGAAGCGACGACAACCGACGCCGGACCTAGACTTTGGAATTCGGCCGACCGAGGACCCGCCTGACGGCAGGAGAACCCATATGTAAGGACTGCAGCTGTATTAGCACTCGAACATCTGCATTTATGGTAGGTACAAAACTGTACTTTTCACTGTTGCAGTCATTACATTTGGGTAATCTGCTGGCAGGTTGCCCTCAGTTGGCCTGAATTCCAAAGTCTTGGGTCCTGCGTCGGTTGCTATCTCCTCTTCCATGATGTCAGGTCGTCAGGGGTATGAAACATGCAGCCGACGCTATTTTCTTTAGTCTTTTTTGTCATGCAGTGCCCGAAGCAGAAGCATTTCGCAAGTGCTGGTCGGCCGACTCCTGAGATATTCGAGTTTGAGTTTCAGAACCGAAGTCTTCACTAAAGCTATGTACCCCGTTGGGGAAACATTTTTCTTGCTCCATACCGATGTCAGAAAAAGTTAATAATTGCATTACTTGTGGGAAGCAAATACCTCATAAGTATTTCCATTTATACTGTATTGCTTGCCTAGGCCCTGATCACAACGTGCCTGGCTGTCGGTTTTGTGCTAGATTTAACCAATGCACTATTAAGCATCAGTATATTTTTGTCTTAAAGTATTTTGGAAACAGATTTAACTACCCAGAAATGTCGTTGGATAGCAATCCGACTACCGGAGTACATAAAAAACTCAAAGAAAAGGACAGAGAAAGACAGTCGAGGTCTAAAACCGATGACGAAGCTTCTCCTAAGCCAGTCGCCGGTACTCAGTGAGGCGCTTTCGCAGCCCCTGATACCCACTACTTTCGAGTCGCAGGCCCCTACTGACACCAATGTGGAGTCCAGCATGCCGCAAGATACTCAAAGTATTGGACCCACGGATGTATCTCCCGTGAATGGGTCTGGAGCCGCTGAGCTGGCACCGGCTTCTGAGGGTGTATTCAGGCCTCAACATTTGTATATCAAACCGATGACAGCTGCAAAACCAAAGACAAAAGCGACTTCTAAAATTAATAAATCGACACATTAGCCATGTGCACAGGCCTCTATGCCTAAAAAACAGATGATCAAAATGGCTGAAGACCTTATTGCCTTGATCAGGGGTACCCATCCCCCTCCAGATAAGAGGCCTAGGCAAGACACTGATTATGAATCTTCAGATCAGGTTTCTATTTCTTCTGATTAGGAATTATCTATACCTCCCTATGAGGATTTTGATGCAGAGGAGTCTATACCTTCTGCATCACCGCCTGAGGATTATTCATTTGGAGAAGCCTTGCATACTTTGAGGGAGCATTTTCACTGGGAGAGTCAAGATTTATCAGAATCAAAAAAGAGGTTCTGGGATTTCCTTCTCCCTCACCACAGGCCTTTAGCCATATCCCCCTGTTTTAGACATTGTAGATGATGTGTTTTCAGAGTGAAGCTTGACCCCTGACTCTTACCTCCAGCTCCCAGCAAGCCTGACAGATATTACAGGGTCCCTGACTCACATAAATTTTTATTTAGAAACCCTGCTGCTGATCCTGAAACTATTTCACATGGTCCAAAGGGAGTTAAGGCCTCAACAGCAAAAAATCCTACCATCTCTGACAGAGATTCAAGGGCACTGGACAGATGGGGAAAAAAGGTTTATACATCTGCAACCTTGGCTATCGGGGCCTTAAACTGTCAATTTCATATGCTCAAGTATCAACAACATGTTATGGGATTGCTGTAACAGAAAATGATGTTGATGTCTGAATGTGCAGAAAATAAAGAATTGCAGGAATTATTGCATGCAGCTGAACAGGTTGGAAAGCATACTTTACAATGTGGTTTTGATTCCTTAGAGGCCTCCTGCAGGGCCGCAGTTACTGGATCTGTGATTAGGAGGCATGCCTGGCTAAAGGAACACAATTTGCCTGATCATGTTAAAGCTAAATTGCTAGATGCACCTTTACAGCATGATACTGTGTTTGGTATTAAGGCAGAAGAGGTTTTAAAGAAAATGGAAGACAAAGCCAAGTCTATGCAAACTGTAAAAGTCTTCTTGCAAGTGCAACCACCAAGATTTAGTAGGCACTGGTCTACAAAAAATTGGTCCTTTCCTGTGTCAGACAGAGCTCAAAGGGGCAAATCCAGATGCCCTAAGGGTTCCAGATACCAGGCGCAAGATTCATACAGGTCAAAGCAATGGGTCACTTCTTCCTCCAAATCTGGAGGAGATAAAGTGCAAACCTACAGAAAACGGTCCCAATGACTTCCCTCTGCCTACACCAAGCACTTATCTTTTGGCAGCACCCTTAGGGGGAAAATTAGCACTTTTTGTTCAAAATTGGCATTTAATAACCCAGGACAAGTGGGTGCTAAGCATAGTATCACAGGGATACAGATTCCATTTCCATACTCTGCCAATGGCAAACGGTTGGCCAGATCTGCCAAAAAAATCAATGGGCAGAGGCACAGAAACAGGTTACTTGCCTCGTGTATATGGGGGCCATTCAGCCAGTACCAGAACAGGAAAAAGGACAAGGTTTTTGCTCAAGACTGTTCTTGGTACCCAGAAAGGACAAGTACTGGATTTATCGATTTTGAACACATACCCGGACATTCCAAAATTCAAAATGCTGACTTTGCAGCAGCTTCTGCCCATGCTGGGCAAAGATGCTTGGCTGGTGACATTAGATCTAAAAGAGGCATACCTGCATGTCCCAATAAGACAGTCGTGCAGAAGATACCTCAGATTGAAGGCTGGCTTAATGCATTACCAATTCTCTGCATTGCCCTTTGGCGTATCTGCTGCGCCCTGGTTCTTTACAAAGTGCCTGGCACCAGTAATTGCATTTTGCAGACAAAGAAGTATACAAATATATCCTTACTTTGACGACTGTCTCATTCAAGCAGAAAACAAGGACATTCTTCAACACCTGGCCTTTGTGAAAAGGCTTCTAATATGCCTAGGGTACACAATAAACTAAAAGAAATCACAACTGGTACCCTCTCAAAAGATAACATTCCTGGGTGCAAGCTTGAATACAACTGCCCAGATGGCTTACTTCACGCCAGATAAGCAAAGGCAACTGACTACTTACTTCAAACTGATGGCAACAAAAACCCAGTTATCTGCAAGACAAATTCTGCAGGCTTTGGGCTTCATGGCATCCTGCATCCTACTGATTTCATATGCAAGACTGCATATGAAGAAACTACAATGGTACCTAAAAAGTTTATGGAGTCAATATTGTCACAGTCTGGAAACAATGATTCCTCTCATTCCCTGCCTACAACAGGAGTTTCTATGGTGGGCAAAGGCATGTCACCAAAACGTGGGACAGGCCTTCACTCTACCCCCTGCCAGGCAAACCTTAACAACAGACGCATCAGATTATGCCTGGGGGGCCCACATGGCAGGAAGATGTATTCAGGGCATATGGACCCCAAAACAAATGCCTCTACATATCAACCAGAAAGAGATGCTAGGTTCAAAATGCCCTAACAGCCTTCAAGGACTTACTTCATCCAGGACAACAACTGATAAAGACAGACAACACCACGGTCATGTGGTATATAAACAAACAAGGGGGCACACACTCATACCCCCTTTGCAGATTAGCCATGGCACGGTGGGACACAGCTTTGACCTACCAATTACATCTCCAAGCTCAATTCCTGCCAGGAAAGCAAAATACTCTGGCAGAAGATTTAAGCCGAAACCTTATGGACCCTCACGAGTGGATACTAAATCCACAAGTCTTCAGCATGATAACAGAGAAATGAGGGAGCCCAGACATAAATCTATTTGCCTCTCCTCAGAATTATCATTTGAAAAGATTCTGCACAAGGACTTCAGCAGCCTTTCTCAGAAGAGCCCCAGGTTTGAATGACAACATTAGTATTAGTAGCGTTTTAAAACTAAGGGCGGCCCGCTTATAATTTCACACACAACTACTATTTTTAATTGAGACCTGCTTATGTTATATTTGGGCAGTTTTTATATTGTCTTTTTGGTTTCATATTACATCACTGTTTTATATGACCGCGATATTGTGTTTAGATATTTTATTTTAAAGGATATACTAATGTTTTTGCACTTATTATTGTTGATTTGGTTATAATTAGTACTGAATTGACCAAAGTGACTGTTTTATATTTAGACAGTTTTTTGATGTTTTTATTCATATAAATCAATGGTTGACAGTATAATTTTTATGGATTTCACCAATTTTATTTGGGAAAGTGTGGGTCAGGTGACTTCCTATTGGTATTTAAAGGGTGTAATGAAGTTATTCTTTGTTCTGATGAAACTCGTCATTGACCGAGGGATAGCACTTAACATACTCTGTGTTTGTTTGTGGAATAAACTTGGCAATTCTGAATCCTGTGACTGGTTTACTACATTATCCACACTGCTGGTTCTTGGTTGAATCCGCTTTCCCGTTTTGCTGTGGGTTTGGAACTTTCTTGGTTTGTGCTTTGTCGTTTAGTTTACTTTCTCAGAGGAGTACCAACCAAAGACATTCTAGAGGCTGTTGCATGGAGTTCTGTTCACACCTTTACAAAGCATTATCATTTGCCTCTCTACTCTAAGTCCAGGGCAAACTTTGCAACTGCAGTTCTGCAGGGCCTTATAGCTGCAACTAATGCTGCTTAGCTCCAGCCTCCCAACCATAGCTTTGGAATTCTACCCAAATGTAATGACTGCAACAGTGAAACACGAATAACATAATACAGTTGTGTACACTTACCATAAATGTAGATGTTCAAGTGTATACACTGTTGAAGTCCAGGTTACCCTCCTGCCATCCCCCTTTCATTCTTGAGTTTGTCTTTCCTTCTCTATCTTCTGCAACCTATGTGGTGTATTTGTCTGTAGATGAAGGTAAAAGTTTATATTGATGCATGTATGCATATATATATATATATATATATATATAAATATATATATATATATAAATATATATATATATATATATATATATATATATATATATATATATATACACACACACACAAGTTTTGGCTACCTTTTTGGGGCACCTGATATCTGGGGCAAGAAAAACTAAAGAAAAATGGCGTCGGCTGCATGTTTTATACCCCTGACGACCTGACGTCATGGAACAGGAGAGAGCAACCGATGCAGGACCCAAGAATACACTTGAACATCTACATTTATGGTAAGTGTACACAACTGTACTTTCCTCTCATCCTGAGGCCTCGCCAGGTATGGTTTCCATTCCTTTGGTCTCACCTTCTGGCTCCACCTTGCATCCTAGATCCCATTCAGGAGCTGATTCCACACCCATCAGGGTTGCCTTATCTGAATCTGGACAGCCTGAAGCGCACGGCTTGGCTGATTCAGTTCCCGTGATTGCTAGGATTCCCGGACTTTCCTCCTCAGTTAAGTCTATTTTGGTAGCTGCTCATAAGTCTTCAACCAGAAATGTTTATCGCAGCAAGTGGAACCGTTTTTCCTTCTGGGCCTCTCAGAGGAGTTTAGATCATTTCACGGCTCCTATTTCTGCTATTCTTGATTTCCTAGCTGATATTTTCCAGCACGGAGCTAATTCTTCTACTGTCAAAGTTCAGTTGCCTGCCATTTCTCATTTTCCTGTAGGCGGGAATTCTGCATCCTTGGCATCTTCTAGGCTGTGTAAAGCCTTCATCAAAGGCACCTTTTTGCTATGCCCCCCGGTCAAAGATCCTGTCCCCCCGTGGGACCTTAATATGGTTTTCCAAGCTCTGGTTGCCCTACCTTTCGAGCCTGCCGCTACTGTTGATCTAAAATTTCTATCATGGAAAACAGCCATTCTGGTCGCTATTACCTCTTCTAGGAGGGTTTTGCAATTACAGGCCTTGTCCATAAAATTCCCGTACATGATTGTTCATAAAGATAGTTTCCCTTCGAACCATTCCATCCTTTCTTCCTAAGGTGGCATCACCAGACAATATCAATCAGTCTATAAATCTGCCTATGTTCTTTCCCAATTTTACCAACAAGATGGAGTGCAAACTACACATTTTGGATGTTCACAGACAGTTACGAGTCTATTTACACAGGACAAAAAATTTTCGTAAATCTGATCAGTTGTTTGTTTCGTTCTATAGACCCTTTTTTGGCAAACCTATTTCCAAGGTCACAAGGTCACAATAGCTAGATGGATTTCTTCATGCATCCTACATGTCCACAAGAACGAAGGCATGTCGCCTCAAGGTCAGGTTAAAGCTCATTCCACTTGGTCCATGGCTACATCTGCAGCTTTCTGGTCTAGGGTGTCTTTGGATGACATTTGTTCGGCAACTACTTGGTCCTCATCTCATACGTTTATCTTCCATTGTAAATTGGATTTGACATCTAGAAGGAGAGCATCCTTTAGCTCCGCAGTGCTCCGGAATATCCTTCTATGAGGGCCACCCAGGAGTTTAGTAGCTGGGGACTCTGTCCCGCAAGTTGAAGTTCAAATGAAGTAAACTACTTCAAATAAAGAAGTTATGTACTCTTATAACATTCCGTCTGAGTAGTTGTACTGCATTTGTCTTCAACCATCCCTCCGTCCTTCCCCTGGACCTTTTGCACATTTTCAGCCTACGGGCTGTAAGTATAGGTCACAAGTATGTTATCAGGTCGGGTTATAAGTGTAAGTTCAGCAAACTCGATCTGGGGATGGAAGGCAAGGGAGGTGTATTATGGGTAAGGGGAGGAATCTGGAGCTCGGAGCTGATGCTAGTAATCTTTGCCGGCTCGAATCCATATTCCCACAAGTTGAAGACAAATGAAATACAACTACTCAGATGGAATGTTTATGGTGACTACATAACTTCATTTTTTTCTCCAGCATCTGCATCATTAGGGAAAGTTCTAACATTCCTGACTTGAGTTATAAAGGGTCTAGTTTTACTTCTGTCAAAGTTCACCTGGCAGCCATTTTCTCCTTCTATTAAAGGTTTATAGGTCATTTGTTGACTGCACATAGATACTTTAAAGCTTCCTTAAAGGCATTTTTCCATTTGAGACCTCTCTTAACGAGACCACCACCTCAGGATCTATATTTTGTATTAGAGTCTTTAACCAGACCTTCGTTTGAACCAGCTAGCCTTGCAGTTAATTTTCTTTCTTTTTGGAAGACTGCATTTCTGGTAACCTTCACCTCAGCAAGATGAGTTTGAGTTGCAGACCTTGCCTTTGCAATTCCCATATATAGTTTTCCATCAGGACAGGGTATCTCTTAGAACCAAACCGTCCTTCTTACCTAAAGTGGAATGTCAGACTAATTTGCACCAATATTTTCATCTGCTTGTGCTTTTCTGAAGTATTCCAATAATAGGGAATACTTCCTACACTGCCTAGATGTTGGCCGACAACTATGGATCTGAAGTAGTTAACTTCATTTGGTTATCAACCTGTGGGTTTTGGATCTGATACGGATCCGAGCCGGCAGCTTTCCAAGCTAAGATCTGAGCTCCAAGCTCCTCCCCTTACCCGTATTACACTGCAACCTTCTTCCAATCCTCAGATCTCGTTTGCCATGGCTTTGCCAAGACGTGATCTCTGAGCTCCAGGCAGGTAGAGTGGGATCTTTTTGGTCTAACTTTAACTGTGCGATCTAAGTGTGTGTGTGCATGGTTAGTTTTCCCCCCATGGTTTTCCGGGAAAAAAAAAAATTTTGAGTTTTAAACTTTGTCTTAGTGTAGGCCTCCCCTTCCCGCCCTTTGTGTGTGTGTGCGCGCATTTAACTAGGTTCCTAGTTAGCCTTTGCTTGTTGTGGGGTGGCTATTTCAGACTCCCAAAAATTGACTTTCTCTAAATGCACAGAGTGTGGCCATAAGCTGTCAACGGCTGATGGTCACACTCTGTGCGTCATGTGTTTAGGGGTTCCCCCACCTTACCTCGGGCTGCAAAATTAGTGTGGCCTTTAACCCTCAGGCTCTGCGGGATCGCAGGTCCACGTTGATTCTCCCAGCGGAATCGGCGGCTGCTTCTTCGGCCACGGCTGTGGGTGTCCTGCTTCTGGTCCTCCTTCCCTGTCTGGGACTCCCACTCCCACTTCCAAACAGGGAAATAAAGAGGCCAGGAAGGAGAAGCACAGAGAAAAAGAAAGGGAAAGAGAAAAAGATGGAGAAAGAAACAAGGAAAGTGGTCATGAGACAAGTGGACCCGTCGGATCCGTCTGCCCCCCCCCCCGTTAAAGTGGTCTCTACCCCAGAAAAGGTTTCTAGACCGTCTTCCCCTCGGCTCTGTTCTCCTAGATTCTCCACATAGCCGGAGGAGGAGGCTCGGCCCACTTCGAGGTCGTCCTTTCATCGGCCCTCCTGGCCGGTGTCGGTGGTGTCCTCTAGATCCACAAGAAGCCTCTCTGAAGCTGACGTGGACCAGATGATGAGAAGGTTCTTGCAGACTCATTTGCAGTTGGGAGTGTTGCTGGCTCCCCATCTTGCCGGAGTGGGAAGTTTGGCTCCGATGTTTGCTGTGATAGCTCCTTCTCCGATCCATCCCCTTGTTTCAGCGTCCCTGGATCTGAGGAGCCCCGGAGTCAGGAGGTCGGTGTTGATGGTTCCTCCAACCTCGATGCCAGCCATGCCCTCGAGTTTGTTGGATCTGAGCTCTCAGAGCTGTGATCTGGGTGTCGGATCCGAGGGGATGAGTGTGTCATCGGCAATGCTGTGGTCGTGACATACCATCCCCCTGGGACTGACTGTTCCAGGCTCGTCTCCGTTCCCTTCGTCTGATCCGAGGGGCACGGCTACTTGTCCTACCAGTTTCAGGGAAGCCGGTTCCCCTTTGGCCTTCAATGTTGTGGAGAGGATTCTCTCAGGAGGATAGAGACCTCTCACTCTTTCCTCGGAGTCCACCCCTGCTCCCTCACAGTTGAGTATATCTTCTGTCATCCAGTCCTCTCAGGGATAGCTTGTGTCTGGTATGCCCCAGACGGTTCCCCTCGAGGAATACAAAACTGTTTGTGAGCCCTCCCCGGAGAGCTCCCCCCGAGGAGGTCCCTCGCAAATGCCAGTGCAAGAGAGGCACATGGACTCCTCAGAGTCCCTCACCAAAGATATAGACTTGGAGGAAGGGGAAGGCTCCCCCCAGATCGCCTCCCAAAGACATCTCCTTCGGAAACATTAATGGAAATCCTCCGCCAGAGGGGAGGCTGGTCCGCCCAAAAGCCTTCCTCGGACGAGTCAGTATTTCTGGAGGCATTCACAGGCCCGTCTACCGCTTGGGTGTCCCCTCCGGCTGATCCTCTGGTGGACTTCATTATCACCAGAGCTTGGAAGGAACCGGACACTGTAGAGCCAATACCAAAACAGCCAGATAAAGTGCTGAGCCCTCCTGCTGACACGCCTGCATGGAGTAAGGGTTCCCCAGTTGATGCCATGGTGGTGGCAGCAGCCTCCACCAAAAAGGAACTGGTACAGGAGAGTTCCTCGGTCCATCCTCCGGACAAGGAGTCTAGGGTGATGGATTGACTCGGAAAGTGGACGTATGCTTCAGCTACCTTTGCCATAAGGGTGCTGAACTATATGGCCCACATGATTAGGCTTCAGCGCAACCTTGTGAAAGAGTACGCAGAGTCCCCTGACCCCCCCCAAAGTCCATTTCGGCCGAGGATAAACGTTCATTCTCTGTGCGTATGGCTACTCTTAAGTCAGTTAGTAACACATCCATGTGTTTACTCTCTCACACCACCGAGGGAGCTGCTAGGGCTTTTGGGTCCGGTATTGTCATGAGGCGTCACGCCTGGCTCTGGCTTTGTGATTTTTTGGAATCTATCAAGGCATCCTTCGCGAATGCCCCTTTTGATGGTTCGACCCTGTTCGGGGAGACCATCCGAGACACGCTAGTCCAGAGTGAGAAAGATGGAAGATGCTGTCGGCCATCGGGATCCGCTTTTCTAACCCTCAAAGGTCCTTTTCCAGGAATCAGCGAGGGCAAAAGAAGTTGTGTTTCTGGAAGTCTCAGCATTCCCGGGATGCTCCGGACTCCTTTTCCCCTAGAGGCAGAGGGGGACAAGGTGGACGCCGGCCCAGAGGCAGAAGGGGACCGAAGACCTTCCAGTCACAGAAACCTTTTTCAGATCGACCCGCACAGCAGCCCTGAGGGGTTGCCCAACTTGCTCCACTGTGGAGGCAGTCAGGGGGTGTTTTTCAAAGCACCTAACTCAATGGGAGTCCATAACATCAGACCGCTGGGTGCTTCGAATAATATCCCTTTACGCCCCTTAACCCCAAGACGCCTCCCGGACGTTCCACCCACTCAAAGGGAGGCGGCAGCTTTGGAATTAGAAAAACTGCTAAACAAAAGAGCAATCCAGCCTGTTCCCCCCAGACCAGTCCGGATCAGGCATCTATTCCAGGTTCTTTTTGGGGTCAAAAAAGACTGGGGACATAAGGCCGATTCTCAGCCTTTCCATGATGAACCTGTCCATTGCCAAGGAGAAGTTTCAGATGGTCACCTTACTATCCATCCTGCCGTTCTTGCAGGAGGAAGAGTGGATGTGCTCGGTAGACCTCAAGGATGCGTACTACTATATCCTGATAGACAGGCGATCCAGGAGGTTTCCCCGCTTTCGGCTAGGAGCCAATCACTATCCGTTCAGGGTCCTACCCTTCGGTCTCACCACAGCCCCCAGGGTGTTTACCAAGGTCATGGCAGTTGTAGAGGCCCACCTGAGGCTTCAGGGCATTCAGGTCTTTCTGTACCTGGAAGATTGGCTCCTCACCGCCCCCTCCAGGCATCACCTTATTCAAGCCAGAAATTCCTTCCTTCAGTTGTCAAATCTACTGGGTATTACGATAAAGCTTACAAAGTCCTCTCTTCAGCCTGTTCAGATTCTGGACTTCATAGGGGCGAGAATAGATTCTCTTTAGGCTAGGGTATTTTTGACTCCAGACAGACTTTGGAACCTGACCCTTCATGTCTTGGCACTTCTTCAGACTTCTTCACCCCCAGCAGAGTTAGTCCTGAGAGCCGTAGGGTCCATGGCAGCAGCCATAAATCTTCTGCATATGAGAGTGTTACAGTGGACGTTACAAGTTCAGTGGTCTCTGTTATACCAGCCCCTAAACTTTCCGATTCCTCTAAACAATGTGTGCAAAGCTTCCCTCATGTGTTGGCTTCAATCCTTGGATCTTCGAGAAGGACGCCCCTTTGTTATGTCCCTGCCCTAAGCCATGGTGACCACGGATGCCTCCTGTCTGGGGTGGGGGGGTCATTGCTCGGGCAGGACTGTCCAAGGCATAGGGACCCCAAATGAGACAGTTCTGCATATCAATGTTCTGGAGATGAGAGCGGTCCTTTTAGCGTTGCAGGCCCTTCATGCTTCTCTTCCTCTGGGAACTTTTGCGATTCAGTCAGACAATATGTCAGTGGTTTGGTATATCAACAAACAGGGGGGAACCAGGTCCTACCCACTTTGTCTTGAGGCCATGAGAGTGTGGGAATGGGCGATCTCCACCAACCGTTTTCTGATAGCAATGCACATCCCGGGACAGTCCACCATTTTAGCAGACAAACTGAACAGGACTATCCTTTTGCCCTACAAGTGATCTCTGAACCCTTATGTAGCGGAACAGATCTTCCTCGGGTGGGGTCAGCCTTGCTGCGATCTCTTCGCATTGCCGTCCAACGGAAAGTGTAGCGAGTTTTTTGCTCTAATTCCTCCTCGGGGGGGGGGGGACACCCCCCAGAGACACTCTTGTCCATGCTTGGCCACCTGGTCTTCTTTATGCGCATCCCCCACTAACTCTCATGACAAAATTCTTGCAGAAAGCTCGGCGGTTGGGGAGCAGGATTATCTTTATATCCCCATTCTAGCCTCGACAAGTTTGGGTCCCTTGCCTATGGTCTCATCTAGTAGCTCCGCCCTGGATATTGGATCCCATTCCGGATTTCATTTATCATCCCTTGGGAATCCCTCCCCCGAATCTGGACAGCCTCAAGCTTACTGCTCGGTTGCTCCAGTTCCATTAGTTGCCAGGACTCCTGGCCTCTCGTTCCCCGTTAAGTCCATTCTGGTGGCAGCACACAAGTCCTCTACCAGAAAGGTGTACTGTAGTAAATGGAAACGTTTTTCCATTTGTGCTTCTCAGAGAAATTTGGATCCCTTTACTGCTCCTGTTCCAGAGGTATTAGAATTTTTGTCTCAAATTTTCCAACAGGGGGACAGTTCTTCCACGATAAAAGTCCAGCTGGCGGCTATATCCCATTTTCATGTAGGAGAAAATTCAGGCTGTTGTTCGTGTTTCACTGTTGCAGTCATTATATTTGGGTAATCTGCTGGCAGGTTGCCCTCAGTCGGCCTAAATTCCAAAGTCTTGGGTCCTGCGTCGGTTGCTGTCTCCTCTTCCATGACGTCAGGTCTTCAGGGGTATAAAACATGTAGCCAACGCCATTTTCTTTAGTCTTTCTTGCCACGCCGTACCTGAAGCAGAAGCATTTCGCAAGTGCCGGTCGGCCGACTACTGAAATATTCGAGTTTGAGTTTCAGAACCAAATTTCATAGGTTCATAGATTAGTACTAAGCTAACTGCCCTTTTGAGTCATTTTAAGCCTAGCCAATTATCCTTTGTGAGACTCAAACCCTGCACCTTGTGTTTGTAAGGCAAACACCGTAACCATTAAGCCACCCTCCCAACCCATTCATTTCACTAAAGCTAAGTACCCCGTTGGGGAAACTTTTTTCTTGCTCCATACCGATGTCAGAAAAAGTTAATAATTGTATTACTTCTGAGAAGCAAATACCTCATAAGGATTTCCATTTATACTGTATTCCTTGCCTAGGGCCTGATCGCAATGTGCCTGGCTGTCGGTTTTGTGTTAGATTTAACCAACGCACTATTAAGCATCGGTATATTTTTGCCTCAAAGTATTTTGGAAACAGATTTAACTACCCAGAAATGTCGTCGGATAGCAATCCCAACTACCAGAGTACATAAAAAACGCAAAGAAAAGGACAGAGAAAGACAGTCTAGGTCCAAAACCGACGACAAAGCTTCTCCTAAGCCAGTCGCTGGTTCTCTGGTACTCAGTGAGGCGCTTTCAAAGCCCCTGATGCCCGCTACCTTTGTCGCAGGCCCCATGTGGAGTCCGGCATGCCGCAAGATACTCAAGGTATTGGACCGACGGATGTATCTCCCTCGGATGGGTCCGGAGCCAGTGAGCAGGCACCAGCTTCTGAGGGTGTATTCAGACCTCAACATTTGTAAATCAAACCGACGATAGCTGCAAAACCAAAGACAAAAACAACTTCTAAAACTAAAAAACCGGTGCATGAGCCACATGCACAGGTCTCTATGCCTAAAAAACAGATGATCAAAATGGCTGAAGACCTTATTACCTTGATCAGGGGTACCCATCCCCCGCCAGATAAGAGGCCTAGGCAAGACACTGATTATGAATCAGATCAGGTTTCTATTTCTTCTGATTCTTCTTCTGATCAGGAATTATCTATACCTCCCTATGAGGATTCTGATGCAGAGGAGTCTATACCATCTGCTTCTCCTCCTGAGGATTGTTCATTTGGGGAAACCTTGCATACTTTGAGGGAGCATTTTCACTGGGAGAGTCAAAATTTCTCAGCATCAAAAGAAAGGCTCAGGGATTTCCTTCTTCTCCCTCAGAACAGGCCTTTAGCCATTCCCCCTGTTTTAGACAATGTGGATGAGTCCAGTTTGACTCCTTACCTCCGGCTCCCAGTAAACCTAACAGATATTACAGGGTCCCTGACTCACATAAATTTTTATTTAGAAACCCTGCTGCTGATCCTGAAACTATTTCACAGGGTCCAAAGGGAGTTAAGGCCTCAACAGCAAAAAATCTTACCCCCTCTGACAGAGATTCAAGGGCACTGGACAGATGAGGAAAACAGCTTTATACATCTGCAACCTTAGCAATCAGTGCCTTAAACTGTCAATTTCATATGCTTAAGTATCAACAACATGTTATGGGATTGCTGAAACAGAAAATTATGTTGATTTCTGAATGCGCAGAAAATAAAGAATTGCGGGAATTACTGCATTCAGCTGAACAGGTTGGAAAGCATCCTTTGCAATGTGGTTTTGACTCCTTAGAGGCCTCCTGCAGGGCCGCAGTTACTGGATCTGTGATTTAGGAGGCATGCCTGGCTAAAGGAACAAAATTTGCCTGATCATGTTAAAGCTTAATTGCTAGATGCACCTTTACAGCATGATACTCTGTTTGGTATTAAGGCAGAAGAGGTTTTAAGGAAAATGGAAGACAAAGCTAAGTCTATGCAAACTGTTAAAGACTTCTTACATGTGCAGCCACCACGATTCAGTAGACACTGGCCTACAAAGAATTGGTCCTTTCCTGTGTCAGACATAGCTCAAAGGGGCAAATCCAGATGCCATAAGGGTTCCAGATACCAGGCGCAAGATTCATGCAGGTCAAAGCAATGGGTCACTTCTACCTCCAAATCTGGAGGAGATAAAGTGCAAACCTACAGAAAACGGTCCCAATGACTTCCCTCTGCCTACACCAAGCACTTATCTTTTGGCAGCACCCTTAGGGGGAAAATTAGCACTTTTTGCTTAAAATTGGCAGTTAATAACCTAGGACAAGTGGGTATTAAACATAGTATCACAAGGGATACAGATTCCATTTCCACACTCTGCCAGTGGCAAACGGGTGGCCAGAGGCACAGAAACAGGTTACGTCCCTCATGGATATGGGGGCCATTCAGCCAGTACCAGAACAGGAAAAAGGACAAGGTTTTAGTCAAGACTGTTCTTGGTACCCAGAAAGGACAAGGCCTGGTGGCCAATACTGGATTTATCAATTTTGAACACATACCATTCCAAAATTCAAAATGCTGACTTTGTAGCAGCTTCTGCCCATGCTGGGAAAGAATGCTTGGCTGGTGACATTAGACCTAAAAGAGGCATACCTGCATGTCCCAATAAGACAATCGTGCAGAAGATAACTCAGATTCAAGGCTGGCTTAATGCATTACCAATTCTCTGCACTGCCCTTTGGCTTGTCTACTGTGCCCAGGGTCTTCACAAAATGCCTGGCACTAGTAATTGCATTTTGCAGACAAACAAGTATACAAATATACCCTTACTTGGACGACTGTCTCATTCAAGCAGAGAGCAAGGACATTCTTCTTCAACACCTGGCATTTGTGAAAAGGCTTCTAACATGCCTAGGGTACACAATAAATGAAAATAAATCACAATTGGTACCCTCTCAAAAGATAACATTCCTGGGTGCAAGCTTGAATACAACAATACAACTGCCCAGATGGCTTACCTCACGCCAGACAAGCAAAGGCAACTAACTTCTTACTTCAAACTGATGGCAACAAAAACCCAGTTATCTGCAAGACAAATTCTGCAGGCTTTGGGCTTCATGGCATCCTGCATCCTACTGCTTCCATATGCGAGACTGCATATGAGGAAACTTCAATGGTACCTAAAACGTTTATGGAGTCAACATTCTCACAGTCTGGAAACAACAGGAGTTTCTATGGTGGGCAAAGGCATGTCACCAAAACATGGGACGGGCTTTCACTCTACCCCCTGTCAGCCAAACCTTAACAACAGACGCATCAGATTATGCCTGGGGGGCCCACATGGCAGGAAGATGTATTCAGGGCATATGAACCCCAAAACAAATGCCTCTACATATCAACCAGAAAGAGATGCTAGCTGTTCAAAATGCCCTAACAGCCTTCAAGGACTTACTTCATCCAGGACAACTACTGATAAAGACAGACAACACCACGGTCATGTGGTATATAAACAAACAAGGGGGCACACACTCATACCCCCTTTGCAGATTAGCCATGGCACGGTGGGACACAGCTTTGACCTACCAAATACATCTCCAAGCTCAATTCCTGCCAGGAAAGCAAAATACTCTGGCAGACGATTTAAGCAGAAACCTTATGGACCCTCACGAAGTGGAAACTAAATCCACAAGTCTTCAGCATGATAACAGATAAATGGGGGAGCCCAGACATAGATCTATTTGCCTCTCTTCAGAATTATCAATTGAAAAGATTCTGCACAAAGGACTTATCACAGACAAGCATGGAAAGTGGACGCTCTATCCTTCAGTTTGAAAAACCTATCCGTTTACGCCTTTCCTGCTCTGCCTCTTCTTCCCAAGGTCCTCCTAAAAGTCGGACAAGAGAAACCAAAGATGATACTAATTGCCACGGACTGGCCCCTCCAATACTGGTACTCCATCCTAAGGAACTTGTGTCAATACCCAGCTTGGACCTTACCGCAAAGACCTCAACTACTGTCCCAGCAAAACAATCAGATCCTGCACAATCAACTCCAGACACTGAACCAGGCAGCATGGCTGATCATGTAGTTATACAAACAACTCCTCTCAGTAAAGCTGTGATGGATGTCATTTTTGAAGCCAGAAGGCCAATACTAGAAAATCTTATGCTGATAAATGGAAGAGATTCTGTGCTTGGAATCAAACACAAGGAACTGATACAGCAGAACCAAATATTCCTCAGATATTACAATATTTGACTGAGATGCTTGACAAAGGCCTATCTTTCTCTCCAATTAAAATCCATGCCTCTGCTATTTCAGCTCATTACAATACAGATCCTCCAATCTTTTCTCATCCTTTACTAAAGCAGTATCTTAGAGGAGCCAAAAATGTAAGGCCTCCTAGAAGATCACCATTACCTGCATGGGACCTCAATTATGTATTGGAAAAGCTCACCCTGCCTTCATTTGAACCAGCTGCTACTGCTGATGTAAAGTTCTTATCATGGAAAACAGCTCTGCTACTAGCAATTACTTCAGCAAGAAGAGTTTCAGAGTTACAGGCCCTCATGGATGTAGAGCCTTTTATCATATTTTACCCAGACAGGGTGTCACTGAGGACAAATCCAACATTTATGCCTAAGGTGGTTTCCAGTGTGGCTCTTAACCAAACTATTCATCTGCCAACCTTTTATCCAAATCCGCAGAACAAGGGGGAGAGAATTCTGCATTCCTTGTATGTACACAGACAGCTACGATTCTACTTGAGCAGGACTAAAGCACTAAGAAAAACAGAGCAATTACTAGTGACATATGCTGCAGGATCAGAAGGAAAGGCTATTTCAAAGCAGACAATTTCAAAGTGGATAAGCCACTGCATCCGTTTCTGCTACTTACACCATGGTAAACCTGTGCCCAAGGGCATTAGGTCTCATTCCACCAGAGCTGCAGCTACTTCAGCAGCCTTTCTCAGAGGAGTACCAACCAAAGACATTCTAGAGGCTGCTACTTGGAGTTGTGTTCACACCTTTACAAAGCATTATCATTTGCCTCTCTACTCTAAGTCCATGGCAGGCTTTGCCACTGCAGTTCTGCAGGGCCTTATAGCTGCACCTAATGCTGTTTAGCTCCAGCCTCCCAACCATACCTTTGGGATTCTACCCAAATGTAATGACTGCAACAGTGAAACATGAAGAACATAGTACAGTTGTGTAGACTTACCATAAATGTAGATATTCGAGTGAATTCACTGTTGCAGTCCAGGTTAACCGCCTGCCATCTCCCAGTCATTCTGGAGTTTATCTTTCTTCTCTATCTTCTATAACCTATGTGGTGTATTTGCTTGTAGATGAAGGTAAAGTTTATATGGATGCATGTATATATATATATATATATATATATATATGTGTGTATGTATGTATGTATGTGTACATAAAGGTTATATATTTTTGCTACCTTTTTGGGGGCACCTGACATCTGGGGCAAGAAAAACTAAAGAAAATGGTGTCGGCTGCATGTTTTATACTCCTGACAACCTGAAATAATGGAAGAGGAGACGGCAACCGATGCAGGATCCAAGACTTTGGAATTCAGGCCGACTGAGGGCAACCTGCCAGCAGATTACCCAAATGTAATGACTGCAGCAGTGAATACATTCGAACATCTACATTTATGGTAAGTGTACACAACTGTACTTTCTCTAGCTGCTGCCAGAATTTGTAAGACCTTTATCAAAGGTACTTTTTTACTGAGACCATCCTTCTCCTCCATGGGATTTGACCTTGGTTCTTTAGGCCTTAGTTGCACCTCCGTTTGAACCCGCAGCGTCTGTTGATTTGAAATTCTTGTTGTGGAAGACAGCTTTCCTGGTGGCTATCACCTCGGCCAGGAAAGTGCTGGAGCTTCAAGCCTTAGGTTCATAGGTAGGTACTAGGCTATCAGCCCTGGGGCCTATACAAGCCCAGCCAAAAAGTTACCCTGGCTTTTGCCACCCAAGAAAATTATTTTCCTGTGCCACTGTCGAGCAGAGCCACAGAGGTGGTCCCTGGGGTGAATTTCCTATTTCCCGTCCAATCATCAAGATTTTTCTTTGAGTGCTAATGAGCTTTGTTTGATAGCCTAGTATCTACCTATGAACCTATCTGCCCTAGGGCATTTATAAGCCTAGCCAGAGTGTATTTGGCTTCCGCCTCCCTATTAGATTAGCCTACTGTGCCTCTGTAAAGTAGGTCACAGAAGGTACCCTTTTAAGATTAGTTTACTGTGCCTCTGTCTAGCAGGGACACAGGAGAGATCCCAGGGGTGAATTTGCGATTTCCCATCCACGCGTCCAAATTTCGCTTGAAGAGAGGGTCAGCGAGGGGCTATGTCTAACATGAATTGGGATTCTATTCCAGAGTGAGGGGAGCCTCTGGGAAATGAATCTGTCCCTCCAGCATGTCCTATTTATTTTTGTGCTGAGGTTTAGGTCCCTGGAGCGTGTAGCTCTAAGGGACTTGGATTTTTTGAGGTGGAGCATGTCCATTAATTCTGGGTTTGACATGGCTTTGTACGTCAGGCATAGATCGCCTCTGAGTAGGTGGTAAGCAACTGAGTAGAGCTGGAGTTTATTTAGTCAAGCTGCATAGGGCATCTGCTTGTAGCCCATGATCCTCTTGGTGAGGTACTTTTGGGGTCTCTCCAGTTGCTGCAGGTGTCGGGTAAGGTACATCCCAAAAAGGGCATTGTATTCAATTATGGGCCTGATGAGTGACGAGTAGAGGGGCACAATGACCTCTCTTGATCTAGATGCGAACCCTTTCGTGATAAGGTGTGCTATATAGAAGGTCTTTCTAACCACTTTGGCAGCGTGATTATCAAAGGAGAGATTACTACCTACGTTGGTCCCCAAATCTCTAATTACTTCTTCCGTACTTAATGGATTACCACCTATGTGGTAATTTGTGGGTACCTTGTTTTTCCCAAAGGGGATGACTATGCACTTTTTAGCATTTAGCTTGAGGCCGTGGCTCTGGCACCAAGCATCTGTCTCTGTGAGACCCTTTTGGAGGATGCTTGTGTCAGCTGGAGATTTGATTATGGCCCCCAGTTTGCAGTCATCTGCGAACTTTGTCCACCATAATCCCCCCGTGTTAGCCTGAACCTCAGAGAAGTATATACCGAACAAGAGAGGTCCCCGAACTGAGCCCTGTGGGACGCCACTTGTAACTGGTTTGGATTCGGACATGGCACCTGCGATTCTGACCATGTGGGTTCTATCTCTGAGCCAGTTTGCAACCTATCTTGTGATATAGGGGTTGATATTTAAGCTGGTAAGCTTATTTATGATGCCTGAGTGGGGTATTGTGTCGAAGGCTTTTGCGAGGTCCAGGTAGGCTGTGTGGACTACCTTGCCCTCATCTATGGCTTTGGTAACTGTTTCAAAGAAATCAACTAGGTTTAAGAGGCAAGATCTGCCCTTAACAAAGCCAAATTGGGTAGAGTCTAGTGTCTGGAGGCTCCCAATGTCTTTGTTTATGAGTTCCATGATAATACGCTCCATAGCTTTACAGACCAGACTAGTCAGGGGTCCGTTGTGGCACCACCTTTGTGGAGTGGGACCACTGTAGCTGTACACCATTCTTTGGGTACATATCCTGTAGTAAGGCTAAGATTGAACAGTGACTTAATGTGAGGGTTCAGTTCTTCTTGGAGCTCATGTAAGACACAGCCTGGGACACCGTCCGGTCCCATAGATGCTGTGTTTTTTGCTTTGGAGAGGGCAGCTTTCACCTGTGCATCTGTGATGTCAGGGAGGTTACATTCAGTTGGGATAGGCATTTGCTCCTTTGGGGGAGAAGTTTGCGCGGAATCTGTCTGCCAGGATGTCGGCTATGTCTGTAGGTTCGGTATATTTTGTACCGTTATGCAACAATTCAGAGCATATCTGGGAGTTTCCGCCCATGTTTCTGACATAACTAAAGAAGGCCTTATGATTATCTTTAGTGTCTAGGGCAGTTTTTCTTTCGAAACTACTAAAGGTAATGCTACTCAATGCCAGAAGTCTAAACCTCAAGATGCACGCACTCGAGACTCTCCTCAGTATGGAGAAAATCGATGTCTGTGCAGTAACAGAAACCTGGTTCAAGGCTCCTGAGAGCACCCCAGCACTACCAGGTTATAACTCATACCATGCGTTTCGGCCCCAAAACTCAGACCGAAGCACAAAAGGAGGGGGAGTATCTATATTCATCAAAGATACCCACACCTCCAGGTTAGTGGCACTGCACGAAGCATCGGAAACCATCCATGTGCAACTAACAGCGGGCAAAACTGCCTTTCAGTTTGTAGCCTGCTATAGAACACCCTCCCTATTACAGGAACCCCACTTGGCATTCCTGAGAACACTGGAGAATATGAAGGTCTCTCCAAACACTGTTATTGGGTGACTTCAACTACCCAAACATTGACTGGGAAAACTACTCAAGCCCAAACACCCTCACCAAACGGTTCCTTGAATTTATAAACTCTAATGCAATGGAACAACTGGTCACCATTCCCACAAGAGGGAACAACATATTGGACCTGGTCATCACCAACATGAGGACTCTGTTCCACACCAGAGGTAAACCCCTCATTGGTAAGATCAGACCATAAACAAATTTCCCTGGACATCCATATCCCGTCCGCACCCCCAGCCAAGAAAATCACTGTAAAGAATTTCTCCAAAGCCAACTTTGCACTTCTCAAGACTGAGGTGGAATCCTTCAAAGCCTCTGCGCCAGAGGATAATACAGCCCAATCCGCAGAATCCTTTACAAATGCATTCTATGAGCACCTGCAGGAATGCATGGATCGTGCTATCCCAAATAAAACCAAGACTCACTCCTCCAAAAACAGGAGACTGGTCTGGTGGACCCTGGCCATAAATAAGCTGTACAACAGAAGGAGGAAGCTACTACATGACAGAGCAAAATCCCAAAAAGGGAAGGCATCTCTGATCAGTAGACAGGTAGTTTATTCCAGAGTATGGGAAGTCTCTGGGACAGGAATCTATCCCTCCAGCATGTTCTGTTTATTGTGGTGACAAGGTTTAGGTCCCTAGAGCGTGTAGCTCTGAGGGATTGGAATTTCTTTAAGTGGAGCATGTCCAACAGCTCTGGGTTTGACATAGCTTTGTATGTTAGGCAGAGATCACCTCTGAGTAGGCGATATGCAATGGAGTAAAGCTGGAGTTTTTTGAGACAGTCTGCGTAGGGCATCTGTTTGAGGCCGGTAATCCTCTTTGTGAGGTATTTCTGTGGCCTTTCCAGTTGTTGTAGATGTCTTGTGAGGTACATACCAAAAGGGGCGTTGTACTCTATAATGCATGAAACCCCTGTACTTCGTTTTTCATAAGGATAGGATGTCTCTCAGGACGAACCCTTCTTTCCTCCCTAAAGTCGCTTTGGAAGCAAACATCAATCAGTCTGTTAATCTCGTAGTATTCTTTCCTAACTTTCAAAATAAAGGAGAATGCAAACTTCATTTGCTGGACGTTCACAGACTGTTACGCTTTTATTTACATAGGTCTAAGCCCTTCAGTAAGTCTGATCAGCTTTTTGTTTCCTTTGCCAAAGCTTTTTTGGGGAAACCAGTTTCAAAGGTGACTCCTGCTAGATGGATCTCACTTTGTATTTTGCAGGCATACAAGGAACATGGAGTACCAGAATCAGCCAGGATTTATGCTCATTCTACTCGTTCTATGGCTACTTCTGCTGCATTCTGGTCCAGAGTTTCTCTGGATGACATTTGTTCAGTGGCTAACTGGGCTTCCTCTCTCACATTTATTACTCATAAGTTGGACATGGTGCCTAGAGGAAGGGCTTCTTTTGGTTCTGCAGTGCTCCGGAATATCCTTCTTTAAGGGCCTCCCAAGATTTTTGGTATCTGGGGACTCTGTCCCACAGGTTGATGACCAAATGAAGTTAACTACTTCAGATAAAGAAGTTATGTACTCACCATAACGTTCCATCTGAGTAGTTAGACTTCATTTGTCATCAAACTTCCCTCCTTCCTTCCCTCTGACCTTGGTGGTTTACATCAGTCCTTGGACTTCAAGTTTCTGGGTCTGGTGAGGCTAGTTTATGTGATCAGGTCATATTATGTCTCTTGGGTTGATGTGTGTCATGCGGTGGGTCGCAAACTCCAATCTGAGGATTGGAAGGAGGTTGCAGTGTAATATGGGTAAGGGGGAGGAGCTTGGAGCTCGGATCTTAGCTTTGAAAGCTGCCGGCTCGGGTCCGTATGAGGTCCGAAACCCACAGGTTGATGACAAATGAAGTCTAACTACTCAGATGGAACATTATGGTGAGTACATAACTTCTTTTTTTGTCTGAACTGTACTAAAATCTTTCTGAAGTATGAACGACTTTTGGTTATTCACCAGTTAAATTGGGTCTCAAGATTTCCAAGGTTACATTGATTAAGCAAAAAACTGATTTGTGTTCATTTTGTTATGACCAGCCAGGCAAGGATCTTCCTGTCTGTCTGAAAACACATTCTGTCAGGGCTCAAGGGATGTCTACGGGGAATCTTCCAAGTTAGGATATTAGAGCAGCAGGTTCTTGGCCTTGCTTGCGAACCTTAGCTAAACTTTACAACCTTGATTCCATTCCCAGGACAAGGGCTTGCTTTGGAACTACCATTTTAAAAGGCTTACTGGAGTAGGCTTATCCATGTTAGCTGAGGATTCTGTCCTGCTTGTTCCACTGTCTGTACAGGACCTGAGAAGTACACAAGTTGCATACTAGTTGGAATATTACATTTCTCTGGTCTCTGTCTGGACACAACGACCTTCCCACCATCCCCGTCCTAGGAGATCTGTAGGGATTGTTTGGAGGTTATTATTGGTGTCAAATTTATTCGTATGGAGCCAATTGTCTGTGGTGGGCATACTTAATCTGGAGGAGCTGCAGAAAGGAAGGATGATGGGAAGGGAGAAGCTGAAGCTTGTGATGAGTTTGTTGTCGTCACCATAGGCATTAGTCCTGCTGTTCATGTCTGGCCAGAGACCAGAGAAGGCTAGCATTTCAGTAAGTACATAATTTAATGTCTCTGAATATTGTAAAGGAGGTAAAAGATCCAGAGACAGGCTCTTTAGAAAAGGGAAAAAGCAAATTGAATAGAAATAAAATTTGTAGGAACAGATCAAGCAGAATAAAGTTCAGGAAGAGGAGTGAGGTTTAAAGGAAGACAGAATTGAACACTTTATGTAATGCTGAAGAAAAGGAAAAGTGATGAAGAAGAAAGCAAATGTATACTGCACAGCGATGATGATAGAAACTGTTCTTGCGGTTTGTTTCGTTTTCTATTGATGTATGTAAACCGACTGAAATTTAATATGCGATGAATGTATTTATTACATTTTTAACCACACAAGTGAACTGTTCCATTGCCCCTTTTCAGCCCCAACTTGGGTCAAGAAAGCAGAGACATCAAAAGCAAATCATAACAAAGACTACAAACTAAATTTGTAATAAAATGAGTATTTAGCCAACATATATTACGTAATTTTAATTGTAATCATACATTGAAATAATGCAGTTAAAGGGGAGCACCTTGGACATTATTTGCAAAATATTCATGCATAGAACCTTTTGCTGAAAAATTCCAAATAAGTGGAGGTGTGAACTACAGTGTGGAACTATGGATAGCCTTAGCAAGATTAGCTGTCATTCAGGGCTATGGGTGCACTTAGACCTGAAGCACAGTGGTATGTTACTTAGCTGGGATCTGTAAAAATGAGTACCTGTATATTCTACAAGGAAAATATGATCCAGGAAGCCAGTAAACTGAGTCAATGGCAGTAAAAACAGTAAAATCTAAAAAGCACTCCTGACTCAGAAACGACAGTAAAAACTTTTATTCTTACAGAGCTTTTGGGATTTCTCCCTTCATCAGTGTTAACAATCCCCCTCTGAATTGGGGTTCGAATGGAGAAGATAATTCAGCAAGAAAAGGAGAGTAGTATTGCTGGAATTGACTTCATCCTCAAGTCTTGGTGATTACCTTCATTAGGTGGACCCTATTTTTTTCACAAAATCTCACCAAGATGATACTGATGTATAGACTGTATTTTATATAGCATATATCATATATCATGGACAGAAGTAGGTTAAAAAATAAAAAGATAGCTGGGTGCACAAGATCCAGGATTAAAAAATCCCAAATCCTGGTAGGTGCACTGGTGCCAGGACTGGAAAAAAATGACAGTGTAGAATCCTCAAGACATGGAAACATTTCTGCAGTGGGATTAGGCCAGCCCCAGGGGAAGACGGCCCCCTCTGTTGTAGAAGGAAGTAGTAGTCCACAAAAATTGATAGGCCAGAAAAGAGCCATAAAGGTGATAGAGTGGACTATTGAGGATAAGAAAGAAATTATTTATTGTTACTATTATGCAAGAAGCCTAGAATTTCCAGGCAGAAAACATTGACTGAGAGAAATTAGAAGAAAGAAAAAATACGTGCACAAGAAAAACTGTCAGAAGCTTCAAATAAAAATATATGTTCATTAGTACAACATATTTATGAAAAACATTATATAGACCTGGAAATATTGGGGTGTTTGGAAAAAGAAGAGACTGAGGAAGTGCGAAAATATAAAGAACAAAATCTAGAGATTTTTGAAAGGTATAAAAAAGAAGTATGGACATGAAAAGAAAGCGAGATCTGATGTAGTGATCATTTATGCAAAGGTGAAAGCCAAATTAATCAATATAAAAAATATAAAAAAGCAGCCCCAAAGATATTTGAAGAGAAATGCAGACAAAGGCATGCAATACAAAAAAAATAAGATCACAAGGAAGAAATGTACAACAGAAGATTAGTAAAGTAGAAGTTAAAAAAAAATAGAAGTTGAAGTTGTGGAATACCTGTGAAGTGAAGGATTTAGAGTAGAAAGTCTAACATGGGATCTGAAGTAGGAGATTCATTTGTCTGCAACCTGTGGGTTATGGATCCGATATCGGATCCGAACCGGCATGGTTTACCAGCTATGGATCCAAGCTCTCAGCTCCTCCCCTCACCCACAATGCCCTGCTCTACCCTCATGACCTCAGATCTCGTTTGCCGCTCATGGTGACCAGATTGTGTTTTTCTAAGCTCTCCAGCTAAGTGAAATTTTTAGTCTTAAAGTGCTTATTTTTGAAAGTTTTGTGTGAAAGTTGTGTGGAAGTGTAGGTTTCCCTTTTATATTATTATACTTTTAGTGTCTTAAAATTTAATTTTACTTATCCCTCCCCTCGCTGGTAGCATAGTGTGTGTTTGGGCCTGTTGAGTGGTTTTATTACTTTACTTTAACTAGTTTTAGTAACCTTGTTTTTGCTTTTGGGATGTCTGAGCAGCCCAAAGCTGTATTTTCCAAGTGCTCCGAGTATGGCCATAAGCTTTCCCCAGCTGATGGCCACACTCGGTGTGTTAGATGCTTGGGGGTTGAACACCTCACATCTGGATTTTCCATTTGTGCAGGGTTCAACCCCAGGGCATTGAAGGAGCGGAGGTCCAAGCTTGTCTTGGCGGGTCTTTTGCCACCGGACTCGGCTCCGGCCTCCGCTCCTTCGGGGTAACCGTTTCACGGTTGTCCCTCTCCGGCTCCCTCCTCCTCCTGGGACTCAACCTCCCTGTAGTGGTTCGGAGGAGAGGGAAGCTAGGAAGAAGGACCGGAGGGAGAAGCACCATAAGCGGCGGGCCGAGACCTCTGTTTCGGCCCCGACAGCCAAGCGGGCTTCTCCTCCGGCCTCCTTGTCTGCTGGCTCTCCCCCTCCTCGGCTCCGGTCTCCAGTGTGTTTTTCACCGGGACCTGAGGAGGAGGAGACCCGATCTCCGTCGAGGCTATCGAGGAGGCACTCAAGGCCTACCTCGGTAGCCTCGTCGAGATCAACCTATAGCCTGTCAGATGCTGATCTGGACCGGATGATGAGAAGGTTCATCCAGGCCCAGATGCAGGTGGGAGTGCTCTTGCCTCCCCCCCCTTCTGGGGGGAGCTCGACCCCTTTTTTCAAGCCAATTGCTCCTTCTCCGACCCGCTACCCGGGTGCGGAGCAGTTGGAGCCGAGCAGCTGCGGAGCCGGGGGTGGGTCGGCGCCGATAGTACTTGGTACTTCGGATCCGACCCTGCCCTCGAGTGCTTCGGATCCGACCTCTCGGAGCCTGGATCCGAGCTTCGGATCCGGGGGGATCAGTGCTCCTTCGGCGCCGTCTGTGTCGGAGTGCACTGTCCCTTTGGATCCGAGCGCTTCGGCACCGGCTCCGATCCACTCTTCGGATCCGAGGGGGAGCCGATTGTCGGATCCTTTGGTCGAGGTCGGCTCCCCTTCGGCTTTTGATGTAGTGGAGAGGGCCCTGTTGAGGGTCTCCGGACCCCCGGCACTTGCTTCGGCTCCGTCCCGCGCTCCCTCTGCACTGGGTCAGGCTTCCACCATCCGGCCCTTGGGACAGCCCGCTCCTGTGCCCCAAGCTGTTCCCCTGGAACAGGTTACTGTTTGCGAGGAGTCCTCTGACAGCCCCCCAGAGGATGTTCCCCGCAAGCATACGTGCAAAAGGAGGCACATTGACTCCCCCGAGTCTCTCACGGAAGACACGGATTTGGAGGAAGGGGAAGGCTCCCCACGGTCACCCCCCGAGGATGTCTCATTTGGAGACATCATGGAAATGCTCCGCATAAGGGGGGGGGTGGTCTGCCCCCAAGTCTTCCTCGGACGAGTCCGTGTTCTTGGAGGCATTTGAAGCGGGCCCATCTCCCTCTTGGGTGTCCCCTCCTGCCGACCCCCTGGTGGACCTCATTACCACCAGGGCGTGGAAGGAACCGGACACCGTGGAGCCAATCCCTAAAAGGCCCAACCGTATTCTCAGTCCCCCGGCTGACCGTGCCCATTGGAGTAAGGGGCCTCCGGTAGATGCCATGTTGACGGCGGCCGCCAAGAGGGAACTTGCTCAGGAGAGTCCCTCAGTCCATCCCCCGAGCAAGGAGTCTCGGATGATGGACCGCTTGGGTAAGCGGATGTTTAGTTCAGCGACCTTCTCGGTAAGGGCGCTGAACTATCTGGCACATGTGATTAGGATGCAGCGCGATCTTATTAAAGAATACGCTGCATCCCCCCCAGAGTCCATGTTGGAGGAGGACAAAGTGCTGCACTCCACCCGCATGGCCACTCTCAGGTCCGTTACCAATACCTCTATGCGGCTACTCTCCCATGCTACGGAAGGCGCCGCTAGAGCCGCAGGGGCAGGTCTAGTTACTAGACGTCAGGCCTGGCTCCATCATTGCGATTTCTCAGAGCCCTTCAAAGCGTCATTTGCGAACGCCCCCTTCGATGGTTCTGCCCTCTTTGGCAAAACTGTTCGAGACACTTTGACCCAGAGCGAGAAGGACGGGAAGACGCTGTCTGCCGTCGGAATCCGCTTCTCTGCACCCCAGAGGCCCTATTCTAGGAACCAAAAGGGTCAGAAGAAGATGTGGTTCCGGAAGTCGCAGCAATCCCAGCCTGCTCCGGACAACCAGTCCTTCCGTGGCAGAGGAGGACAGGGAGGACGCCGCCCTAGAGGCAGAGGGGCTCCCAGGAACTTCGGGTCCAGAGAACCCTTCTCTGAACGGCCCGCGCAGCAACCCTGAGGGTTGCCCGGCTGCTCCACTCTGGAGGCAGTCGGGGCGCTGAGCACCTAGCGGCATGGGAGTCCATAACATCAGACCGCTGGGTTCTCCAGATCATATCCAGAGGATACCGTATCCCCTTTCGTCACTTGCCAAAATTGAAGTCCCTCCCCGGCGTTCCACCCGGTCAGTGGGAGGCCGCTTTGGCAGAAATTGGCCATCTGCTAAAGAAAAGAGCCATCCAGCCCGTCCCCAGACCAGATCGGATCAGGGTTCTACTCCAGGTTCTTTTAGTGCCAAAAGACGGGGGATCTAAGACCAATTTTAGACCTTTCACTCTTGAACCTGGCAGTTCCCAAGGAGAAGTTCCGAATGGTCACTCTGCAGTCTATTCTCCCCCTTCTGGGAGAAAATCACTGGATGTGCTCCATAGACCTCAAGGATGCGTACTACCATATACTAATGGACAGGCGCTCCAGGAGATTTCTCCGCTTCGGCTGGGAGCCAGTCACTACCAGTTCCGGGTCCTTCCCTTTGGTCTCACCACAGCCCCCAGGGTGTTCACCAAAGTATTAGTGGTAGCGGCCCACCTGAGGCTTCAGGGGGTACAGGTCTTTCCCTACCTGGACGACTGGCTCCTTACCGCCCCAACAAGGCATCTACTACTATTGGCGAGACTCCTTTCTCCATCTTGCTCCCCGTCTGGGCATCACTATATAAACAAAAAAATCCAACCTAGCACCCACGCAGTTCATAGATTTTATAGGTGCCAGGTTAGACACAAGGAGTTTAAAAGCCTTCCTCACTGCGGACAGAGTTCAAAATCTGCAACTCCAGGTGCGGGCCATTCTCCACTCAAGCTCAGTTCCGGCGGAGTTGGTCCTGAGGGCTCTAGGGTCCATGGCGGCTGCTATAGCACTTCTTCCTCTCGCCAGGTTCAATATGCGCATCCTCCAGTGGACACTCCTAGTACAGTGGTCGTATCTTGCTCTTCCTATGCATCATCCCATTGCGATCAGCAAGGCTTGCAAGCGGTCCCTCCTGTGGTGGCTTCACTCTCCAGATCTCCACGGAGGCCGCCCATTTTGTGCTTCTCCCCCTCTCGCCACGGTGACCACGGACGCCTCCCGCCTCGGGTGGGGGGGGGGCATTTTGCAGGCCAGACCGTCCAAGGCACGTGGAACGATTCAGAGACCTTACTGCATATCAACGTTCTAGAGATGAGAGCAGTGCTCTTAGCGTTGCTAGCACTTCAGGCCTTTCTTCCCTTGGGAACAATTGCGATTCAATCGGACAACATGTCGGTTGTCTGGTATATCAGCAAGCAGGGAGGAACCAGGTCTTACCCTCTTTGTTGAGAAGCCATGAGAGTTTGGGAATGGGCAATCTCCACCAACTGCTTTCTCATAGCAACGCACATTCCGGGTCGGTCCAACATCCTGGCGGACAAACTCAGTCGCACCATTCTCACCCCTTACGAGTGGTCTCTCAATACTCAAGTAGCGGAACGCATATTCGCACGGTGGGGAACTCCTTGTTGCGATCTTTTTGCCTCTCCCTCAAACACCAAGTGCAACAGTTTTTTCGCTCTGATACCTCCTCCCGGAGGTTCCCCAAGAGACGCTCTGGTGCATGCTTGGCCACCCGGTCTTCTTTATGCTTATCCCCCCTTGCCTCTGATGCTCCAAGTTCTTCAGAAAGCCTCTCGGTTGGGGTGCAGAATGATTCTCATTGCTCCGTTTTGGCCTCGACAGATCTGGTTCCCCTTCCTAAGGTCTCACTCTGTGAATCCTCCTTGGATTCTAGATCCCATTCCGGATCTGATATCTCATCCATCCCGCTTATCTCCTCCGAACCTGGACAACCTGAAGCTGACCGCTTGGCTGCTCCAGTTCCACTCTTGATCAGGACTCCCGGTATTTCGTCCCCTGTTAAGGCGATCCTGGTGGCAGCTCATAAGCCATCCACTAGGAAAGTCTACCGCAGCAAGTGGAAACTGTTTTCGTTGTGGGCGGAGCAGCAAGGCCTAAACCCCTTCACAGTTCCTCTCCCTTTGGTGCTTGATTTCTTAACCACTCTTTTTAACGATGGTGCCAGCAGTTCCACGGTCAAAGTACAACTTATGCAATTTCCCATTATCACATTGGTCATGACTCCAATCCACTGATGTCGGCCAAGTTGTGTAAGATTTTCCTTAAAGGTACTTTTCTTCTCAGGCCCCCTGTAAAACAAGCGGTTCCTCCTTGGGACCTTTCCTTAGTTCTCCAGGCCTTGACCGCCCCCCCCCTTCGAACCGGCGGCTACGGTAGATCTGAAATTCTTGTCTTTCAAGACCGCCTTCTTAGTAGCCATTACTTCGGCCAAGAGTTTCAGAGCTTCAAGCATTATCAGCTAAACCTCCTTACTTGGTCTTTCATCCGGACCGTGTTTACCTCAGGACCAACCCGTCCTTTCTTCCTAAGGTAGCTTCTGAAGCAAACATTAATCAATCCATTAACCTCCCTGTCTTCTTTCCTAAATATGAAAACAAAGGTGAATACAAGTTTCACTCCTTAGATGTTCACAGGCAACTTAGATTTTATCTAAACAGGACGGCTGGTCATGGGCAATCCGACCAGTTGTTCATTTCCTTTGCTAAATTTAATTTGGGCAAACCAATTTCTAAAGTCTCACTATCTCGCTGGATTTCACAATGTATCTTATTGGCTTATCAAGCTTCAGGAAGGCCCGCACCGGAGGGTGTACATGCCCATTCAACCCGGTCAGTCTCTACCTCGGCAGCCTTTAAGGCTAGGATTCCTCTAGATGATATTTGTGCAGCAGCCACGTGGGCTTCATCTCATACTTTTATTTCCCACTACAAGTTGGATCTTGCATCTAGGGTAGAGCATCCTTTGGCTCCGGTGCTCCGGAATATCCTTCCATGATGGCCGCCCAAGATTCAGGTAGCTGGGGACTCTGTCCCACAGGTTGCAGACAAATGAATCTCCTACTTCAGATTTAGAAGTTATGTACTCACCATAACGTTCCATCTGAGTAGGTGTATTCATTTGTCTGCAACCATCCCGCCCTCCTATCCCCCTGGCCTTTCAATTTCCTGCATATGTTGTGTTACCCTTTTCAGGGTGTTCTTGCTGTTGGCAAACTCGATCTGAGGTCATGAGGGTAGAGCAGGGCATTATGGGTGAGGGGAGGAGCTGAGAGCTTGGATCCATAGCTGGTAAATCATGCCGGTTCGGATCCGATATCGGATCCATAACCCACAGGTTGCAGACAAATGAATACACCTACTCAGATGGAACGTTATGGTGAGTACATAACTTCTAATTATATCACAGCATGATGGAACAATGAGTCCCCCAGGTAAGGAGAAACGAGAGGAGCAGGAGACTTCTGAAGAAGTGTGGGCATGGGAAAGAAAGAGATTTAATATGGTACAATATTTATGCAAAGGAGAAAGCAAAACTAAATACAAAAAGAGCAGCACTAAAGATATTTGAAGAGAAATACAGGCAAAGGCATCTGGATATGGAAACTTTTACAATGCAAAAAATAAGAAAACAAAGAGGAAAAGAGGAATAGCAATGGAGAAGTTGAAGAAATAGAAACTGAGTATATTATGTTGTCCTATCTCGACTTCATTCATGCTGGTTGGGTTCAGAGCCCAGCTCTGCTCTGACTTGGCCGTATACTAAAGCTCGAGAGCTTCTACTGGCTCGAGGCTATAACCTATCCCATGGTGCTTAGCGGCTGTTCCCCAGATCTCATTTGTCGCTTGAAGCTTTGAGATGGTCTTCGCTGGCTCAGGCTAGTAAAATTTAATATCTTTTTTTTTTTTTTGGTATTATTTCTCTTAAAACGTACTGTTACATCCACTTATAGTACAGTGCCCTTTTTCTTGGGTGTTTTTCGTATTTTGACTATTTTTTTCTTTTGCGGCTACTTTTTAGGCCTAGTCTTCTCTCTCTCCCCTTTTTTCTTGCTAGAGAATCCATTTCAGTTAAAGGATTCTTTCACCTCCCCCCCCCCCCACACTTAAGGAGTCACCATTTAAAATATAGGCATCTCCTTGGGTTGGAGGAGATTGTTGTTTAATTTAGAGACTTCTCCTCCTCCCTATCCTTTCTTATATATAAAAAAAAAATAATAATAATAAATACCTCTTGCTTAACCTTTCTTGATAGTTAAAGTTTTGCACTGTTGTGTTAGTTGTTTTTTGACAGTTAAATATGTCGAAAGAATCTGTTAAAGAACATAAATCTGGATTTAAAAAGTGCGATTCATGCACTCAAAAAATGTCCATAATGGACGGACACACAAGTTGTGTCTATTGTTTAGGACCTGTCCATCTCCAAGACTCCTGCTTCTTTTGTCATAGTTTCAGTGCCAGGGTCTTACAGGAGAGGAAAAATAAGCTAATTTTAAGGGGCTTGTTGAAAGTGGATGATGGTAATCAGACTTCAAAACTGGAAAAATCAAAAAAGTCTGCTTCGTTGGCTCCGGTGTCTGAGCCGTCAAGCAGTTTCAAAGTTACAGTATCCTCTGATCTGAAAGTTACCTGTTCCGACAAGTCTGGTCCTCCCTCTGTTCCATCTGTCTCCTCGGAACCATTGTGGAGCCGAAAAAGGAGTCTGTCACCATCTTTGGAGCCTGTCCATTCGGTGCCACAATCTCCTTTGCTTCAGTTTGTGGCAGGTAGCCACATGTCTTCAAGCCATTCCTCTCGATCCTCCAGGTTGTCGGACGATGATGTGGAGCGGGTCGTGAAGAGGCTGCTCCGGACCTGGGCCCTAGCAGAAATTCTCTCGAGCCCAGCCCATCAGATCGTGGAGCCGACAACTTACCTCAGATATTGTTGATTCCTCCTCCGACTCTGAGTTCAGAGCCAGAGAGTATGGAAGTCGTTGTGCTGGAACCGCCGGCGCCAGTAATCACTACTGATCTCTATTCCGACGTCTGCTCCGATCTCTTTGATGCTGTCTTCTGTCGAGAGATCTAGGGGACTGACACTCCCTAGTCGGCTCCGGGGGGGGGGGGGGGGTCGACTCCGACCCATGTCGGAACCGGCTCTCCCACTCGGTGCCTCAGGTCAGGTGAGTTCAGCTCCCACATCAGCCTTGGAGCCACCCTCCTTGGTGCAGTACAAATCTCCCGGCCTCTCGGGGCTAGAAGTGCCTTTGAGGTGATGCAGAGTGTGCTCTCCAGTGAGTCTGCTCCACCTTCGGCTCTAGCCTCTCTTCCCCAAGGCACCGATGTCCACCTCTTCATCATCCCTCCATCACCCCCAGAGTAGAGAGCCAGTGCCCCAGGAAACCACATTGGGTGGAATATCCTTTTCCGATACCTCCCTGGAGCATCCCCCGAGGAGGTCCTGTGGAAGAGGTAGTGTAAGAGGAAGCACGTAGACTCCCCCAAGTCTGTCATTTCTGATTCTGACTTGGAGGATTCGAAAGGGTCCCCATGGTCGCTGTCTGAGGATGTCTCCTTTTCAGACATCCTGGAGATCCTTAAGCAGAAGGGCGGCTGGAAATCACTTTCCCCTTCTGAATATGAGTCTGTATACCTGGAGCTATTTGGCTCTTGCCCCTCCACCCCTTGGATGTCTCCACCTTTTGACCCTCTCCCGAGGTGTAGTGAGTTGGAAGGTGTGGGACTTTCCAGAGTCAGTGGACCCCGTTCTGCGGAGGCCAAATAAATTTATTATGACCCCAGAGGACAGACATTATCTAAGGGAGTTCCAGGCGATGCGATGGTGGTGGCTGCGGCCACAAAGGAGTTAGTTGAAACTTCTGCATCTGTCCATCCACTGAACAAGGAGTCTCGTACGATGGTCAGGTACGGGAAGCGTACTTTCTCTTCAAAGGCCTTTACCTTGCGGTCACTGAATTATTTGTCACATTTCACCCAACTTCAGAGGGATCTCCTAAAAGAGCAAAGAGATAACCCTTCAAGGTGCTGCAGCTCAGGATTTATCTGATAAGATTAATTCTCAGCTGGCAACCTTAACCTCCATCACTAACTCCTCCATGTGTCTCATTTCCTATGCAGCCGATGGAGCGAGCAGGGCAGCAGACACAGGAATAGCTCTTTGGAGACATTCCTGGATGTGCCTTTGCAAATTTGCCGAACCCTTCAGATCTTCCTTCATTGACTTTCCCTTTGATTGCTCATCTTTGTTCAGGCCGAAAGTGAAAAACTCTTACCAGGAGCCAACAAGATGGTAAGACTCTTATCTGCCGTTGGAGTCCGTTTTTCCACCCCCTACCAGACCTTATCCTAAAGGTCAAAAGAGCAGAAAAATGTGGTTCTGGAAGTCCAAAAGAGCCTTATCTGATACTTGTGGTGATCCTTCCCCCAGGGGCAGAGGGGGAAATAAAAATGGAAGACGCTGTCCACGCGGCAAAGAACATCTGCAGAACCAGGGAGACAGATACTTTCTCTGGTTGGCCCTTCCAGCGCTCCTGAAATGAGGCCTGACTGTCCGCCTCTGGAGGCAGTCAGGGGGAGGCTATCGCTATACTCAGAAGCCTGGCTGAATTTGACTCAAGACAAATGGGTGCAGTCCATTATATCCAGGGATTACAACATTCCTTTTTACAGTTCACCTCGTCCGTCAAAGTTTATCCCAGACATTCCACCCTGTCAAAGGGATCAAGCAACACTAGAAATTCAAACGTTGCTAGAAAAAAAGAGTCATCCAAGAAGTCCCCACAGACCAACTAGGACCTGGAATTTACTCAAGGTTCTTTTTAGTTCCAAAAAAGACAGGGGACTGGAGACCCATATTGGATCTCAGCAGACTAAGCAAGTTGATGAGGAAGTCAAAGTTCCGGATGGTGACACTGCAGTCTGTACTCCCATTTCTGGGACAAGAGAATTGGATGTGCTCATTAGATCTTCAGGACAAATACTACCACATAAAGATGCACAGGCGCTCCAGAAGATTTCTACCCTTCCAGCTGGGAGCCAGTCGTCATCAGTGCAGAACTCTGCCCTTTGGACGCACTACAACCCCCAGAGTGTTTACCAAATGCATGGCAGTAGTCACGGCTCATCTGAGACGTCAGGGATTCCAGGTGTTTCCATATTCAGACGACTGACTCCTAACTGCCACCACCAAACAGCTACTAATCAAAGCAAGAGACTAAACCATCCATCTCTTCTCAGAACTAGGCAGTACTATCAATGCAGAAAAATCTGCCTTGTTGCCATCACAGCGTATTACCTTCATAGGTGCAGATTTAAATATAAACGACATGTTGGCAAAACTACCCCAAAAAAGGATCCAGACGTTATGCAGTCAAGTAACTTATCTTACTCAACAAGAAAAAAGTACACGAAAGATTTGCTTTCAAAGTCCTAGGTTTTATAGGCAGCGACGATAACACTACTTCCCCTGGCACGGCTTCACATGCGAATATTAGTGGCTACTCTTCACTCAGTGGTCCATACAGGAGCTACCCATGTCTCACGAGATCCTCATAAGACTCCTGCAAGACAGAGCTGCTTTGGTGGATTCATTCCACCCAGGTAACAATGGACAAGACCGTTTGTACTCCCCCAACCAGTCACTACAGTAACAAAGGACACGTCCCAGATGGGGGTGGGCATTATCTGGGACAGACTGTCCAAGGGGTTTGGAAAGACCACGAGTACCATTTGCACATCAGTGTCCTAGAGATGAGGGCGGTGCTTCTGGCGTTGCAAGCATTTCAGAACTCTCTTCCCACGAGGACTATTGCAATTCAGACAAGACAGTATGTCGGTGGTATGGTACATCAACAAACAGGGGGGAACCCGATCTTACCCCCTATGTCGAGAGGCCCAGAGAGTTTGGCAATGGGCGATATCTTCTCAACGTTTTCTGTTGACAACGCACATCCCGGGGAAATCCAGCGTCATAGCAGACAGGCTAAGCAGAACAATTCTCATGCCTCACAAGTGGTCCCTGAATCAGGAAGTTGCGAATAGAATTTTTCGCAAATGGGGTTAGCCTTGTTGCGACCTTTTTGCCACTCCCTTCAATGCCAAATGCAGCAACTACTTTGCCTCATTTCCCATCAGGGAGAGTCACCAAGGGATGCACTCGTCCACGATTGGCCCCCGGGACTTTATGCTCCCCCCCCCATTTCCTTTGATTCCAAAAATTATTCAGAAAGCCAAGTCGTTGAGTCGCAGGTTATTTCTCATTGCTCCATACTGGCCTCATCAGATCTGGTTCCCTTTCTTTTGGCCCCACCTTCAGGAGGGCCCATGGATCCTGGACCCAGTGCCGGATCTTCTGACGCATCAGTTCGGAACCCTCCATCCTGCCCTTCAGAGCCTCAAGCTGACAGCTTGGTTTCTCCACTTCCAATCTTAGCCAGGCTTCCAGAATTATCCCCAGCAGTATGTCACATTTTGGTATCTTCACACAAAAAGACAACTAGGAAACTTTACACGAGCAAATGGAAGAGGTTCTCTTGTTGGGCGGACAAGAAACACATAGATCCCTTTTCAGCCTCTATACCTGCAATTTTGGAATTCCTGACAAAAATTTTTAATTAAGGAACAGCGGCTGCCACTATTTGAGCTCAACTAGCTGCTATATTCAATTATCATGTGGGGGAACTCGGATGCAATGTAATGTCCCACAAGTTATGCAAGGCCTTCCTCAGAGGCACTTTTCTGTTAAGACCTCCTGTAAGAGAACCTCCTCCACCATGGGATCTAAATTTAGTATTATCGGTGTTGATTCTTCCTCTTTTTGAACCAGCATCCTTTTGTTCTTTAAAATTTTTATCCTGGAAAACTCTTTGTGACAGCAGTTACCTTAGCTAAGAGGGTTTCAGATTTGCAGGCCTTATCCAGCCGTCCTCCCTATTTGATCTTCCACAACGATAGATTCCCTCAAAACAAATCCCTCCTTCTTACCAAAAGTCTGTTCTGAAACAATTTTAAACCAATCTATAGAATTGCCTGTGTTCTTTCCTAATTATAGCAACAAAGCAGACTATAAGCTTCACCAATTGGATGTACATAGACAACTGCATTTTTATTTACATAGGACGAAAAAGTTCAGAAAGGCAAATCAATTGTTTGTGTCCTATTCAGAAACAAAAAAAAAAAGGCCGGGCAGTCTCAAAAGCTACCTTATCCAAATGGCTTACTGAAACTATCAAGTATGCTTATCACTCTCATGATAAAGAACTGCCAGAGAAAACGAAAGGGCATTCAACTAGAGCAGTATCTACTTCCGTTGTCTTTCAATCCAGACTTCCATTGGATTCAATTTGTGCTGCTGCTACATGGGTTAATCCTCACACCTTCATCACTCATTACAAAGTAGATGTGGCCTCTCGGAACAGGGTATCCTTTGGTTCCACTGTCCTGAAGAGTTTATTCCCTTGAGCCACCCAAGAGAAAGGTGCTGGGGACTCTGTCCCAACCAGCAAGATTGAAGGCGAGATGGGACAACATAACATAAAGAAGTTATGTACTCGCCATAACATTCCATGTTTGTTGTCCAGTATCTCATCCTCATTCTTGCATCCCCACCCAGCCATCCCCCTCATGGAGGATCTAGAGGAATTTTACAAATTGGCAAATATGGTCTGATTCCCATCTTGCCTTCCTTTTTATCTTTATGACCAATATATTTCATATATTTTCTCTTTCTGGATATTAGACATATCATAGGGAGCTGTCTCCCTCAAACGAGATCTGGGGAACAGCCGCTAACCACCATGGGATAGGTTATAGCCTCGAGCCAGTAGAAGCTCTCGAGCTTTAGTATGTGGCCGAGTCGGAGCAGAGTTCAGCTCCGAACCCAACCAGCCTGAATGAAGGTGAGAGATACTGGACAACAACCATGGAACGTTATGATGAGTACATAACTTCTTTTTTTGGATGATCTGCGAAGTGAAAGATTTAGTGTAGAAAATCTTAAGTTTGATAGCATCGCAGTCTGATAAAACAATAGATCCCCAAATTAAGGAGAAACCAGTGGAGTGGGAAACATCTGATCAGTTGCCTTATGAAGATACTTTGGAGCCTTCCACAGGAAACCAGTGCAAAAGTTCAGCTGGATTTGCACAGCGAGGGAATGAACAGGAAATGGTGGCAACTCTGACACAGTCAATGTTGTGGAGTGATATGCCAGTGAGTTCCCATATGAAAGAGCAATGGATGACACAAGATGAAACTGAAGATAATCTGGCGCAGGAAGATGCTGTGTGGAACTTTCTATAAAATGCCTACAGAAAATGGAGAACAAAGAATGTGCCCTTTGTTTAGAGAAAATAACCTAAAAGAAGAATTGCTTGATTTAATAGAGATGGACAGACATATTACGATTGACAAAAGAAATAGACTACAGAAAGTCTGTAAAATCCAAAAAGTTATAAGTTTGATAAAACAAATGAATATAGTAATTAGGATTTTTCATAGAGATTCATGTGATATAACAGAAGTAAATAGGCTATATTACTTTGCGACTAAAGTAATAACAGTCTTACCACAAAAGCACAGGACAGTAAGGGAAAGGAAGAGGAGTTGTCGAATAGAGAAAACTATAAAGCAATTAAGACAGAAGGTGTCACTGTTAGAGTATAGAAGAGGGAACAGATCAACAAAAATATTCAGAAAGTTAGACGTGATAAAAACAATGAGTAGTATCAGAACAGATCAGGATCTATCATGCACTATTGCAAGTAATAAACTAAAAATATCAGCACAGGTAGAAGACATTAGAAGATATGCAGATAAATATAAAGGAAACGTACAAAATAAGCAGTTTATTGATGACCCAAAAAAGTGCCTTCTGTGGAAGGTTGGGCGCTGGGCTGGCAAGTTGACACCATAAAAATTTCACTGCCAATCCTGAGCGGACAGGTGATCCACTGTAGTGACCCCTAACCGGGAAAAGCTGAAAGAAGAAGATTGATGATCCAAAAAAGTTTTATAGAGAATTGAGAAACAAGGCAAAAGGAATTGAAACACCACCAAAAAGAATAAATAGATACATTTTGGAGAAATAGCTTTGAAGATCCTTTGGAACATAGCAAAGATGCTAAATTGATAGAAGTAAAAGAAAGAATTAGAATTTCAAATATACAGGATATGAAATAGGATGAAGTAATGGCCAGAGAGAGTGGAACATAGTTAAGAAAATCTCTTAATTGGAAAACCCCAGGCCCAGATGCAGCACCCAACTTGTGGCTCAAAGTATTAACATCTTTACATGAAGATTTAGCCATGAGTAAGAATTATTTGTATGTGCACCCCAAACAGACACCAACCTGGTTAACAACAAGAAAAACAGTGTTCCTGCTTAAGAGTGAAAGCTACAAGCTATCCTAAAAACTGTAGACCAGTAACTTGCCTTCCTTTGACGTATAAACTATAACTGGAATTGATGCAGACAAAGTTTATAGTCACTTAGAAGAAAACTTAATCATGGCAAGTGAACAAAGGGGTAATAAAAGAAAGTTGTATGAAACAAAGGATTATTTGTTGTTAAATAGTCATAATGGAGAAGTGTAAAAAGTGGAAGAATCTAAGTATGGCATGGATAGACTACACAAAAGCATTTGACAGTATCCCACATTCATGGATAAGAGTGCTTAAAAATGTATAAATGTATAGATGTATAGATCAATCACATTACAGTGACCATGAAACAGTGGCAAACCACTTTTCACTTAAGGCATGATAAAGGACTAATTATTATTCTGGGGATAAAAATTCAAAAGTAGGAATTCCAGGGTGACTCCTTGTCATACCTGCTCTTTTGTCATGCACTTAATCCTTTAAACTGTCTACTTAACAGAATTGCTCATAGCTATAATTTGGCTCCCAGAAAACAATGAAGTATAAAGATTTCTCATTTTCTTTTTGTGAATGATTCAAAACTGTATAGTTTATCAGATGAGGAACTGAAGTCACAGCTGCAAGTGGTCAAAACTTTCTCAGATGGTATAAGAATGTCATTTGGTCTTGATAAATGTGCAAAAGCAACCTTTAAAGTAGGAAAGCTGCAGTACCACAAAAACATCAGTTTGGGACAAGAATGTGATATAAAAAATTTGAGCAAGAGGGAGTGTATAAATATTTGGGAATTAATGAAGGGTCAATAACAAAACATGAGCAAATGTGAATTAAACTTAGTAAAGAACATTTTGAAGACTAAAATTAATACTGAAAACAGCATTGACATCTGAGAACAAAGTCCAGTCTATAAATCAAGTTGCTGTCCTAACTTACCGTTTTGCAGTGATTGACCGGCCCCAAAAGGTGTTGGATGCATTGGACAGGAAAACAAGAAGGATGGTTCATGCTCATCAGATGATTTATAAAAATCAGTGTATACCAAGACTGTATATTCCCGTTCTGAAGGAGGTATGGGCCTCTTTGAAACTGATTACATGTATAGATCTACAATCATAGGACTGCATACTTATCTGCTGACCTCACAAGACCCAAGCATAGTGAAAGTTTTGAAATATGAGAGAATAAGTCTAAGATGACTTTCCTGCTTAGTTTAACAGAAGCACACTGTCATTAAGCAGGAGTGGAAGTCATACCAGAGGTAGATAAAAATCAGGCAGCAAATGAATGTGCCAAAAAGCAAAAGAAAGAATATAAGGTTAAGGATTATATGAGAAGGCAAGAAATGTGGAAAATGCATAAGTATAGTTACAAGTACAGAAAACTCTTGGAATAACCTCATGTTGATCAGGACTGAATGTAGGAATGGTTAAGGAGAGGTGAGTTTAAACCAAAAGACGAAAGGCTAATATTGGGAACCCAAGATAGCGGACTACATGCACGTTCATTTACAAAGTCCATTGAACATGTGGGAGAAACAGACAGATTTAGGTTTTGTAAAACAGAATTGGAAACAGTCGCACATCTTGTTGCTGGTTGTGATATACTAATGGCAGGAGGACTGTATACTGAAAGGCATAATAATGTGCCATGACTGTTGCATTAGAGATTGTGCAAACATAATAATAATGTAGTAGTTGAAAAACACTGGAAACACGAGTCACAAAGCATTATAGAAAATGATGAAATTTATATCACATGGGATCATCCATTACCAGCAGTTCAAAAATGGATGCAAGAAAAAACAGATATAGTAGTCCGTGAAAAGAAACATTGACCATTGAAATTGCTACACCCAGTAACTACAGGGTATTGCACAGAGAGAGAGAGAGAGAGAGAGAGAGAGACAAAGGCATAAAGTACCAGGATTTGCAGGCAGAAATGAGGGCAATGTGGAAGAAGAATACCCAGACGGTTCCAGTAGTAGTAGGAGCAACGGGTCTTAAATGAATTTTCAGTCATACTTAGATATGTTACCAGTTCATGTAACGCTGTATGAATTGCAGGAGGAGTCATTGCTGGGCACATTGTGGGTGCTGCGAAGAGGACTTCTGGCTAGCATCAAAGGTTTAAACAATACTGATTTCATGAACTTTAATTATACTTTGACTTAGGAATGGGGTCCATTCTTGTCATGATATTAGAAACCTAAAAGACTTGGGGAAATTAAAAAAGAGGGAGACCTTCTTAACGAGGACATAGGTAATCTTCAAACTCTGAGGACATAGGTAATCTTCAAACTCTGGACCCAATCCAGTTTGGCTTTGTTAAAGATAGATCATGGCTATTAAACATGGTTGACTCTTTTGAGAAAGTCACCAAGGACCTGAATGAGGGAAAGATCATGCAATACCGCCTGTCTTGGCCTAGCCAAGGCATTTGGCATAATCCCCCACTCAGGTATTACCGAGAAATTCTCCCAATTGGGAATTAACCCCTACATTACCAGATAGGTGGTCAACTGCTTCATCGACAGGACACATACTGTCAAAGTGGGTGAATTCATGTCTAGCAAAGGACCAGTCGGGTTCTCTGCTGGGCCCCTTACATTTCAGAATTTATTTCTCAGAAGTCCAGGTAAACTTGGATGGCCTGTGGCTGACCAAGTTCTCTGATTGCAAATTGGGAGCAATCATAGTCCCCCAACGATGTTAATATGCTGCAGACAGGGTTAACACAGACAACAACGGCTGGCAAGCCAATCGCAGCAAGCCGTCATTTGTCTGAGGCAGGTCAGCTCGGACTCGGGTTTCAGTGGGGGGTGGGGGGTGGAGAGCAGGTAGGGTCAGGATAGGTAGGAGGGCTGAGTTGGCCTGGGCTGTCCAGGGGAAGGGTTGAAAAGGCTCTGAACAAAGCAAATCAGTATTTTTAACCTTTACCTTGGCATCTTGTCTGATCATCTTATCTGTGGATTACTGGTTTGTGTTTGAATTATGTGGGAGATCTAAGAACAAAGTAGGGGCCTTTTGTTTGTTTTTGATTTAATAACAGGCTTTAGTGGCATTTATCTGTATAATCTGTGCTATGTTTACTTAATAGTGTAGGAAGCTTATGGTATTATGCTTAAAGGCATGCAAGCAGGTTTTCAGCAGATAAGTGAGGTTATGTTGAATTGATTTGGTGTGTTATAATTGGATTTTGTTTTGCAGGGCTGTATTTCAATGCTACAGGCAAGGGTATGAATTAAGGTTGTACTTGTAATGTATCAAGTGAAAATTAGAATACCAGAAGGGTTTTGTAAGTACTTAACCAAGAATTTGCACTGACTGAATTAAAGCATAGTTAAAAAAAGAGAAATAACTAGGGCACATCCCCCTTGGAAGGCCTGGGGTTATACATGAGACACAGGAGGTGTTGTACAAGTTTAAATAAAAAATTATAAACAGGGGGGTGATATGGTTGAGGCTTAGTTGCTAGCAGCTGAGGCCTGCAGTTAGTCACATGGCAGGGCCTGTGAGCTGAGGCCTGCAGGTAGCCACAGGGCAGGGATTAGGAACTGAGACATGCAGTTAGCCACATGGCAGGGCCTAGGAACTGAGGCATGCAATTAGCCGCATGGCAGGGCTTAGGAACTGAAGCATGCAATTAGCCACATGGCAGGGCCTGGGAACTGAGGCCTGCAGTTAGCCACATAGCAAGGACTGGAAACTGAAACCTGCAGGTAGCCACTTGGGGGCCTGGCCTGTGAACTGAGGCCTATAGGTAGCCACATGGCAGGGCCTGGGAGCCGAGGATGGAAAGTAGCCACAAGGCAGAGGCGTTGGAAATGGTCAGAAATAGTTGAGGATACTAAGGGGCAGTTTGCTTTAAACTATTTTATTTACATGGGACAACTATTTTGTATCAGAGAAAAGGCTAGTTATGTTGATGTTGATGTTTAAAGACATTTTGGTTTAAGAGCATGTAGGTAGATTGCTTCAGTTACTATTTGATGTGATGGCTTTAGTTTGTGTAATTTTGTAACTCAAATCAGTTAGATTTTTGAAATGCCTGGAGATTAGGTTACAGACAGGCTAGAGGGTAAAATATGTACTTGAATGTATTAGACTAAATTTAAATAACAGAATATGTTTAAATTAATACTTCAGGTAGGGTTTACTGTGGGATTAAGGCTCACTTAAGGCATGAAACAAAGGCACACATGCCTAAGTGTGGCCTGTGGTTTAGGGATGAGATGCAAATGGTTTTAGCAATAGTTGAAATTGTTTTTCTTAGCAATCTAGCAAACAATAGTGGTGGCCTGCAATTTAATTAGATGGCTTGGGTCAGTGAAGAATCACATGGCAAGGCTAGGGAGTTGGGGCCTGCTTGTATGCTTAATACAACATAAATCATGTTTGGTTCACTAACTTGTGCTTAATGCAAATAAATCATGTCTGGTTAATGTCTTAGCAAATAAAATGAAATTAATAATAAAAATAATAATACTACATAATTCAGCTGAGTGGGTCATTAAAGTTAATCTAGGTCTTTTGGAATTTACAGCCATTTGCAGGTTATAAATGAATACATTGGGTAATTGTGGATAGAAAGTTTGGCAAAAAGTGGAAACTCTTGTTCAGGAATGCAAAGCCAATGCTTATGTTTGATAACCCTGTGAATTTATTTGTTGTTTATTTTACCTGCTAACACATTACTAAACCTTGGTGGAGTAAAGAGCAGTTGGTTGGCTGGGATTTTGTGGCTAAGTAGCAGAATATTGTAACCATTTCAATTTTAGTGGTGTTACTTTCTTTAAGGAAGTAGAAAAAGAAGAAGGGCAGAAAGGTGGGGGAGGTAATGGGGTAGTGCACCGGGGGGGGGGGGGGGGGGTAATGGGGCAGTGCACAGAATTTCTTCAGGAAAGGCTGAAATATTTCATATGAGGTCAAAGCTTTAAATTGTTGGTACTATTTAGTTGGGTTTTTAGTTATCACTGCAAAGTGGCTTAGTGGAACAGAAGACATATTTAAAGCATTTTCCTGTTTGACAAAGCAGGATTATTTGTAAATGGGCAAAAGTTTCATTTTAGCTGCTAATTCAAGTTAAGATCTTAACCCATGGCTGTAAAGTTTGCAAGAGAAGAAAAACTCGCTTGTATTTGCTGCAGGCAGAATGTTTTTTCATCCCCCACTTCCTGCAGTGTAATTAGGTTTTATAGGGGTAGGTTTGGTAGAGACAAAACAGGTCAGATAACACTATGCACTTACAAAGGGAAAGGGGGAAGTTTTATGGCATTCCACTTACAGTTCTTGGGAGGAATGCTTTAAAGTAGATGTGTCCAACCTGCGGCCGTCAGAGCTCTTCCATGCGGCCCTCAACCTCTAACTGCAACATCGATGTACGCATGCCCCAAAACACTTTTTTTTGTTTTGTGTTTTTCGCTCCCATGACCTGTAACGATAATGTCGGTGTGCGCATGCGCCAAAGCACCTTCTAGTTTTGTTTTTGAGCCAAAAAAGGGTCAGTGTGTTTACACCATTATTTTGCGCTGAACAATCAGTGTATGTGTGTGTGTGTGTGTGTGTGTGTGTCCTCGCTGAAGAGGGACTCATGTATGGATTTGCCGCTGTTCCCTTTGAAAGGGACAGCAATTACCTGTGTTAATAGGTAAGTACGGAGTGAGTGAGTGCATGCATGAAAGCAGAATTGTGTGCGTGAAAGTAGAAGTGTGTGTGTGTGTGTGTGTGTGTGTGTGTGTGTGTGTGTGTGTGTGTGTGTGTGTGTGTGCATGAGAGAGAGAGAGAGACGCATGCACAAAGAGGCTAACAATGATCATTCTACCTACTGAACACAAACAAGTTAGCTCACAAATAGATCATACATTAAGAGTACACTTTCATTAAATTGCAGCTTTCCTGACAGGGGGAGAGTGTTGTATTGAACATTAACTCATACCTCTTAACTGTATCGATTTTCAAAGATTGTCTTGATTTTTGCCTTATCTTCCAATTTGTGTCTTTTGCTTAGGAAAATAAAGTAGTCATCCAAGGTAATGCAGTTCCAGGGAGTAAGAATGAGACAGCAGCCTAGGGTTAATGGGTCAGTAGTGGACTGACTATGTGGGACTGTAGCATATAAAGTTGTATTGTTTTTTCAGACAAACAAAAAAGCACCTAGTACTGTTTTTTCATTGGTGGGTTCTAAGCAGTGGTAGATTGGACAACAGTAAGCTTAGCTTTGGCAGATCATCAATACTGGCAAATCAAGTGGGCACAATGTCATTTTTTAAATGTTGGGGATTTTAGTGTGTATGTGTGTGCTTATGTGTTGGGAGTGCTGCAACAGTAGATGATTAGTAAAGACAGAGACTTACGGACTGTGGAGAATATGTTTCTTTGTTTCAAAACCTAATACTTGGGTACTTATGCCAGAAGTAGATTGTTTTAAGACAGCTTCTTGCCATTTACAGTGGATGGATATTTACATTTAATGGACAATGTATTAGGCCTGTGGGGTTCCGAAGGATGCCATGTCTACCACTGCCAATGTCTTGTAAAGTGACCTGGAAATGGATATTGGGATGTTACTGAAAAAATATAGTAAGTGGGCTTAGAAATATAGTTTAATTAAACAAAGTGTACTTTCAATTAACAGGCCATAATTTAATTTATTTCAGGTAGTCCAGATACTGGTAGATTGTATACCATTAGACTTAATTAGGGAGAGCTGTCATTCTGGGGAAACAAGTAGCCCTAGTTTCAGTGAAAGCTCTGTGGTTGCTTGCAGGTAGGAAGTTGCAGGATGTTGATGCAATGTGTTTTATGTATTATTTTTAATGCATTTGTCATTTCATAGCATAGTTTTCTTTGATGCAAAAGAAGGCAGGACTGAATGAGCCATATAATGTTTAACTTACAATAATGGGATAGAAAGATTATAAGTGATGTGTAATGTTTGCATCTACAGTTGTTTCAATGGTGTCTGTGATGCATAACTATTTTTGGGCCTGTGTCCCACTTTTATTTTTCGCTTTGTCCAGATTTCTTGCTGTAAGGTTGAGAGGTATGGTTCCATACTAAATCAGAAGTTGTATTTACCTTGGAAGACTTTTCAGCATAATTATGAAAAACAGAGCCTTTTTAATATCTCTGCTTATTTCCAATATAAACTGCCATGCAACCTTGCAAATAACCTTCTTATTAAGCTACTTTACTTCTTTTGGAATTGACAGGTATGATTCATCTGTTCGGACATAAGCATAGAGTGCTAATGTGACTTTGATTTCTTGCAGCAGTCTGTGGTTTACATAATCACAATAACTTTTCTGTGTTTCTGGTTGTGTAATCAATTTAACAGTTTTAAAGATGTTTTCCAAAAATAAATAAATAATCTTCTCTACACTTTGAGCTATTGACAAAGTCTGGGAATTTGTTTTTTTCTAAAGCGAAGGTCAGCATTACAGCTCAGTAAACTATCAGTCTGTGAGTAACTTCTGCACAAATTAAAATGTCTGAATGCCAAATGGCTTTAGATTGGAGGGAAGTTTATTTTTATTTATTTTATTTTATTTTACATTTGTTTACCGGGAAAGTCCGACTGGGCACAGGTCCATTTTCAGCAGAGGCCCGGGGAGAAAAGCTCCAAAAATAACACAAAACAATATAATACATGAGAGACAGAGACAGCAAATTATGGATGTACTACTCATACAATATGGCAGAGATTACATCTCGTAACAGTGAGAATCATTGCGGTACAGAATAAATTTAAAAACATTTTTTTTTTTACAGTTATAATTACAGCAAGGCCAATATCAATGGGTTAAGTTTTTAGGAGAAAGCTGTTTGTACATAGCTGAAGCTCTGAAACAATCTTTTGGTATGGATTAACCTGGGAATTGACACAAGTTATATGTTTACACCAGTGTGTAGCATTATAGTTTATGGCTTTCTTATTGATTTGCTTTTTGCCGAGCAGTTGTTTGTTGATTTATTGATGGTCCTTTTGGTGGTGGGAAATTACATGGATGAATCCATCTCTATTATGATTTTTTTTTTCCAGATATTTTGACTTCCAGACAGTTTCATTCAGTGAGTGGGTGTCGTGATTACTGAGGTTGCCTATTATACAAGTAGGGGCTTTTCTTTTGTGTTTGTGTGTGTGTGTGTGTGTGTGTGTGTGTGTGTGTGTGTGTGTGTGTGTGTGTGTGTGTGTGTGTGTGTGTGTGTGTGTGTGTGTGTGTAAGAGAGAGATATAATAAGTATACTGAATATAATTTTGCAAGTGGAATTCTTAGTTAAACATGCCCCTCTTCTTGGGCAACTAGACTTGAGTAATCAATATTAGATCTTGGCCATCCAGCTGGGAAAGGTTAGTATGTGGATTTTCCATCTGGTTTGATGAAGGCTATCCTACTTACCCAAGGACTACATTTATGGCTATCCATCCAGCCATCATGTTGCTGAACTACATTGTTTGATAATGAGAGGAGCTTTTTACAGAAGTTGAAGATTTTTGTGTCAAGAACCTGTTCATAAAAAGTGGCTTGTTTATGTTGCAGTAAAGGCTGTGGTCTTTGTAGTGAGCATTTTAAGTATAACCAGTATTTCTGAGGTAGAGGAAGTCTCTTAAGGCAGGATCTTTCTTAGCCTGGAAAGCAAGTCAATGGTGAAATTTATAGGGGCTAGTGAGAGACAGAGGAAAGCAAGAAGCTTTTTAGTCTGTTTAGATAACTAAGTGAACTTAGTCCTTTGACCTTTTTTGGCAGAAATGGTTGTAGTCTTTCTTTTGGCCGGGTCATTTTCATGTCAAAAGGGACATTGCACTCAATAATGGCTCTTGTAAAGGAAGAATACAGGGATGTTATGACCTCTTTGTCCCTGGATGAGATACCCTTACTAATGAATTGGGCCATGTAAAAATCTTTCCTTACAACGGAGACAACGTGGTAGTCAAAAGTCAGGTTTCTATCAACCTGGGAGCCCAAGTACCATACAACTTATTGCATGCTTACAACATTGTTATTAATGTGATAATTTGTGGGGACATCATTCTCTTCAAAGGGGATGATGATGCAGTTTTTGGCATTTAACTTGAGGCCCTGTTTCTGGCACCAGTTATTTGTTTGGGTGAGACTCTTGTAGCTTATTCAGAATTGTTTTATTAAGTCAGTAATGTGAATTCTTTACTTTATTACAAATTTGTTGGCTTATTTTTGTGGATTATAGTATTGTAGGACTGCTGATGTTGACATTTTACGTAGTTGGACTGCTGGAATGGTTTTCCCAGTGAGAAATGCTAGTGCTGTAGTGAATATCTGTTTATTTGTAAAAAAAAAAAAATCTATATATATATATATATATATATATATATATATATATATATATATATATATATATATATATATAGATGTAGATATATTAACTAAGATGTTAGAGTTAATTGTTAGATTACAGAATTAGAATGAGAATTAGAATTTTAAGGCAAATATTAGGCATTTATTACATTTATTCATTGTTCAAATGCACCTACAGTACAGCCAGGAGATCGACTGTGGTCTTCTGGAGCAAAAAAAGAGTTAACTATATGATATATTTTATATGCGGTCCCAGGACCATTTCTGTTCACTCAATGCTGCCCCAGCAAGCCAAAAGGTTGGACACCCCTGCATAAAGCCTTAGTAAAACCTTAGTAATTTTGGGGCACTGTTAAGGCCCTTGAGTTGCAAAACTTACAGTCACTTTGTTACCTCACATATTTTTGTAAGTTGACAGATGTGCAAATGCACGGTCTTGCCTTTAGATATCCACATCAGTTGGGTGGCAAGAATTCAGCAATACAAACAAAAAAGCTTAGTCCGGTAGAAAGAGGTAAATGATAATTTTGAGTACCCCAGAATTACTTAGAAATCTGGAGGCTTGTGAAGATGTTAATAATAATAAAAATAAAATAAATAAATAAAATAAAGTTAAAAGTAATAACACTCCAATAATATTAGCACTGATAATGATGATGATTGATGATGATGGTGATGGTGATGATGATAATAATAATAATACTCTGTGGTGATAGCCAGAAGGTCCTCTGTCATTAGTTAGAGGTTGCAGCATTCCTTTCAACTTCTTGGTTTAAGAATTTTGGGCAAAACCAAATACTTTTGTAAGCATTAATGAAATTCACTTAGAAAGTTGTTAGAGAACCATAGACTGTGACAGTGTGCATGTTCTGAGTATTTAAAATAAAAAAAAAAAAAGTCACGCGAGAATTCACTTCGGGTGTTGGCTATGGTAGTTTACATTGTGTTATTATGCAGTCGTCATGCAGGCTATATGGTTTTGCTTGTTCTGTAGTAAATTGCCACTCAGTAACAGCATGTTGAGGTAGATTGTCAGCATTTTTTAATCATTTTGCATTATTCTACAGATATCTATTTCGAGATATTCAGGAAGATGGGTCAGGGCTATGTACACTCTGATGACCTTCCCTCGCCTTTTTATTAGCAACCAGATGAATAAATGTTGGCACGAAACAAAGTGGTTAAAACAAATAAATGACATTTCAGGTGTACGGTGGCAGATATGTAGTCAAGAAAACCCAAATGCTGCATCTAATATCTAAATACAAGGAGCAGTTATGTAAAAGTGTACGTGGGTGCGTGTGTACGCACATATATATATATGTGTATGTGTATACATGTATATATGTATATATATATATATATATGTGTGTGTGTGTATTTGCATAGGTATATGTGTGTGTGCGTATGTATATGTGTGTATTTGCATAGGTGTATGTATGTGTGTGTGTGTGTGTGTGTGTGTATGTATATATATATATGTGTGTGTGTGTATTTATGCATGTGTATAGATATATATGTATGTGTGTGTATATAAGTACGGAGGTGTATATATGGGTGTATGTATGCATAGGTTTATATGTATTATATATTTGCACCGTAATCCAGTGGTGTGGCCTTGTGCACCCAAACCCTTTAGCAGCCAAATGCCTCATAAATGAATGCCCCACGGGGACACTTTGCATGCAAAGTTCATCAGCCCTACTAATTCTTGGTCCTGTATACCCCTTCAAGGGGGCGTGGCATGTAAAATTTATTCTGGGGTATTGAGAGATGAAACATGCCTTGGCTGCACAGTTTGTCTTCCGGATGCCATGCACTGATGCCTAAATTTACATTGCAATTGATTCCAGTAATGACTAGGTGAGTTAACTTACCGAAATTAAGTATACATACATATACATATATATATGTGTGTGCATACATACTTCTAAACACAAAGCTCTATACATATATATATATATATATATATATATATATATATATATATATATATATATATATATATACAGAAATATCCATACATTCCTGCCTTGCGCACATCTCATAATAATTGGCTTCTATTTGAGTAAATGGCAATAAACACATGGCTGCGGCCATTTAATCCATCTGAGGTCTCTGTGTTTTTTATTGAATATGTAGCATATGGCACCCCTGACTTGTAAAGCGTGCAACCTCGATACATTTATTGTCAACGGTGCCAGGAAATTATAATGTTCTGAACTGGTTTTTGGATATAGCTCAAAGGCTGATATGGATCATTAAATAAATTAGGAACACTAGTTGATGTGGATTATTAAATGAATTGTGAACACTATGTTAAATGTTTTATGTAAAACAACATCTAAAAGATCATTCTGTTGGCATAAATGGTAAGGTAAGATATTGGTTCACTGAACTTTATTAAAAGCAGGTAGAGCTGTACCAATCTCAGACAGAAATGGCTGGCAAGCTAGTCGTCATTTGTCTGAGGCAGGTCAGCCCGGACTCGGGTTTTAGTGGGGGGATGGGGAGATGGAGAACAGGTAGGGTCAGGATAGGTAGAAGGGCTGAGGTTGGCTGGGCTGTCCAGGGGAAAGGTTGAAAAGGCCGGGAACAAAGCAAATCAGTCTTTTCAACCTCTACCTTGGCAGCTTGTCCCACCCTACCCACCCCATCGTAAAAGCAGGGGTGTACTTGTCAGTTAGTTTAGGACCAGGTAAGGTACTTAGGGAATGTGGTGACCCACAAAAGTGATCGCACTAGGGGTCTTGAAGGAATTTCCTGTTTTTGCCCACTGGGGTTTTCAGGTTTTCACCTTCTCCTCTGGGTAAAATAGACAGGTTAGGCTAGATTGTCACAGTCATGTAAGCAGAAGACAGGAAAGGTAAGGGAGACCAAGGTAAGTGGGGGGGGGGTCACAGGACTCTTCAGCTGGACCATCCAAAGGCCAGACAGCCCCAAGCGATTGTTGCCAGGGGACTTAACAGCCCGGCAGTGGCTCCTTGGCAGATTGTAAGGCTGTCCAGAGGAATTGTGAAATGAAAAAACTGTTATGATGTGGGTATGTTGAATCAGAAGGGCCGGATATCAACGTGCTGTCTGATGTTCTTCGTGTTTCACTGTTGCAGTCATTACATTTGGGTAATCTGCTGGCAGGTTGCCCTCAATCAGCCTGAATTCCAAAGTCTTGGGTCCTGCATCGGTTGCTGTCTCCTCTTCCATAACGTCAGGTCATCAGGGGTATAAAACAAGCAGCCGACACCATTTTCTTCAGTCTTTCTTATCGCGTGGTGCCCGAAGCAGAAGCATTTCGCAAGTGCCGGTCAGCCGACTCCTGAAATATTCTAGTTTGAGTTTCAGAACCGAAGTCTTCACTAAAGCTAAGTACCCCATTGGGGAAACTTTTTTCTTGCTCCATACCGATGTCAGAAAAAGTTAATAATTGTATTACTTGTGGGAAGCAAATACCTCATAAGGATTTCCATTTATACTGTATTCCTTGCCTAGGCCCTTATCACAATGTGCCTGGCTGTCGGTTTTGTGCTAGATTTAACCAACGCACTATTAAGCATTGGTATATTTTTGCCTCAAAGTATTTTGGAAACAGATTTAACTACCCGGAAATGTCGCCGGATAGCAATCCGATTACCGGAGTACATAAAAAATGCAAAGAAAAGGAGAGAGAGAGACAGTTTAGGTCCAAAACCGACAACGAAGCTTCTCCTAAGCCAGTCGCCGGTACTCGGTGAGGCACCTTCGCAGCCCCTGATACCTGCAACTTTCGATTTGCAGGCCCCTACCGACACCCACGTGGATGCCGCGAGATGCTCAAAGTATTGGACTTACGGATGTATCTCCCTCGGATGGGTCTGGAGCCGCTGAGCAGGCACCGGCCTCTGAGGGTGTTTTCAGGCCTCAGTATCTTTATATCGAACCGACGACAGCTACAAAAACAAAGACAAAAGCAACTTCTAAACCTAAAAAAAGACGCATGAGCCACGTGCACAGGCCTCTATGCGTAAAAAACAAATGATCAAAATGACCGAAGACCTTTTACCTTGATCAGAGTTTCCCATCCCCCTCCAGATAAGAGGCCTAGGCAAGACACTGATTATGAATCTTAAGATCAGGTTTCTGTTTCTTCTGATTCCTCTTCTGATCAGGAATTATCTATGCCTCCCTCTGAGGATTCTGATGCAGAGGAGTGTATACCATCTGCATCACCTCCTGAGGATTATTCATTTGGAGAAACCTTGCATACTTTGAGGGAGCGTTTCCACTGGGAGAGTCAAGATTTCTTAGAATCAAAAAAGAGGCTCAGAAATTTCCTACTTCTCCCTCAACACAGGCGTTTAGCCATACCCAGTTTTAGACATTGTGGATTATGTGTTTTTGGAGTCAAACTTGACCCCTGACTCCTTACCTCCAGCTCCCAGCAAGCCTGACCAATATTACAGGGTCCCTGACACACACAAATTTTTATTTGGAAACCCTGCTGCTGATCCTGAAACTATTTCACAGGGTCCAAAGGGAGTTAAGGCCTCAACAGCAAAAAATCCTACCCCCTCTGACAGAGATTCAAGGGCACTGGATAGATTGGGGAAAAAAGGTTTATACATCTGCAGCCTTGGCAATTAGGGCCTTAAACTGCCAGTTTCATATGCTGAAGTATCAACAACCTGTTATGTGATTGCTGAAACAGAAAATTATGTTGATTTCTGAATGTGCAGAAAATAAAGAATTGCAGGAATTATTGCATGCAGCTGAACAGGTTGGAAAGCATACTTTGCAATGTGGTTTTGATTCCTTAGAGGCCTCCTGCAGGGCCGCAGTTACTGGATCTGTAATTAGGAGGCATGCCTAGCTAAAGGAACAAAATTTGCCTGATCATGTTAGAGCTAAATTACTAGATGCACCTTTATAGCATGATACTTTGGTATTAAGGGAAAATGGAAGACAAGGCTAAGTCTATGCAAACTGTAAAAGACTTTTTACAAGTGCAGCCACGAAGATTCAGTAGACACTGGCCTACAAAAAATTGGGCCTTTCCTGTGTCAGACAGAGCTCAAAGGGGCAAATCCAGACGCCCTAAGGGTTCCAGATCCCAGGCACAAGATTCATACAGGTCAAAGCAATGGGGCGCTTCTACCTCCAAATCTGGAGGAGGTAAAGTGCAAACCTACAGAAAACAGTCCCAATGACTTCCCTCTGCCTTCACCAAGCACTTATCTTTTGGCAGCACTCTTAGGGGGAAAATTAGCACTTTTTGCCCAAAATTGGCAGTTAACCCAGGAAAAGTGGGTGCTAAACATAGTATCACAGGGATACAGATTCCATTTCCATACTCTGCCAATGGCAAACGGTTGGCCCGATCTGCCAAAAAAATCAATGGGCAGGGGCACAGAAACAGGTTACTTCCCTCATGGACATGGGGGCCATTCAGCCAGTACCAGAACAGGAAAAAGGACAAGGTTTTTACTCAAGACTGTTCTTGCTACCCAGAAAGGACAAGGCCTGGCGGCCAATACTGGACTTATCGATTTTGAACACATACCTGGACATTCCAAAGATTAAAAATACTGACTTTGCAGCAGCTTCTGCCCATGCTGGGCAAGAATGCTTGGCTAGTGACATTAGACCTAAAAGAGACATACCTGCATGTCCCAATAAGGCAATCATGCAGAAGATACCTCAGATTCAAGGCTGGCTTAATGCATTACCAATTCTCTGCACTGCCCTTTGTGTTATCTACTGCGCCCAGGGTCTTTACAAAGTGCCTGGCACCAGTAATTGCATTTTGCAGACAAAGAAGTATTCAAATATATCCTTACTTGGACGACTGTCTCATTCAAGCAGAGAACAAGGACATTCTTCTTCAACACCTGGCGTTTGTGAAAAAGCTTCTAACATGCCTAGGGTACACGATAAACGAAAATGAATCACAACTGGTACCCTCTCAAAAGATAACATTCCTGGGTGCAAGCTTGAATACAACTGCCCAGATGGCTTACCTCACACCAGACAAGCAAAGGCAATTGACTACTTACTTCAAACTGATGGCAACAAAAACCCAGTTATCTGCAAGACAAATTCTGCAGGCTTTGGACTTCATGGCATCCTGCACCCTACTGATTCCATATGCAAGACTGCATATGAGGAAACTTCAGTGGTACCTAAAAGTTTATGGAGTCAACATTGTCACAGTCTGGAAACTGATTCCTCTCATTCCCTGCCTACAACAGGAGTTTCTATGGTGGGCAAAGGCATGTCACCAAAACATGGGACGGGCCTTCACTCTACCCCCTGCCAGCCAAACCTCAACAACAGACGCATCAGATTATGCCTGGGGGGCCCACATGGAGGGAAGATGCATTCAGGGCATATGGGCCTCAAAACAAATGCATCTACATGTCAACCAGAAAGAGATGCTAGCTGTTCAGTATGCCTTGACAGCTTTCTAGGACTTGCTTCATCCAGGACAACTACTGATAAAGATGAACGACACCACGATCATGTGGTATATATCGTGGTATATAAACAAGCAGGGGGGGGGGACGCACTCATACCCCAACCCCTTTGCAGATTAGCCATGGCACTGCGGGACACGGCTTTGACTTACCAAATACATCTTCAAGCTCATTTCCTGTCAGGAAAACAAAATACTCTGGCAGACGATTTAAGCAGAAACCTTATGGACCCTCATGAGTGGAAACTAGATCCACAAGTCTTCAGCATGATAACAAGAAATGGGGGAGCCCAGACATAGATCTGTTTGCCTCCCCTCAAAATTATCAATTGGAAAGATTCTGCACAAGGACTTATCACAGACCAGCATGGAAGGTGGACGCCCTATCCTTCAGTTGGAAAAACCTATCAGTTTATGCCTTTCCTCCACTGCCTCTTCTTCTCAAGGTTCTCCTAAAAGTCAGACAAGAGAAACCAAAGGTGATAATAATTGCCCCAGACTGGCCCTGCCAATACTGGTACCCAATCCTAAGAAACTTGTCTCAATACCCAGCTTGGACCGTACCTCAAAGACCTCATCTACTGTCCCAGCAAAGCAGTCAGATTCTGCACAATCAACTCTAGACACTGAACCTTTCAGCATGGCTGATCATGTAGTTATACAAACAACACCTCTCAGTAAAGCTGTGATGGATGTCATTTTGGAAGCCAGAAGGCGTAGTACTAGAAAATCTTATGCTGATAAATGGAAGAGATTCTGTGCTTGGAATCAAGCACAAGGAACTGATACAGCTTGGATATTACAATACTTGATGAGAAAGATAGACCTTTGTCAAGCATCTCAGTCAATTAAAATCAATGCCTCTGCCATTTCGGCTCATTACAATACAGAGCCACCAATCATTTCACATCCTTTACTAAAGCAGTATCTTAGAGGAGCCAGAAATTTAAGGCCTCCTAGAAGATCACCAGTACCTGCTTGGGACCTCAATTATGTGTTGGAAAAAGCTCACCCTGCCTCCATTTAAACCAGCTGCTACTGCTGATAATAAAGTTCTTATCATGGAAAACAGCTCTGCTACTAGCAATTACTTCAGCAAGAAGAGTCTCAGAGCTACAGGTCCTCATGACTGTGGAGCCTTTTATCATATTTTACCCAGACAGGGTGTCTCCGAGGACAAATCCAACATTTATGCCTAAGGTGGTTTCCAGTGTGGCTCTTAACCAAACTATTCATCTGCCAACCTTTTATCCAAATCCGCAGAACAAGGAGGAGAGAATTCTGCATTCCTTGGAAGTACACAGACAGCTAAGATTCTACTTGAGCAGGACTAAAGCTCTAAGAAAAACTGAGCAATTACTAGTGACATATGCTGCAGGATCAGAAGGAAAGGCTATTTCAAAGCAGACTATTTCAAAGTGGATAAAGCCACTGCATTCGTTTCTGCTACTTACACCATGGTAAACCTGTGCCCAAGGGCATTAGGTCTCATTCCACCAGAGCTGCAGCTACTTCAGCAGCCTTTCTCAGAGGAGTACCAACGAAAGACATTCTAGAGGCTGCAACTTGGAGTTCTGTTCACGCCTTTACAAAGTATTATCATTTGCCTCTCTACTCTAAGTCCAGGGCAGGCTTTGCCACTGCAGTTCTGCAGGGCCTTATAGTCGCACCTAATGCTTTTTAGCTCCAGCCTCCCAACCATAATTTTGGGATTCTAACCAAATGTAATGACTGCAACAGTGAAACACGAAGAACATAGTACAGTTGTGTACACTTACCATAAATGTAGATGTTCGAGTGTATTCACTGTTGCAGTCCAGGTTACCTGCCCGCCATCCCCCGTTTCATTCTGGAGTTTCTTTCCTTCTCTATCTTCTGCAACCTATGTGGTGTATTTGCTTGTAGATGAAAGTAAAGTTTATATTGATGCATATATATATATATATATTTTTTTTTTCCTACCTTTTTGGGGGCACCTGACAACTGGGGCAAGAAAAACTAAAGAAAATGGCGTTGGCTGCTTGTTTTATACCCCTGACGACCTGACATCATGTAAGAGGAGACAGCAACCGATGCAGGACCCAAGACTTTGGAATTCAGGCTGACTGAGGGCAACCTGCCAGCAGATTACCCAAATGTAATGACTGCAACAGTGAATACACTCGAACACCTACATTTATGGTAAGTGTACACAGCTGTACTTTGTCCTGTAGGTTTAAGGGAATGCTATGAAAGAAATAAAATGGCCTCCCTGACATTTCTGCCTTGTGCACATCTCATAATAATTAGCTTCTATTTGAGTAAATGGCAATAAACACATGGATGCGGCCATTTAATACATCTGAGGCCTCTGTATTTTTTTATTGAATATGCAGCTTGTGGCAACCCTGTCTTGTAAAGCATGCAACCTCGATACATTTATTGTCAACGGTGCCAGGGAATGATAATGTTCTGAGCTGGTATTTGGATATGGCTCAAAGGTTGATATGGATCATTAAATGAATTATGAACACTAGTTGATATGGATCATTAAATAATGGATCATATGTTAAATGTTTTATGTAAAACAACATCTAAAAGATCATTCTGTTGGCATCAGTGGCAGGGTAAGATATTGGTAAACTAAACTTTATTAAAACCAGGTAGAGCTGTACCAATCTGGGACAGATGATTCGTGCAAAGCCACGGCTAAATGCAAAAAAAGTCATTATTCCTTTTGGGAAATCTGACATACCTGCTAATTACATTATAGACAGCAACCCCCCCAAGTGTAGACCCAGTGATACCTGATCTGGGCACTCTGGTTTTTGACCAGCATGTATCCACAGTAGTATAGGAAATCCTTCTATGGTGGTACATCTTATAAGAAAAGTCATTGCATCTAGATATAAGGATGTTATAATCCCATTATACTCTGCCCTCATCAGACCAATAATTGAGTATAGTGCTCCCTTTTGCATGTACCTCACCAGACACCAGCAACAGTTAGAGAGACCACAGAGGCTTCGTACCAGGAAATTACAGGGTACACAAAACAAGTCTCAGCAGAAAGACTGAAAGCCCTGTCATTGTATTCTGCCTCCTACTCGTTGCTAAGGGGTGACCTGTGCCTGGCTTACAGGACAGTCTCTGAACTGGCCCTGATGGAAGTGATACACATTCATAAATCAAACTGCATGAGGGGTCACTTACTTGAGGGATCTTAAATCTAGCCTCTGATGTGAACAGATCATGCTGGAGAGGTAGATGCATCTCCCAGAGAATGCCACTTCTCTGGAACAAGCTTCCACTTCACGTGAAACAGAGCACCTCCCTGACCCTCTTCAAACGCAATCTAGATCAAAGGATGGGTGACGACAGATTCACTCCTGGGGTGGTACACATGTCCCTCCTGGACAGAGGAAGGCTTTATTAACTACCATAGACCCTTACCTCTGCGAAGTTCACTCACCTAACCACCGACAATTGAGGGAACTCTGGATAAATATGGCTAGCGTTGTAAGGGCTCTAGGGCCGTTAGCCTAATAATCTTCTGTGAACCTATACTTAACCACTAGTCTCAGAACTTTTTTTATCCATGATGTCACTCAAGTGTTTAGATATACTCATATGTAAGGACCTAGTGGTTTGACCAATATAAAAGGCAGAGCAAGAACAAGTTTCCAAGTATACAAGCCAATCAGTACTAAAATTCCCCAAAAATCTAATGTCATAGACTTTCGATGCGTTTCTGCTAGTAAATTGTTTGGACAAAGGATGTCCAGTTCCTTATACAAACACATAATTAAATGTACTACAGCACAGTTAAAATTTGTTGTAATTGACCATGTTGAAGGGGACATAATTACTAAGGTGGGTTGGCATACTATTCTGTATCAAAAAGAAAGAAGCTGGATAATTAAGCTAGGGGGTTTGTTTAACCCTGGATTGAATGAACAATTATAATCAGCCAATAGGGGTGTTTTTGTGTCTGTGGCCTCATGTATTTAATGTTTTTATTTAATTTGTGTTTTCACTGAGGAAGGCAGGTTATGCTGAAACTGGTCTGATTGTATTTTATTTAGTGTGGTTTTCACACTACATTAATGAAGTTGCCACATTAAAACAAGGTATTGTTCTACCATTTGGTGCAGGCCGTTTTGTGTGTTTGAGTTCTAACCAGTAACCCAAGAACTCTTATACCTCAAAAACTCACTACAGCTAATGCTAGGGCCAAAAATTTATTTGTTGCTATTGGCAGACTTGACTGAAGGTTTTCATCTTGAATTGGATTACAGACCTGGTAATGGTGAACAGACTGACTCTATGAGAAGACTACGTTTGGTACATGTTGGAGAGAACCCTTTATTTGCCCTGAATTTAAGGAATATAGAGGTTTGTGCAGAAGTGAATACTGTTGATTTTGAGTTCTTTGTCGATAGACTTAAAAACATTGAGAATAAGCTGTATAGACTTAAACGATACCAGTGGCAACGATTACATTTTGAAGCCTGTCTGTATTTTAAGGTGGTCCCTAGGGGATTAAGAGTCCTGAGGATGCCTACACATGGGACTGCTTTTCATGACCTGCTACGGAAGTGGCAGGATTTAAATATTGAACTGAGTTTTAATTATATACGTCTTCTGATCAACTTTTTCAAACCTGTGGAAGATGACTTATCGAATGAAATTAATGTCCTCCTTAAAGAAGTGACTTCTAGAGATGTCCGTGATGTGTATAGAGTGAGATTGGATGAAATCTTTACTAATGTGTCTGTATATGAGAATAAACCTAGAATATTGAAAGACAAGAAATTAAATCGTGATTTTAATGATTTTAGTAATTGTCACATCTTTGTGTGGCTGAAGGATGACTGTAACACCTCTAATCATAATAGTACCAGTAACACTAGAGCCTCGTTGAACATAGCTCCAGTCACTGAGACACACCCCTTCTTTGGTTGTGAATGGTGAAGCTTGTCAATCTATTGGTGATGAGATGAGACACACCCATTTACCATCTGTGAATGCAGTGACATCTTCTGAGAGTGAGGCGGTTGTTCATACTGAGGCTGTAACTGCTTCCTCACTAGACATGAATGAATGTTTGGGGGCTAAGTGTAAGCAAATAGCTAGTTCTTCAGCGATGAATGCTCCTTTTTCCCATGCTGCCAGCACCCATCAAGAACATTTATACATGGGGCAAGAAGAAGAAGAGGAAACCATCATTTGAGATGGGATTAGACAAGAAATCCACATCGAAGCAGCCGAGAACACGTTAGTTTTTAATTTGTCTTCAGTTCAGCTTACAGCTGAGCATGTTAGTGTGTTGAATCGTGGACTTTCTTTCATACCTACCAATAGAGCTGAATTTGTGGAGACTATGCTACAGTTGAGACTTTTTGCTCATAATATGCTGAAGATTATTTATTCAGGTGATAATGAAGTTTGTAAATTTAGAAAGCCTAGTGCTTTTTGCCCTCAATTTTTACCATCCATTGAATTTGTTTTTAAATAAATGTGAGCGGGATTTAATTAGTTGAATGTAGAACAATGCTCAGCACATAGTAAATGCTTTGTTAACTTGACTCATACTGAAAGAGATGCTCTTAAATTATTAAAGGAGAATGTGACCATACAAATAAGACCAGCTGATGAGGGAAGGGGGATTGTTTTGTTTGACAAAATAATGTATGACAACAAGATGTTAACTATGCTGTCTGATGAGTGTGTTTATGTTAAACTACAATCGGTTTCTTTGAATAGGTTGAGTCAACATGTTCGAGATGAACTGTATGGTTTACTTATGAGTAAGGTGATAGACTGTTGAGTTCCCCCTTCTATCTTTGATTTATGGATTATCTAAGATCCATAAGAGACAGTATTAACCCCCCATTACAACCTATCGTATCTGGGAATGGTTGGCTCACCAAGTCTCTGTCTATATTTGTTGAACATAAATTAAGATATGTGTTTAATGATGTTAGTACTAATTCTTAGAGATACACAACATTTTTGAGTGATTTGAGTTCAATTCTATGCATAATGTATCGAATTATGTTTTGGTCACAATGGATGTGAATACACTTTTATAGTGATACCAAATATAGAAGGTGCAGAGGCAGTGAGACTTTTTCTACATAAACATAATGATTATTCTCATGATGATTTTTTTGATCTGCACACTTTTGGATCTTATTGAGAATAATGCTTTTATGTTCGATTGTATTTATTTACAGAAGGTTGGCGTGGCTATGGGCACTTCTTGTGCCAATAGCTACGCCAACCTTGTAATGGCAAACTGGGAGGGTGAATTTGTTTGCTTCTCATGGTTATTTATCACAATTAATATTTTTTAGGAGATTTGTGGACAACATATTTTTTCTGTCGGATGGAACCACTTCTGAATTAAATTCCTTTGTAGCTTATTTTGAGTCTACTTCTAGTTTTTTGAGGTTTACGATTAATGCTCAATTGAAGTATATAAATTTTTTAGATATCCACCTTATTACAAACCTCAATGTATAGGAAATCATGTAGAAGGAATACATTGCTTCATCGTACTAGTATGCATCCTTCACATGTTTTTAGGAATATAGCTAAGAATCAAGCCTTTAGGGCTTCTAGGTTGCATACTAGTAACAATGTTTTAAAGGTTGCCTTAGGTACGCTGAAACACGAGTTGCAACCATGAGGATATTCTGTTAATGATGTGGATAGGGCAGTTAGAGAGGTAAATGAGGCTAGATCTGATTCAGCTAGACCATATTTGTCTAGTAGAAATAATATGCATGTTAATAAGAGAACTTAAAACAAGTAATCTCCGTGGTATCCCCAAAGTCTCAAAACAACCCACTAAAGTGTAATGGGTCTAAAAACAAAACAGTGTAAGAAACTTCTCTGTGTGGAAGATTTTCAGTCCATATATTTCTAGTTAATCACTGTATATTAATCAGATCAGACAATAGTAGTAGAAGTAGCGAACATAAACTCGTCAAGTCAAAAAGTAATAATAGAAAATATATAATTCTGCAGTATTACTAAGTATTCGAAAGTAATCCAAGCAAGGCAGGCAGTCTGTTTCCAGTCGAAAATCCTTTAAGTACACAGACAAGCGATCCAAGTAAAACAAAAATAGAGTAATAATTTCCTCACAAGCTTTCTAAATATATATATATACTTTTTATCAGGCATGGGAGTGGTTTACTGTGCTGTAAAACAGTGTTATTGGTACACATGTTAAATTCACATCCCTTCCCCCATCAGTGTGACATTCGAGCTGGTCCTGCCCTACCTAGTAGCTGTCATAATAATATATAGCCCTAATGTACTTTAATGGTACATCTTATTTAACCAAATTATTAAGTCTGTGATTTTATACAAGGCAATATACTACATGGCTGGAAATATATCAACCTTAGTTCATTTTGCGATCATAAATTATATATAAATATATACATATACATTTTGCATGTAAAAATCAGTTTCTATTTTCATAACCTATTGTTAACAAAGATCGCTTTCGTCCTTCTAGACTTCAGGTCTGTGTACAAGAACCCTAAAAACCTATATAATTGTATAATTAGTTAGTATTGTTATTACCATCATTTTGAATAAAGTGGAAAAAAGAGAACCAGAAAAAAGTAAAAAAAATGTATGCATGATGATGGAAACAAAATATACACTTAAATGTCAAATGATTTAAAATGGTATTTAAAACCAATTTGTAGAAAAAATAAAATAAAATACACTTAGTCGTGTAAACAATGTGGCAATTTTCTAAGTTCCAGTGCACTTTTAATTGAACAGTAGTAGTTTAGTCCAGGCTTTCTAAAAGAGTTCAGCTTTAATTGCCACATGAGTTCCTGTTTCTCCAGAATATTCAGGATGACTCCTTCAAGGTCACCCATGTCTATGCGATCCAGGATCTGGAACTTAAAACCTGTGTGTCTTTTATGAAGAGAAAGGTGTTTGGCTAGTGCATTATTTTTATTTTTGTATATTTACACATTTTGTAAATTTTGTATATTTATACAGCAAGGTGATAGTTTTTATTGCCCTTATTTAAAGAAGATCATTAAAACCAGTGCAGGGGGTGACTGTAACACTAAAAAAGTAATTTACAGGGCACAGTGCAATGAATGTGATGCATTCTATGTGGGCAAGACTGTAAATAAACTCAAGCGAAGGATTTCATGTCATCTGTCAGAAATCCGCTCTGGATGTAAAAATAATGCACTAGCCAAACACCTTTCTCTTCATAAAAGACTGTCAGAGCCTTCCCAGTGTCTGGGTGTAAACAATAACCTTTACTATCCACTGATTCACAAAAATTACATTTCCCACATGGTAGAGTACCTTTTACATGTTCAGAAGTCCCAGTACAGTGCATATCACTATTCCTCAGCCCACATAGTAACCTTTTAAGTGATTTCTGATTCTTAAAAGCAAAACTGGGTTTGTCTCCAACCATATTTTTTGCCTTGTCATCCACACACAAAATATTCCAATGCTTCCTGTGGATCTCTTGTAGCAGTCTGATATTACTGGAGTAAGTAACAGGTACTCTCAGTACTTGGTTTCTGTTAGATTCTTGCCTATCTGTAGGGGTACAGTTAGAAACATATGGTTTAGCTTCATTATTCATGAGAGCCATCACATTGGACAGAATAGGGTTAACTTCTGTAACTTTATAACCTCTCTCTTTAAATGTCCTCTCTAATGTGTGTATTTCTTGCATGAATGTCCCATCTTCCACTGTTAATCTAGACATCCTAAATGCTTGCCCCTTTACAACATTCTTAAACATATGGTTGGGGTGCATACTGTATCTATGGACATATGTATTTCTACTGCATTCTTTATGATAGATCTCAGTGTAGAACTTCCCTGTGCTTTTCCTTTTAACATTAATGTCCAAAAACTCCATAGAAGTAAATGAGGTTTTAAAAGTAAATTTTAAAAAGTCAGTACTATTGCTGACATTATTAAAGAAGGACTCAAAGGAGTCCAACCCTCCTTGCCAAAGAAGAAAGAGATCATCTACAAATCTCCAATAAAAAATAACATTCTTACTGAGATCATATGTCAAAATATGGTGACGCTCCCAGGTCCCCATTACAAGGTTGACGTAGCTATTGGCACAAGAAGTGCCCATAGTCACGCCATCCAACTGTCTATATACAGACTGCTCAAAGAGAAATATATTATTTTCTAGTATAATTTCCGTAAGAAAACATTGAAAATCTATAGTGGCAGCATCATATGTGCCATCTTCCATCAGGTATTGTTTCAGATATTCTATGCCAGTTACATTAGGGATCATAGTAAAAAGTGATTTAACATCCATTGTAACCAGTAAACAGTCAGTTCCAGGATGTGTATTTTCTATAAACTCAAAAAGGTCTTCTAGAAATTGTTTGGTGTCTTTCAAAATGTGCTTATTTAAAGCCAATGTAGGTTTCATATGGTGTTCTATGTAAATAGAGAGAGGTTCAGTACTCCATCCCCAACCTGCCACTATGGGTCTCATAGGTGGACAGGAAGGGTGTTTATGGATTTTGGGGAGCCCCTGAATAATGGGTATAACAGGTTCCTTCACTATAAAATAATTGAACAGATCAATATTTATAACATGACTTTGTAAACACTCGAATAAAGCATTGTGAATTATATTATTAAAAGAATGAATATTCCCATTAGGGACTTCTTCGTAAACATGGGCATCATTTAACATAGATAACATTGTCTGTCTGTAGAAATCATAATCCATCACTACAATTCGGCCCCCTTTATCAGCGTGTCTAATACAAATATCGTGATTTCGACATAAAGATGATAAGGCTGCCTTTTCATCTTTGTTAAGGTTGTTGTGGCACTTTGTAGTTGCTCTATTGTCGTAAAGACTATAAATATATTTCAGGCATGCTTTCTCAAATGTTTCAACTACACCATCAACAATCTGCATATAGTTACTCAGTTTCTTAAAACATCTACTTGTATTAGAATCAGTGACCCAATCATTATGTTGCATTTTTAAAAGTAGATTCCTGGTAAACATTTTAAGTTTGATTACATTATCTGTGATGGTCATTCTGTTTGAAGGAACAAAAGTCATACCTTTGTCTAGTACAGCGATTTCAGCTTGTGTGAGTTCACAGTGAGAAATGTTCCAAGTTAGGGATGTGGTTTGTGCAAACCACATTTTCTTAAGGGTATTGGAGCCATTCTCATCTTATCGACGCCTTGCGTTTCATTCTGTTCTTGCCCTGAGGGAATTCCTGAAAATGCGTATTCCTTATAGGATATGGTGATGTTGGTAGTAAATTCCCCGCATCAGCAGGGGGATAAACAATAGCATCTTTGTTACCAGCCACAGGTAGGGAATTGGTAGTTGTTTTCCGTGTTCGAAAGGCTGCTTGCTGGTTATTTCTTTCATTATTCATTTCCGGTGTTACCTGAATGCTTTGTGAGCTTAGTTGTTCCTGTGGAACATATACGTCATCCTGGGCTGCAGTACTTAAGGTGGATACTTCTTTATTAGTATTCACAGTTGAGATGTTGTGCAGATTAGTTCTATTAGAGGCATTTGTTGTTAAATTATTGGCATTGTCTGCCCTCGGCCACGCAAAGACTCTGCTGTTGTAAAAATATTCAGAGTCTCTCTGGATTTTTTTCTTTTTATAATTTAACAGCTGAGCTTCTTAAGCATGTAGAAGCTCACTCACATGGTCCACCTTAAGATCAACAATCGAAGGTGGATACTTACTATACAGTTTGTCTTGCAGACTAGTTATATGAGTGACTAGAGATTCCTCTTCAGGTCTAAAATAGTCCACCAGTAAATGCATATAGCTAAAACTAGTCTCAATATTAATATGTTACCATTGTAGAAGCAGATCTTTATAGACATTGCCATAGGAAGGCATATTAAGTACTCGCAAGCCACGAGGTATAATAACAAAGATTGAGACAGGCCTCAAAGTGAAATCTTTGCAGCCATAGACGTACTAATTTACGAGTTTCATTCTCTATTTTATGAAGGTCTCTCAAGTGAAATTGAGTCATACTCACAGTCAGATTCTTCTATACCTGGTGTAGTCACAGGAACGAAGTTCAGTAAAGGATTATTTCTATTCTGAATGAACGGGAATGTTTTCCTTATATCAGAAGTTGTATTTTCAGTAGAGCCCTTTTTAGGATCATCTCCACTGTAGCATCCGTGCCTTCAGCCATGTCACAACACCACAGTAACAAAAGAAGCACTATAATCCAAAACAGAAACTTGGTGTGTGCAAACTGGTCAATCAAAATATAAGAAATCCAGTAAAAAAGCAAAGAGCAACCAGACCACAACTAATAAAATCAAGCCACGTTTTATTCCAGGAAGTACAAATGGTGAGCGCTTTCGCAGTAAAAACACTGCTTCAGCAGACAAATTCTTCATTCCACTCATCAGTTTAAAAATGCATGTGAGCCAGTCAGAGCTCAGTAGCAGTTAATAAAACATCAGATAAGAATTCACTACTATTTAGCCCATTAAGGAGCTAGCTGGGAAAGGGTTGAATGATAAGTTTTCCATCAAACCTATGCTAGATAACAGACATCTTAAAAAATAGGTGTCTCTTGTTATTAAAAACTGATGCATATAGGTATCTCCTTTTTTACTTGTATTTATACCTTTTAGTATTTATTGTATATTTACCCTCCACTATGATACAGCTAGCTCCTTAATGGGCTAAATAGTAGTGAATTCTTATTTGATGTGTTATTAATTGCTATTGAGTTCTGATTGGCTCACATGTATTTTTAAACTGATGAGTGGAATGAAGAATTTGTCTGATGAAGCAGTTTTTTACTGCAAAAGCACTCACCATTTGTATTTCATGGAATAAGACTTTGCTTGATTTTATTAGCTGTGGTCTGGTCTCTTTTTGCTTTTTTACTGGATTTCTTATATTTTGATTGACCAGTTTGCACATGTCACGTTTCTGTTTTGGATTATATTACCTTACTAAATGTGTATATGATGTTGTGGATACAATATCTAGGGCAGCAGCCAATAACTCTGTTACCTGTAGGCATGTCTGGCTGAGGCTTCAGCCCCTGCCAGAGGGATATCAAGGCATAGTTCCTAAGTGCCACAATAGACAGGAAACTGCAGTTTGAGGCCAGTATAACACTAGATCTGATGTTAAGCTTCATCCCATTCATCACTGATGGGAAGTCGGTTCCATCTTCGGAACCATGCCGGCCTTATATCAAGCTCACGCCAGCCAAAAACTCTCACACTAAGCTTTTACCCAGAGTACCCTTCTCCCTGTTACCCCAGATCTCGTTTGCCACATTGCTGTAAAGCCACGTTCAAGCCAGCTCTCAAGCCAAGTTCAACTTTTTTGACTTTTTGACTGTTTGTATTTTAGTGAGTGTATTATTCTCTTTCTCTGTACTTTTTACAATTCTCTTTCTCTGTACTTTTTACATTTTCTTACTTCTTGTGATCTATTGCTAACCCTTTTATCCTTTTACCTTTTGGTAGTCTTGGTACCATTAGTGGTACAGCCTTTCTCCCTACCCTTTGGGGTATTTCTTAAATACCATCACTGGTATTTCTTTCTTTCTTTCTTCCTTCTCTTTACTTATTAGAAAAAAAAAAAACTTCCTTTTCTCTGATGTTCATCGTGCATACAGCTGCAGTCATAACAGATGGGTTCTCCTGCCGTCAGGCGGGTCCTCGGTCGGCCGAATTCCAAAGTCTAGGTCCTGCGTCGGTTGTCGTCACTTCTTCCCTGACGTCAGTGCTCCAGGGGTATAAAAGAACCAGCTGACTCCATTTTCTTCAGTCTTTCTTGCCGTGCGGTGCCCGAAGCAGAAGCAGTTCGCAAGTGCCGGTCAGCCAGCTCCTGAAATTACTAAAATTTTGCAACCGAAGTCTTCTTGAAAGCTAAGTACCCCGTTGGGGAAACTTTTCTTGCCTCAGACCGATGTCAGACAACGTTAATATTTGTATTTCTTGTGGGAAGCAAATACTGTATAAGGATTTCCATTCCCTCTGTATTCCCTGTTTAGGCCCAGACCACGACGTCTCAGTCTGTCACTTTTGTGCTACATTCAACAAACGCACCATTAAGCGTCGGGTGGAGTTTGCCCAGCATTATTTTGGCAAAAAATTTAACTATATTATGTCCTCGGATACTCCAACTCCAGTTTTGTCTAAAAAACGCAAAGATAAGGACTGACACACGAGGTCCGCGGCCTCTACCGACACCACGCCAAAGCCGACTACACGTGGTCTGGTTCTCAGCGAGGCACCTACGCAGCCCCTGACTACCGATGACACTTCATTGGCAGTGTCTCTTGTGCCCGAGGTCGCAGGCTCCTCGGCCCACACCCCGTCTACAGATACCGAAGCCACTCTTGGCGGTGAATCTCAAAATGTGGACAGGTCTACCTCCTCTCAAGGTGTCTTCAGACCTTCCTCTTCTTTTTCCATCAAGGCTTTCACTAAGTCTAAAGCAGCCATGCATTCTAAGAGACAAGCTACACAGGGCCCATCTCCAGGGCCCATGCCTAAAAAACAGATGCTTAAGATGGCTGAGGATCTAATTACTCTTATCAGGGGTTCTCAACCCCCCCGGATAAAAGGCTCCGAGTGGAGGAAGAATCCCCTTCCTCTGCTCCATTATATCAGAGCACTCTTTTGAACAGGAACATTCTTACTCCCCTTTTGAAGACTCTGATGCAGAGGAGTCCATTCCCTCTGTTTCCCCCCCAGAGGATTACTCATTTGGGGAAACTTTGCATACCTTAAGGGAACACTTCCACTGGGAAGGCCAAGATTATTCAGATTCCAAGAAAAGGCTTAGAGAATTTCTCTTGCTACCTCAGCACAGGCCTCTAGCTATACCTCCTGTCTTGGACATACTAGATGATGTGTACTCGGAGGCCTGCCTTAACCCAGATTCTCTACCTCCAGCTCCAGTCAAGCCTGACAGGTACTACAGGGTTCCTGACTCACACCAATTTCTATACAAAAGCCATGCTGCTGACCCAGAAACTATCTCACAGGGCCTCAAGGGAATTAAGGCCTCCATTGCTAAAAATTCATTACCTTCCGAGAGAGATTCCAGATCCTTAGAAAGGTGAGGAAAAAAGGTATATACCTCGGCCACCTTAACCATGAGGGCATTAAACTGTCAGTTCCATATGCTAAAGTACCAACAGTTTTTGTTATCACAATTGAGAAGTAAAATGTCACAACCTGAACAACCAGACTTGAAGGAGTTGCAGGATTTGATGCATAGTGCAGAACAAGTGGGTAAGCATACCTTACAATGTGATTTTGATGCTCTAGAGGCCTCATGTAGAGCTGCTGTTACAGGATCTGTCATACGTAGGCATGCCTGGCTCAAGGAACAAACCTTACCAGATCATGTCAAAGCTAAATTACTAGATGCCCCTCTACAAAAGGATGTATTATTTGGTGCTAATGCTGAGGAGGTATTAAGGAAAATGGAGGAAAAGGCTAAATCAATGCAAACAGTGAAAGATTTTCTACAGGTACAACCCCCACGTTTCAGTAGAAATTGGCCTTCCAAAAATTGGTCCTTTCCAGCCACTGACAGACCCCAAAGAGGTAGATACAGGCGCCCGAGGGGCAGAGGGCAATCTCAAGGATCGTTTAGAGGCAGACAATGGCAAGCTCCTACACAAAGAGGTGGTGAGGATAACTCGCAACCATTCAGAAAGCAAGCCCAATGACTTTCCCCTTTGCAGGCCAAGCAAGACTCAAATGGCAGCACCCTTAGGCGGAAAACTGGCATTATTTTAAAAAAATTGGCATATTGTCACAAAAGACAAATGGATCCTGGACATTATAAACAGAGGCTACAGATTCCATTTTCCCACCCTTCCAAAAATGAGAGGCATGCCAAACCTGCCACACAATCAAAGGGCAGAGGCGCAAAGACAAATTTCAGATCTCATAGACATGAAAGCTATTCAAGAGGTACCTACGCACGAACAAGGTCAAGGTTTTTATTCCAGACTATTCCTGGTACCAAGGAAGGGAAAAGATTGGAGACCTATTTTGGACCTATCCATCCTAAACACATTTCTGCTTGTACCAAAATTTAAGATGCTCTCTCTACAGCAGCTTCTTCCCATGCTGGGCAAGGAGTCTTGGCTGGTAACATTGGACCTCAAGGAGGCATACCTGCATGTCCCTATCAGACAGAATTGCAGAAGATACCTCAGATTTCTTGCAAGTTCAACCCATTATCAATTCTCTGCATTGCCCTTTGGCTTATCTACTGCGCCCAGAGTATTCACGAAATGCCTGGCATCAGTAATTGCCTACTGCAGACTTCAAGGGATACAAATATACCCCTATTTGGACGACTGCCTGATAATTCTCTGGGATACACAGTCAACAAAAAGAAATCAAGACTAATACCCTCTCGGAAGATAATTTTCCTGGGTGCCAACTTGGACACAAACACCCAGATGGCCTACCTCACGCCAGAGAAGCAGGGGCAACTAACTCAATACTTCAGAACACTAGCAAATTGCACCAGGCTGACTGCAAGGAAAATCCTGCAGGCTCTGGGATTCACGGCATCTTGCATCTTACTAATCCCATGTGCAAAACTGCATATCAGGAAACTTCAGTGGTACCTGAAAAACCTATGGTCTCAACACAGCCACAGTTTGGAAACAATAATGCCACTAATTCCATGTCTTCAAAAGGAATTTCTGTGGTGGGCTCAAGCATGCCAAACAAACACAGGTCTCCCATTCAGCAAGCCTCAAGCAAATCAAGTCATCACAACAGATGCCTCGGACTACGCCTGGGAGGGCGCACATGACAGATCGGTGCATTCAGGGCAAATGGTCCCAAAAAGAAAAGCACCTACACATCACTCAAAAGGAAATGCTAGCAGTAATTAATGCTATTATAGCTTTCAAAGACCTTCTGCAACCAGGTCAACTATTGATAAAGACGGACAACACCACAGTAATGTGGTACATAAACAGGGAGGAACCCATTCATACCCCCTATGCAGACTGGCCATGTCACTTTGGAACATGGCCCTGGACTTACAAATCAAACTACAAGCACAGTTTTTGCCAGGCAAGGAAAACACGCTGGCAGACAACCTAAGCAGAAATATGACAGATCCACACGAATGGAAGTTGCATCCTCAAGTTTTTGCAGAGATAATTCAAGTATGAGGAAGGCCAGACATAGATCTCTTTGCCTCCCACAAAAATCACCATTTGACAAAATTCTGCTCAAGGATTTTTCATCCAAAGGCCTGGAGAGTGGACGCTCTCTCTTTCAGTTGGACATCAATGACAGTTTATGCCTTCCCACCTCTTCCTCTGCTGCCCAAAGTTCTATTAAAAACCAGAGAAGACAGACCAGAGATGATTTTCATTGCTCCAGACTGGCCAAGACAACACTGGTGCCCACTCCTGAGGAGCCTGACGCATTCTCCGCCATGGACCCTTCCTCTAATGCCTCTTCTCCTGACTCAGCACAGCTTCAAAACTCTTCACAGTCCGCTAAAAACACTCAATCTAGCCACATGGAAGATTCCTTAGCATCACAACAGACCCTACTCTCCAAGGAGCTGCAGGAGGTCATTTTAGAGGCCAGAAGGCCGTCTACTAGAAAAGCTTACTCCGCAAAATGGAAACGGTTTTGTGTCTGGAATGAGAAAAAGGGCCAGGATCCTGGAAAACTGAATTTACCTCAAATATTACAGTATCTAGCTGAGCTGCTAAGCAGTGGACTTTCTTTCTCCTCCATCAAAATCCATGCCTCAGCCATTTCTGCAGAATACAACACTGATCCACCCTTATTCTCTCACCCCCTCTTAAGACAGTTCCTCAGAGGGGCTAAGAACCTAAAACCCCCAAGGAAACAACCAATACCTGCTTGGGATCTCAATTTCATTCTAGAAAAGCTGACCTTGCCTCGTTTTGAGCCAGCTGCCTCATCAGATTTGCAATATTTGTCCTGGAAAACAGCTTTCCTTCTGGCTATTACCTCAGCTCGTAGGGTATCGGAACTACAAGCTCTCATGGCTGTGCAGCCTTTCATCATCTTCCATCAGGACAGAGTTTCCTTACGAACCAACCCGTCTTTTATGCCAAAAGTGGTATCCAGGGTAGCTTTGAATCAGGCTATACACTTACCTACCTTTTATCCTTATCCTCCAAACAAAGGGGAGAGATTACTACATTCCTTGGACATCCACAGACAACTGCGTTATTATTTGGACAGAACAAAGCCTTTCAGAGAATCAGAACAGCTCTTTGTGTCCTATGCTATAGGAGCTCAAGGAAAGCCAATTTCCAAACGGACTATCTCAAAATGGATAGCCCACTGCATACGCTTTTGCTATTCTTTTCATGGCAAAACTGTACCTACAGGCATCAGATCTCACTCCACAAGGGCCACGGCTACCTCTGCAGCTTTTCTCAGAGGAGTTCCTACCAAAGATATTTTGGAAGCAGCCACTTGGAGTTCTGTGCATACCTTCTCCAAGCACTGCCACCTTCCATTATACTCCAAATCTAGAGCGGGATTTGCCACTGCAGTCTTGCAGGGCATTCTGGCTCCTCCTAGTTCCACCTAGTGCCTACCACCCCTTTTCTTAGCTTTGGGATTCTACCCATCTGTTATGACTGCAGCTGTATGCACGATGAACATAGTACAGTTTTGTACCTACCATAAATGTAGATGTTCGAGTGCTAATACAGCTACAGTCCAGCAGGCCTATTGGCTTGCACTACTGTATTCTGATTATATTGCATTGTTTTATCACACAAATTTATATATTGCCTTCCTTCTGGGGGCACCTGACATCTGGGGCAAGAAAAACTGAAGAAAATGGCGTCGGCTGGTTCTTTTATACCCCTGGCACACTGACGTCAGGGAAGAAGCGACGACAACCGACGCCGGACCTAGACTTTGGAATTCGGCCGACCGAGGACCCACCTGACGGCAGGAGAACCCATCTGTTATGACTGCAGCTGTATTAGCACTCTAACATCTACATTTATGGTGGGTACAAAACTGTACTTTTTCTCTTACTGTCTGTGAGTGTCTGGGTATTTCATTATGTCTGAGAAGAAAGTTACATCTGGGTTTAAGCAGTGTTCTACTTGTAGTAGGAAAAATGCCCAACAGTGACTTGCATGACGATTGTGTCTATTGTTTGGGGGTGCCTCATCTCTCGGTGCAGCCCCCATGTTCTATTTGTAAAGGTTTCAGAGCACATTAAATGAATGTAAAAATAAGTTGATTCTGAAGGGCCTCCTAAAGATGCCCTTTTCAGAGGCTCCATCTGTGATGGAGGGCTCCCCCTCTCCCAGAAAAGATAGGAAAAGACCACACTCTGTACCCTGTTCACCCTCCAGTGATCTGGGCAAGCCTGCCAAGTCAAAAATACCAAAGATGTCTCCGAAACCTAGGTCTGTCACTATGGCACTGACCTTGGTCCTGTCAACTGCTATATCGCGTGTGGCGCCTATTTCAGCACCGACTTTGTCCTCTGCACTGACATTTAATGCTCCGAAAACTGCTTCATCCTCTTCGGCACCAAGTGCCGCATCAGCTCAGAGCATACCCCTCAGTACCTATAATTTCTACTCCACTAGTGACTGAGCCATGCTTGTCCTTTCCGGTACCGAATGCCTTTTCGCCTCTGAGTCCGTCTATGGTACCTATTACCCCTATACTAACCCCACTGCTCCCTGTCTCCAATCTAGAGATGGCGGCGCCATTGGGGACACCAGTGCACAGACCTGATACTCCCCGTCTGTGGACCCCTTTCTAAGACAAATATATAGCCCTTTCCTAGAGCGACTAGACTCCCCATTGGGGGTGTCCACTAGATCCACCAGTAGCCTTTCAGAACTTGATGTGGTGCACCTTGTGGATCAGCTGCTGACAGCTAGGGGCTCCCCACTCCGTCTAAGACGCATCCACTTGCCGGACCTGGGATTGTCTCCACAATTACTCCATCATACTTTTCTCCTTTGACCTTACAGGTTTCAAACTTTCTAGCTCCAATGTCTTTTTCGGAACCCTCTGTTTCGGTGCCAGTAGTGGACCTCACTGTGTCCTCGGAACCATCCCTTTGGTCTTCGGTATCTTCAGAACCAAAACTTCCTCAAGTTCAGGATTGGGCTGCAGGCTCATTGGCATCAAGTACAGTTCCAAGCACGTCTACAGTTCCGTTCATGGTGCCAGGGGCTCTGTCGACACTGATCCTTCTTGTGGCTCCTTCCTTGGAGGAAGGTTCGGTGGAGCTGTGTGTGACCCCAGTTCTAAGGTTGTCCTTCTTGGTTCTGGGCTGCCATCCTTCTTCGGGTGGACCCGCTTTCTAGGCGATGGAGAGGGCACTTGCTTCAGGAAGCATTTCTCTGATGTCAGAACCCCAGAAACTCCTTCCTCCTGAGCTGCAGCTGACACAAGCCACCTCCCGAGGAAATCTGGCACGAGAGCTGCAGAAAACCCTGTTGCAGGATGCCCCTTCTTCCGAGTCCTCCTTAGAAGCCCCCACTGAGGAGCCACCATGGAAGAAGTCATGCAATCAGAAGCACGTGGACTCCCCTTAGGAGTCTCTGACTGAGGCTACAGATTACGATGAAGGGGAAGGGTCCCCACGGCCACCTCCTGATGAGGTCTCCTTCAGAGACATCCTTGAAATGTTGAAACAGAGAGGTGACTGGAAGTTCACCAACCTTTCCTCTGAGGAGTCTGTCTTTCTACAGACTTTCCGTGCCCTACCATCTACCTCTTGGGTGACCCCGCCTGCAGACTAGTTAGTTCAACTCATGGTGCAGCGCACTTAGAAGAATCCTGATTCTATGGAGCTGATCCCTAGGAGACCAGACAAAATCCTATCCCCTCCCGAGGAGAGCCCACATTGGTCTAAGTCTTTACCAGTTGATGCTATGGTGGTGGCGGTGGCGGACACGAAAAAGCACTCACCAAAGAGAGAGAGTCAGGCTGTTCACCCAACAGAGAGTCCCAGGCAGTGGACAAATTGCGAAAGTGAGTGTTTGCTTTATCAACCTTTACTATACGGTCCTTGAAGTATTTGGCACATTTTACGAGGCTCCAAAGAGACTTGATCTCCGAACTCTCTCAGGACAGGTGTCTGACGAGGTAAGTGACACAGCTTGTAACCTTGGAATCCATCTCTAACTTGTCCTTGAGGTTAATATCACATACAACCAAAGGGGCAGCCAGAGCTATGGTTCTTTGGGCATAGTGATGAGACTGCATGCCTGGATGTGCCTTTTTGATTTCACGGACCCTTTTAAGTCTTTTTTCCTGAATGCTCCAGTTGAAATTTCTTCCCTGTTTGGCCCTAAAGTGAAGGACACTCTAGCCAGGTGTTAAAAGGATAGCAAGACCCTGTCTGCCATAGGTGTATGCTTCTCCACTCCACAGCAGTCCTTTTCCAGGAACCAGAGGATTGAAAAGTTGTGGCACAAAAAATCTCTGGGTCCTTTTCATGACACACGTGGCGAGTATACCCCCAGGGGTAGAGGGGGGTTAACTCTTCCCGAAGGCACCCCTACCATGGCAGATGGGGCCCACATAACCAGGGACCCAGAGATTCTTTCTTTGGACAGTCCTATCGGCGCTCCTGAAGTGGCCTGAAGCAGTCGGGGACGTTTCTCTCTCCAACATGCTGCCTGGCACTCTATAACTTCCAGCCATTGGGTGCAGAAGATAATAACCAGAGGCTACACCATTCCCCCTCAGTGTTTACCCAAAACCTCCTACACGACTTCCCAACATTCCATCCAGTCAAATGGAAGAAACAGCTATAGAAATAAAAAAGCTGTGTCAAAAAAAGAGTCATCCAAGCAGTCCCACCAGACCAATGAGGATCCGGATTCTACTCAAGGTTCTATTTGGTGCCAAAAAAGACAAGGGACTGGAGACGAATTTTGGATCTCAGCAATTTAAACAAATCTGTCAACCAAACGAAATTCTGGATGGTCATGGTTCAATCCATTCTCCCATTCCTGGGAAATGGCGATTGGATGTGCTCCATGGATCTCCAGGATGTGTATTACCACATCAAAATGGACAAACGCTCCTGGAGACTACTATGCTTTCGGGTAGGAGCCAATCACTACCAATTGCGTGCTCTGCCATTCGGATTGTCTACAGCCTCCAGAGTGTTCACCAAGTGCATGGCAGTAGTCACAGCTCACTTGAGGCTGCAAGGATTTCAGGTGTTTCCATATTTGGACGATTGGCTCCATACCACCCCCACCAAGCATCAGTTGGTAACAACCTTGCAATACACACTTTCCTGGCGAGACTATTGGGAATAACAATAAATTGGGAAAAATCCAACCACACTCTGACCCAGTCCATAGAGTTCATAGGAGTAGTTTTCGACACCCGCTCCTGCTTAGTATCTCTCCCTCATCACAGATTACAAAGACTGAGACTTCATCTCTGGGTCATACTCTGCCAAAACAAAGCCTCAGCATGGGAAATCCTTCAACTCCTAGGATCCATGGCAGCTGCTATACCAGTATTACCTCTTGCAAAACTTCAAATGAGAATACTTCAGTGGCTTCTGTTATCTCAATGGTTCCCAAATTGTCATCCCCTCTGTTTTCAGGTGCTAATAACCAGTCATTGCAAACAGGACCTGCTTTGGTGGATGAGGCCAGAGACAGAACTTTGGAGCCGACCCTTCCATCCCTCTCAACCTAACACCACTGTGACCACGGATGCTTCCCTGATAGGGTGGGGGGGCATTTTCAGGGTATCACAGTCCAAGGCACATGGTCCACAATAGAGGCCAACTTTACATATCAGTGTTCTAGAACTTAGGGCAGTGCTTTTAGCGTTGCAAGCATTCCAATCTGATGTCCTTCATGGATGCATCTGCAGTCATAACAACTGGGTTGTCCTGTCGTTAGGCAGCCCTTCGGTCGGCCGGATTCCAAAGTCCGGGTCCGGCTTCGGCTGATGTCGCACTTCACCCGACGTCATCTCTGTTGGTCTTCGGGTATAAAGGCATCAGTCGACGCCATTTTCCTCAGTCTTTCTTGCCGCGTGGCGCCCGAAGCAGAAGCTGTTCGCAAGTGCCGGTCGGTCAGATCCAGAGATTACTACTTCCGAATACTACTTCGAAGACTTCTAAAAGCTAAGTACCCCGTTGGGGACTCTTTTCTTGCCTCAGCCGATGTCAGAAAAAGTCAATAACTGTTTAACTTGTGGGAAACAAATACCTCATAAAGATTTCCACTCTTACTGTCTGCCTTGTTTAGGCCCAGACCACGACGTAGCAGCCTGTTCAGCCTGTGCCTCATTCAACCGACGAACGCTTAGGCGTCGGTCGGAGTTTGCTGAACAGTTTTTCGGCTCAGTTTTTGCGTACATTATGCCGTCGGATCCTCCGACTACCCAGATTGTTAAAAAACGCAAAGAAAAAGACTGACACTGGCGGTCCGCGGTTTCGGCCGAAACCATGGTTAAGCAAACCGCGAGTGTCTCGGTTTCGGCCGAAACCGAGAAAACTGATCAAAGCACAGCTGAATCAATGACTACTACTGAGGCTCCTGCTACCTTACTTGAAACGGCCTCAGAAATCTTACCTACAGTGGTTACTAGTGACTTATCAGACACCATCCCTTTGGATGTCTCTACCCCAGCATGTGGTGCTGCTAGGCCTCCTGCAGCCATGTCTATTAAGGCCTTTGCCAGGGCTAAAGCAGCCAAATCTACTAAATCAGTGCCTGTTAAGCCCCCCTCAACTAGGCCCACTTCTAGTTCACAAATGCTTACTCTGGCAGAGGATTTAATATCCTTAATTAGGGGATCTCAATCTCACCCAGACAGGGCCTCTCAGCCCCAGAAAAGAGACCTAGAGCAGAGCCCCGAGCCTGTGTCCTCTGATGATTCCGTGGAGGACTCTGATATTACAGACCAGCCAGAGGCTCATTTCTCCAATTATGAAGACTCAGATGCTGAAGAATCCATTCCAGCTGCTTCTCCACCAGAAGAATTCTCCTTTGGGGAAACCTTACATGCCATGCGAGAACAATTCCAATGGCAGGAACAGGATTTCTCAGATTCCAGAAAAAGACTTAGGACTTTTCTGCACCTACCACAACACAGGCCTTTAGCTATACCTCCTGTCCTCTCTGTTGTGGACGATGCATTTAATGATGTCTGCACTGCACCAGATTCCTTACCTCCAGCCCCTGTCAAACCAGACAGATTTTACAGGGTTCCAGACACTCATCACCACTTATACAAGGCCCCACTTGCAGGCCCGGAAACCATATCCCAGGGGCCTAAGGCAGCAGCCTCGACCACAGCAAAAAACCCTATTCCTTCTCAAAGGGAAGCCAGGTCTTTAGACAGATGGGGCAAAAGGTTTACACCTCCGCTACTCTCTCAGCTAGAGCTTTAAATTGTCAGTTTCACATGATACAATACCAAGAGTTTATGCTTCATCAGTTAACTAAAAGCTATCCTCTGATGACTCTATAGATAAGAAATATATATTAGAAATGGTAAATAACATACAACAGGTTAGTAACCATTCCTTAAAATGTGGCTATGATGCACTGGAGGCTTCATTTAGATCAGCCATGACTGGCACAGTGATAAGAAGACATGCATGGCTGAAGGAACAGGCCTTACCGGATCATGTTAAAGCTAAGTTATTAGATGCACCTATGGATAAGGCCAGTTTGTTTGGTACACCTGCCCAGCAGGTAATGAAGAAAATGGAAGAAAAGGCAAAATCTGTACAAACGGTTAAAGATTTCTTGCAGGTTCAACCCCCAAGGTTTAGCAGGAACTGGCCTGCCAAAAATTGGTCCTTTCCTGACTCCACAAGATCCCAAAGGGACATGAATAGACGTCCCAGAGGCAGAAATCAATCCAGAGGGGGTGCCTACAGAGGACGACAGTGGCAAGGTAATAACAGAGGCACAGACACAGCCATTGCCACTACAACAGCACAGTGACTTGATTCTAACTCCGCCTACCAGGGAACAAATAGCAGCACCATTAGGCGGAAAATTAACCTTATTTTCGAAAAACTGGCACTATATCACAAAAGACAAGTGGATTCTGCAAACCATAGACCAAGGATACCGGTTCCACTTCCACACTTTACCAGTCAAAAGAGGAATGCCAAACCTGCCTCCAAATCAAAAACAGAAGCTCTACAGCAGATAATGCAACTAACAAAGATGAGAGCTGTGGAAAGAGTGCCAATAACAGAACAAGGCAAAGGATTCTACTCCAGACTATTCCTAGTTCCAAGAAAGGAAAAAGCTGGAGACCTATTCTCGACCTGTCCATCTTAAATACATACATCATTGTCCCAAAATTCAAAATGCTGACCCTCCAGCAACTTCTTCCCATGCTGGGCAAGGAGTGCTGGCTGGTAACTCTAGATCTCAAAGAGGCATACCTGCACGTCCCCATACGACCAATTTGCAGAAGATACCTCAGATTTCTTGCAGGATCAGAGCACTATCAATTCTCAGCATTGCCCTTTGGATTATCTACTGCGCCCAGAGTATTCACAAAATGCCTGGCATCAGTAATCGCCCACTGCAGACTACAGGGAATCCAAATTTATCCATACCTGGACGACTGTCTGCTACAGGGAGACAACAAAAGCAAGCTGACAACAGATTTACAAAGGGTCATTTACTTGCTACAAGCACTGGGATACACAGTCAATTTACAAAAGTCAAGGCTGATACCATCCCAAACAAGGACATTCTTGAGCGCGGAATTGGACACAGTAAAACAAATGGCATTCCTAACTGCAGAAAAACAAAAAGAACTCCCTCTTTACTTCTTGGCACTAACAAAACAGAACAAGCTAACAGCAAGAAAAGTTCTACAGGCCTTGGGCTTCATGGCATCCTGCATAATCTTGGTTCCACATGCCAGACTACATATGAGAAAACTACGGTGGTACCTAAAGAATTTATGGTCCCAACACAGGCACAGCCTAGAAGCAGAAATTCCTCTAATCCCATGCCTAAAACAGAAGTTCCTATGGTGGGCTCAAGCATGCCAGTCAAATCCAGGCCTACCCTTTCACAACTATCAAGCAAGCCAAACCATCACAACAGACGCCTCAGACCTAGGATGGGGGGCTCACATGCTGGACAAATGCGTACAAGGATTGTGGACACAGGACCAGCTCCATTTGCACATCAACCTAAAAGAAATGCTGGCAGTAAAGCTGGCAATCCAAAAATTCAGACCATTCCTCAAAGCAGGACATTTGATGATAAGGACAGACAACACCACAGTCATGTGGTACATCAACAAACAGGGAGGCACTCATTCATACCCCTATGCAGAATGACTTTGGACCTTTGGAACCTGGCGCTCAGCTACAACATCCAGTTACAGGCAATATTCGTACCAGGAAAGGAGAATACTCTAGCAGACATGTTAAGCAGAACCACCTCGGATGCTCACGAATGGATGCTACACCCGGACATCTTCAAGGCCATCTCAAAGAAATGGGGAATGCCACAGATAGATCTATTCGCTTCCCCTCTCAATCACCAGCTCAAAAAATTCTGCACAAGGACATTCCACCCACTTGCATGGGAAGTGGACTCGCTCTCCTTCAGCTGGAAAGGTCTGACAGCATATGCATTCCCACCTCTTCCCTTGATACACAAGGTATTACTAAAAATCAAGGAGGAACGTCCAAGGATAACCCTGATAGCTCCAAACTGGCCAAGACAACACTGGTACTCCTTGCTGAGGAGCATGTCTCGGGACAAAATGTGGCCAATACCCCTGATGCCTTTGTTAACCCAGAACAACTACAGCATCATGCATCCAAACCTAAAAACTTTGCAACTGACTGCATGGAACATCACATAGCAGCAACTAATCCAGAGCTTTCCCAAAGGGTTAAAGACATTATCCTTGAAGCCCGCAGACCTTCAACAAGAAGGAACTATGCAGGAAAATGGAAAAGGTTTGTCATTTGGAGTGCTGAAAGAGGAAAAGATGTGTCCAATATAAACATTGCTAACATTCTGGAGTATTTGGCAGAGCTTCTACATACAGGCCTGTCCTATTCCTCCATCAAGATACATGCATCAGCTATTTCAGCAGAATACAGCTTTGATCCACCTGTCTTTTCACATCCTTTACTCAGGCAGTTCCTCAGAGGGATCAAGAATGTAAAACCTCCTAGGAAACCAACATTGCCAGCTTGGGATTTGAACTTTGTGCTGGAAAAGTTGACACACGCACCTTTTGAACCAGCAGCAACAGCAGACCTGCAGCATCTATCGTGGAAAACTGCTTTCCTACTGGCAATAACCTCAGCAAGAAGGGTTTCTGAACTTCAGGCCCTAATGGCAGTACAACCCTTCCTAATCTTCCACCAAGATAGAGTGTCCATGAGGACTAATCCTACATTTATGCCTAAGGTGGTATCCAGAGTGTCTTTAAACCAGGCAATCCACCTACCTACCTTCTTCCCAAACCCACAAAACAGAGGGAAAGAATGCTGCATACCTTGGATGTACATAGACAGCTACGCTACTACCTGGACAGAACAAAAGTAACAGAAAAACTGACCAGCTGTTTGTAGCCTATGCAACAGGAAGGGAAGGAAAAGCGATTTCCAAACAGACAATCTCCAAATGGATAGGAAATTGCATACGATTCTGTTACTCCTTTCATGGAAAACCAATTCCACAGAACATAAGGCCTCATTCTACAAGGGCAACAGCCATTACCACAGCCTTCTTACGAGGAGTGGCAACCAAGGACATTATTGAGGCGGCTACTTGGACCTCCGTGCATACATTTGCCAAGCATTATAATTTACCTCTGTATTCCAGATCCCGAGCGGGGTTTGCCACTGCTGTACTGCAAGGGATCCTAACCACACCATAATCTATTCTTCCTCCTCCCCTAGTTGGCTATGGTATTCTACCCAGTTGTTATGACTGCAGATGCATCCATGAAGGACATAGTACAGTTTTGTACCTACCATAAATGTAGATGTCCGAACTGGATAGCATCTGCAGTCAGGATTACCCTCCCTCCTTCCCCTCTGTGGTACTCCTAGGGTATTTACCCTCCTAATAGCTAGCTGGCGGGGGGGTGTCTCTTATGGTGTATTTGTTTGTATATATGTACATACATGCTTATTTTTTGCGTTTGCCTTCTATCTTTTTGGAAACATTGGCATTTACCCAAAATTTAGCCTTCCAAGAGGGCAACTGGCATCTGGGGCAAGAAACACTGAGGAAAATGGCGTCGACTGATGCCTTTATACCCGAAGACCAACAGAGATGACGTCGGGTGAAGTGCGACATCAGCCGAAGCCGGACCCGGACTTTGGAATCCGGCCGACCGAAGGGCTGCCTGACGACAGGACAACCCAGTTGTTATGACTGCAGATGCTATCCAGTTCGGACATCTACATTTATGGTAGGTACAAAACTGTACTTTCTTCCTTCTGGGACGATTACAATTCAGTCAGAAAATATGTCTGTAGTCTGGTGTGTCAGTAAACAAGAAGGAACCAGGTCTTACCCCCTATGTCGAGAGGCCATGAGAGTTTGGCAGTGGGTGATAGCTTCCATCTGCTTTCTGATAGCAATGGATATCTGGGAGATTCCAGCGTGAGTGCGACAAGCTGAGCAGATGTATTCTCCTGCCTCATGAGTGGTCCCTCAACCGCAGCACAATGGCAAAAATTTTCAGTCGCAGGGGCCAGCCTTGCTACGACTTATTCGCCTCTCCTTCAAATTACAAATGCATCAGCTATTTCGCCCTAATTCCCCTACAGGGGGAGTCCTCGAGGGACACTCTGATCCACAGTTGGCCCACGGGATTTCTGTACACCTTATCCCCCCCATTCAACTGATTCCCCAATTTTTGAAGAAAGCACTTAGGTTGAAAAGCATAGTGATCCTCATAGCCCCATATTGGCCTCGACAAGTATGGTTTCCCTTCCTCTGGCTTCACCTATTATGCTGACTGTGGATTCTGGATCCTTCTCTGGATCCTTCTCCAGACCTGATCTCTCACCCCCAAGGGTTGAGTCATCCGAACCTGACCAGTCTCAAGCTGACAGCTTGGTTTCTCCACTTCTGCTAATCGCCAGGCAGGATAACCTTTCCTCTCCAGTATGTGATATTGTTCTGGCCTCACACAAACCATCCACCAGAAAGCTCTGTCTAGACAAATGGAAGATATTCTCTATTTGGTCTAAGAAGAGAAAATTAATCCATATTCCATTCCAGTTACTGTAGTCTTTCACTATTTGCCAAAATTTTTCAAAAGTGGAGATGCAGTCTCTACCATACGAGTTCATCTAGCTGCTGTTTCAAACTTTCATAATGGTTTTGGAAACTCTCCCCTGATTACTCACTGGTTATGCAAAACCTTTCTAAAAGGAGTGTCTCATATCAGACCCCCAATCAAACAGCCTATTGAACCATGGAACCTCACTTTAGTTCTTCAGTCATTGACTCAAACCCCCTTCGAGCCTGCAGCGAAGTATGACATGAAATTCTTATCATGGAAGTCTCTTTTTCTGGTTGCTATCACGACAGCTAGATGCATTTCAGAGCTCCATGCTCTATACATTAACCGGCCCTATCTTATTTTTCACAAGGACAGAGTATCACTCCGGACGAACCCCATCTTTCCTCCCAAAGTAATTTCGGATTTCTCCATTAATCAAACTATTGACCTTCCAGTATTTTTCCCAAATGTTACTAACAAAAGGGGAATACTGTCTGCATTCATTGGATGTACATAGACGATTGAGATTTTATCTGGACAGGACTAAGACAAATGTCTAAATCAGACCAACTATTCATTTCCTTTTCTGGCTCTAAAATGGGTAATTCCATTTCTAAAGTGACCTGTTTTAAATGGCTTAGAAATTGCATACTTTACATTTACCATCATGAGAAAAAGCTTATACCACAGAATATCAAAGCTCACACTACCAGGTCAATGGCAATTTCTGTAACCTTCCATTCTAGAGCCTCCATGGACGACATCTGTGCAGCAGCAACATGGGCTTCTCCTCGTACATTTATTGCTCATTACAAGTTGGATCTGATCTCCAAGGAAAAAGCGTCCTTTGGCTCTATGGTGCTCAGGAATATTCTTCCATGAGGGCCACCCAAGGAACAAAAGGTAGCAGGGGACTCATCAGTGATGAATGGGATGAAGATTAACAACATCAGATAAAGAAGTTATGTCTTACCATAACGTTTCATCTGTGTTATTGATCTTCATCTATTCATCACATCCCACCCTCCGTCCCGCTCCAAGGCTCCTGGGAGATACTTTAGGTCCAAGTGCTGAGTTAGGGCACTTGTGCAGAAACAGCCTCTGCTTTACTGATAAAGGGAAAACTCTATCTGAGGTAACAAAGAGAAGGGTACTATGGGTAAAAGCTTAGCTCGAGAGGTTTTGGCTGGCGCGAGCTTGATATAAGGCTGGCTCGGTTCCGATGATGGAACCGACTTCCCATCAGTGATGAATGGATGAAGATCAACAACACAGATGAAGCGTTATGGTAAGACATAACTTCTTTTTTTTAAGAGACTGGAGGTGGGATAGAAGACTGTGCAGTTTGTGAAATGGCTTTTATCATCTACATCCTCCCCCTACCATCACTGTCTAGAGTTATGGCAAGAATTACCCTACCAAGACATGGATTTACTGTTGCAGCCAAGGCAAGGGTAAGCTAGTGAAAGGCAATGAGGGCCAGTACAAAAAAGGAAGCTGGCTAGACCAGATAGGATAGCCTTTAGGGTCTCAGCTCCCTACCTCACAGGGGGACCAGCCATGACTGCAGACAAACTTTTCCCTCTCTCTCTCTCTAAGCCAACCCCTCAAACCCAAGATTAGGAAGCAGTTTGGTGCATTTCTCAAGGAACTGGAAAGCATCATCAAGGACAGGTACTGTAGATTGTATAGGTGATAACCTTGTGCAACAGACTTTGTTTCCAAACAAAATCAAAGATGGCAGGCATGCCTCAAGTTTCAAAAGGCAATAAAGATCTTGTACTTTTCATCTTGGAAGACCTTCTAAAGTAAGGTCTGAGTGAGATTAGTCCTAGTGTCCAGGAATGAGAGGCCTTGGGAAGCTCGATTTGGACCGCTTATGGTTGAATTAGTTTCTAAAGGTCCCAAAATTCAAACTGCTAGCATTGCATGCCTTTTTTGTCCTCCTGTATTCTGAAGCTCTGATGATCACCCTTGCCTTCAATTATGCCTGCTTGCATATTCCCATTCACATGAACCACAGATGTCCTTCATGGATGCATCTGCAGTCATAACAACTGGGTTGTCCTGTCGTCAGGCAGCCCTTCAGTCGGCCGGATTCCAAAGTCCGGGTCCGGCTTCGGCTGATGTCGCACTTCACCCGACGTCATCTCTGTTGGTCTTCGGGTATAAAGGCATCAGCCGACGCCATTTTCCTCAGTCTTTCTTGCGCGTGGCCAAGCAGAAGCTGTTCGCAAGTGCCGGTCGGTCGGATCCAGAGATTACTTCTACCGAATACTACTTCGAAGACATCTAAAGCTAAGTACCCCGTTGGAGACTCTTTCTTGCCTCAGCCGATGTCAGAAAAAGTTAATAATTGTTTAACCTGTGGGAAACAAATACCTCATAAAGATTTCCACTCTTATTGTCTGCCTTGTTTAGGCCCAGCCCACGACGTAGCAGCCTGTTCGGCCTGTGCTTCTTTCAACCGACGAACGCTTAGGCATCGGTCGGAGTTTGCTGAACAGTTTTTCGGTTCTGTTTTTGCGTACATTATGCCGTCGGATCCTCCGACTACCCAATCTGCCAAAAAACGCAAAGATAAAGACCGACACTCGCGGTCCGCGGTTTCGGCTGAAACCATGGTTAAGCAAACCGCGAGTGTCTCGGTTTCGGCCGAAACCGAGAAAACTGATCCAAGTACAGCTGAATCTATTTCTACAACTGAGGCCCCGGCTACCATTCTTGAATCGGCCTCAGAAATTATACCCACTACGGTGGTTGCCACTGACTTATCAGACACCATTTGGATGTCTCTACCCCAGCACGTGGTGCTGCTAGGCCTCCAGCAGCCATGTCCATTAAGGCCTTCGCCAGGGCTAAAGCAGCCAAGATTACTAAAACAGTGCCTGTTAAACCCCCTTCAACCAGGCCCTCCTCTAGTTCTCAAATGCTTACTCTGGCAGAAGATTTAATTTCATTAATTAGAGGATCTCAATCTCACCCAGACAGGGCCTCTCAGCCCCCAGAGAAGAGACCTAGGGCAGAGCCCCCTGAGCCAGTGTCATCTGATGATTCAGCCGATGAATCAGACATAACTGACCAGCCAGAGGCTCCTTTCTCTAATTTTGAAGACTCTGATGCTGAAGAATCCATTCCAGCTGCTTCCCACCAGAAGAATTTTCCTTTGGGGAAACCTTACATGCCATGCGAGAGCAGTTCCAATGGCAGCAACAGGATTTTTCAGACTCCAGAAAAGACTTAGGACTTTTCTGCACCTTCCACAACACAGGCCCTTAGCTATACCTCCTGTTCTCTCTGTGGTGGATGATGCTTTCAATGATGTCTGCTCCGCTCCAGATTCTTTACCTCCAGCCCCTGCCAAACCAGACAGATTTTACAGGGTGCCAGACACTCATCACCACCTTTACAAGGCCCCTCTTGCAGACCCGAAACTATATCCCAGGGTCCCAAGGCAGTAGCGACCATAGCTAAAAACCCTATTCCTTCTGAAAGGGAAGCAAGGTCATTAGACAGATGGGGCAAAAGGTCTACACTTCAGCTACTCTCTCAGCTAGCGCTTTAAACTGTCAGTTTCACATGATACAATACCAAGAGTTTATGCTTGATCAGTTAACTAAAAAGCTAACCACTGATGAATCTCTTGATAAGAAAAATGTATTAGAAATGGTAAATAACATACAACAGGTTAGTAACCATTCCTTAAAATGTGGCTATGATGCACTGGAGGCTTCATTTAGATCAGCCATGACTGGCACAGTGATAAGAAGGCATGCATGGCTAAAGGAACAAGCTTTACCGGATCATGTTAAAGCAAAGTTACTAGATGCTCTTATGGATAAGACAAGTTTGTTTGGTACACCTGCCCAGCAGGTTATGAAGAAAATGGAAGAAAAGGCAAAATCCGTTCAAACGGTAAAAGATTTCTTGCAGGTTCAACCCCCAAGGTTTAGCAGGAACTGGCCTGCCAAAAATTGGTCCTTTCCTGACTCCACAAGATCTCAAAGGGGCAGAAACAGACGTTCCAGAGGCAGAAACCAATCCAGAGGAGGTGCCTACAGAGGACGACAGTGGCAAGGTAACAACAGAGGCACAGACACAACCACTGCCACTACATCAACACAACCACAGTGACTTAATCCTAAATCCGCCTACCAGGGAACAAATAGCAGCTCCTCTAGGCGGAAAGTTAACCTTATTTTCAAAAAACTGGCACTATATAACAAAAGACAAGTGGATTTTACAAACCATAGATCAAGGATACCGGTTCCACTTCCACACTTTACCAATCAAAAGAGGAATGCCAAATCTACCTCCAAATCAAAAAACAGAGGCTCTACAACAGATAATGCAGTTAGCAAACATGAGAGCAGTGGAAAAAGTGCCAACTGCAGAGCAAGGAAAGGGGTTCTACTCAAGACTTTTCCTAGTTCCAAGAAAGGAAAAAAGTTGGAGACCAATTCTCGACCTATCCGCCTTAAATACATACATCATTGTCCCAAAATTCAAAATGCTGACCCTACAGCAACTTCTTCCCATGCTGGGCAAGGAGTGTTGGCTGGTAACTCTAGATCTCAAGGAGGCATACCTGCACGTCCCCATTCGACCAATCTGCAGAAGATACCTCAGATTTCTTGCAGGATCAGAGCACTATCAATTCTCAGCATTGCCCTTTGGCTTATCTACTGCCCAGAGTATTCACAAAATGCCTGGCATCAGTAATTGCCCATTGCAGACTACAGGGAATACAAATTTACCCATACCTGGACGACTGCCTGCTACAAGGGGACAACAAAAGCAAGCTGACAACAGATTTACAAAGGGTCATTTACTTGCTACAAGCACTGGGATACACAGTCAATCTACAAAAGTCAAGGCTGATACCATCCCAAACAAGGACTTTCTTGGGCGCGGAATTGGACACAGTAAAACAAATGGCATTCCTAACTGCAGAAAAACAAAAAGAACTCCCTCTTTACTTCTTGGCACTAACAAAGCTGAACAAGTTAACAGCAAGAAAAGTACTGCAGGCCTTGGGCTTCATGGCATCATGCATAATCCTGGTCCCTCTTGCCAGACTACATATGAGGAAACTACAGTGGTACCTAAAGAATTTATGGTCCCAACACAGTCACAGACTAGAAACAGAAATCCCACTAATTCCATGCTTAAAACAGGAGTTCCTATGGTGGGCTCAGGCATGCCAGACAAACCCAGGCCTACCTTTTCGCAGATGTCAAGCAAGCCAGACCATCACAACAGACGCTTCAGACCTAGGATGGGGGGCCCACATGCTGGACAAATGCGTGCAAGGATTGTGGACACAGGATCAACTTCACCTGCACATCAACCTAAAAGAAATGCTGGCAGTAAAACTGGCAATCCAAAGGTTCAGACCATTTCTCAAAGAGGGCCAGTTGATGATAAGGACAGACAACACCACAGTCATGTGGTACATCAACAAGCAAGGAGGCACTCATTCATACCCCCTATGCAGAATGACTTTGGAGCTGTGGAACCTGGCACTCAGCTACAACATCCAGTTACAGGCAATTTTTGTACCGGGAAAAGAAAATATTCTAGCAGACATATTAAGCAGAACCACATCGGATGCCCACGAATGGAAACTGCACCGGGACATTTTCAAGACCATCTCAAACAAATGGGGAATGCCTCAGATAGATCTATTTGCATCACCTCTCAATCACCAGCTCAAAAAATTCTGCACAAGGGCATTACACCCACTGGCATGGAAAGTGGATTCGCTCTCCTTCAGCTGGAAAGGCCTGACAGCATATGCATTTCCACCTCTTCCCTTGATACACAAAGTTTTACTAAAAATCAAGGAAGAACGTCCAAGGATAATCCTGATAGCTCCAAACTGGCCAAGACAACACTGGTACCCACTGCTGAGGAGCATGTCTCAGAACAATATGTGGCCAATACCCCTGATGCCTCTGATGCTAACTCAGAACAACTACAGCATCATACATCCAAACCTAAAAACGTTGCAACTGACTGCATGGAACATCACATAGCAACAGCTAACCCAGAACTTTCCCAAAGAGTTAAAGACATTATTCTTGAAGCACGCAGACCTTCAACAAGAAGGAACTATGCTGGAAAATGGAAAAGGTTTGTTATTTGGAGTACTGAAAGAGGAAAAGATGTGTCAAACATTGATATGCCTAACATTCTAGAGTATCTGGCCGAACTTCTTCATTCAGGCTTGTCCTACTCCTCCATCAAGATACATGCATCAGCTATTTCAGCAGAATACAGCTTTGATCCACCTGTTTTTTCGCACCCTTTGCTCAGGCAGTTCCTCAGAGGAATCAAGAATGTAAAACCTCCAAGGAAACAACCTTTGCCAGCTTGGGTCTTAAACTTTGTGCTAGAAAAGTTGACACTATCACCCTTTGAACCAGCAGCAACAGCAGACCTACAACACCTGTCATGGAAAACTGCTTTCCTACTGGCAATTACTTCAGCAAGGAGGGTTTCAGAGCTACAGGCCTTAATGGCAGTGCAACCCTTCCTAATCTTCCACCAAGATAGAGTGTCCATGAGGACTAATCCTACATTTATGCCTAAGGTGGTATCCAGAGTGTCTTTAAACCAGGCAATCCACCTACCTACCTTCTTTCCCAACCCACAAAACAGAGGGGAAAGAATACTGCATACCTTGGATGTACATAGACAGCTACGCTACTACTTGGACAGAACAAAAATAGCAGAAAGACTGACCAACTTTTCGTAGCCTATGCAACAGGAAGGGAAGGAAAAGCTATTTCCAAACAGACAATCTCCAAATGGATAGGAAATTGCATACGATTCTGTTACTCCTTCCATGGAAAACCAATTCCACAGAACATAAGACCTCATTCTACAAGGGCAACAGCCACTACCACAGCCTTCTTACGAGGAGTGGCAACCAAAGACATTATTGAGGCGGCTACTTGGACCTCCGTGCATACATTTGCCAAGCATTATAACTTACCTCTATATTCCAGATCCCGAGCAGGGTTTGCCACTGCTGTACTGCAAGGGATCCTAAACACACCATAATCTAGTTTTATCCTCCTCCCTAGTTGGCTATGGTATTCTACCCAGTTGTTATGACTGCAGATGCATCCATGAAGGACATAGTACAGTTTTGTACCTACCATAAATGTAGATGTCCGAATTGGATAGCATCTGCAGTCAGGATTACCCTCCCTCCTTCCCCTCTGTGGTACTCCTAGGGTATTTTACCCTCCTAATAGCTAGCTGGTGGGGGGGAGTCTTTTATGGTGTATTTGTTTGTATATATGTACATACATGCTTATTTTTGTGTTTACCTCTATCTTTTTGAAAACATTGGCATCTATCCAAATTTTAGCCTCCAAGAGGGCTACTGGCATCTGGGGCAAGAAACACTGAGGAAAATGGCATCGGCTGATGCCTTTATACCCGAAGACCAACAGAGATGACGTCGGGTGAAGTGCGACATCAGCCGAAGCCGGACCCGGACTTTGGAATCCGGCCGACTGAAGGGCTGCCTGACGACAGGACAACCCAGTTGTTATGACTGCAGATGCTATCCAATTCGGACATCTACATTTATGGTAGGTACAAAACTGTACTATGCTTTATTAGATTCAAGGCAGGAGACTCCCAGTTTACTACCTTTCATCTTGGTTGGCTACTGCTGCCATGGTGTTTACAGAGTGCCTGGCTCCAATAGTTGTGTACAGTAGAGCCAGTGGCATTCCCATCTGCCACTAATCCAAATGACGGTCTGATTTAGGCTCAGGTTCAGCAGAAAGTGGAAAAGGCTATGCAATTCACAATGAACTGCTTCCAGACCTTGTGGGTTTCATTCTCCCTCCTCAAAGTCAAACCTAAAATTGTCCAAAAGAATTATTTTCCAGGGAACTTCAGTAGATTTTAGCAGCCAGAAGGCCTTTTACCCTTTGGAAATCCTGGAGTTCTTAACAGTATACTTTCAAGTCATGCTTAAAAAGACTTTAGTTACTGTCCTGGAATTCTTGAGGGTAATAGGTTACATGGCTTCCACATTCTTAATGGTACCTCTTGCAAGGCTAAGCGAGTTCAGGAACACCTGAAGTTAGCATAACCAGATCTTGGAAGAAATATTTCCTTTGTGGTTCTCCAAGCAAGTCAGACGAAGCCAAGGTGTTGTTTGAAGCCAAACCCACTGAATTGGACACTGAGTACGGGTGGCACAGACCTGACCTGGGGAACTCATTCAGAGGAACTCAGGGGTCAGTCTAGGAAGAATGGGACCACTGACAGAGAAAAAAAAATACCAGTAAAAAAGAAAAGATGGCTGTGTTTCAAGCACTCGAAAACTTAAAACGTATATGGAGAAAAAAATGTATTGCAATTGTTTTGCAGACAACAAAAATCATGATAAATAAGCATGGGGGAAAGTAACGTGGCCTTACTCATCATGCAGGCTGACAAAGTAGCGTGGAAATTTTACAATCTCATGACCCAAAACGCAGCCCGCATCCCATCCCAACTAAGCTTACTGGTGGACCACCTTTGCAAGTTACCAGCAGACCCCCTATGAATTGATGTAGCACAAGGGATGTATTCCTTCAGTTAGTTGATAAGTGTGGTGTCACAGAAACAAAAATGTTTGCTTCTTCACAGGAACACATGTCAAAGTAGAACACCACAAAAAGAAGCTAGGGCAGTGGATGTCTTCTCCTTCAAATGGGGGTAAGTTGGTTTCTGTATGCATTTTCTCTAATCCCCCTTCTACCTGGGTGAAGTAGAAGGTAAGGGAAGAGGGGGAGCTAATGATATTGCTTGTTAGCACCCTTCTGTTACCTTACTTGTAGAGATGGCCAGAATAAAGCTCATTAGACTTCCTAAGCAATTGGACCTCATCACACAATGCAAAGGGGACCTTATCAGCCCAACCTGAAGACTCTATAGTTTATGGTATGACCATTACAACCCTTCTTCCCTTTAGGCATAGGTTTAGATGGGACATGCTGAAAATCATGAGAGGCTAAGTCGCCTGCTACTAGTAACTCTTATGTGGATAAATGGAAAAGCTTTTTCTGTGTGTTGCCAGAAGAGGTATGAAGACCCCTTTTCAGCCTCTGTCTTTTAATTCTACAGTACCTGTTTGAGCCATTCTGTAGAGGGCTTGGGATGCCTTAGAGAAGGAGCATCCTTCAGCCATCTCAGTCTGTATCCCTATATTTCCCCCTTTGGCAAACCAGCAACTTTTATAAGTTAGTCTGTTAAAGGAATTCTTCTGTTAAGACTGCCTAGGAAAATTACTCTTCCATTGGACCTGAACACTTTGTGCTTCTAAGGTTTTACACTACTTCTCTTTAAACCAGCTGGATGTGCACCCCTGAAGTTTCTGTATTGAACAGTTGCCATTCTGCTTGTCATCACATCGTTTAGGAAAATTTCTGAACTGAAGGCCTTAATGTTCAGAGAGAGGTTTTTAGTGTTTCACAAAGATAGTGACATCCTATGATGCAGTTCTCCTTTTGCGCCCAAGTTGGTGACATAGTTCTCTCTTAATTACATGCTACAGTTGCCTGTTTTTCCAAAAGCACCAGGAGAATGGCGAGAGGGAATTTTACACTCTCTCTGTGTATAAACAACAGATCGTGGTATTTCCCCTGGCTGCTGTCCGTTTCGCGGTCCCAGCATCTCTGACCTCGTACCCTGCTCTCCAACTTGCTGAACCTGCTCTACTCTCCAGAATCTACCCACCTGTTGAGGAAGGACCCCTTCCAAACACCAGCAGTCTCATCATACTGCCTTCTTTTCTCTGTCTCCTCACACCAAAGGAAGCAAGAAATACCCTGCTCTCCAACTTGCTGAACCTGCTCTACTCTCCAGAATCTACCCACCTGTTGAGGAAGGACCCCTTCCAAACACCAGCAGTCTCATCATACTGCCTTCTTTTCTCTGTCTCCTCACACCAAAGGAAGCAAGAAATACCCTGCTCTCCAACTTGCTGAACCTGTTCTACTCTCCAGAATCTACCCACCTGTTGAGGAAGGACCCCTTCCAAACACCAGCAATCTCATCATACTGCCTTCTTTTCTCTGTCTCCTCACACCAAAGGAAGCAAGAAATACCCTGCTCTCCAACTTGCTGAACCTGCTCTACTCTCCAGAATCTACCCACCTGTTGAGGAAGGACCCCTTCCAAACGCCAGCAGTCTCATCATACTGCCTTCTTTTCTCTGTCTCCTCACACCAAAGGAAGCAAGAAATACCCTGCTCTCCAACTTGCTGAACCTGCTCTACTCTCCAGAATCTACCCACGTGTTGAGGAAGGACCCCTTCCAAACACCAGCAGTCTCATCATACTGCCTTCTTTTCTCTGTCTCCTCACACCAAAGGAAGCAAGAAAGTACGTGGTGTCCTGAAACCTATTCGTTAAGATCATATTTGTAATTACTGCTTCTGAGGTTATAGAGCATGCCGCCAACCTAAACAGCCAGCAGCCTTTACCCACTATCTATCCTTGAAGACCTCCTACAATTTTTTTTCACCTCCATCATTGTAACCCCCCTTCTTTCTACCTTTAGTATTTCCTTCCTTAGTCCTAGACCAACTAGCTCCCATATAGAATTGCCTTACATAGACTCCCTCTCAAATACTTCACCCTGGAGTTTTAAATGTCAACACCTACCTATCCTCCCACACTTCACTACCATTGTAGTACTTATCCCTGTACTTACCCTCACCTAACTTACCTTCAGTAGTCAGCGCTTGGCTGATTGTTTTTTCTTGAATTACTCCTTCACTTGTCTCTACCCGCTCCGTTCGCCCTGTGGGCTCACTCCGCTCCCCTACCCTACCCCCAATTCCCACACACCCCCACTACATCTAGATTTATTTTTAACCCCATACCACCTGACCACTCCACACAGCCAATCATCTTCACTCCTCTTACCTCCCATATCACCTGACCACTCCCAGACTCCAATTATCTCCTCTCCTCCCACCTCCCATATCACCTGACCACTCCCAAAATCCAATTATCTTCTTTCCTCCCAAACACAACACCTATCTTTTCTCTCATCTAATTAAAATTATCAACCAAACACAATGACACATACCATGCTCTCCTTTCTTATATGCCTCCTATCTACTCTCACAGCCCTAACCTACACAACGTCCCCACACTCATATATTTCATTGCCCCAAACCTCCTACCATACAACACAACCCTTCACACCAACAAAAGACCACAAGAGCTTCCCCATATCCCCCTTTCTACTAGAAATTAACAAAATAGTACTCATACTCAACAAGTGCTGTTTAACATCTTTCACAAGAAAGATACCAAACAAACTTTACGTAGATATGCTACAAGCAATCAGACGTCATATACTATTAAAAAAATACCTCCTTACCTCTGGTGACATTCACCCGAATCCAGGACCAATCAACATCATACCCCCAAACAAACATACAACAGACCTACTCATCATAAACCTTAACACTCGCAGTATATCTAACAAAATTACTCATGTACACGCATTCATAACCCACTACTCCCCTGATATACTAACCATAATAGAGACCTGGTTAAATCCCAGCACTAAGAATGAAGAAATTCTCCATCCAGGATATAACATCATTAGGCTAGATAGAATAGGTAAGAAGGGAGTGGGAGTTGCAATTATCTACAAAAATACACTTACTATACAACCCCTGCCAACCCCACCACCAAAATTTGACAATGCTGAAATCTTAGGAATTATGCTACAACTTAACAATAAAAAGAGTATCAATATTCTCAGTACTTATATCCCTCCAGGCAATAACATTATTAAAATTGAAGAAATTCTGCAATGGACAAAAGACAACCTACCACAAGAGACTATTCTGTTAGGAGACCTAAACACTGATTGGCTAGCCTGCACCTCTAATAACCCCACTTGCCACATCAACCTCTATGGTTTCTCTCAACTTATTCTAGAACCTACAAGAATAGATAAGAAGTCCCAAAAAAAATCCATATTAGACTGGACATTAGTGAACTACCCAGAACAAAACTATCACACAGGTTGTCTACCAGACAGCCTTAGTGACCATCTCCCAACATTCCTCCTACGCAGACGTACCAACATACACAAACCTACTGTCTTTAGACAAGTTAGAAATGATCGCAAAGTTAATCCTCTACATCTTAACACTGCATTAAATAACTGCAACTGGGAACCTCTACATATCCTGAACTTAGACCTAGCAGTTGACTACTTTAATAATACTTTCATTAAGGTCCTTGACCATATAGCACCCATAAGAACTATTAGAGCTAAAGTCCACTCAGCTCCTTGGCTTACTAACACCACTAGAGCCTTATTAAAATCTAGAGATAAGGCATGGAAAACCTGGAAGAAAGACAACACTAGTCTTTCTAAACAAAACTATCAACATCTTAGAAACCAGGCTAAACAGCAAACTAAGTTAGACAAACAAAACTACTACCTAAATATCCAAAACAAATACTCCAACAGCCCACAAAAATTCTGGCATGCAATTAACTCCCTACTAAAACCAGGAAAAAACACCACACCCTCTCCCACCACAACCTCCACAGACACAACTACCGAAATAGCCTCAAAATTCAACCAATATTTTACCAAATCCATTAACTCATTATCCACTCAACTAGCCAAAAATAACTACACACCCATGCCTACAGCACCAAACAACTCTGCTCCTCTTACCTTCTCACCTATCCCAACCTCTACAATAAAGAAACATCTCTTAAAACTTAAACCCACTACCCTCGCAGCAGATGGGCTACCAGCACATTTCCTAAAAATGGCAGCCAACTCCATAGCCTACCCAGTCTCAATCCTTATCAACCGCTCTATACAGGAGTCATATATCCCTCATCTGTGGAAAGTCTCCTATATCATTCCCCTTCATAAGGGAGGCACCTCCTATGATTTCTCAAATTATCGACCCATTGCTATTCTGTCACCTTTGTCAAAGATACTAGAAAAATGCATACACTCACAAGTCATGCACTTCCTAAACATAAACAATCTCCTCTCTCCCACACAACATGGCTTTCAACCTCACCATAGTACAACCACTGCCCTCCTCTCCTTCACAGACCTAGTTAACCAACACAGGAATAACAACAGATTCGTATCAGCCATATTCCTTGACCTTTCCAAAGCATTTGATATGGTCTCTCACTCCATACTAATAGATACCCTCACCTCCCTAGCCTTCACCCCAAACACTATTGCTTGGTTTAAAAGCTACCTATCAGAATGACAACAAGCTGTCCAGTGGCAAGGAGCTTTATCATCTCTGCTCCCAACCACCATTGGTGTACCCCAAGGCTCCATACTAGGACCTCTTCTCTTCTCAATATTTACCAATAACCTATACAAAAGTAGCCTGCATGCCTCACTAATCCAATATGCAGATGATTCCACCCTTATATGCTCAGCTCCATCCCTGACCTCCCTACAGGACCTAACCCAAGAGTCCTTCACCTCAGTAGAAAGATGGATAACTAACATACAACTTATCCTAAATCCTAACAAAACCAAACTACTACTTTTTACCCCAAACAAATCAAAAACAACTCCAGTCTTCTTCTCCATCTCCTCCGCCAATGGTACTATCATCTCTCCCTCTCCTCACACCAAGCTCCTTGGCATCGAAATAGACAACAACCTCCACTTCAACATCCACATCTCTCAAACTATAAAAAAGATGCACAAAAAGATGGGTTCCTTATACAGGCAAAATAACTTTCTAACTAATCAAGCTAAAGTCACCCTAGCTCAAACCCATCTCCTATCTACACTACTATATGCAGCCCCAATTCTCACTCACATTAGGAAATCTGACCTAGACAAACTTGAGTCCTGTTATAACAGAATTGCCAAGTTTGCCAAAAACACCCCATTTGGAACCCATCACTGCATACCTCTCAGACAACTTCAATGGCTCGAACTGCCACAGCTGCTACTATATCACCAACTTGTTCTATCATATAACATCCTAAAACAACCCGATAAAATTCCTGCATTAAGGCATCTACTGACCCGCCACACTCCAAATCGTCCACTCCGCTCAGCCAACAAGTCACTCCTCACTACTACCTCAGCAAATAATGCAGCAGGAAAATCTCTGTTTTCACACACTATAGCCAAAACTTGGAATAATCTCCCCCCATCTGTGACTTCTGCAGCTAGCACCACTCTATTCAAAAACTCACTTAAGGCCCATCTCACAAGTTCTTGGCTCTGTCCATGTATCACATAGACCACAATCTGTTACCTTTACAACCAACTTCTGTCTGCCTTTTCATGCCCCAATAAATATATTTCCTCAAAATATTTTACATGGAAAACATGTACCTAATAAAATCTGACTATGCTCTTTGCTAACTAAATGTATATATGTAAATTGCTTTTTTTTACTGCAAATGTCTACTCTTTTGACTTCCGTCTAGAAATTTCTTGTTCAATAGATACTATTGCCTACATATGGTATTATATGTTTATTTACTGTAATATGTTATCCTAATTAAACTGGAGCTTTTCTCCCCGGGCCTCCACTGTAAACGGACCTTGTCCAGTCGGACCATCCCGGTAAACAAAATTAAAATAAAATAAAAATAAAATAAATAAATAAATAAGTAAATAAAATAATGTTATTTACACGAAATATCAGTGATTCAGATTAAACTTTAGTGTTCTTTTTAGCTAATAGAGAGAGAGGGCGAGAAGACTATTGAGTAGGCAGTTTTTGAATGCCTGCCTCATTGCGTATCCTTTCATCATAGGTAGAAATTGTAAGGGCGTATTAAATTCCACAGTATCCTGGGCACAACTGCACATTTCTTAGAATGGTCAGTACCGGGCCATCTAGGAGACTTCCACCAGATTTACAGTACATTTGCCACAACCACCGTACAAGGTTTTTTGGAGCCTATGGTCAACTAACTCAATCACCTCCCATATAATGTATACTCACATAAAAGAGTATATGTTGTTAAAATATTAACTATCATACAGAGATGTGTGTGCGTGTGTAAGTTTTATCCAGAAGTGAAACTGTCGGACCACAGACAATGCGCATGCACTGTATTGTAGAGCTGTTGCTGGCCTGTACATAAGTGCATTACACTTCATATGTTGCTTAAAAATTGCCACCACAAACACAAAACATTTCATGAAAAGAAAACAAAAACAAAAATATTTACATAACCACTATATACACACTACTTCCTACTGCCTATATATTACTCCTACCAAACCACTAAAATATTTACCTTATGTACACTACAAATGTCCTAAAATAAAAACAGTACTACCAACAACAGTCAAAAAAAAAAAACAGCTTCACAGGCCCAAAAGGAGCTCCACTTCATGATGGTCATCAACTGTAGTCATATGACCATAAGTTACAGCTTTGATTTGGGGGAGGGCTTTGCTCCTCGTAACCCCTTAATGAGGGCTCACTCCCATACACCCATTTACTTATAGATGCTAACTCCAGGGTCACATGACTGCAACCAAAGGGAAACCCCTCAGTTTATGCTGTAGTCTACACTATGCACCTTAATTATAGCAGAAATCAACAGATGTGTGTGCATGTGTGCTTGCTTGCATAAGACTAATGCCAGAGATGTTAGGGTCACTCTGGAAATAACACTTTCATGGGTTGTTAAGCATTCTCCCCTTATTCTGAAATGCACTGTGGTGTCAAATCTTTCCAAATCATCTTTGCCACCCTTTGAGGTTGAGAAGTATCCCCAGGCTGCTTTTTGTAGCTAGCAGTTATCACTTCATGTTGATTAGAGGCGTATTTGGTTCTTCTTGTTGTTCCGTCCTGTGATCCCCTGCATTTTTGGGAGGTCAGAACTTACAAATTTCCTGTCAGAAATTTGTTTTTTGTTTCTGACCTAGGCCCATCTCTCAAGTAAACATTGGCATGTTTCTTCATCAAGTATGCCTATGAAAGGAAAATTCCTCTGGCAGACCAGCACACTAAGTACCTTTGACTGTCTTGTCATGAGTTCAGCAAAGCAGTTCTTAAGAGTAGAAGGAAGCATTTAAAACTTTATCTGACTGAACAGTCTTTGTCTGCCCCCTCCACCCCATCCCGCAGGATTCTAGTGAGCTATCTTGGCTCTTTTACTTCCTATTCTAAGTATCTTTTTTTTTCATCTGCAAGACCAGGAGGCATCTTCTCTCTCAGACACACACAGACACACACACACTTTCCTCTTGCTCACTTTCTGGCACCACATAGCTCTCCAGCTTCTGCCTGTGCTTCCACACCTGTCCAGTCCCCAGATTCCCCAGTTGCTGTGTCTGGTTACCTTTGTGACCCATTGTCAAGTGGACACCCTGTCTCCTTATGAAGTGGACTTTGATAATAACTCTGTTTTAGTCCCAGGAGCAGGAGATCCCTTAGAGAGTTGCATGTGTGGAGCCAAGAACCATTATCTTTATGGGTGCCGGACAAAGTCCATGCTTTAGGGACTGGCTAGTGCTGACATCAGAGATGTCATCACCACCCACTTTAATCTAAACTGATGACCTTTGAGGCTCCAAGTCTCCATTGGAGGGTGCACAGGCATTGAGCTTTCCCAAACCCTTACCCCAGAATAGGAGAGCTGGCTGTTGGCTGCTTTATCCTGTCCCACATGTTAGTCCTACTGATGACTTGAGACTGTTCCTTAGCTCAGGTCAGCAGTAGCACAAGTAGACACTATGCTTCTGTGCCATCAAACTGACTTCTTCCATACATTCTTCTCTTTCTATGGCTAGTCAGGCCTGTCCTGCTGAAATAATTAACCTTGTTTTAAAAAAATTGCAGTAAAACTACTGTTTTTTTTAACAGCAAATGACTACTACCTGGAGTAGGAGTTGTGCAGTCCTACTGACAGAGATGCTTTCATTTACTAAGTGTAGGCCATCTGTGTCCCATCACCTGCCATTCGTGTCATTAACTACAACAGGCTGACAGAGGCCATGCTGATGGTTAGGGTAGGTGGATCTGATGCACTATCCTCAGCATTGTGTGAGCTTCAAGAACTGTATTCTGGTCTTTTCTGCACAGCCTCTTTGCCCCTATGCTGTTGTTGCTGGTTCCTTTGTTTCTCACTGATGTTGATCACAAGGTTGCTGCCACTTAACCACATTGGTGTTGATGCTGACATTGGGTCCAGCCTTGATGTCATATAGTACTTTATTGATACCTTCCAAGTCAAAGGGTAAAAAAGTCACAGAGACAAACCTTTTAGTTAAAAACTAGTTGTTACCTTAAGCCTTGTGTAGCGGAGGCCTGTTGGATATATACAAATGACTCCTTAAGTACATATCACTGTTTCAGCCACATGGCTTCTGAATGCCCATGGCCTTTTCCTTTTCATTTGATGTCTTTACTGGTGCTTTTAGGCCAGTAAAGCCAAACACCACTAGCTGTAGACATATTGCATCTTGCCCATTTTCTGAGCATATCAGAACAGCCTGAGTGGATTATTTAGCCATACTTTAAAGAGAAATATGCCATGTCTGCAGCCTACTGTGTCCATCAGGACTAGGTAGAAAATACTGTTACTATATGTAAGGTCTTCTGACTTGATGTCTTATTTTTTTTTTTTTTTTTTTTACAGTTGACAATGTTATCTGAAATGATCAGCTTAGACACTCCATTCCCATTGTCTCTGTGGTGATTCAGCTTTATGGAATGTCTGAACCTTGATGTAATGTAACTTTCATTGTGCAGCAAGAAGATATATGGAGGGGAGAGTTTTGTATTTTTTTGTTAGTTTTTGTCTTTAATTACAGCTTTGTCAATTCATTTAATTTAAATTTATTTATTTAATTAATTAAAAATTGTTAACCGAGTGAGTTAACTGATCCAAGGACACATTTCAGCCATGAACCAGGCCATATAAGCAAGGGCAACAAAGTGGAGTTTTATGCAGTACAGAATGTAGAAATTATACTAACAGAAAAAATCGTAACATGCAAATAGTGAATGGCACAGTCAAGGAAAGCTGGTTCTAACAAATAACAAGCTTAACAATAAACAGAGTATGTAAAGCACAGAATATGGACTGTAAGTAAATAGTAAAAATAAAATATTGTGTACAGAGAGTGAGTGTAGTCAAGCAAAATTAGTACAAAAGACTGCAAGCATTGTGTCAGATTCATTGGTGAGTTCAGAGTAAGATCTGACTATAGGATAAAGACTAGGAATGGCTTAAGAAGCAACCAAGAATTAAGCAGTGAAACATGAAGAAGAGTACAACATCTCTAAAGCTAAACTAAATTAGAAGGCCTGAACTTGAATATAAACATAAATTCACCTACAGAAGAAGTAATGATTATCCTGCCGGTAATGAAGAAAGCTGGCAATAGTACAAAACTGTAGCTGAGCTTACTGTAGGCAGTGTCAGAGTGGTAAAGGAGTATACATTTCATAAATATGCTCCCCATGAGGAGGCTCGCCAACACATTTTAATATAGTTCCCAAGAGCGAAAAGTTAGAAAAGCCGAAGTATACTCTGGGTAATTGGGTATTATGTACTAGGATTTAGGCTTGTATACCTGTGTTAGTACTCAATATTAGTGCTAAAAATCAAATAGAAAGGAACGTGTGTGTGTGTGTGTGTGTGTGTGTGTGTGTGTGTGTGTGTGTGTGTGTGTGTGTGTGTGTGTGTGCGCGCGTGTGTGTGTGCGTGTGTGGTTCTCTGTTCTGTAGCTACACAGCAAGGTTACTTTTTTCTTAAATCGTAAATTGATTTTAATTTATGAGAATCCCTTGCCTTGATGACTTGCATGAGAGAGTTCTGTGTAAAAAAATAGTATTTTTCCATACCATATGGTGAAGTGCTGCATATTTACCTTTAGCCATCTTCTACAAGGTTGCACTCATCTATTCAGCCTCAATATCCCCTAGTGGTGTTGCTTTTAGCCTGTCTTGAATGTTACCTTCTCATCATATTAGTCAACTGTCGAATATTATGGTGAAGAGCAGGTTAGGTAGCTGCAGACTCTGTTATGTTCCATGATTGCAGATCAGGAGCTCTAGCTGAGTGATGTATTGTTGACTGACTGAGGTGCATATGCATATTGTACATAATCATGTGACAACCCACCCCTGTCCTACTACTACTGTTTATCTATGCCCATAGGGGTCACGTGACTTTTATGAGTTCTCTCCAAGAAAGAATTGTATTTCAGCAAATCCTCCATTGATATCCCAATCCACTGCCTAACTTTGGTTTCTGGAAGGGCAAATGGATGCCTTGCTTGTTGTCTGTTTGACAGCATGTAATGTATGTTGTGTTTACAATTCTTGTTTGTGTTCTTTTGCCAAAATTGCTGTGCATGTTTCTTTTTCTCATTGCAGGCATTGATCAACAATCCTAAAATTGAGATAGTTGATGGAAAGTATGCATTTAAGCCAAAATACAATTTGAAGGACAAAAAAGCACTGCTAAGACTTTTAGATAAGCATGATCAGCAAGGAATGGGAGGAATACTTTTAGATGATATTGAAGAAGGACTTCCTAATGCACAGAAGGCTATAAAGGTACACTTTCTTCATTATTTCTATGTTCTTGTGATGTGCTCTAAATGGCTGCCTAACTTTGTTTATTTTTCTTGTTTTGTTTTTGTCAAGGTCAGCTGCTGGCTCAGTCCCTATTTCTAGCCACAAAATAAATAAAAATGAATACGTTTTCAGGAGAGTTGTGGATGGCATTGCATTTTGTAGTTTACCATTTTTAAATAAGGACGGCACTCAGTTTACTCTGTTCAGAAAGGGTAAACATTATTTTTTTCCTTTTTTGGGGTGGTGGTTGCAGTCAGGGCTTCAACTGTGTGTGCCACAGTGCCAGATGTCAGTTTCTCTTTGTTAAGCCATGTACTTCAGTGTTTGTACATAGTTAATAAGTGATTATTTCATTAGTAAATGCTTAATTCTGTACATTTTTTTATTTCCTATGTTTAAGTGTCATTAAACAAGGATGCTTTATTTGCTAGGAATACAACATCATTGACTTGTCTCATGAATGCTTGTAGATTCTACAATCTTATTGTATTGTTAAGGGTTTAGGTAGATCAGCTGCAGTGGTTCAGCAGTGGGGCTGCATAAATAAATACCATAAAATACAAAAGTCTTTTAACTGATAAGATATTAAATCATGGTAACGGTTGATGTTATGTAGTCCAATCTCGCCTACATTCTTACCCGTGGGTTTGGAGACTAACCTCGGCTCCGACTCGGCCATACTCTAGCTCGAAGTCTTTCAATTGGCTGGGCTAAGAGGTATCCCATGCCGCTCGTAAAGCTCAGATGTGGTCTCGCTCTTGGCTGTGGCTAAGTATAACTTTTCGTCTTCTTTGACCAAATTTGTTAGCTCCAAAAGCTATTTTCATAGCTAGGTGTGTGTTTTTGGTTTGTGGAAGCTTTTTGTGTGGCCTTTCGTGGCATTTGTCTTGGTATGCCGTTAGCTATCTCCCAACGGGCTAGGCCTGTTTTAGTTAGAGGACCTAGTCCTCCATTTGTTATGTTTACCTTCTGTGTTAGTTTTTTAGGTACCCTATCCCTCCGGGCTAGGGCCGTTTAAGTTAGAGGACCTCGTCTTTCCCTTGTTTCCTGTCTGGGCCATTTGAGTTAGAGGTCCTTCTGTGGTATCTGCAGTTTATTTAGAGTCTAGTTCCCGCGCTTTGTTGCTAGTGTTGAGTTTGGCTGTTGCTGTGTCTAGTGTCCTGCCGATCATGTCCAAGGATACAAAAGAACATAAGCCTTCGGGCTTCAAGAAATGTAAATGTGGGTATAAGATGTCGATTACTGATGGGCACTCTGTGTGCGTTTATTGTTTGGGGGCTATCCAACTTCAGCAATCTTGTGCATTCTGTCACTCATTCAGCCCTCATGTTCTTCAAGAAAGGAAGAACAAACTAATTCTGAAGGGATTACTGAAACCGTCCTTCGTGGAAGATTTGGAGAGGTCTTCTACTGCTAAGTCCTCTCCCTCTAAAAGAGACAAAACCTCCAAAGCAAAAAAAGATCCCTGGCTCTGTCATTCTTATCGGAGCCTCCGGAGAAAGTTACTAAGTCTACTGTGACATCCTTGGCTTCACTGACTTTGGTGCTGAAGGAAGTTGGTGAATTGACAGAATCTACATTGGCTCCCAGCCTCTCGGAGCCGGTGACTGAGATGCTAGCTCGGAGCCGGTCTCTAGTTTTTAGACCAGTTTCTCCTCCTCGCAGGTCTCCTTCTGAAAGGAGGTCTAGGTCTCCTACCTTGTCGTCTAGGTCCTCCAGGACTCTCTCTGATGTGGAAGTGGATAGAGTGGTACAGGGACTGCTCCAGTCACCGGTGCTGGCTAAATTGCTTTTGGCTCCAGCCCAGTCTGCTCCAGAGCCCGTCACCCATCCATCGTCAGTAGATCCTTCGAGCAAATCTCAGCCTTCGGAGTCAGAGTTGTCAGTGCCGTCTGATGCTTCTAGGTCGGCTCCGATAGCCCATCCTGGCTTCTTGGCTCCGATCGCGGCTCCGACCCCATCGGCTCCATCGGGGTCCAGGACTCATGGTTCCTCAGTCGGACTCGAGGAGAGAGTCTCGGGATGCTGTTCGGCTCATAGCCTCCCTCTCAGTGCTTCGGCCCGGGTGAGCCTGACCCTTGCTTCGGCTTCGGACCTTGTCCCTTCTGCTCCGAGATCTTCCACGGTTGGTCGATCTTCGGAGCCGGGGAGACCAGCTTTCGAGGTCATGCGGAGCGTGCTGGTCAAGTCCTCAGCTGCATCATACAGCACTGACACACTACCCCCTCCAGCTCTGATATCTGTCTCTGATCGCCCCCTATCCTTGGACAGCGGAGACCAAAGGCCTCAGGATATCTCCATGAGTGGTCCCCAATTTTCGGAGAGCCCCCCAGAGTTTTGCCTGAGGAGCCACCCAGAAAAAGAACATGCAAGAGGAAGCACATCGACTCCCAGGAAGAGTCTGTCACGTCGGATACTAACCTCGAGGAATCAGAAGGGTCCCCCAAGTCGTCCTCTGAGGATATCTCTTTCGCTGATATCCTAGAGATCTTGAAGCAGAAATGCAACTGGCCTTCTAAATCCCACTCCGAGGAGGAGTCGGTGTTCCTGAAGGCCTTTGGGGCTCAACCCTCCGCCTCCTGGGTTTCTCCCCCCTTCGAACTCCTGGATCTGATTGTCGAAGGGTGTGGGAAACCCCAGACACTGTGGAACCAGTCCCCAGGAGACCCAACAAATTTCTGTCCACCTAGCTGACAGGGTTTCTCACGAAGGGTGTTCCAGTAGATGCCATGGTGGTGGCAGTGACCACCAAGAAGGAACTGGCTGAGACTTCATCTACCGTCCATCCCCCTAACAAGGAGTCTAGGACCATGGACTGGTATGGGAAGCGTATATTTTCTTCAGCAGCCTTTACTCTGCGGTCGCTGAATTACTTGTCACATTTTACACGGCTCTAAAGAGATCTCCTGAAAGAGCTTGGAGATTCTCTGCAGGGTAACGTTTCTGATGCAGTGGCTCAAAGTCAAAGCTCAGATGTCTATGCTAAATTCTATTGCTAACTCCTCCATGAGGCTGATCTCTTATACAGCCGAAGGAGCGAGTAGGGCAGCGAGTTCCGGAGTGTCTCCCAGGAGGCACTCCTGGATGCGCCTCTGCAATTTCGCAGATGCCTTCAAGTCTGCATTCACCAACACCCCGTTTGATGGTTCATCGTTGTTTGGAACCAAGGTGAAGGACACTCTCACTAGATGCGAGCAAGAGGGAAAAACTCTGTCTGCCATGGGAGTCCATTTTTCCATGCCTTCGAGACCATATCCCAAGGTCCAGAAGAGTGGGAAAGTGTGGTTCAAGAAATCGCAGAGGATGTTCTTCATCTCACATTGCTGCAGTCCTTACATATGGGTAGTCCGCTGTCCTCGGTCGGCCCGAATACCAAAGTATTAGGCTGACGTCGGTCATGGGCGCTCAGATCTGACATCAGAGCGTCAGGGTATAAAAGCGCATGACCGACGTCATATCCTCAGTCTTTTTTGCCGCATGGTCCGATGCAGAAGCAGCGTTGCAAGTGCCGTTCGGCGTTCTGAAATTTTCGTATTTTGAGTTTCAGACCGAAACCAAGTTGGGCTAAGTACCCCGTTGGGGAATATTTTTGTTTTTTCTTGCCTCAGTTAATTCGGATGTCAGAAAAAGTGAATAATTGTATTTCTTGTGGGAAACAGATACCGCATAGGGATTATCACTCTCTTTGCATTCCTTGTTTGGGACCGGACCATGACGTAGTCGGGTGTCGGTTTTGTGCTAGGTTTAATAAGCGCACTATAAAAGAAGGTTAGATTGTGCTAGGTTAGTCTTTGGTAGCGGTGTAATTATAATATGCCGTCGGATCCTCCGGCCGCTTCCAGAAGCGCAAAGACAAATCCTTGAAACCTAGACAGGTTGATTCGTCCGTTTCGGACGCCGGTCCTGCAGAAGCTACAGTGGAGCAGGTGGATCCGGCTGAAGTTTCTGTTGAGTCTCAGGGGGAAACTTTGATTTTGCAGGATGTGGCCTCACAGGAGTCAGGTCTAGCTGAAGGGGCCTCTCAGGTTACTGTTCTCCCTTCTATGCCTAAGGTGGTTAGGCCTTCTGCTACTATTTCTAGGGCTTCTTCTAAGGGCAGGTCTGTTTGCCTTCCTCTGGTGTCCCTCCAGGTTCTTCAGGGTCTGTGCCTAAAAAGCACATGCTTAAAATGGCAGAAGATTTGATTACTTTAATTAGAGGTTCTATGCCCCCTCCTGATAAGAGGCCCAGGATGGAGCCAGAGTTGGAAAGTTTGGATCAGGCCTCAGACGACTCAGACTCTTCTGCTGAAGATATTCAAGATTTTCCCCCTTATTCGGATTCTGATGCAGAGGATTCCACTCCTTCTGCTTCTCCTCCAGAGGATTTTTTGTTTTCAGAAACTCTGCATTCCATGAGGGAGCATTTTAAGTGGGAAGGACAGGATTTCTCTGATTCACGAAAGAGGCTTAGGGAATTCTTGTTTTTACCACAGCATAGACCCTTGGCTATACCTCCTGTTTTGGATGTTGTTCAAGATGTGTTTTCGGAGGCTTCCCTTAATCCAGATTCTTTGCCTCCTGCGCCAGTTAAACCAGACAGGTATTACAGGGTGCCTGAGGCTCATAAATATCTGTATAAGAGTCCTAGGGCGGACCCAGAAACTATTAGTCAGGGGCCTAAGGGTGTTAGAGCTTCTGTTGTAAAGAATCCGGTTCCTCTAGATAAGGAAGCTAGAGCTTTGGATAGATGGGGTAAGAAGGTGTATACCTCTTCTACTTTAGCAATGAGGGCTTTAAATTGCCAGGTTCATATGTTGAAGTATCAGAATTTCCTCCTTTCTCAGCTAAAATCTAAAGTGGATGCTTTGGCAGAGGGCATAGAGTGTAAAGAATTGCAGGATTTAGTACATGTCTCTGAACAGGTGGGTAAGCATTCTTTGCAGTGTGGTTTTGATGCTGTACAGGCCTCTTCTAGGGTGGCTGCCACTGGATCAGTTCTTCGTAGGCACGCCTGGCTTAAGGATCAGAATTTGTCCGAGCATGTTAAAACTAGAATTCTGGATGCCCCTTTACAGTCTGAAGTTTTGTTTGGTCCCCCTGTGGAGTCGGTTTTGAAGAAAATGGAAGACAAGGCTAAGTCTATGCAGACGGTTAAAGATTTTTTGCAGGTGCAACCTCCAAAGTTTAGTAGAAATTGGCCTACTAAGGGGTGGACCTACCCTTCTTCTGATTCTCAGTCTAGGGGTAGATCTAGACGTGGCAGGGGCAGAGCTCACAGTACATTCAGGCCTAGAACTTGGAGTTCACCTGCACAATCTGCAGGTGAGGGCAGGGGCCAGTCCTTTCGTAAACAGGCCCAATGACCTGCATTTTCAGCTGCCAGATTCTTCTTCTCTGGCAGCTCCTTTGGGAGGAAAATTAGCACTCTTCAAGCAAAACTGGCTTTTAGTCACCCAGGACAAATGGGTATTAGACATTATAAACCGAGGCTACAAGTTCTATTTCCATACATTGCCTCCTTTCAAAGGCATGCCAGATGTTCCTCCTCGGCAAAGGATAGAGGCTCACAAGCAGATTTCTTTACTTCTTCAAATAGGAGCTATACAGCCAGTTCCTCTGTCAGAAGTGGGACTAGGATTTTATTCTCGCCTGTTTCTAGTACCAAAGAAAGGGAACACGTGGAGACCAATTTTGGATTTATCTATCCTCAACACTTATCTGGACATTCCAAAGTTCAAAATGCTGACGTTACAACAGCTTTTACCTCTGTTGGGAAAAGATCACTGGATGGTAACTCTGGATCTCAAAGAGGCTTATCTTCATGTTCCTATCAGGCCCAGTTGCAGGAGGTACCTGCGTTTTCGGGCTGGAAATTTACAATGTGAGAGTGTTCAATCTCGCCTTTGTTCTTACACATGGGTTCGGAGCCGATCCTCGGCTCCGTGTCGGCCGACTGCAAGCTCTGCATCGAGAAGAAGCTCGAGGGCATCTAATACCCACAATCCCCCTCTGCCTTTACCTCAGATCTAGTTTGCCGCTGCTGCATACGCATCGCTGGAGGCTAGCTCGAGGCTTTTACAGATAAGAATTTATCTATTCTGTTAAATTTTTCAAAAAAACTTCTTTAAATCTAGTCAATTAAAGTTAGAGTAAGGTGTGTGAGTGGATTTAGAATTCTCGGTACCTTAGATTAGTTTAACCTAGTTTAACTAAAGGGTATAGAGTTTTTCGGGGCCTACCACCCCTACTTGGACACTTTTGACTAAGAATTTGTTGTAGTCTTGCTTTCTTAAGCAATTGACAATCGGACTTTCTATTACCGGATTTGACATTTTTACTGGAATTGACTTTTACTGGACTGGACTGTCTCTTTCTCTTGTCAGTATGTCTGAGAAAATAAAATCTGGCTTCAAACGTTGTCAGTGTGGCCAAAAGATGTCGGTCACAGACAACCACAGTTCCTGTGTCTACTGTCTTGGCCCTCTCCACTTACAAGAGGACTGCTCTATTTGTCACTCTTTTAATGGGAGGGTCATGACAGATAGGCGCAGGAAACTGATGGACAGAGGATTGTTGAAACCCTCTTTCCAGGAGGCTCTGGATGCTTCAGACCAGGCATCCAAGTCTTCGAAGGGTCGGCGTCGGAGCCAAAGTCATCGGCTCCGAGCTCTTGGTCTAGTTAGATCACCGGTTCCACAGACTTGGGGCCGAGTGTTCAACTGTTGGCAGTTTCCGAGCCTCGAGTCTTGGAACCGGTGACGGAGCTCCTCCACCGACTCTGCTGAGGTCGGCTCCGTCTTCGATCCCTTCGACTCGTTCTTCTAGGCCCCTTTCCGACACCGATGTGGACCGTGTGGTGCAGAAACTGATGGAGCATACGGCCCTATCTAAGCTTATCTCGGTCTCCTCTCAGTTGATGTCGAGACTTGAAGGCCTGCCACTATCTCCATCTGTTCCTCCTCCGAGACCTGTCCAGTCTTGAGCCGGAAGAAGCTGAACTGATGATTGTGGAGCCCTCGGTGCCAGAACCGTCTTTTTCTCGGTCGGCACCGTTCACCTCGACTCCATCCGATCCGGTACTGGAGTCTCGGGCCAAGATCCGCCCTTGGTTCCGGGACCGAGTCGGACCGATGTTTCGGTTCCGACGCTCCCTCTCGGGCCTCGCACGGATCGACTCGGTTCCGCTGGGTCGGTGCCTTGCTCCTGTTTCGGGATTCTTCCCATTTCTTGAACCGGAGATACCTCGACTCGGGACCCGGGGCCTTCGACCTCATGAGGAAGGTGTTGTCTACCCAGACAACCACATCAGCAGGTACAGCTTCTCCTCCCCACAAAGGACCGTTATCCTCCTCTGCACCCACGGCCACGTCCAAGCGTCGGGCACCAGTGTCTCAGCCACCCCTGGAGGGTGCCCCTTCTTCCTCGGAGGCTTCTTCGGATGCTCCCCACGAAGAAGTCCCTAGGAAAAGACTGTGTAAGAGGAGACACTTGGATTCTCCACAAGAATCCTTGACATCTGATACTGACTTAGATGAGTCAGAAGGGTCCCCTAAGTCACCTTCAGAGGATGTCTCTTTTTCTGACATCTTGGAGATCCTAAAACAGAGAGGTGACTGGCAAGCCCTCCCCCCTTCTGAGGATGAGTCAGTTTTGCTTAAGGCATTTGGTGCCCGTCCTTCCTCCTCCTGGGTCACTCCGCCCTTTAATGAGTTAATGGAATTAATTGCTCGAAGGGCGTGGGAGACTCCTGACACGGTGGAACCAGTCCCTAGGAAGCCAAATAAGTACATCACGGCACCACAGGACAAAGCTTACCTCACCAAAGGAGTTCCAGTAGACGCCATGGTGGTGGCAGCGCCACGAAAAGGAGATGTCGGAGTCTTCCTCATCTGTCCATCCGCCTAACAAAGACTCTAGGACCATGGACAGATCACGGAAGCGCATTTTCAGTTCAGCGGCTTTCTATGCGTTCCCTGAACTATTTGACTCATTTTACACGTTTACAGAGGGATCTAGTCAAAGAGTTGGGAGATACCCTCCAGGGTACTACAGATGCCGCTGTCTCAGAGAAAGTTACAGCGCATCTCAACACCCTTACGTCCATTGTAAACTCGTCCATGAGGCTGATATCCTATGCAGCCGAAGGATCGAGTAGGGCAGCGGCTTCAGCGATTGCTCTTCGTAGGCAATCCTGGATGCGCTTATGTTCGTATGGAAGCCTTCAAGTCTTCCTTTACTAACGCCCCATTTGATGGAGCCACACTTTTGGCCCTAAAGTAAAGGAGACCCTTACCCGGTGTGAACAGGAGGGAAAGACTCTGTCTGCTGTCGGAGTCCGTTTTCCACCCTTCCAGACCGTACCCCAAAGGGCAACGTGGTGGGAAAATGTGGTTTCAAAACCCCAAGGATCTTTCCCAAACACACAGGGTGATGCCCCTCTAGAGGCAGAGGGGGCAGAGGTGGAAGACGCCGCCTGGCGGCAGAGGGGTCCGAAACCAAGGTGACAGGGATAACCTCCCTGGCAAACCTTTTCAGCACTCCTGAGAGGAGGCCCGACTGTCCTGCTCTGGAGGCAGTCGGGGTCGCTAGCTTTATACCCTCAGGCCTGGCAAGACCTTTCTTCAGACAATTGGGTAAAAGCGTTGTTACCAGAGGTTACAAAATCCCATTTCTATCCACCCCATTCCAAAGAAAACTCCCAGATGTACCACCCCATCTGCAGAGCCAGCAGCTACAGAAATTTCAAAGCTGCTAGAAAAAGAGTCATCCAACCAGTCCCAGCGGACCAAATAGGATTCGAACTTACTCAAGGTTCTTTTTAGTTCCAAAGAAAACAGGGACTGGAGGCCGATTCTGGACCTAAGCCATCTCAACACCTTTGTCAAGAAGGAAAAGTTCGAATGGTCACGCTTCAATCGATCCTTCCATTCTTACAGAAGGGCGACTGGATGTGCTCAATAGATCTGAAGGACGCATACTACCACATCAAAATGGCCAGGGCGTCCAGGGATCATTTGCGCTTCCGGCTGGGAGCCAGTCACTATCAGTTTCGAGCCCTGCCCTTTGGTCTGACCACAGCCCCAGGGTCTTCACCAAATGCATGGCAGTGGTAGCGTCTCATCTGAGGCTTCTAGGATTCCAGGTGTTTCCGTATCTGGACGACTGGCTCCTGTCTGCCACCACCAGGCGTCAACTGATACAAGCCAGGGATTACACCCTACAACTTTGTACACACCTTGGCATTTCAGTAAATTTCGAAAAATCGTTGCTACAGCCATCACAGCATATCTTATTCATAGGAGCGGAATTAGATACGCGTCAGCTAGTTCTAAAACTTCCTATAGAAAGAATAGTAGCACTTCAATTCAACATTTCCCTTCTGCTGTCGTCCAAAAAGTCCCCAGCAAAAATTGTTCTGAAAGTTTTGGGTCTCATGGCAGCTTCCCTCATTGCGATACCATTGGGAAGACTGCACATGAGAGTGTTACAATGGCTTCTGTTTGCACAATGGTCATTCCAACAACTTCCACTGACTCACGAAATATTGATAACGAAAACATGCAAATCACACCTAATGTGGTGATTACAGACTTGCAACCTATCCAGCGGAAGACCATTTGTGCTACCCGCACCGTCAGCGACGATAACCACGGACGCTTCCCTGATAGGGTGGGGGGGCATCTTTCAGGGACAGACAGTCCAAGGCGAATGGACCAATCTGGAGTACAATCTGCACATCAATGTCCTGGAGTTGAGGGCAGTGTTTTTGGCGTTGCAACACTTTGCTCCCCTTCTTCCTCCAGGGACCATTGCAGTTCAGACAGACAACATGTCCGTAGTCTGGTACATAAACAAGCAAGGGGGAACCAGGTCTTACCAACTATGCAGAGAGGCCATGAGAATTTGGCAATGGGCAGAGTCCAGCGGTCGCTTTCTGATCGCAACGCACATCCCGGGGTCATCCAACGTCATAGCCGACAGGCTGAGCAGGGCAATACTATTGCCTCACGAGTGGCCCCTCAAACAGTCAGTTGCGAGAAGGATTTTTCGCAAATGGGGCCAGCCTATCTGCGATCTGTTTGCGTCTCCAATGAACGCCAAATGCAGGAGCTACTTTGCCCTATTACCCCCTCCAGGGGAAGTCCCCAGGGACGCGCTGGTGCACGATTGGTCCCCGGGTCTCCTATATGCTTTTCCTCCATTTCCCCTGATTGCAAAGTCTCTTCAGAAAGCCAACAACCTTCAGAGGACTATTATTCTCATTGCCCCGTTCTGGCCTCGTCAAATTTGGTTCCCCTTTCTATTGCATCACCGCATTCGGGGACCTTGGATGCTGGACCCAGAGCCAGATCTACTGACTCACTCGTCAGGAGTTCCTCACCCATCTCTAGAATCTCTCCATCTAGCAGCTTGGCTGCTCCGCTTCCCTTTTTAGCCAGGTCAGTTCCCCTTACATCGGCAGTTCAAGATATTTTAGTAGCTTCTCATAAAGTTTCCACTACAAAGACTTACACCAGTAAGTGGAAACGTTTGTCTTCTGGAGTCACATCATTTGGACCCTGTTACAGCTCCGTTAAACAAGGTTTTAGAATTCTTGACTGAATTATTTCATGAAGGAGCTTCCCCGGCTACTTTAAGAGTACAGTTAGCTGCCATTTCTAACTATCATGTAGAAGAATGTGGTGCCTATTATGGCTCACAGACTTTGTAAAGCCTTTTAAAAGGTTCTTTTCATATCAGACCACCAGTCAGAAGTCCGACATCACCGTGGAATTTAAACTTGTTGCTCTCTAAATTGATGTTGCCACCCTTTGAACCAGCTTCAAGTTGCACATTGAAATTTTTGTCATGGAAAACATTATTTCTAGTGGCCATTACATCTGCTAGACGAGTGTCTGAGCTTCAGGCCCTTTCAGTCAAACATCCTTATTTAATATTTAATTCTGACAGAGTATCCCTACGCACTAATCCATCCTTTCTTCCCAAAGTTTGTTCTTCTAGTAATATTAATCAGTCCATTGAATTACCCACCTTCTTTAAAAAACACTCTAATAAATTGGAGTATATGCTGCACAAACTGGACGTCCATAGACAACTCAGATTTTATTTGGATAGAACAAAAGATCACAGGAAATCTGATCAACTATTTATAGCTTTTGCTGACAGCAGAAAGGGTCTTGCAGTTACGAAACGAACTCTTTCTAAATGGCTAACTGACTGTATCACATATGTTTATGAAGCCTCTGACCAAACATTATCAGCAAAACCCAGAGGACATTCTACCAGATCAGTGTCTACATCTTTGGCTCACGAGCTCGCTACCTTTAGACACTATTTGTGCGGCTGCTACTTGGGCTAAACCACATACATTTATCTCTCATTACAAAGTGGACAGGGTTTCTAGGGATAGGGCAACCTTTGGTTCCACTGTGCTCAAGAACGTTCTCCCTTGAGTTCCTCAGGATCATGGAGCTAGGCGCTACCCATGTGTAAGAACAAAGGCGAGATTGAACACTCTCACATAAAGAAGTTATGTCCTTACCATAACGTTCCATGTGGAGTGTTCATCTCGCCTTGGTTATTACACTCCCACCCTTCCCACCCTTAGGAAGAACGTTCGATTTGGTGCCTGGTCTGGAGTATTCTCCTTCTGCTGTTGCAGTATTACTGTTACTATCATACTCTTGGTATGTTTGTATATATGTACTTTTATGTATATAGGTGGCATGTGTGCGTGCTTTGTGTCTGGTTTGCTTGCAAACTAGATCTGAGGTAAAGGCAGAGGGGGATTGTGGGTATTAGATGCCCTCGAGCTTCTTCTCGATGCAGAGCTTGCAGTCGGCCGACATGGAGCCGAGGATCGGCTCCGAACCCATGTGTAATAACCAAGGCGAGATGAACACTCCACATGGAACGTTATGGTAAGGACATAACTTCTTTTTATCAGTTCTCTGCATTGCCCTTTGGCTTATCTACTGCGCCCAGAGTGTTCACAAAGGTTCTGGCTCCAGTGATAGCCTTTTTCAGGTTAAAAGGAATACAGATTTATCCTTATTTGGACGATTGCCTGATTATTGCACAACACAAAGACGAACTTCTGCATCATCTACAGTATGTGATGGTAGTGTTAAGATGCCTAGGGTATTCTGTGAAAGAAACAAAGTCCAGTCTAGTACCCTCTCAGGACATGTGCTTTCTGGGTGTGAGACTGAATACAGCTTCCCAGATGGCCTTTTTGACCCCGGACAAACAAAGAAGCCTTTCTCTTTATTTCCATCAAATGTCTCTACAGTCCAGGCTGACTGCAAGGACAGTCCTTCAAGCCTTGGGGTTCATGGCATCTTGTATTCTGGTGCTTCCCAATGCCAAACTGCATATGAGGAAGCTTCAATGGTATCTCAAAATGTATGGACACAACACTGCCAAGATCTAGACACTGTCATTCAGATAATACCTTGCATTCAGAAAGAATTTTTGTGGTGGGCTCAGGAATGTCACCTAAACAAGGGACTCTCTGTGACCAGACCAGAGGCGAGTCAGATTCTAACGACAGATGCCTCGGACAAGGCTTGGGGAGCACACCTCAATGGAAAATGGGTGCAAGACACGTGGCCTGTCAGACTTCAACATTTGCATATCAACTTGAAGGAGATGTTAGCAGTCCAATTGGCATTGATGGCTTTCAAGGATTTACTTCACCCAGGACAGGTGTTGATTCAAACAGACAACACTACTGTCATGTGGTACATCAACAAGCAAGGGGAACCCATTCTACCCTCTTTGCAGGCAAGCGATGATTTTGTGGGAGACTGCTCTCAGTTTACACCTCAATCTTCAGGCAAGGTTTCTACCAGGAGCACAGAACTCCTTAGCGGATGTGTTGAGCAGACAAATTGTGGATCCTCACGAGTGGAAACTGGATCCTCATGTGTTTCAAAAGTTGACAGTGTTATGGGGGACTCCAGACATAGATCTGTTCGCTTCTCCACTAAATTACCAGTTGCCAAAGTTTTGCACAAAAACATTTCATCCCACAGCTTGGAAGGTGGATGCTCTATCATTCAGTTGGAGCAATCTTCATGTCTATGCCTTTCCACCTCTGCCTCTCATTCCCAAGGTACTCCTAAAGGCCAGAATAGACAAGCCATCCATGATTCTGATAGCGCCGGATTGGCCTCGACAGCACTGGTACCCACTACTGAGGAGTTTGGTACGGGAGCCTCCATGGCCGCTGCCTTTGATTCCACATCTTTTGTCTCAGGAGGGCGATCACTTCCTCAATGTCAAGATTCAGTCTCTGCATCTCACAGCCTGGCATATTCTGCTTTAGACCCTGGAGGGTCTCGGCTTCCACAACAAGTTTTGAATGTTATTTTGGAGGCCAGAAGGCCTAGTACAAGGAAAGTTTACGCTGATAAATGGAGGAGATTTTTTCTTTGGAGCAAAGCGAAGGACTTTGATGTTTCCAAGCCTGATTTAAGTGTTTCTCTTCAATATCTTACTGAGTTATTGGACAAGGGTTTGTCTTTCTCCTCGATAAAGGTTCATGCTGCAGCCATTTCTGCTCACTATGACTGTGACCCTCCTTTATTTTCCCATCCTTTGTTTAAGCAATTTCTTAGAGGGGCAAAGAACATAAGACCCCCACGTAGAGCTCCTACTCCTGCTTGGGATCTCATTTGTGTTGGAAAAGCTTACTCTACAACCTTTTGAGCCTGCAGCTACTGCTGAGTTAAAGTATTTATCATGGAAGACTGCTTTTTTGTTGGCCATCACCTCTGCAAGAAGGGTTTCTGAATTACAGGCCCTTATGGCAGTGGAACCTTTCCTGATTTTTCATAAGGATAGGGTATCTTTGCGTACTAATCCTTCCTTTATGCCTAAAGTGGTTTCTAGTGTGGCCTTGAACCAAACTATTCATTTGCCTACTTTTTATGCAAACCCCCAAAATAAAGGGGAGAAGATTTTGCATACTTTGGATATTCACAGGCAGTTACGTTATTATTTGAGCAGAACCAAGGGGTTCAGGCAGTCTCAGCAGTTGTTTGTTTCTTTTGCTTTGGGTTCTCAGGGAAAACCTGTTTCAAAACAAACTATTTCTAAATGGATTGGGTTTTGTATTTAGGGAAAAACTCTGTCTGCCATGGGAGTCCATTTTTCCATGCCTTCGAGACCATATCCCAAGGTCCAGAAGAGTGGGAAAGTGTGGTTCAAGAAATCGCAGAGGTTTTTTTATGACGTACAAAGTGATTCCCCCTCCAGAGGCAGGGAAGGGGGTGGTAACTCAGGTAGACTCCACTCTAGAGGCAGAGGAGGCCCGCGTAACCAGGGAGACCGCAACTCCTTTTGTGATTCTCCCTACCAACGCTCCTGATGGGAGGCCCGACTGCGCGTCTCAGGAGCCAGTCGGGGGTCGCATTTCACTATATCCAGAAGCCTGGCAAGACATCACCCAGGACCAGTGGGTATTAAAAATAGTTTCCGGAGGATATCACATTCCCTTCTCTTCTCCTCCCCCACCGATCAAAAGAATCCCAGATATTCCACCCAATCAAAGGGATTCCGCAGCTTCAGAGGTTCTAAAGCTGCTAGAAAAAGGAGCCATCCAGCATGTCCCCTCAGACCAGATCAGATTAGGGACTTACTCTAGATTCTTTTTGGTGCCGAAAAGAATAGGGGACCTGAGACCCAGCCGCTTGAACTTCCACGTGAAGAAGTCCAAGTTCCGAATGGTCATATTGCAATCTGTTCTCCCATTGTTGGGAAAAGAAGTGTGGATGTCCTCCATCGACCTCAAGGATACTTACTACCATATAAAGATAGACCAGGGCATCCAGAAGTCATCTACTCTTCCGGCTGGGAGTCAGTCATTTTCAATTTCGTGCCCTGCCCTTTGGTCTCACCACAGCCTCCAGGGTGTTCACCAAATGTATATGACGGTGGTGATGGCTCACTTGAGACGTCAGGGATTCCAAGGGTTTCCGTACCTGGACGACTGGCTCCTTTCTGCCACCACCAGGCATCTGCTACTACAGACCAGAGATGCCACCATCAAGCTGTGTCAACAATTGGGTATCACTTTAAACTGGGAAAAGTCTGCCTTGTTGCCTTCGCAGCGTGTCACCTTTATAGGCGCCGAGTTAGACACCGTGCTCATGAGGGCGTTTTTATCACAAGAAAGGATTCAGGGTTTGCAACAACAGGTATACGTGTTGCTCTCTCTGAAAAAAGTAAAGGCAAAAACAGTTCTCAAATTGTTAGGGGCGATGGCTGCAACAATTATGCTGGTTCCTTTTGCGAGGCTACACATGAGGCTCCTTCAGTGGCTGCTCTTCGCCCAGTGGTCTCTACAACATCTTCCGCTTTCTCCTCTTATAATGATCTCCTCTTGTAATGATCACAGACGAGTGCAAGCAAGATCTATGTTGGTGGCTTCACACCAGCAACCTCAATGCGGGAAAGCCCTTCGTCCCATCCCCTCCTGTTGCCACAGTGACCACAGATGCCTCCCAGATTGGGGGGGGGGCATTATCTCAGTAGGACAGTCCAAGGCACGTGGCAGGAACACGAGATATATCTGCATATCAATATCTTGGTGATTAGAGCAGTGCTACTAGCGTTGCAAGCACTTCAGAGCTTTCTTCCTCTTGGGACAATTGCAATCCACTCAGACAATATGTCGGTGGTGTGGTATCTGACCAAACAGGGAGGAACCAAGTCGTACCCCCTTTGCAGTATCGGTTGAAGCATGGACAGGTGGAGATGGATAAGAGATCCCTTGTTTTCTGTGATTAGATCCACCCTGTGAGGTAACTTGTGATGATTGCCCTTGGCTAGATGCAGAGGATGAGGGAACCATTGCTGTTGCTGCCAAAAGGGTGTCACCAACAAGATTTTGGGAGCATCCTGTTGGATTTTCAACAGGGCTTTCTGAATGAGAGGAAGGGGAGGGAATACATAAACATCCCCTTCCAAGAGAATGAGATGGTGTCCATCTTCCATACCACAAGACCTGGGACTATGGCATAAAACAGAGGAAGTTGTGTGTTCAGAAGGGAGACAAAAAGATCCACTTGAGGAGTACCCCACTGATGGATAATGTCCAGAAACACATCCCTGTGCGCATCCATTCATGGGACTGAGTTAAGGACCTGCTAAGTGTCTCCGACAATGTTCTGACCAGAAGGGATATAAACTGCCTGAAGAGTCACTTGACACCAAGATCCCATACCAAAAGTGCCAACCAGCAAAGAAGATATGATCTTGTTCCTCCCTGTTTGCTGATATACCACATCACTGTGTTATTGTCTGTGAATACCTTGAGAGGCTTTGGAGAAAAGAAAGACTGAAAGGCCTGAAGAGCCAGCAGAAGAGCTCTCCTCTCTTTGACATTGATGTGCGCCTTCTGCTAACAAGGCGACCACACCCCCACTGTACCTTTAGGGAGCCAAAGGTGCCCCCCCCCCCCCCCATCCCATGTCTGAGATGTCTGTGAACAATTCCTGAGAGGGAAGTGGGAGATGAAAAGGGATCCCTGGATTCAGAGACAGCTGCTGAATCCACCATTGAAGTTCCTGTCTGAGGCACAGAAGAAGAGGAACTATAAAATGTTCTTCGTGTTTCACTGTTGCAGTCATTACATTTGGATAATTTGCTGGCAGGTTGCCCTCAGTCGGCTTGAATAACAAAGTCTTGGGTCCTGCGTCAGTTGCTGTCTCCTCTTCCATGACGTCAGGTCGTCAAGGGTATAAAACATGCAGCCGATGCCATTTTATTCAGTCTGTCTTGCCGCGTGGTGCCCGAAGCAGAAGCAGTTTGCAAGTGCTGGTTGGCCGACTCCTGAAATTTTCGTATTCGAGTTTCAGAACCAAAGTCTTCAAACTAAAGCTAAGTTCCCCATTGGGGAAACTTTTTCTTGCTCCTTACCGATGTCAGTAAAAGTTAATAATTGCATTACTTGTGGGAAGCAAATACCTCATAAGGATTTGTACTGTATTCCTTGCCTAGGCCCTGATCACAACGTGCCTTGCTGTCGGTTTTGTGCTAGATTTAACCAACGCACTGTTAAGCGTCGGCATATTTTTGCTTCTAAATATTTTGCTTCAAGATTTAATTATTCTGAAATGTCGTCGGTTAGCAGTCAGACTACCGGACTTCATAAAAAACGCAAAGAAAAAGACAGAGACAGACCGTCGAGGTCCAAAACCGACGACAAAGTTTCTCCTAAGCCAGTCACCAGTTTGCCACTACTCAGTGAGGCGCTTTCACAGCCCTTGATACCCGCTACTTTTGAGTCGCAGGCCTCTACCGAGACACATTCAGAGTCAGGTATGCTGCGAGATTCTCAGAGTATTGAACCCGCGGATGTCTCTCCCTTGGATGGGTCCAGAGCTGCTGAGCAGGCACCGGCTTCTGAGGGTGTTTTCAGGCCTCAACATTTTTATATTAAACCGACGCCAACATCAAAAACAAGGTAAAAAAACAACTTCTGTGCCTAAAAAACCAACGCATGAGCCACGTGCTCAGGCTTCTATGCCTAAAAAACAGATGATCAAAATGGCTGAGGATTAATTAACTTGATCAGTGGTTCCCAACCCCCCCCCCCCCCAAGACGCCTAGGCAATGCACTGATTATGAATCTTCAGATCAGGTTTCCATTTCTTTTGATTCCTCTTCTGATCAGGATTTTCTATTCCACCCTATGAGGATTCTGATGCAGAGGAATCCATCCCATCTGCATCTCCTCCTGAGGATTACTCTTTTAGAGAGACATTGCATACTTTAAGGGAACATTTTCACTGGGAGAGTCAGGACTTCTCTGAATCAAAAAAGAGGCTTAGGGATTTCCTCCTTCTTCCTCAGCATAGGCCTTTGGCAGTACCTCCTGTATTAGACATTGTTGATGTGTTCTTGGAATCAAGCATGGCTCTTGATTCCCTGCCTCCAGCTCCGAGTAAGCCAGATAGATATTACAGAGATGTTCATCGTGTTACCCTGCTGCAGTCATCACACTTGGGTTATCCTGTCGTCAGGCGGTCCCGCAGTCGGCCGGAATTCCAAAGTCTTGGTCCGACGTCGGTTGCTGTCGCTGATGCCATTTTCTTCAGTCTTTCTTGCTGCGCGGTGCCCGAAGCAGAAGCAGTTCGCATGTGCCGGTCGACTCCTGAGATTGTCAAATTCGAATTTCAGACCGAAGTCTTCCAAAAAAAGCTAAGTACCCTGTTGGGGAAACTTTTCTTGCCTCAGACCGATGTCAGAAAAAGTTAACAATTGCATCTTGTGGGAAGCAAATACCTCATAAGGATTTTCATTCTTACTGCATACCTTGCCTAGGCCCTGATCACGACGTCACTTCTTGTTGGTTTTGTGCTAGGTTTGATAAGCGTACTATTAAAAGGCGATTTGATTTCGCATGACACTATTTTGGTAGAAAATTTAACTGTAACATGCCGTCAGAGCTATCGATTACTGGCGTGCACAAAAAATGCAGGGATAAGCACCGACAGCCCAGGCCTAAGCCAGATTCCGAGGCCTCGGTTGATCCGTTCTCTGGTACTCCGGTTCTCAGTGAGGCTCCGACGCAGCCCCTGACTACCGCAGATCTGGAACCCGAGACCGCCACGGATATTTTGACGGAATGTACTTGGCTGATGCAGCCTTTTACATCAGGCCCTTCCGATGACTTCGCTTCTAAAGACGTCGGTGCTACAGAAACGCCATCGGTTTCTGAAGGTGTTTTCAGACCGACGACTCTCACCATTAAAGCGTTTTCTAAGTCTAAGACTCCTTCTATATCTAAAAAGACTGCACTTCAGTCTCCTGTTCAAGGCCCTATGCCTAAGAAACAGATGCTCAAAATGGCAGAAGATTTGATTTCTCTTATCAGGGGGTTCACAGCCCCCTCCTGACAAAAGGCCTAGACAAGAAGAAGACTCTGCTTCCTCTGAGCAACTGTCCATTTCTTAGGATTTCTCTGAGGACCAAGATTATTCCTACTCTCCTTATGAAGATTCTGATGCTGAGGACTCTATTCCCTCAGCTTCTCCTCCTGAGGACTACTCCTTTGGGGAAACCTTACACACTATGAGGGAACATTTTCACTGGGAAGGTCAGGACTACTCTGATTCCAAGAAAAGGCTCAGAGAGTTTCTCTTACTCCCCCAACACAGACCTCTAGCCATCCCACCTGTGTTGGACATTGTGGATGATGTCTATTTAGAATCCAGTTTCAACCCAGACTCTCTTCCTCCTGCTCCGGCTAAGCCTGACAGATACTACAGAGTATCTGATTCCCACAAATTTCTTTACAACAGCCCAGTAGCTGACCAGAGACTATCTCCCAGGGTCCCAAGGGGGCAAAGGCTTCTATGGCTAAAAATCCAGTACCTTCTGAGAGGGATTCCAGAGCACTAGACAGGTGGGGGAAAAAGGTTTACACCTCAGCCACATTAGCTATGAGGGCACTAAATTGTCAATTTCATATGCTTAAGTATCAGCAATTTCTAATCTCTCAGTTAAAGCAAAGGATAACCTCCCTACCCCAACAATCTGAATTGAAAGAAGTACAGGATTTGTTGCACTCCACTGAGCAGGTGGGCAAACATACCTTACAATGTGGGTTTGATTCTTTGGAGGCCTCCTGCAGAGCAGCTGTCACTGGATCGGTTATAAGTAGGCATGCTTGGTTAAAGGAACAAACTCTGCCTGATCATGTTAAAGCAAAACTACTAGATGCTCCCTTACAGCAGGATGTTCTTTTTGGAGTTAAAGCAGAAGACGTTTTAAAGAAAATGGAAGATAAGGCAAAATCAATGCAGACAGTCAAAGATTTCCTACAAGTCCAACCCCCTCGCTTCAGTAGAAACTGGCCAACAAATAATTGGTCCTTTCCAGCTACTGACAGACCACAAAGGGGTAAATACAGGCGCCCAAGGGGCAGAGGACAACCACAAGCCCAGTATAAACCTCGCCATTGGGGCACTACAACACAGAAGGGAGGAGAAGATGGGTCTCAACCCACCAGAAGGCAATCTCAATGACCTGCACCTCATCTGGCCAAGCAGTACTCTCTTGACAGCCCCCTTGGGGGGAAAACTTGCACTTTTTGCAGATAACTGGCACATGGTCACAAAGGACAAATGGATCCTAGACATAATTTCACGAGGATACAGATTCCATTTCCACACCGTGCCAATGAAAAGAGGAATGCCAAACCTGCCACAAAATCAATGGGCAGAGGCACAAAAACAAATTACAGCTCTCATGGACATGAGAGCCATTCAACTGGTACCTACTCGAGAGCAAGGCCAAGGATTTTACTCAAGACTCTTTCTAGTTCCCAGAAAGGACAATGCCTAGAGACCAATTCTGGGCCTTTCAATTCTAAACACTTACAAGTACCCAAATTCAAGATGCTAACACTACAGCAGCTACTTCCCATGTTGGGCAAGGAAGCATGGCTAGTAACGTTGGACCTCAAGGAGGCATACCTGCATGTCCCTATCAGACAAAGTTGCAGAAGATACCTCCATTTCATTGCAGGTTCAACCCATTATCAATTCTCTGCACTGCCCTTTGGCTTATCTACTGCACCCAGAGTTTTCACAAAATGCCTGGCACCAGTAATTGCATATTGCAGACAAAGAGGAATTCAAATATATACATACCTGGACGACTGCCTCATCCAAACAGAAAGCAAAGACATTCTCTTACATCATCTGGCCTTTGTGAAGCATCTGCTAAATTGTCTGGGGTACACAGTAAACGAAAAGAAGTCAAAACTAGTACCCTCACAAAAAATGACATTCCTGGGTGCCAGCTTGGATACAACGACCCAGAAGGCTTATCTAACACCAGACAAGCAACTACAACTGACTCAATATTTCAAGACAATGGCAACAAAGACCCAATTAACTGCAAGAAAAATTCTGCAGGCTTTGGGCTTCATGGCATCTTGCATACTAATAATACCATTTGCAAAACTGCATATGAGGAAATTACAGTGGTACCTAAAAAGCGTATGGTCTCAACACAGCCACAGCTTGGACACAATGATATCTCTCATTCCCTGCCTTTAACAGGAGTTTCTATGGTGGTCACAGGCATGTCACTTCAACAAGGGTCAGCCTTTCACCTTGCCCCCAACCTGGCAAACATGGCAGGACAATGCATTCAAGGCCTATGGACTGCAGAACAAAGAAAACTGCACATCGATCAAAAAGAGATGCTAGCTGTACAGAAAGCTCTGACAGCCTTCAAAGATCTACTGCATCCAGGACAACTTGCAATAAAGACGGACAACACCACAGTAATGTGGTAAAACAAACAAGGGGGCATACATTCCTACCCTCTTTGCAGGCAAGCAATGATCTTATGGAACACAGCTCTGGCCTACCAAGTCCAGTTACAAGCTCAATTCCTGCCAGGACAGAAGAACACATTGGCAGACGACCTAAGCAGAAACATAAAAGATCCCCACGAGTGGAAACTAGACCCACAAATATTTACAATGATAACTCAGAAATGGGGCCTTCCAAACATAGACCTGTTTGCCAGTCCTCAAAACTACCAACTGACAAAATTTTGTACAAGGACATTCCACCATCAAGCTTGGAAAGTGGACGCTCTCACCTTCAGTTGGAAAAACCTGACAGCATATGCCTTTCCTCCATTACCTCTCCTCACAAAGGTTATTTTGAAGGTCAAAAAGGAGAAACCACGACTGATTCTCATAGCCCCAGACTGGCCACGCCAGCACTGGTACCCGCTATTGAAGAATATGGCTCACAGCCCACCATGGATATTGCCTCAAATACCCCATTTGCTCACGCAACAAAACAAACAGATTCTACACAGCCAGCTCAAAACTTTAAATCTGGCTGCATGGCAAATCTACTAAACAGCCAACCAGCTCCTCTTTCACAAGCAGTTCTGGATGTTATTCTGGAAGCCAGGAGGCCAAGCACCAGGAAGGCTTACTCGGACAAATGGAAAAGGTTTTGTGCCTGGAACCAAGCTAAAGGCCAAGACACAACTCAACCTCACATGCCTCACATTCTGCAGTATTTAGCTGAGATGTTGCACAAAGGATTTTCCTTCTCTTCAATTAAAATCCATGCTTCAGCTATTTCAGCTCACTACAACATGAATCCACCTTTATTTTCAAATCCTCTTCTAAGGCAGTTCCTCAGAGGGGCAAAAAACATTAGACCACCTAGGAGAGCTCCTTCACCAACATGGGACCTCAACTTTGTACTGGAAAAACCAACGCTACCTCCCTTTGAACCAGCTTTCTCTGCAGACCTTCAGTTCCTATCTTGGAAGACTGCCCTGCTCCTGGCAATAACTTCAGCTAGGAGAGTCTCAGAACTACAGGCACTAATGGCAGTGGAACCTTTCCTCATTTTTCATCAAGACAAGAGTTTCTCTACAAACTAATCCTTCCTTTATGCCTAAGGTGGTTTCCAGTGTAGCTTTAAATCAAACCATCCACCTACCCACCTTCTTCCCCAATCCACAGAACAAAGGTGAGAGACTCCTGCATTCCTTGGACTTTCACAGGCAGCTTCGTTACCACTTGGATAAAACTAAGACTTTCAGAAAAACTGACCAGCTCTTTGTATCTTATGCTACAGCTTCTCAAGGGAGGGCTATATCCAAGCAAACCATTTCAATATGGATAGGTCATTGCATATGGTTCTGTTATACCCATCATGGGAAACCAGTGCCTGCTACCATTAGATCCCACTCTACCAGGGCAACAGCTACCTCTACAGCCTTTCTCAGGGGGGTTCCTACCAAGGAAATTTTAGAAGCTGCAACTTGAGTTCTGTACACACCTTCACCAAACACTATCACTTGCCTCTTTAGTCCAGGGCGGGCTTCGCCACTGCAGTTCTGCAGGGCCTTATTGCCTCCACTAACCCTCTATGATACCTCCCCCCTACCTTAGCTTTGGGATTCAACCCAAGTGTGATGACTGCAGCAGGGTAACACGATGAACATAGTACAGTTTTGTACCTACCATAAATGTAGATGTTCGAGTGTTCACCCTGCTGCTGATCTACTGGCTAAATCTTTGCCATGCCTTACTGATGTATTTGCTTATAGCTGAAGGGTTTTTGTGTTTGTGCAGTGTTCACACCATTTGGTACTAATTCTGATCACCCCTTTGTGGGCACCTGACATCTGGGGCAAGAAAAACTGAAGAAAATGATGTCGGTTGCAATATATATACCCCTGGCACACTGACGTCAGGGATGAGGCGACAGCAACCGACGTCGGACTAAGACTTTGGAATTCCAGCCAACTGCGGGACCGCCTGACGACAGGATAACCCAAGTGTGATGACTGCAGCAGGGTGAACACTCGAACATCTACATTTATGGTAGGTACAAAACTGTACTTTCCTGACTCCCACAAATTTCTTTTCAAAAATCCTGCTGCTGATCCTGAGACTGTTTCTCAGGGTCCCCAGGGTGTAAAGACCTCTACAGCCAAAAATCCTACCCCTTCTGATAGAGATTCCAGGGCGCTGGATAGATGGAGTGAGAATGTTTATATGTCTGCAACCTTGGTAATCAGAGCTTTAAACTGCCAGTTTCATATGCTTAAATATCAACAGCATGTTATGGGCTTACTGAAACAGAAAATTATGTTGATTTCTGATTGTGTGGAAAATAGAGTTACAGGAATTATTGCATTCAGCAGAACAGGTTGGAAAGCATATTTGCAATGTGGTTTTGATTCCTTGGAGGCCTCTTGTAGGGCTGCCGTTACTGGATCTGTGATTAGAAGGCATGCCTGGCTCAAGGAGCAAAATCTGCCTGATCATGTTAAAGCTAAATTGTTGGATGCCCCTTTGCAACATAATACTTTGTTTGGTAATAAGGCAGAAGCGGTTTTAAAGAAAATGGAAGACAAAGCTAAATCTATGCAAACTGTAAAAGATTTCTTGCAAGTGCAGCCACCCAGGTTCAGTAGGCACTGCCCTACTTAAAATTCGTCATTTCCTGTGTCCGACAGAGCCACTCAGGGCAAATCCAGGTGCTCAAAAGGCTCCAGATACCAATCACAGGGTTCTTACAAATCAAAGCAGTGGGGTGCCTCCACCTCCAAATCTGGAGGAAACAAAGCACAACCCTACAGTAAGCAGTCTCAATGACTTTCCTCTACCATCACCAAGCACTTATCTTTTGGCAGCCCCCTTGGGGGGAAAGTAACACTTCATGCTCAAAATTGGCACTTAATTACCCAGGACATGTGGGTATTAAACATAGTATCACAGGGGTACAGATTTCATTTCCATACTTTGCCAATTCCGAACGGATGGCTGGATCTGCCACAAAACCAGTGGGCAGAGGCCCAGAAATAAGTCATGTTCTCATGGATATGGGGGCTATTCAACCGGTACCTGAAAAGGAAAAAGGACAACGTTTCTATTCAAGACTTTTCCTGGTACCCAGAAAAGACAATTCATGGCGTCCAATACTGGACTTGGTGATTCTGAACACGTTCCTGGACATTCCAAAATTCAAAATGCTGACTTTACAACAGCTATTGCCTATGCTAGGCAGGAATGCTAGGTTAGTAACTCTAGACTTAAAAGAGGCATACCTGTATATCCCAATAAGGGAATCATGCAGAAGATACCTCCGCTTCAAAGCAGGTTTTTTGCGTTACCAATTCTCTGCACTGCCCTTTGGCTTATCTACTGCGCCCAGGGTCTTTACAAAGTGCCTGGCACCAGTAATTGCATTCTGCAGACAGAGAAGCATACAAATGTATCCTTATCTGGACAACTATCTCATTCAAGCAGAGAACAAAAGACACTCTTCTTCAACATCTGGCATTTGTGAAAAGGCTTCTAGCATGCCTAGGGTACACCATAAACGAAAAGAAATCACAACTGGTACCCTCTCAAGTAATTACATTCCTGGGTGCAAGCTTGAATACAACTGCCCAGATGGCTTACCTCACGCCAGACAAACAAAGGCAACTGACAACATACTTCAAACAAATGGCAACAAAAACCCAGTTATCTGCAAAACAAGTTCTGCAGGCTTTGGGGTTCATGGCAAACTGCATTCTACTAATTCCATATGTGAGACTGCATATGAGGAAACCTCAGTGGTACCTATAAAGCTTGTGGAGTCAACACTGTCACAGTTTGGAAACAATGATTCCTGTCATTCCCTGCCTACAGCAGGAGTTTCTTTGGTGGGCAGAGACATGTCACCAAAACAAGGGACTGTCATTCACTCTACCCCCTGCCACCCAAACCCTAACTACAGACGCATCAGACTATGCTTGGGAGGCCCACCTGGCGGAGAAATGCATTCAGGGCAAATGGAGCCCAAACCAAATTCATCTGCATATGAACCAGAAAGAGATGCTAGCTGTTCAGAATGCTCTGACAGCCTTCAAGGGCTTACTTCATCCAGGACAACTACTGATAGACAGACAACACCACAGTTATGTGGTACATAAACAAGCAGGGGGGTACACATTCCTACCCCCTTTGCAGACTAGCCATGGCTTTGTGGAACACAGCCTTGTCTTACCAAATACATCTTCAAGCTCAGTTCCTGCCAGGAAAGCAAAATACTCTGGCAGGCGACCTAAGGAGAAATCTTATGGACCCGCATGAATGGAAACTGGATCCACAAATCTTCAGCATATTAACACAGAAATGGGGGAGCCCAGACATAGATCTATTTGCCTCTCCCCAAAATGATCAGTTGGACAAATTCTGCACAAGAACTCATTACAAAAAAACATGGAAAGTGGATGCTTTATCCTTCAGCTGGAAAAACCTATCAGTCTATGCCTTCCCACCTCTGCCTCTACTCTCCAAGGTCTTACTAAAAGTCAAACAGGAAAAACCAAAAATGATCCTAATTGCTCCGGACTGGCCTCGCCAGCACTGGTACCCACTTCTAAGGAATATGTCTCACCTTCCTCCATGGTACTTGCCTCAAATACCTCATCTACTGTCTCAGCAGAATTATCAAATTCTGCACACTCAGCTCCAAACTCTGAATCTTGCAGCATGGCTAATCAACTAATTATTCAAACAACACCTCTCAGTAAATCTGTGATGGATGTCATTTTGGAAGCCAGAAGGCCTAGTACTAGAAAATCTTGTGCTGATAAATGGAAGGGATTCTGTGCTTGGAACCAATCACAAGGCATAGACGCAGCAAAGCCCAATATTCCTCAGATTTTACAGTATTGGACTGAGATGCTTGACAAGGGCCTATCTTTTTCTTCAATAAAAATCCATGCCACTGCCATCTCTGCTCATTACAACACCAGAGCCTCCCCTCTTTTCTCATCCTCTGCTTAAATAGTATCTTAGAGGGGCCAAAGATTTAAGGCCTCCCAGAAGAGCACCAACTCATGCATGGGACCTCAAGTTTGTGTTGGAAAAACTCACCCTGCCTCCTTTTGAACCAGCAGCTACTGCTGATGTAAAATTTCTATCTTGGAAAATAGCTTTTCTTTTGGCAGTCACTTCAGCAAGAAGGGTTTCAGAACTGCAGGCTGTCATGGCAGTGGAGCCTTTTATTATATTTTACACGGACAGGGTGTCCCTCGGGACCAATCCTTCTTTTATGCTTAAGATGGTATCCATTGTGGCTCTTAACCAGACCATTCACCTGCCAACATTTTACCCAAATTCACAGAACAAGGGGGAGCGGATTCTGCATTCATTGGATGCACACAGACAACTAAGATTCTACTTAAACAGGACCAAATCTCTAAGAAAGTCTGAGCAACTACTAGTAGCATTTGCTGCAGGGTCAGAGGGGAAGGCAATATCAATGCAGACTATTTCTAAGTGGATAAGCCACTGCATTCGTTTCTGCTATTTGCACAATGGTAAACCTGTGCCCAAGGGGATCAGATCACATTCCACCAGGGCTGCCTCTACTTCAGCAGCTTTTCTCAGAGGGGTCCCAACCAAAGACATTCTAGAAGCTGCTACTTGGAGCTCTGTTCATAACTTCAGAAAGCATTATCATTTACCTCTCTTCTCCAAATCCAGGGCTTGCTTTGCCACTGCAGTCCTACAGGGCCTTATAGCCGCTCCTAATGCTGTTTAGTTCCATCCTCCCAACCATAGCTTTGGGATTCTACCCAAATGTAATGACTGCAACAGTGAAACACGAAGAACATAGTACAGTTGTGTACACTTACCATATATGTAGATATTCAAGTGTATTCACTGTTGCAGTCCGGGTTACCCATCCGCCATCCCCCCCTTTCTATACCTTTCTTTTCCTTCACTATACTCAAAAGCCTTTGTGGTGTATTTGCTTTTAGTTGAAGGTAAATTTTGATGTCCTTCAAGGATGCATCTGCAGTCATAACAAATGGGTTGTCCTGTCGTCAGGCAGCCCTTCGGTCGGCCGGATTCCAAAGTCTGGGTCTGGCCTCGGCTGGTGTTGCACTTCACCCGACGTCATCTCTGCTGGTCTTCGGGTATAAAGGCATCAGCCGACGCCATTTTTCTCAGTCTTTCTTGCCGCGTGGCGCCCGAAGCAGAAGCTGTTCGCAAGTGCCGGTCGGTCAGATCCAGAGATTACTACTACCGAATACTACTTCGAAGACTTCTAAAAAGCTAAGTACCCGTTGGGGACTCTTTCTTGCCTCAGCCGATGTCAGAAAAAGTAAATAACTGTTTAACTTGTGGGAAACAAATACCTCATAAAGATTTCCACTCTTACTGCTTACCTTGTTTAGGCCCAGACCACGACGTAGCAGCCTGTTTAGCCTGTGCTTCCTTCAACCGGCGAACGCTTAGGCGTCGGTCGGAGTTTGCTGAACAGTTTTCGGCTCAGATTTTGCGTACATTATGCCGTCGGATCCTCCGACTTCTCAAATTGTTAAAAAACGCAAAGAAAAAGACCGACACTCGCGGTCCGCGGTGTCGGCGGAAACCACGGTTAAGCAAACCATGAGTGTCTCGGTTTCGGCCGAAACCGAGCAAACGGGTCAATCTTCAGCCGAATCCATGACTACTACCGAGGCTCCTGCTACCCTAGTTGAATCGGCCTCTGAAGTTTTGCCTTCTAATGTGGTTCCTATAGAATTATCAGACACCATCCCTTTGGATGTCTCTACCCCAGCACGTGGTGCTGCTAGGCCTCCTGCAGCCATGTCTATTAAGGCCTTTGCCAGGGCTAAAGCAGCCAAAACTGCTAAATCAGTGCCTGTTAAGCCCCCCTCACACAGGCCCAGTTCTAGTTCTCAAATGCTTACTCTGGCAGAGGATCTCATCTCTGTAATAAGGGGATCCCAATCTCACCCAGACAGGGCCTCTCAGCCTCCAGAAAAGAGACCTAGAGCAGAGCCCCCAGAGCCAGTGTCCTCAGATGATTCTTCTGATGATTCAGACATTACAGACCATCCAGAGGCTCCTTTTTCTACTTATGAAGATTCCGATGCTGAAGAATCTATTCCATCTGCCTCTCCACCAGAGGAATTTTCCTTTGGGGAAACCTTACATGCCATGAGAGAGCAATTCCAATGGCAGGGACAAGATTTCTCAGATTCAAGAAAAAGGCTTAGGACCTTTCTACACTTACCGCAACATAGGCCCTTAGCTATACCGCCAGTTCTGCCTGTTGTGGATGATGCATTTAATGATGTTTGCACTGCTCCTGATACTTTACCTCCAGCCCCTGCCAAACCAGATAGGTTTTACAGGGTACCGGACACTCATCACCACCTATACAAGGCCCCACTTGCAGATCCTGAGACTATCTCCCAGGGGCCTAAGGCAGTAGCTTCGACCTCAGCAAAAAACCCTCTCCCTTCTGAAAGGGAATCCAGGTCCTTAGAGAGATGGGGTAAAAAAGTTTATACCTCTGCTACTCTCTCAGCTAGAGCTTTGAACTGTCAGTTTCATATGATCCAATACCAAGAGTTTATGCTTGATCAGTTAACTAAGAAACTGTCCTCTGATGACTCCTTAGATAAGAAATATGTTTTAGAAATGGTGAATAACATTCAGCAGGTTAGTAACCATTCTTTAAAATGTGGCTATGATGCACTGGAGGCTTCATTTAGATCAGCCATGACTGGCACAGTTATAAGAAGGCATGCATGGTTGAAAGAACAGGTCTTGCCGGATCATGTTAAAGCAAAGCTGTTAGATGCTCCTATGGATAAGGCCAGTCTATTTGGTTCTCCTGCTCAGCAAGTAATGAAGAAAATGGAAGAGAAGGCAAAATCTGTACAAACAGTTAAAGATTTCTTACAGGTTCAGCCCCCAAGGTTTAGCAGGAACTGGCCTTCCAAAAATTGGTCCTTTCCAGACTCCTCTAAATCTCAGAGAGGCAGGGATAGACGTTCCAGAGGCAGAAATCAATCCAGAGGAGGTGCCTACAGAGGACGCCAGTGGCAAGGCAATAACCAGTGAGGCACAGACAACAACCACTGCCACTGCAACAGGACAATCACAGTGACTTGGCTCTGACACCGCCTACCAGGGAACAAATAGCAGCACCCTTAGGCGGAAAGTTAGCCTTATTTTCAAAAAATTGGCACTATATCACAAAAGACAAGTGGATTTTGCAGACCATAGACCAAGGCTACAGATTTCACTTCCACACCTTGCCAGTAAAAAGAGGAATGCCAAACCTACCTCCAAATCAGAAAACAGAAGCTCTAAAGCAGATAGCTCAATTAACAAAGATGAGAGCTATGGAAAGAGTACCACCAACAGAACAGGGCAAAGGATTCTACTCCAGACTCTTCCTAGTACCAAGAAAAGAGAAAAGTTGGAGACCTATTCTCGACCTGTCTGCCTTAAACACATTCATCATTGTCCCAAAATTCAAAATGCTGACCCTACAGCAACTTCTTCCCATGCTGGGCAAGGAGTGTTGGCTGGTAACTCTAGATCTCAAGGAGGCATACCTGCACGTCGCCATACGACCAAATTGCAGAAGATACCTCAGATTTCTTGCAGGATCAGAGCATTATCAATTCTCAGAATTGCCCTTTGGCTTATCTACTGCGCCCAGAGTATTCACAAAATGCCTGGCATCAGTAATCGCTCATTGCAGGCTACAGGGAATCCAAATTTATCCATACCTGGACGACTGCCTGGTACAAGCGGACAACAAAAGCAAACTGACAAAAGACTTACAAAGAGTCATTTGCTTACTACAAGCCCTGGGATACACAGTCAATTTAAAAAAGTCAAGACTAATACCATCCCAAACAAAAACATTCTTGGGTGCAGAATTGGACACAGTAAAACAAATGGCATTCCTAACTGCAGAAAAACAAGAACAACTCCCTCATTACTTCTTGGCGTTAACAAGGCAGAACAAACTAACAGCAAGGAAAGTACTGCAGGCCTTGGGCTTCATGGCATCATGCATAATCCTGGTCCCCCATGCCAGATTGCATATGAGAGAACTACAGTGGTACCTAAAGAATTTATGGCCTCAGCACAGGCACAGCTTAGAAACCGAAATACCACTAATCCCATGCCTGAAACAAGAGTTCCTATGGTGGGCTCAAGCATGCCAGTCAAACCCAGGCTTGCCCTTCCACAACTTTCAAGCAAGCCAAACCATCACAACGGACGCCTCAGACCTAGGTTGGGGGGCCCACATGCTGGACAAATGCATACAAGGATTATGGACCCCAGATCAACTGCACCTGCACATAAATCAAAAAGAAATGCTGGCAGTAAAACTAGCAATCCAGAATTTCAGACCATTCCTCAAAGAAGGCCATTTGATGATAAGGACAGACAACACCACAGTCATGTGGTACATCAACAAACAGGGAGGCACTCATTCATACCCCCTATGCCGAATGACTCTGGACCTATGGAATATGGCTCTGAGCTACAACATTCATTTACAGGCAATATTTGTACCGGGAAAAGAAAACATCCTAGCAGACATGTTAAGCAGAACTACCTCGGATGCTCACGAATGGATGCTACACCCGGACATCTTCAAGGCAATCACACAGAAATGGGGAATGCCACAAATAGACCTATTCGCATCCCCACTCAATCACCAGCTCAAGAAATTCTGCACAAGGACATACCACCCACTTGCATGGAAGGTGGACTCTCTATCCTTCAGTTGGAAAGGCCTGACAGCATATGCATTCCCACCTCTTCCTTTGATGCACAGGATACTACTGAAAATCAAAGAGGAGCGTCCAACGATAATTCTGATAGCTCCAAATTGGCCAAGACAACACTGGTATCCATTGCTGAGGAGCATGTCATGGGGGAGAACGTGGACACTACCCCTGATGCCTTTGATGTTAACTCAGAACGACTACAACATCATGCATCCAAATCTAAAAACTCTGCAACTAACTGCCTGGAACATTACATAACAGCAACTAACCCAGATTTATCCCAAAGGGTTAAAGACATTATCCTGAGGCCGCAGACCTTCTACAAGAAGGAACTATGCAGGGAAATGGAAAAGGTTTGTCATTTGGAGCACTGAAAGAGGAAAAGATGTGTCAAAGATAGATATTGCCAACATCCTGGAGTATTTGGCAGAGCTTCTCCATACAGGCCTGTCCTATTCCTCCATCAAGATACATGCATCAGCTATTTCTGCAGAATACAGCTTCGATCCCCCTGTCTTCTCACATCCTCTACTAAGGCAGTTCCTCAGAGGAATCAAGAATGTAAAACCTCCTAGGAAACCACCATTACCAGCATGGGACTTGAACTTTGTGCTAGAAAAATTGACACTCCCTCCATTCGAACCAGCAGCAACAGCAGATATTCAACACCTATCCTGGAAAACTGCTTTCCTACTGGCAATTACTTCAGCAAGAAGGGTTTCGGAACTACAGGCCTTAATGGCAGTACAACCATTCCTAATCTTCCATCAAGATAGAGTATCCATGAGAACTAATCCAACATTTATGCCTAAGGTGGTATCCAGAGTGTCTCTAAACCAGGCAATCCACCTACCTACCTTATTTCCCAATCCACAGAACAGGGGGGAAAGACTGCTGCATACCTTGGATGTACATCGACAGTTGTGCTACTACCTGGACAGAACCAAGGGTAATAGAAAAACTGACCAGCTTCTAGTGGCCTATGCAACAGGAAGGGAAGGAAAAGCAATTTCCAAACAGACAATTTCCAAGTGGATAGGAAATTGCATCAGATTCTGTTACTGCTACCATGGAAAACCAATTCCACAGAACATAAGACCTCACTCTACAAGGGCTACAGCCACTACCACAGCTTTCTTACGAGGAGTGGCAACCAAGGACATTATTGAGGCGGCTACTTGGACCTCCGTGCATACATTTGCCAAGCATTATAACTTACCTCTATACTCTAGATCCCGAGCAGGGTTTGCCACTGCTGTATTGCAAGGGATCCTAACTACACCATAATTCTTCTTCCACCTCCCCTAGTTTGGCTATGGTATTCTACCCATTTGTTATGACTGCAGATGCATCTTTGAAGGACATAGTACAGTTTTGTACCTACCATAAATGTAGATGTCCGAACAGGATAGCATCTGCAGTCAGGATTACCCACCCTCCTTCCCCTCTGTGGTATTTCTAGGGTATTTACCCTCCTAATAGCTAGCTGGGGGGGATCTCTTATGGTGTATTTGTTTGTATATATGTACATACATGCTTATTTTTTGTGTTTGCCTACCTTTTTTTTGGAAACATTGGCATTTACCCAAAATTTAGTTTTCCAAGAGGGCAACTGGCATCTGGGGCAAGAAACACTGAGGAAAATGGCGTCGGCTGATGCCTTTATACCCGAAGACCAGCAGAGATGACGTCGGGTGAAGTGCGACACCAGCCGAGGCCAGACCCAGACTTTGGAATCCGGCCGACCGAAGGGCTGCCTGACGACAGGACAACCCATTTGTTATGACTGCAGATGCTATCCTGTTCGGACATCTACATTTATGGTAGGTACAAAACTGTACTTTTCTAAAAGTGCATTTATATATTTACTGTTTTTATATATATATATATATATATATATATATATATATTTTTGTTCCCCATTTGGGGGGCACCCGACATCTGGGGCAAGAAAAACTGAATAAAATTGTGTTGGCTGCATGTTTTATACCCCTGACGACCTGACGTCATGGAAGAGGAGACAGCAACTGACACAGGACCCAAGACTTTGTTATTCAGGCCGACTAGGGCAACCTGCCAGCATATTACCCAAATGTAATGACTGCAACAGTGAATACACTCGAACATCTACATTTATGGTAAGTGTACACAACTGTACTTTCTAGAGGATGAGCATGTTGAAGCCACACTGGCTTTAGAAACCACTGAAACTTTTTCACATGAAGTTTGGCTAGAGGAAACATCAGAATGGTGGATACCATGAAACCCAGAACTCTCAAACTCCCTGGATGTAATGGAAGACAGAGGAAGAGTGTTAAGGAAAGAAAGTAAAGTGAAGGCCTTTGGAGAGGGCAGTGATGTGAGCACTGGCACAGTCTGAATCCTGCAACCCAGAAAAACATGGTCCTGAGAAGGAGTCAGAGAAGATGTTTTGAAATTTATAGTGAATCCCAGGCTCTGAAGAAGGGATACAGCAAAATGAAGATTTTGCAAAAGGGTCTCTAGAGAGGATGCCTGAATCAACAGGTCGTCCAATTAAGGAAATATTTGGATTATTGCAAATTATTCCTTGAAGTCTGCAAAAGACACGTACAGGAGCAAGGCATTTGGTGAGCATCCTTGTGGCAGTAGAAAGGACAAAGGGTAAAGCAGAGAACTGTAAATGCCAGGAAGCAACAAACACAAAAACTTCCTGAAAGGATGACAGATCGGAATATGGAGGTAAGCATCCTTGAGATCCAGAGACACCATATAGGCCCAAGGGAGCAAGAGAGGAAACAGAATCTGAAGGGACAACATCCGAAAGGAATATACCTTTAGAATAAACTGTTTAGATGAGAGAGGTGTATAACAGCTCTCCAAGTACCCTTGTTTCTGGGTACTAGAAACAGTCGGGAGTAGAACTTTTTCCTCCTTTGGGGCACAGGCATCTCTTGAATAGATTCCTGTGACCAGAGATCTTGAAGAACTGATTGATGGAACCTGAGAATCCTGAGTGATCTGAAGCCAAACCGGAAGAGAAAGAGAAAGGAGATGAGAAAGAAGAATGTGGCTGGGAAGGGACGGATAGTCACACTGTGCCTGGTTTGTCCAGAAAGGATGGCTTTGGAGTCCCTGAAAATTGAGTAGACTTTGCAGGAAGGAGTATGTTTTCCAGTCTTCTTACCTTGAGTAGAAGGATGTGATTGCCTGCAAACAAAGGCAGGCTTAGCAGGGTAGTTTTTCCTGAAATGTAGGCACAGGAGAAGCAAACACGTTTAAGTTCCTCTAAGTCCTTACACTTATCCTGAAGGGAGTTAAACAAACCAGCAGCAGCTTCCTCAAATCCAGAGGGAGCATCCATCAACTTAGCTTTAATATCATGAGGTAGATGTTGAAGTCTAAGCCAAGAATACCTCCTCTTAACTGAACCAAAAACAGCAGCCCTAGAAGAAGCATCCACCACATCATAACTACATTTAGTAGAATGACAAACAAGTTGAGAAGATGTCCCTAGCAAGGAAAGAACAGATGTTTTACTCTGAGACTGAAAAATCAGAAATATGTTGACAGGCCTGAGAAAGAAGAGTCAACACATACGTAGACATACGAGTTTGATAATCAATAGCCCTAAAAGCTAGGGTAGCAGAAGTGTAAACCTTTTTGCCCAGTCTGTCCATAGTTCTGCTGTCCTTGTCAGAAGGCAATAACTTGGGCGAAAGAAGCAATTGAGATGGCTTATCAGAGGCTACAGATACTACCAAAGGGTCAAACAGCAGGACAGTTGTATAAAAAAGAACGATCCTCAGGAACCCTATAAATCCTATCAGGCTTCTTAGCACTGCAACAACTCATTGTACCTTTTATGGATATCAGAGATCTGAGTACAATCCCACTTAAAAAAAAAAAAAAAAAAAAAAGTCCATCTTCCTAGAAAGCATGTCCCCAAAGGAAGTTTCCTCCAAGGAATATCAGGACTAATAGATTCCTACTCTGACCCATAGTCCAAAGGAGAGGGAATGTGAGTAGAATAAGTTAGGGATTCTTCAGCAGAATATGACTCATCCTCAGAAGAATCCTGGTCTGTAGGCCTTTTAAGGCGTGCAGAGGACCAAGAAGGAGCAGAAATTGAAACCCCATGAGGAGGCTTTAAGGACATTAAGGCAGAAAATAACCCGAGTAAAAGCCTGCCACTCACTTTGTGGATCCCTACAAGCAGAAAATACATGTTTAATTTTTTGTTTCTTTTTTAAGGGAACATCCTGAGAAAACTCAGATCCAGGATGACAGTCGAGAACAGTAGCAGGAACTTCTTCCCCAACTAGAAACTGAGACACTCCCCTTGGCCCCTCAGAAAAAATCAACCGTGGTTCCCACGAAACGTCCGAGATGGACACCTGCAAAGCATCTTAGAATGTGCTGCCAGCCGGATCCTCACCAGCCTCCAATACGGTCGTGGCAGAGAAATCTAACAACACAGCCAGGCAATCCTCCAGGGTCATAACCTCAGGAGAAACACCTTGCAGAGGCTGGACAGTGGAAGATTTCTGGTCATACCTTTTTCACCTTCTTCTTCCCTAACGGCTGACCCTTTGTGTGGGAAATTCTTTCCATAGTATCTGTAGCGAGTAACCTAACACACTGGTTCTCAAGATATAAGAAAAGGGAGAGTGTCTACTGGGAAGGGTTTTCTGAACAAACGCCTGACAAATAGAACAAGACCTATGGTCGGAGAAGCACCTAAACAAAAAAGACACTGATCGTGGCAGTCTATGGGGAGTCTGTTTCCCACATTGTTATATACCCTTTCTGGATGACATTAACTTCAAGGAACACCAAAAACAAGAAAAAACAAAACCCCCAATGGGGCACTTGCAAAAGCAACAAACAGTCATAAGAAGTCCCTGAAGAACAAAAATGCTTTCAACTGGCAGAAAATGGACGCAGGTAAACAGAACGATGGTGTAAAAGATATATTCAGACTGGCAGCATAGAAGCTCTGTTTTTGCTAAGCCTGAACATCACCTTTATGCCTTATGTTACACAGTATGGTGACATTTGGCATACCTTTCAAATTCAGAAGTCTTTGGAAGACTGGATGGATGTCGGGTTTTCACAGTAGGGAATCCCATATAGTTAAGAATACTGCAGCAATGAATGTAAGGCCATCTGATGAGATTTCTTATTTTGCTATCCTTAATTCAGCATAGTATTTTCTGTCATCTCCATGATCTGGAGTCTGCATGCATTCCACCAGCAAATGTCATGGCATCACATGTTCTTCTAGAAGAGTACTTAGCCCTTGCACCCTTTAATTTATTTCCACTGTTTGCAAATATTGGCTGTGGACCATAACATTTGTCCTTTAATTTCCCAAGTTCAGTGCCTAAAAAGTTTCCCCTGCACTTGCCATTTTATGAGCCTGGACACACCATGGTGCAATCTGTACTGCTCTGTGCAGGTTCTTCAATCCAGTCACCTGCAGACAAAAAAAGGAAAAAACTTGAGGCTTACATCAATTTTGTGAAGATGAAAGCAGTTGAAGGTAGCCAGTACAAAGACCAATGATGGGAAGGTGCCACAGCAGCATGAAATACTGAAGGAACTGTAGATGTTGATTGTATTTGGTGTTGCAGTTTTGAGAATTCTTGCCTGTAGAGACTCCGCGGTTGGTCTGAATACCAGAGAATTTCATCATTCCCTCAGCTGGTAGGTGCCTTCCCATCCTAATGTTAGTGCTAAAAAGGAGTCGTCCAGCAGCGTATTCACTCAAGTTTAGTAGCATTGTTAGTGTGTCAGGCTTGAGACCAGGTGAGTTTTGTTAAGTAACCTATTGTGGATCATTACTTTCTTTTTGGTATTGTTGATTAATGCCAGTTAATATGAATAACAGTTTTCCACAATGGAGGCAAAGTCCACACAGAGACAGTAATTCTTACTGTCTTTATAGACCCAGACCATGATGCCTCTAACTGCCAGTACTGTGCCTACTTTAACAACAGGACTGTTAAACATAGGACCCAACTCACTTAGTAGATGTCTTAAGAATGGTAGTCCTAGGCCACTGCATAGTATGGTGTCCACTGATTCATAAGTCAACTTCCCGAGAAAATACAAAGAAAAGCATTTAAAGAAGAAGGAAGTCAGGCTGACAACATCCCCATTGTGTCTGATTCCCCAATACGGCTCAAGGTGATTGACACAGGTGAGCCGCTTTTGCAGTCCCCTGTATTGATGACTAGTGGTCCTGTGTTCTCTGGCAAGAACCCTGTCCATATCCTTGATATCTGAAGCCAGACTGGAGTCTGGTTTGGAGCCTCATTGACGCACGGGTCCTGATTGTGAAAGCAGAGGGTGAAATCTCTGTGCTTATGTAAAGGGAAGAGATCCCCAAAGATTGGATTAAGGTTGTGGTCACCCAGCAGCATCCCAAGGCCTTGCTGTCTGTCAGACCCAAGCAGAATCCACCCAAACCAAGTGCTAATATGTTACCCCAGCCTACACTGCAGTGTCACCTGCTACATCATTCCAGGACTCTCCATAGAAGAAATACAGACAGCCCTCCCTGGAAAAGAAACCTGTGCCTTGACTCTCCTCTGAGAAAAGGAAAAGGGATATCTTCCGTCAGAGGGACTCTAGATTCCACTAATTTTGATGAGGAGGAGCTGGCTTATGTGGCACACTTACCTTCCCAGCAATACTTTGATTCCAATTCAGAAGACACCATGTCCTCGGCTTCATCTTCTGAAGACCTTTTTTTGGCGTTACCCTCCACAACATGAAGGAGTCCTTCAACTGGAAGTCTGGTGAGTTCTGTCAGATGTAGACCAGGTGTAGACAATTTCTGAGACTGCCTGAACCTAGACCCCCTAGTGATTCCACCAGCCCATGTTGTACTGAGTGGATGATGTATTCTCCGACATATCCTTGCAACCTGATACTCCCACCCTCTTTCCTACAAAACCAGAACACATCTATAGGGTGTTGAGTCCCAGAAGCAACTTTATAAGAATCTAGTGGTGGACCCAGCTTTGGTGTCTCTGGAGTTCCCTTAGGGATCCCTAGGGCCTGCATCCCAGAACTCCTTGCCAGATGATCAGGAAAAGTAGAATCTTATACCAGTTTGGCAAGAGCGCGTACAGATCACCTATCCTGGCATCAGAGCTCTTAACAGCCAGTTTCACATATTCAAATACTTTGAGTCAGTACAAAAATAGATTAAATCTAAGGCAGATGGGATCCAAGATAAGAGCCTCAGGAAGGACGTTAATGTCTTTTGCAATGTTACTGTCCAGGTGTCCCGACACCTCAAATGCACCTGTGGTGCCTTAGATTCATCCTGTAGGGCAACTGTCAAGGGATCTGCTACTCGTAGACATGTTTGGCTGAGGAACAAACCTCTGTGAGACCATGTTAGAGCAGAGCTCTTTAATGCACCCCTGGACGAGAGTTTTTCTTTGAACCCACAGTGGAGAAATTGTTTCAGAGGCAATGAAAGGGGAAAAACTATGAATCCAGTCAAGGAATTCTATCCCCCCATAGATAGAGTAGGAATTATTCCAATAAGTATTGGTCCTTCAGCCCCCAAGCAAAAAAAAGGCTGAGCCTCCAGCAGTGAAAAAGGCCAAGTACCGTAGGATGTGACAACACAATTCTCAACTGAGATTTGGGGATGGGGGCTAAAGACTCATTATCATCCAAAGTACCCCCCCCCTCAGACTCCCCACCAAATCCCTCTCCCAACCCCATTTGGCATACTGGGGGGGGGGGGGCTTGACATATTCTCTTCAGTCTATGAACAAATCACCTGGGACAAATGGATAGTCAAAACTATAAGAAAAGGCTATTTCTTGCAACTTTGAAGGATTCTGCCATTCTTGGGAATCGCCTTAGTCCCAAAGCAGCAGAGACATCTGACTCCCTCTCAGACAGAGGGCCTGTTACAACAAGGGTCTGTTCTCTGGTTCAATTCTCAGCTGAGGTGCCTTCTGTACAGAGTCTACATGTCCTCCCTTTTTTGTGTGGGTTTCCTCCGTGTCCACTAGTTTCCTCCCACATTCCAAAGACATGCGTCTGGAGTGTTTCTCCCTGGGCCTCCACTGAAAATGGGCTCTGTCCCAGTTGGACTTTCCTGCTAAACAAACGTTAAATAAACAAACTTATTCCCCTGGGAGACAGACAAGTACAGGGTTCTATTCAGGCTCTTCCATGTGCCAAGAAAGGAAGGGTTATGGTGACCCATCCTAGACCTTTCAAAACTAAGCAAATTCTTAGTGGTCCCTGAATTCAGGATGTTTACTCTTCAAAAATGACCTCTCATTATGCCAGGGACATAGTGAGTATGAACCTGAAGGCTGCCTACCTTCACATCCCCATTGCACAATTTCAGGGATGGGGGATCCTGCTTCAGTTCTGTGCATTACTATTTGGCTCATCTATCCAGAGTCTTTACAGAATGCTTGACAGCAGTAATTGCCTTTTGTAGGACCAAAGGGATTCGTATCTACTCTTATCTAGATGACTGTCTGATACAGGCAGCCTCAACAGAAGAGCTCCACAGAGCCATGCAATCAACTATGGACTTTTAAAAGGTGGGCTTCATCTGGAATGTCCAGCAGTCACAGCTATGCCCCACTACCCAAGTTACCTTTCTGGGGGCAGCTCTAGACTAACTCCAATAAAAAAACTTTCTTCCTCAGGACAAAATCCTCTTTGTCAGGCTGTTTCGGAGGCATTCACAGTCAGAATGCCATCACAGTCTGGGATTTTCTCAGACTACTAGGATACATGGCATTATGTATTCTGATTGTACCCATGGCCAAGATGCACATGACAAAGCCACAGTGCTGCCTAAAAACTGCAAGTCTCAGCATCAGCATTCTCTGGAGATCACCATTCCCCTTCTTCCTTGCTTAGAAAAAGAGATCTTTTGATAGGAAGAGAGCTGCATGACCAACCTGAGAGTCTCCTTTAGGATCCAGGAAGCCATGTAGGTCCTAACTATGGACTGCTCAGATTTGACTTGTCTTGAGTGACAAGGGACATGAAACATGGGACAGGAATATGTCAAATCAGCATATAAACATAAAAGATATAATGATGGTCATTCCAGCCACATAAGCCTTCAAAGACAAATTGAGACCAGTACCCGTCAAAAGCTTAACACCACAGTTATGTGATATGACAAACAAAGGGGTATTCACTCTTAACCTCTGTACAGACTGGCTATGTCTGTTGCCAATAGCGTCTTACATCCTAGGACAAGAGAACCTTTTGTCAGTTTGAGCAGATCTCTTTCTTAGACCCCAATGAGTGGATGTTGAAGAGAGAAATCTTTCTAAACATAGCCCACCTGTGGGGTGTGGCAGAAGTAGATTTTTTTTTGTGTACTCAAAGCAGGCTAGTCATAAATTTGTGCTTTGTGAGTCTTCAGAGGGAAATGTGGAGGACAGATGTTGTTTTTTTGTTCAGCTGGGTAGGCTTTTTCCTTTATGCCATACATCCATTACTCTTGGTGGTACTACAGAAAAAAGGGAAGATGGGTCAAAGATGGTTGTGATCACACCATTCTGGTTTTTCCCCCCTGCTGTCACTCAGAGGGAAAAGAATCAGAACATGACAAGTTGGATGATGTGGTTTTAGTTCCTTCTAGACATACTTTTTCTGAGAACATGATTTCCATTCTCAAAGAATTTAGAAAACTGAGTGCCAGGACATCACGTCTTTTAAGAGGAAATTGTTTTCTGTCTGGTGCAAAACTTAAGGCGTATTATCCAAACTGGTCACATTAATTCAGGTCCTGCAATGCCTGCTTCTAGTATAAGGAAGGGTTGCTTACTCTTCAATTAAGGTACATGCTTCTGCTATCTCTGAATACCTGCATGGAGTGCCTTTTCCTTCTTACTGTCATCCTCACATGATGCAGTTCTTTAGGGGATCTTACACCTTAGGTCCATACAGGAGGCACCATTATACCATCATGGATTTCATCTTTGCATTAAAAAGCTCAGCCTACCTCCTTTTGAGTCAGCCATCTCAGTTTCCTTCAAAATGCTTACTTGGACAATCACCCTTTTGCTTGCCTTGACTTCAGTCAGGCATATCTTTGAACTACACGTCCTTATGTGCAAAGAGCCTTTCCTTATCTTGCACACAGACAGAGTCACCTTTAGGACTTATCCTACCTTTATGCCCAAAGTTGTTTCAGAGATTTCTCTTAATCAAGCCATTCATCTGCCAATCTTTTTCCCAAATTTCCAAAACAAGGATTAGAGAATCCTGAACTCCCTGGATGTTCAGAGGCAGTTTAGATTCTACCTTCACTGAAACCTGTTTCTTAACAGGATGTTCCCACTTCTGATGTAATTTGCAGAAGCCAAGGAAAGGAGATCAGTGGGAAAGCAGACCATCTCCAAATTGAGAGCCAGTTGTATTTCCATTTATTACTCCCAGCATGGAAAACGGATAGTACTACAAAGGTTTACTCTACAAGGGCGAAGGCAACAACCATAGGCTTCAACTCAGTCCATCCTGGAAGCAGGAACTGTCATCTTCACAAAGTAATGCAACCTTGGGCTTTCTCTAGGGCATGAGACAGTTTGGCACTAATGTCTTACAAACCAGCCCTGTTAATTTGGCTTAGTCTTCCCAAGACTTAGAAATGCAACAGTGGCTATAATGAGACTAGAATAGTTGTAGTTACTTACCATAATTTTGGATGATGGAGTGCATCACTGTTGCAGTAAATCCTTCCTTACCCTTCTCTTTTCTTACCTGGAGTTGGGGGATGTGTACCATCCCTAAATCTAGCTATGTCCTTCTCCTCCTAGTCACAGTTGTTGGTAGGGTTGTGATCGTGTTTTTCTAAGTCACCGGGCCAAGAAAGATCTGAATATAGCACCAGTGGATGACTTCTTTATACCACTAATGTCCTGACATCAGGCTGTTAGGACATCCACTTCCTGGGTTGCTGAAATTCTCTGGAATTCAGGCTGACCACTGGCTTCCTGCAGGTAGGAATTTCCAAGACTCTGTACTGCAACAGTGATCTCCTGGAAAATCTATAGTTGGCGTAAGTACCTAAAACAACTGTACTATGAGATATTTTCACCACCTTTTTCAAGAGGCAACATATGGGGCAAACTAGCATTCTGTGCATTTCACTGCCCCCCATTGACTAAAGAGGGGTGTATCTTACATCTGTCTTAAGTCAACAACATAATGGCTGTGATAATGTGAAGTATTGCCATCTGTGCCAGAGAGAATAGGACAGTGAATGTATAGCATATGTCAGCATAGTTAGCTGGAGATTTGTAAATAATTTTGTGTCGTTTGACTATCATACTGACTTGTACAGATGCTTGTGTTAAAAATGTATCAACAGTGTTGTTATAACTGATTTAAATGTATATGTTTAAGCAAATAATTCTGAAAGGGGAGAGTAGAAGTTTTTGAAATTGTTCTATAATTTTCAAATACTGCAACAGGTCTTAGCAAAGCTGTAAATGTGTATTGTACCAGAGTCAGGTGATCAAATGTGATGTCATTCCATAACCAGCACTGAGAGGATGGAACTCTCACAGCAGTTTGTTTTGTTTTCTTTTGAACCCGATATAAAGTTCTGTAACAGTTATCACAGTCAGTCAGTTCAGTTGTTAGATGCTCATCACCTTGCCTTGTGAAAGTAAGCATCTATTCTTGCCTTGCTGTATTAATTAAGTTAGCTAGGAAACGGTTGTTATTTAGACAGTCAAGAAAGTACAGTGAGATTAGTTAAGTAGTGTTTTTCGGCATCTGCTTGAATCTGTCCAGCTGCGTTATTTTTATTTCTCCTGTGATTGAAACTCTGCTGTTTACTGTTCTTGGATATTTAGTATTCTCATGTTTTCTGTTTTATTATTAAATATTTTATACCTTTCATTGTGGCTGGTCTTTTAGACAATACTTTTAACATCTTGAGAGTACTTGTGCTTACACTTGATCACTTCAAAAAGCCTGGCTGCTTTGGTTACACTCTACCATTTATATTAGTATTGATTGTGCTCACTATAATTGGATAACCTTGTAAGAGCCTGAGAGTAGTTGACTGGTGGCAGCATGTTCACCTTGTACTCTGAGCAGAAGGGGTACAGCTAGTAAGTCTTTGCCAGCCTTTCCCAGGAGTGAGTGTGAGTGTCTGTGTCTATGTGAGAAAATCAAATACCCAAGTGTGGGTATGTCAGTTACATGGAACTGAGACACAGTGCTCCAAAGTGAGTGTTGTTTGGGATCTGGAGAGAGTCCAGTCCCAGGTCTGGAGCTTGTTCCATGTGTCCACTTGGGGGGAATTGTACTTGATGTAGAGAGCTGCATTTGAAAATACTGTGTAAATCCATTCCTGTTTTTAGTGTTCATCTCTCAACAGTGTCAGCAGTGAGGATGGAGGCTCGCTGATTATTGGTCCGGGGTAGAAGGCCCATCACAATGCCCTTGAGAGAGGCATCCCTGGAAGGCAGTTTGTGAGGTGCATCTCAAGGTATTTATATCAGCTTCCCTGTAGCTTAGGATTTACATCAGAATGGCACCTGTCTTGCTTTTGTGGAGTAGTCTCCAAAGCCCATTGGCACTTGATGGCTACCCTTAGAATCAAAGTATTTTCACCCCCCCCCCCAAGTCTAGCATGACTCATAGACCAAGATACACTACCTACAAGACCCAAAGGCAGCCCCAGACATTATATTTTTCACCAGCTCTTTGAAGTTTAGTTACATCTTCTCTCTGGTGTGGGATTGCACCACATCTAGGCCAGGCATTCCATTGACCTCTCCTGTCCCATTGCTGTTTTTTCCTAGGTTACTAGGCACTGTTACATTGCAAACACACACCTGTTCATTTAGAAGGTAGATTGTCAGTCTCCACAGAGTCCTAAGAGGGTGTCTTTGAGGGGCTGGAGGTTTTTATCTTTAAGATAGATAAGGATCATGAGTTTTCTTCTCCAAAGAGCTCTCTGTAGACGAAATCTTGGAGACAATCTGTGGCTGATGTAGATGTCCTTCCTTAGATCACAGTTGCAGTGTTCCTAACTGTTGAGTTATTTCACCAAATAACCCAGACGTCCAGCCAGAGTACCAAAGTCAAAACCTTCCACATAGCTGTATGTACAATGTATGACCTAAGCCTGTGGATGTATAGGCCTGTATAGGCCCTAGGGCTGATAGCCTAGTACCAACCTATGAACCTATATCACAATGAACAGAACATACTGGAAAGATAAGTTCCTGACCCAGAGACTCCCCATACTCTGCTTTAAAACTTCAGCTTGGCAAGCTAAGAACTTGGTTATATTCAACTGGACGTATAAGAGAATTTAAGTACCTTTTTATGCACTTTTACTTTTAAAAAATACAGTATTTAAATTGATTTAAACTGTGTATGAAGGAGTGTTGAAGGAATTTTTAACTGGTTATTCTGCTCTTCAGTTATTCCCACCCACCCGTCCTGTTTTTGTTTTGGTGTTAATCTTAGTGGCATTGAAACTGCCCGCCCCTCAGCCTGCCTCTGGGCCCATCTCATTTGCTCACTCAACTGAGTGCAGTGAGATCATATTCTGATTTCAGGCACTCCTACTGTGTACAAAGAGAGCATCTGGGAAATAGAAAAAAAAAAAATTAAGCTTATTTCCTGCCTTTCTTGTTAAGTGGTACAGACTATTTGTAGGCTTCTGAGCCCCAAGCCCTTCTGTGTTTGAGGGAAGCCTTCTAGCTTGTTTTTTTTTCTTGTAACTAGCCAGTTTTCTAGTTTCAGCACTCAAATCTGTTTCTTTGATCTCAGCACTTGTTCAGAAAAAAAAAAAAAAAAAAAAAAAATTTCATCTGCTTTTACTGTACTTGTGTTTTACCTACTTCTTTTTACTTTTGCATCATCTTAAAATACTCAATTGTATTTATTACTGCTTGGTGTAACTCATTCTAAGCCTTTTGGTTTAAACACTTGGGCTTCGGACCAGTTAGTTGTTTTGCACTGAGAGGTTTGTGGTCTGCACTGTTGTGGCAGAACAGGTAGCTTACATCCTTCTAGGTTGAGAACTGCTGATTGAGGGCTCAGTGTCTGTTATTCTAAAAGTGTATTAATTCTGGTTTAAGCACTTGGGCTTTCAAGCCAGTTATTTTACATTAAGAGGGTTCGTGGTCTGCACTCTTGTGGGAGGAGAGGCTGGACTCTGCCCTTCTGAGCTGGGAATTTCTGGTTAAAGGCTTATAGTGCATGCATATCTGAACTGTTTCTTACTGAAGTTGGTGCGCCTTGTTTGCTGTGGCATAGACTGGATTCGGGCCTGCTGGATCTAGCTTTGTTTGTGTAACTTGAGCACTAATCCAGACATTCTCTAAAGTATTCAATGGTATTTATTACTGCTTGGTTGTAACTTGATTAAAGTGTAGCTATCATTCAAGTCTTTTGGATTAAGCACTTGGGCTTCAGACCAGTTGTTTTACATTAGGAAGGTTTGTGGCAAGCACTGTGGTGGCAGGACAGGTAGCTTTCATCCTTCTAAGTTGGGAACTGCTGATTGAGAGCCCAGTGTCCAAGTGTATTAGTTCTGGTTTAGGCACTTGGGCTTCAGGCCAGTTATTTTACATTAAGAAGGTTCGTGGACTGCACTCTTGTGGGAGAAGAGGCTGGACTCTGCCCTTCTGAGCTGGGAATTTTCTGGTTAAAGGTTTATAGTGCCTGAATATTTGAACTGTATCTTACTGAAATTGGTTCACCTTGTTTGCTCTATCATAGACTAGATCCAGGCCTACTGAATCTAGCTTTGTTTATATACTTGTTGTTTGTTTGCTTGTTATTTCCCTGGAAGCTAATTCACCTAATACGCAACTTCTCAGCGCTTCTGTGGATCACTAGTGATATCTGCATTGCTTACTGTACTTATTTCCTTGTTTCACTTGAAAGAAAGTTACTGTTTGTCGCTTTTGCATTTAGTTACTTGTATCACATTGCACTCAAGTTACCTGGCACTTGCTCACTAAAGCAATTATATAAGTCAGCACTAAAAATTAAAAGCACTACACCCTCACTCCCCACTGGCCCTTGTTTTCAATTAAGGATTTCCCAATATTATTCTAGCATGTCCAAAGGTCAGTTGTCAATCTCCTCTCCGGTCCAGCTGGTGAATCTGGGAATCTTGAGGCAATGTTATAACTGCCTCATGTACACAGACAACCCTCTCCTCCTCCCACATAACACAAATACTTGAGAGATGCAGCTATTTAGCCAAACTGGAGGCTGAGCTCTCTCAACTCAGGACTGGCAAGACCAGACAGGAGGAGAAGGCAACTACACACACCACAAAACCAGCCTCACATAATGCTACCACTCCACTGAATCAAACACATAAACACACAAAGACATACTCGGAGGCTCTGAGTAAAATTTACCTAAACAGCAGAGGCCTCCAAAGCAGACACCCAAACAACTGCTACCTCAAGACACCCCACAAGCAACACATAAACCACAAAAGCAGTGTGCAAAGCAGTCACAGCCCTTAAGGCCAAATACAACACCAAACATACTTGTCATAGGTGACTCCATAGTCAGACACACTGACGTCCCACTCACCAGGCTGAACAAGGAGAGGGTCACAGTAAGCTGCCTATCGGGCGCTAGAATCCGCCACATAACACAAGCACTGGTCACTCCACAGCAAGTACAAATATGACACAGTCATTGTCCATGCTGGTGTGAACGACCTGAGACGCACCTCCCTGGACTGCATGAAAAGAGACATAGAGGAGCTCTCTGATTATGTAGCCCAGGCAGGTATGACCCTAACCCTGAGCAGTATCCTTCCTTCACCAAGAATGATGCCACAATATAGAGACAAGATGATCAGCTTTAACAATTGGCTTAATGTCTGGTGTCATTCAAAGGGGATCCAGTGTCTGTCTGCCTGGGATGACATGCTTGACAAGCCACGCTGCTTCGCAAGGGACGGCTTGCACCTGTCACCCCTGGGATTCCGGATATTGGCTAAGGCTCTTGCCACCCCCATAGTGCCTTTTTTAGGCAAGGCTCAAATTCTAAACCTACCACCCTAGAAAACAAAAATGGGAAGAAATTGAGGGTAATGCTGCTCAATGCCAGAAGTCTAAATCTCAAAATTCACGCACTCGAGGCCCTTCTCAGCATGGAGAACATCGATGTCTGTGCTGTAACTGAAACCTGGTTCAAGGCTCCTGAGAGCACCCCGGCACTATTAGGTTTTACCTCATATCATGCGTTCTGGCCCCAAAACCCGGACCACTCCACAAAAGGAGGGGGTGTATCCATATTCATAAAGGATACTCACACCTCCAGGTTGGTGGCAACGCATGAAGCTTCGGAAACCATCCAGGTGCAACTAACAATAGGCAAAACTGCTCTACAAATTGTAGCATGCTACAGACCACCTTCTCAAACTCAGGAACCCCACACAGCCTTCCTGAAGACACTGGAGGGTATAAATGTATCTCCAAACACCATCATATTGGGTGACTTCAACTACCCGAATATAGACTGGGAACATTACTCAAGCCCTAACTTTCTAGCCCAACGGTTCCTGGAGTTCATAAATTCAAATGCCATGGAACAGCTAGTCACTGTTCCCACGAGAGGAGAAAATATACTAGATCTCATTGTCACAAACATGGGGACAAAATGCTCCACACCGGAAGTATATCCCTCATTGGTGAGATCTGATCATAAACTAATCTCACTGGAAATCCACATCCCGCCCCCACCCCAAACAAAAAAGACCATAGTGAAGAACTTCTCTAAAGCAAACTTCACTCTACTCAAGACTGGTGTGGTATCCTTCAAGGCCCCTGAGTCAGAGGAAACCACAACCCAAGCTGCGGAAGCCCTTACAAATGCCTTCTATGAACACCTCCAGGACTGCATGGATCAGGCAATCCCAAATAAAACCAAGACTCTTTCCACAAAGGGCAAACGTCCAGTCTGGTGGACCCCAGCCATTAACAAACTTTACAATAAGAGGAGAAAGCTATTACATGATAGAACAAAATCCATAAAAGGGAAGTCACCCCTGATCATTATTAGTAAAAATTACGAGCACTCATAAAATCAACTAAGGCCAATTTTGAGAGAAAAATTGCCATGGATTCAAAGGACAATCATAAGGCCTTTTTCAGCTATGTTAGGAACCTGGGTGGAAACTCACAGATATGCTCAGAATTAGTCCAAAATGATACAAAAATCACTGAACCCACAGACATTGCCAACATACTGGCAGACAGGTTCAGTGCAAACTTCACCCCCTCTCCCCTAAAGGAGAGATAACTATCCCAGCCGAGTGTAGCCTCCCGGACATCTCAAATGCGCAGGTGAAAGCTGCTCTCTCTAAAGCTAAAAACACAGCATCAATGGGACCGGATGGTGTCCCCGGCTGTGTGCTACACGAGCTAAATGAGGAATTAAACCCGCACATAAGGCAGCTGTTTAATCTCAGCCTTACCACAGGATACGTGCCCAAGGAGTGGCGTACGGCAACTGTGGTCCCACTCCACAAGGGTGGCGCCTCTACGGACCCTGGTAATTACCGCCCCATAAGCTTAACAAGTCTAGTCTGCAAAGCTATGGAGAGGATCATAATGGAGCTCATAAACAAAGATATAGGGGACTTGCAGACATTGGACCCGACCCAGTTTGGCTTTGTCAAGGGAAGATCATGCCTTTTGAACTTGGTCGACTTCTTCGAAATAGTCACCAAGGCCATTGATGAGGGAAAGGCAGTCCATGCAGCCTACCTTGACCTTGCAAAGGCTTTCGACACAATACCCCACTCGGGTATTGTAGAAAAACTTACCAGCTTAAATGTAAACCCATATGTCACAAGATGGGTTGCAAACTGGCTTAAGGACAGAACCCACAGGGTTAGAGTTGCTGGCGCTGTGTCAGACTCCAAGCCGGTCACAAGTGGTGTCCCACAGGGCTCGGTCCTTGGCCCCTATTGTTTGGCATCTACTTCTCAGAAGTACAGGCCAACATGGGAGGACTTTGGCTGACAAAGTTTGCAGATGACTGCAAACTGGGCCATAGTGGAAAGTGCATCGGACACTGATATCCTTCAGAAGGGACTCACGGAAACAGATAGCTGGTGCCAGAGCCATGGCCTGAAGTTAAACGCCAAAAATGTATAGTCATACCCTTCGGGAAAAACAAGGTAACCCCAAGCTACCATATAGGTGGCAATCCACTAAGCACAGAAGAGGTTATCAGGGACCTGGGGACCCAGGTTGACAGTGGCCTTTCTTTTGACACTCACATTGCTAAAGTGGTTAGAAAGACCTTCTACATTGCCCACCTGATCATGAAGGGATTCACATCCAGATCTAGTGAGGTCATTGTTCCCCTGTACTCTTCACTTATCAGACCAATGATCGAGTACAATGCCCCATTCGGGATGTATCTCACCCGACATCTGCAGCAATTGGAGAGACCCCAAAAGTTCCTCACCAAAAGGATAAAGGGACTCCAAAATCTGTCATATGCTGCCAGATTGAAGAAACTCCAGCTCTATTCAGTCGCATACCGTCTGCTCAGAGGTGACATGTGCCTGACATACAAGGCCATGTCCAACCCGGAATTAATGGACATGCTCCACCTCAAAAATCCAAATCCACCAAAACCACTAGAGCAAGCGACTTAAACCTTAGCACGGATATAAATAGGACGTGCTGGAGGGATAGATTTATCACTCAGAGACTCCCTATGCTGTGGAATAAAATCCCGGTCCATGTGAGGCAGAGCACCTCGCTGACTCTGTTCAAGAGAAATCTAGACCTGTGGATGGGAGATCGTAGGTTTACCCCGGGAATCATCTCTGGGTCACTGCTGGACAGAGGCACAACAAACTAATGGGCACAGTATTTTTTCATATAAGGGGTGGCGTAAGCCACAATAATTTGGGCTAGGCTTATAAATGCCTTAGGGCAGATAGCCTAGTATAAACCTATGAACCTATGAACCTATGAACCATACATATCAAGCAGAGCGCCTCCTTGGCAGTTGGATGGGAGATGGGAAATTCACCCCGGGATCACGTCAGTCGCCCTGCTAGACAGGTGTCCAGGGAAGTAAATATTGCGAGAAGAAATATCCAGGGAATTGTTATGACTAGGCTTATATAGGCCCTAGGGCTGATAGCCTAGTACCAACCTATGGACCTATATCACATAAGCAGATGTATAAACGTAAGAAACTCAGACTCTCTCACTACTAGTCCACTGAAGTTCTTGCACCTGTTGGTCTGTTAAGCATGTGCATGTTTTTCCTTAAATGGTTCAGACATGTCCTGTTGGGGAACCTTCCATGTTTTTTCTTAAATGCTTTGGTGTTTGCAATTCTATAACGTCAGCTGGGATGGGAAAGTGCAATTGTGGTATGCAAATTCCATACAAAGGTCTCCACTCCCAGTGACTGTCCTGTTTGGGTGCAGAGCACAATTATAAAAATTGCAGTATTCACCAGTCCTTTCTACCTAAAACCTTGCATCCTCCACTTTTATCTCTTGACACTTACTTTGAGACCCAACACTTTAATCCGCACTTCTTCCACCCCCCCCCCAACATCCCACTTATTTGGGATAAAAAATTCAAGAGGCCTAGACCCTTTCATTATGACTACCCAGTCAAACTTAGGCATACCCACTGAGTTTTCAGAACCTGCAGTACATCCAACAGCTTCTCTGACTCGAGCTGTCATGACCCTGCTTGGAAGTTGGCATAGTACATTATTCACTTACATCTAAAACAACTGATCTTACCATTGCTGCTGAGAAGGGGGAACCCTGTCAAATGATTTCAGAAGAATCCAAAGGTATTCTGCAGCTGTTAGTGAGAGAAGAAATACCTTTATTATTAATTGAGGTACATCAGGGGTTGTAACTGCCATGCCTTGTTAAAGTGGATGTCACTCCAAAAAGGAAAAAACAAAAAAAAAAATGTTTACCCACCTCAGACATCCCAGGAAAGGGAGGTGGATTTTCCCAAGGCCTGTTTAAGGCCATCATGGCAGTCAAACAGCCATCCTTTGTCTTTTCTGTCCCTACTCCAGAAACCCCTCATGAGACATCTGGATTCATCCTCATAGGATGACAAGGCAGAGTCTGAGTCTAATGAACATTCTTTGGCCTACTTTCCCTAGGCCAAGTGGCCTCTGTTGATGAGGACTCCCTGTAGAGGAATCTTCTTTTTGAGAAACCATTTCTAACGTGATACATTTTTTGAGTGGGAATCCAGACACATTTCTGATGTGTAAAAAGGTATTATAACTTGATAGAGATTGGCACCCCATCATCTGCTCCAGTTCTTTCTGTCCAAGTGGCCTTTCTAGATGCCATTGCCTCCACTTCCTCTCCTCCTGATTCTCAGCCATCAACATCTAAAAGGTCTGACAGATGTTACAGAGGGCCCGAAGATCTAAAGTTTTTGTACAAGAAACCTTTGGCACATACTTCTGCTTTTCCATTTCTGCAGTTAAGCCTTCAAAACTCCTACCTGCTGCTAATGCCCTTCCCTCTGATAAAGATAATAGAGCAGTAGATAGACTTGGAAAAAAGATGTATACCTCTTCCACTTTGGCTTTCAGAGCTGTGAACCATCAGACTCAAATGAATAAATATCGATTGCCTAGTTTGGGTAATTTCAATAAAACCTTGGCCTCTGTGGAAGGGTCAGACATTAAGCAACAGGCCACGTCTGTGGTGGCTCTGTCTTCACAGGTTGCTAGATATAGCATCAGATGCAGTTGTGATGCAGTTGAAGCCTCCTCCAGAGCAACTGCTATTGGTTCTGTCATTAGAAGGTGCACATAACTTCAATCTTGTTCATTACCTGAAGACGTCAAAGCCAAGCTACTAGATTTTCCTGTGAATAAGGATCTTTTATTTGACCATGATGCAGTCAGCTTAATTTAAACTTTGCAAGAACAATGGAAAATTATGTGGGATTGCAGACAACTTTTCCTCACTTCTTTCCCCAGATTTCAAATACATTACCCAGCAAAACCCACCTTCTTTGCTCACAGGGAGCTCAGACCCTCACGTAAGGCCAACAGAAATACTTAGGACCAGACATGGACTCCAAATATGGGAGGCCTCCCAACCCAGACAAACCAGCTTGACAACTCCCCCTCGATCCATCCCCTCCATCTGTCAGAAAGACTCACCCCATCTTTAACAAATTGGCAGTTCATAACCACAGAGAAATGGGTTCTCCATCATTCATCAGGGCTGCAGAATGACATGGAAGGAAATCTCTCCACTCAAATGCATTCCTTCTCACCCTTTCATTCAGGTAAAGCTCCTATCCTCTATCAGAGTAATGTGTACCAACATAGGGCACAGCAGTAATCTATCAGCACCAATCAGTGAATCAAGTTGTTCTTGGATTGCTCTTAACATTTCAGCTTTTGTAGTGTAAAGAGGAAGTTTGTTGCAAATAATCAGAAATATTTGAGAGAAAAGTGTATTGTTTTCCTTTCCTTAAAGGATGGTATGTTGAATTTTAATTTTAAGCTTTTATCTCTGATAGGTATATGAAATATAACAAGAGCCTAATTTGTTTGCAATGCATTGCATGAAAGAAAGACAAAGTTTTCCCCTTATGTGCCAGTTGCTAATACTGTACAAACCCTTTAGTGTTAATGTTTAATGCTCATAATCTCTGCAGTGCTGAACAGGCTTTGTGAATCATCTTTGCATTCCCTAAGGAATGGTCAGCTCTATTTTTACGTACCCACAGGAACGGCCATTGTACTCCAGTAGTGGTTTAATTAGGCTGTTGTAAAGACCAAATAGTGTTATTGGGTCATGAGATGAGTTTGATTTCATCGTTATTTCGTTGATGAAATGCATTACGTTTATATGTCAGTCTATTGTGTATAACAATGTGCAGGTCTTTAAAGTAAGTAACCACATTTAATGCAGATAGTTTTCAGGTGAATGTTCATGCCTGTATTTGGTTTCCAGTACACATAGTTTTACATTTTTTTACAACTCAGTCAATTACAGGTTTTCCATTGTTATGCTTGTTTCACCCTGGAAAACCCAGAGAAGCAGGAAAGCCTATTTTCACACCTCTCCAGCATAGAAGAAGCCATTGTGGAGGCATCTGGGTAGGATCAACCACTGTGTCATCAGGGAAAGTCATTACCTCTAAAATAAGTTGACATAATGGAGCTGTTTCAGCAGGGGAATCGCAAGTAGGGAGGACCTGGAAGATGATAGTTATGAATGAGATGAAGGGCCTTTCCATGATATCAGATAGACTCTAAGACACTGCTGCAACTGGAAAACCTTCCCAACTCTCAGGTATGTCATCTGCTTTATGTGCCAATGTCTGCCTGATTATTCTGCAAACATATGCGTCTGCAGTTTCTAGGATGTCCTCCCAGACCTGGAGCTGTGTTTCACATAAACTGGATATAGATATTGCATTCATTAAAATGAGCAGCTGTGACATCTGTTTAGAAATCATGGCTTCATTAGGCAAAAAGGACTTGTCACTTAACAACAGATATGGTTTAGAATACTCACTCTCAGATAGCATGGCAGATCTCCAGCTTATATGTCCAAGATGGTAATGCTGTTCCAGTCTCTTTTTTTTTGAGATGTGTGGGCATACATACAGCGTATGAGCAGTTCATCATAACCCTCATAGTCCCCTATCACTTCTCCTCAAATTTAGTCATGCAAGACTTCAGAAACTTTACAGAGAAATTATTTACGCAGTTTACAATAGACTTTCTCCCAGTCCTCCACTTTGGGTACTCAGCCTAAAAAAAGAAAGAGGTGTGATCCTCCCTATTCACAGGATGAAGAAGATGTGGCATACATTTTCCAGATGTGTTTCTCTTTTTAGTTTTTATGCACAAACTGAAGAATAATTTCATCAGGAGTCCTCAGTAGAGGGTGGCTATTATGGAGAAGCCCTCAACCTCAAGATAGAGCACTTTAAGTGGGAGTCTAGGGAAATAGACCTGCTAAGCAAAGAGGAAGCTGAGCTGACAGTAACACCCCTCCCCCATGGTTATGAGGCATTTGATGGTGCCTTCATGGACACTTCCTTGGAACTGGACTTGCAGCTTCCGTCCCCTCAAGAAGACCAATAGATTTTAGAGTCCAGCAGACCTCCCAGAATTTGTAGAACCCAATGGCTAATCCTGCTACAGTATCCCTGAATGGTATAAGAGACTTTGTTAGCCCCAGGCCCCAGTACAAATGACAGAGCAGAATACAAGACAAGTATGTTAAGAAAGCTTATGCACTGGTCATACTTGCCTTCAGGGCTATCAGTTGACAGACTCCTGGCAAATTACCAAGGCAAGATTCTAAAGCAAGTAGCGAGTGAGCTTCCAAAATCAAAGATGAGAGACTGAAGCCTCAGATATCTATTGTACAGCAAATACAAGTTGGCAGATATGTTATTGTGTAGGTGCAGCACTGTTGACATGGCTTCTAGAGCAGTAGCCACCTGCTTTGTTATTTGAAGGTGTATATGGTTGAGACTTTTACCTCTGAAAAAAATTTAAGGGGCAGCTACTTCAAGTGCCATCAGACAAGAATCTTCTTTTTGTTCAACTTACTCACGAGATATTCACTGAAGCAGAAGAAAAATGGGAGACTGTGGAAAGAGTTAAACAGCGTTCTACTCACCATTTTACAGATCTAGTAGGGACTATCCATTAAAGTCATGGCTGCAGACCAGAGATCAGGAGTTTAGCAAGCAAAGAGCAAAATGCAGAAGAGGCAGAGTGAGAAGAAAATTCACTCTGAGAAGTTGTCTTGCAGTAGCATCAATTGGTCCTCCAAGTGTTTGTAACTTAGCAGTGTGTGCCTGCCCACTCCCCACTTATTCCAACAGTCACCTCTTTGGAAGTTGGCTGTCTCTCTAAAGAAAATGGGCATGTGTATTAATTAATTTATTTATTTTCCATGCCCCTGGACACAGTTTCTTTTTAGGAGTGACCCAAGAGAAGTATTTGGTTAAGCGACTCAGCATTATACATTAGACCAGTGGAGGCTTTGGGAATGAAGTCCATGACTGCTTCAGTGTCCAGGTATAGCAACACATAGTTTTTACTCACTTTTGTCTGGTGCAGAAGTCTGAGACTAACGGCAGAAAGGATACTGATCAGTCATTTACATATGTAAGGTTAACCAAAGTGTACTTGGATACTTAGAAACCACCAAGTTAAATTTACAGAGTCCAGTTTTGTCATCAGTGGAACACTTTATTAAGTGCAGTTGTGTGAGTGCACTTACCATGATTGGATTGTAGACAGTGGAGTTGCATAAACACTGTTGTGGAAGTATTTATGGCATGTGGGAATCATCTGCAGGCAGATGTTTGCTTGCCTGGCCCAATTGACGGACCTCTGTGGTCATCTAGGCATGGGTTGACAACTCCCCCACTGCAAGGATGCAAGCTTGCATCTTGGATGAAAGAAACAGTCCACTCACACCACCCCTGGTTCTTTTCTGTCAATGAAGGATTGGAGATATACCTGTTCAAGGGAAAAGCCCCTCATCTGGTTTTCCTTTTTTTCTTTTCAGGTCCCAAGCACCTTATTGCAAAGAAATACAAACAGGAAATACCCACTAACAAGAGAGTCCCAGCATCATCCTCTTAAGAGTTTAGGCTGTGGATCACCCAAGAGGTAATGGTGGGTGGCAGTAATGCCTCTTTTTACTCTTCCCGTCTCAGCTACTATACAGCCCTTGAAGGTTAGAAAGACCAGAACAGGGAAAAAAGGGTGAAAGTACAACAGTGATCATACTTGAGCATCTACTGTTATGGTCAGTGTACCCGCACAATTGTAGTATGTTCTTTGTATGGATCACTTTTGCAATGCTAATTGGGACATTTGAATGGATCACTGCTTCAGTGGTAATCATGACATTTATATGGATCACTGTTGCAGTGTTAATCATGACATATGAGATAAACAAACCAGTGCCACAACAGGGTGAAATAAACTAATGCTATGCAGGTAATGTTGTCCTCCCTGTGCCCCCTTGACTTCAGTGGTTGGGCATTCAGAGAAGGTTTCTCAAGTCAGCACTGTCAACATTGCCTTGATCCTGAACTGCATCTCAACTAGTTTATGATGTTAACAAAAGCTATGAATGGAAGACCAAGTAGCAGTTATGCATGTGCTTTTAGTATATTGGGTCTTAAAAGGTCAATGATGATATAACACAGTGAGGTCTAACTTGCCCTGCAAAGCTTTCCCCTGTTTCTCATATCAGAACAGAAAGTACTTGGTCAGCCACATGGAAAGTATGTGCTTTTGAGACTGACCTACTTTGTTTCTCAGGGACAACAGATGAAAACAGATCTGATGATGTCAGTTTCATTTCGTCTTCACATATGGGTTAGAATCCAATCCATCGGATCTGAATCGGTCATTACAATATCTCATGACAACCAAAAAGCTTTTGGGCACCTCCCATACCTCTCAACAGTACTGAATTCCTTTGTAAATACCGGTTTTGAGGACAAAATATTGGGGTGCCATGAATTCCCGTGGCCCCTTTAATTTCCGAATTTACCATTTTTTTTTTTAATTTCTTCCTGACATCATCACGTACAGGGCGTGTGCGATGACGTCAGCTTCATGAGGCAGAGAATGCTGACTCCGAGCCATTCGTTATATTTAACTTGCTGTAGCAGAGTCAGACTTCCTTCAGGTAAGGCAAAAAAAAGACTGTAACTGGGTCTGTTTACTGGTCTTGCTGCATTGATTTTTCTGTGGGCTCGCTGCATTGTTTTCTCTGTGGGTCATATATGCAAGACGACTTGCATTGAGAAGTGTGTGCTCAATTACTTTTCTTATATGAAGAGAAACATCAGTGGCATCTTTGCATTGCTTTCTCCTTGGGCTTGATTTACTTTAATTCTGTTAAGGAAGTAACAGTGTTAGGAGAAACTTGCTTATGCTTTCTGTACGGGTAATTTACTTTCTTTTCTTTGCATTGCTTTCTGTACGGATAATTCATTTATATGGAAACTTGCTCATGTGAAAACGGCAGTATTAGGAGAAAGAAACTTGCTTATGCTTTTTCTGTACGGGTAATTTACTTTTGCATTGCTGTCTGTACGGGTGGGCTCAATTTTACTTGCTTATATGTGGAGAGAAACCGTTTTTTCTTTGCATAGCTTTGTTAGGAGAAATTTGCTTATGTGGAGAGAACAGAAAGAGTGTGCGTGTGTGTAAAGTGCCCCAGTTAGTTATAACTGGTGGTTAAGGTTACTCGGACTCAAACCCTGTATCTTGGGTATAAAAAGCAAGATCCTAAATTCTCTACCCATACCACCACTACTTTGGTTCAAGGAGATAAGTCCATAGTTTTATGAATGTCTGGCTCAAACTTTGGTCTGTTCCTCTTAAAATTTGTGGTTTTCTGGCAAATCGGTAAGAACTGAATTCACTGAGTAATGACAGCCATTTAAGTTTCAGTCTTCCTATCTTTCAGGAAACACATGGTAACACAAAACATTTTATTCTAGCAACTTTTATAAGATTAAACAAGCAATGTTTAAACTGTGTCTCTGGTTTTGGGCCTTTGCCCCCCCCCCCCACACACACACACAATACATTTTTGCTTTTTCCAGATTTCTTGCGCTGCATAGTTCTTCAGGGGGAGAGAAGTTTAGTGCTGCTTATGCCAAGTCTGTTTGCGTTGTTAGTAGCACAACAGGTAGAGTACTTGCTTTTGATGCAGAAGGCTGTGGGTTCAACTCCCACAGTATGTAAATGGATTGCTGATACTGTACTGTGTTGTACTTTTAAAGGGGGTGGATGCTGCAGTCCCAAGAATGTCCTGTGTAGTAGAAATACCTAGTAACTATGAACCTGTTATCAGTTTGCCATCCATTCCCGACTGCAATATTACTAGCTTTACATTTTTTTTTTAATGTAACATAGTCAGTTTATTCCTCAAGGGCAACAGGCACTTTATTTGTAGATGAAACAATGAAATATAAAATTGTTTGCTAGCAGCAACATCTTCATTAGTTACAGATCTCTCTAATGTGGAATTGTTTAGATGACTTTTACTTCTACAAAGATTGTGCATATTTACTGATACTGGTGGATTGTAGACGTTTGAGTAGACTTTTATGATGGAAATGTTCTGAACAGGGCAGTTTTGTCATTATTGGTTCATGCATTTTGTTTCCTTGCTTACTGGAAAAATGTTGAAAACCATTTAAAATGCACTCTAACAAGTGTGCCATATTATGCAAGGAATATAATTTAATAGAATAAGGAAGGTATATCAAAGAACACGTGTATGTTTTGTGTGCAAGGGGCCTATGATTTGAAAACAGCCTAAAGGTAATCTTTATCCTCCACTGGCCAGATGCATTTTCTTTGAATGTGTGTTTCAATGAATGTGAGCTTCAAGGGCAGATAAGTTTTAATGCTAAGACTGTTTTCATTGTGAGACTGTATTGCTTTGTTTAGCGGAAGTCTATTACTGTTTGTGCTATAAAATGTAAAATAAAAATTTTAAATTAAATCCAAATAATCATTGTAGAAATAAAGCAGTATGCACATTAATGTTTATGGTAAATGGGGCGAAATAACCAACTAGTGGTACATTAGAATGGCTGCAGGGGGAGGGCTGTGTATGAGGGGGCCTATTCGACTGTGATTTTGTGAAGGGGGAGGGCGGCAAACTCAAAGACAGCCCCGGTCGGCACAACAAACATTGGCTATGCCACTGATCAGTAGGCCATGGAGAATGACTTTTGGAGGTCCTAGCAAACTACAACATTCTTTTGTTAAGATTAGAATATTGCCTACCATTAAATGCCCTACTTTTACCACAAAACCCACATACTGCAAGTCACCAAAAACAAAATCCTAAGGTTCATCATCTTCTCCCATTCCAGTGAACATTGATACACATTTAAAAAAATGGTTACAATTTACTACAGGGTTTGGCTAGGGCCGTATTTTGGTTGGTTGTTCTTCGGTTTGCATTTATAAGTTGGTATCCCACAATTCCATTGGAGTGGGTGGGTTTGCATAATTATGTATGTAAATGTTATGTTAATCATCATACAGATTTGTACCTGTTTTTCATGGGCCTTTGTCCAGATTTTTGATGTTTCCAGGTTGAGAGGTATGGCACCTCCCCTTACCTATAATGCATCCCTTCCTGTTACCTCAGATCTCATTTTCAGCTTTGCAAAGATGTAGTTATTCCTGTAACTCTTGGGCAGATAAGTGATATTTTTCACATATCCTTTCCATCCCATTATTGTTTTAGTCTAACTTTCACCACTTTCTTATTGAAACTTCCTTCCTCTCAAGTAACCGTTTTTTTATTAGGTTACTTTTCCTTTCTTTCTCGTATACCCTTTGGGGGTAGCCCTGCTACTATTGTTAGCATCTTTCCCCTTCCTTTAAGGGAAAAAAAAAAAAAAAATATATATATATATATATATATATGTATATATATATATATGTATATAATATATATATATACATATATATATATATAATATATATATATACATATATATATATATATAACATATATATATACATAAATATAGATATATATATATATATATATATATTAGCATCTTGCCTTTTTTTGTAGTTCTGTCTTCCATTTGTGTGTGTGCGTGCACGCGCACTGTCATTCCTTATCTTTGAGAAACCACCGTCTTTAAGAAATGTTCAAAGTACAGTCAAAAGATCCCTTTTAGTGACTCACACAGTTTGTGTGTTTACTGTTTGGGCCCCTTCCCTTTACAGGAGGATTGTTCAATTTGCCATTCTTTCAACAACAGGGCCCTGGTTGAAAGGAAAAACAAGTTGCTTTTGAGGACCATGTTGCCATCTTCCTTTGGAGAGGCCATTTCTGGCAGTTGACCTCAGGTCTTCTACAAAATCTAGGTTGGCTCAGTAGAGCCCCACTTCTTCTTCCTCTAAAAGTTCAGACAGATGAAAGAAGAGACCTTCCTTGGCTCAGAAAGACACCTCAGCGATGAAGACTAACATGACCAAGGCTTCTGAGCAAACAACTCAGTCAGATCCGTCTGCCCTGAGCATGTCTATCTCAGGTCTGACTCTTCCAGCTGCGAATCGATCTGACAAAGGTAGGTCAGAGCCATTGCACTCAGATCAGACCAGCCCTTTCAAGCCAATTTTGTCTCTGCCAAGAACCAGGTACTCTCCCTATATTGACCTGGTTCTGTCAAGAGTACAGTCACCTTTTCTGAGTAGACCCAAATCTTCTTCCGCTTCCTCTTCCCACTCTACCAGAAGCCTTACTGAAGAAGTGGGACATATTGTCCTGAAGATATTGTGGGCACAAGGCATTACTAAGTCCCCTTTGGCTCATACCCGTAAGGTCCAGGATTCATCTAAGCCATCCTCTCCCCCTGTTAGTTCCTCTTCTGACTTCATGGCAAGTTTCGGAGCCATCGGATCCAACGCGTCCGGTGTCTTCCAAATCTGATCAGAAAATCTCCCTTTCTTTGAATCGGGCATTTGCTCAGAGCTCTTTGGCATTTTCGGAGCTAGGGAGCTCTCGGACTTGTAGCAAGCCTCGCAGGCCATGGGTGCGTTTGACTCTGTTGCCTTCTGAGCAGTCGATGCACCTTGGGGCTTCCGTGCTGATGAGCTCAGTTTCAGCTTCAACCCTGGGTGAGCTGTCTTCAAGTTTGAGAGGACTCAGATCATAGGCATGGCCTGTCTGATCCTGGGGTCCTTCTCTGCTCAGGAGCAGTCAGCCTTTGGTGCTCTGGTGAGGGCCATAACTGCTTTTGCATCTAAGAAGATACCTCCCACCTTGAATCCACAGTCTTCCCATCTGCAGAACTTGTGCACCCATTCTGGCCATGATGTTCCAGAGGGACAGTGGGTCCTTAGGCCCCAGGATATCCATAAGGATACCCATGGCTCTTCCAGTACCTCCCAGAGTATCCCACTGAGGAGGTCCCTCGGAAGAGGACTTGTAAGAGGAAGCATTTGGATTCCACTGAGGAGTCTGCCACAGAAGACCTCGACCTCAATGAGGTAGAAGGATCCCTACTGGTCACATCCTGAGCGTGTTTCCTTTGGAGACATCTTGGAGATCTTGAAACAGAGATGTGGCTGGCAGACCAGCAGTCATTTACCTGAGGAGTCAGTGTACCTGGCAGCCTTTGGATCCTGACCATCTACTTCTACCTCCTGGGTGATTCCGCCCATCGAGCTCATAGATTTGATCTTTCAGTGGGAGTGGGAGACCCCAGATTCCATTGCGCCAACTCCCAGGAAACCAAACAAAATAATTACCATGCCAGAAGACAAAATGTTTTGGACTAAAGGGGTTGCAGTAGATGCCATGGTCATGGCGTAACTACTAAGGAGGAACTCTTGGAGGAAAGTTCCACTATCCATCCTCCTAATAAGGATTCCAGGATGATGGATAAATGTGGGAAGTGAGTTTTCTTTTCAGCAACCTTTGCCTTATGGTCACTGAATCACCTCTTGCATTTTACTAGACTACAGAGGGATCTGATCAAGGAGCTCACAGATACCCTAGAGGGAGCAGTAGCTGAAGGGTCCGAGAAAAGGTTACTTCCCAGCTGGCAACCCTGTATTCTATAGCTAAGTCTTCCATGAGGCTCCTCTTGCATGCAGCTCAGGAAATGAGCAGAGTGACAGGTTCAGGGATGTCTGTGAGGAGGCATTCCTGGATGCGCCTTTGTGACTTTGCTGAGCATTTTAAATCTTCATTTGTCAATGCTCTGTTTGATGGCATGCCCCTTTTTGATCCCTAGATCAAAGCTACGCTGTCCAGGAATGAAAAAGAGGGTAAGACCCTTTCTGCCATAGGCATACATTTTTCCACCCCTCAGAGACCATACCCAAAGAGTCAGAGAGGTGGTGGCAAAATGTGGTTCAAAAAATCATAAGGGTCTTACCATGACACATGTGAAGAGAGTTTCTCCAGAGGCAGAGGGTAGAGTGATTCTGGAAGACGCTGCCCTCACAGCAGAAGAGGTCTGCAGAACCATGGGTGCAGAGAACCTTTGTTTGGGAAACCCTTCCAGCACTCCTGAAAGGAGGCCAGATTGCCCACCTCTGGAAGCAATCGGGAGTCAATTATCCCTGCACTGGAGGGTCTGACTAAACATAACCACTGAAGTGTGAATGCAGAGGATAGTATCCAAAGATTACTTATCAGTTTTCTCCACCCGCCTCCCCAAACAAGAAAATCCTGGGCGTTCCACCCAGTCAAAGGGATCATGCAGTCATTCAGATACAAAAACTGCTAGACAAAAGAGTCGTCAAAGAGGTCCTCCTGACCAGAGAGGATTTGGAACTTACTCACAGTTCTTTTTAGTTCCAAACAAAACAAGGGACTGGAGACCAGTACTGGATCTCAGCAAACTGAACAAGTCAGTTCGACATCAAAAGTTCCTAAAAGTCACGTTACAGTCCATACTTCCTTTTTTGGAACAGGCTGATTGAATGTGCTCCATAAACCTTCAAGATGCACACTACCATGTAAAGATGGACGGACAGTCCAGAAGGCACTTGCACTTCTGGCTGGGAGCCAGTCATTATCAGTTCAGAGCACTGCCCTTTGGTCTCACTGCTGCCCCCAGAGTGTTCAGCTAATGTATGGCAGTGGTTGTGGCACACCTGAGACTACAAGGATTCCACGTTTATCCCTGTTTAGATGATTGGTTCATTTCCACCCCAAGCAGGCATCTACTTGTCCAAGCAAGGACCTCTTGTTATCCACACCTATACAGAGCTAGACATAACTGTAAATTACGAAAAGTCACAGTTGGAGGCTTCTCAAACACTAGAATTTGTAGAAACAGTCTTGGATGCTACTCAGAGGATCACAAATCTTCCATCCTCCAGGGTACCAACAATCAGATGCCAAATGTACAAGCTGGTTCAAAACAGGATGATAGTCGCCTGTTGCTTCTTACAGGTTCTGGGATTAATGGTGGCAGCTATTGTCTGGTTTCAGCTAGTGAGATTTCACATGCGAATACTATAATGGCTACTAGCTGCATAGTGGTCAGTTCTCCATCAATATATGTCCCACCAGATTCTTGTTACGGACACCTGCCGAAAGGATCTCTCCTAGTGGATTCATTGCCCTCAATTGACAGAAGGTAGAGAGTTTTTTCCCCCACAACCACAGGCAGTGGTGACAACAAATGCTTCCCTGATAAGGTGGGAGGCATTATCTAGAGAAGATTGTCCATGGCACCTGGTCTGGCGAGGTCAATTTACACATAAATGTCTTGGAGATGCGAGCAGTGTTTCCAGCATTGCAGGCCTTCCAGAATGCTCTTTCTCTGGGAATGGTAGCCATTCAGTCAGACAGCATGTCTGTGGTCTGGTACATAAACAGGGAGGAACCAGATCATACCCCCTGTGTCGAGAGGTGCTCCGGTTGTGGCAATGGGTGATCTCTTCAAACCACTTTATTGTAGCAACGTACATTCCAGGAAAGTCCAACATGATGACAGGCTGAGCAGATCCATTCTCATGCCACATGAGTGGTCCCTCAAACAGAAAATGGTGGAAGAAATTTTCTGCAGATGGGGCCAGCCATGCTGTGACCTTTTTGCATCCCCCTGAACAACAAATGCAGCAGCTACTTTGTCCTAAGTCACCCCAACGAGGAAGCTACCAATGGCTGCTCTGATACATGATTGGCCTCCAGGTCTACTATATGCCTTTCCTCCAAATCCCCTGATCTCTAACTTTCTCCAGAAAGCAAGTAGATTGAAGAGAGCAGTAATCCTCATTGCCCAATTTTGGCCTTGATAAATCTGGTTTCCCTTCCTTTGGCCTCTTTTACAGAGATAACCTTGGACTCACTGCAGACCTACTGTCACATTCGACAGGAATGATTCATCCCAGTCTTTCCAACTTCAAGCAGACTCCTTTCTCCAATTCCATTAATAGCCAGACAGCCTATGCCATCCTCTCCAGTTAGTCATATTTTACTGTCTTCCCATAAGCCTTCCACCCAAAAACTTTATAGGAGCAAATGGAAAAGATCTGTAATCTGGGCTCAAAAGCATGAAGTAGATGCACCAGTCCACACCATTCTTGAAATTTTGGCTCACCTTTTTGATAATGGAGTTGCTGCCGCTGCCATTAAAGTGCAGTTAGCAGCAATCTCTTATTTTTCACATTGGGAAAGATAAGTTATCACTGATCTCCCACAAACTTTGCAAAGCCTTCTTGAAAAGGATCCTTTTGCTAAGACCACCTCATAAGGACCCCTTCCCTCTATGGAACCTAAACTTAATGCTCTGCTTTATCATGCAGCCTTCCTTTGAATCTATAGTGACTTGTGGTATTAAATTCTTGTCTTGGAAAACCATCTTCCTAGTGGCCATTACATCAGCAAGAAGGATTTCAGAGATGCAGGCCTTATCTTCCCAATATTATGATTATATTTATGATATTCCATAAAGACAGAGTCTGGTTGCATACCAATCCCTCCTTTTTACCCAGAGTGGTTTCCATCACTAATATCAACCAAACCATTAACTTACCTATTTTCTTTCCAAATTTCAGTAACAAAAAAACATGCATGCTGCATATGTCTAATGTCCATAGGCAATTACATTTTTATCTCCATAGAAAAAAAGACTTTAGAAAGGAAAATTTATTTCCTTCGCAGACACTAGAAAACGCCTTCCAGTATCCAAAGTTACTCCAGCAAATGGCTTTCTGATTGCATATCCTTTATCTACTCCAAACTAGGCATAGATCTTTCCAAACCTGTACGGGCTCATTCAATCAGGGCCACAGCTACTTCTTCAGCTTTCCAGGCTAGAGCATCCATGGATGATATTTGTCCAGCAGCCACATGGGCTAGTCCTCATACCTTTATCAGTCATTACAAATTGGATTTGATCTCCAGGGGAAGGGCCTCTTTTGGCTCAATGATTCTGAGTAACCTTCTTCCATGAGTCCACTCAAGGTAAAAGTAGATGGGGACTCTGTCCCATATGTGAGGACGAAATGAAATTTGACAATATCATATAAAGAAGTTATGTATTCACCATAACGTTCCATCTGTATTGTCAATTTTCATTTTTGCTCATATCCTCTCCCTCCAAGCCCCCGGCCCTTACTGCTGGTAGAATGGGAAGTTCAGTAGTGATATATTGTATGTATTTCTCCATACTCCAGAAATGGTCTCACTGTGGTCAATTTTATGTGAATTTCTCTTTTGATACTCCTTCTAAGATAGCCTTAGCAAACAAGATCTGAAGTAACAGGGAATGATGCATTATGGGAAAGGGGAGGTGTCCAAGAGCTTTTTCGTTGCCACAGGCTATTGTAGTAACAGCCACATCAGATCAGATGAATTGGGATCTGAACCCATATGTGAGGAGAAATGAAAATCAACAATACAGATGGAAGATTAGTGAAAGTACATAACTTATTTTTCCATTTGCCTAAGGGCCATGGTTCTGTGCGTGTAGTACTTCAGTTGTCTGTGGCTGTCCAAAATGTGAAAAATTCTCTCTCTTGTTTTTTTTTTTTTTCCCTTCTTGGGTTTGGAAAGAAGACCAGCAATTTGAATGGCTTGTTTCAGGGATATTTCTGAGATCATCTTTGGCATGAAGGGAAGGACTGGTTCTAAGGCTTATCTAAAGCTTATCTAGCCTCTCTGGAATGTTGTGAAAATATGCTTGTAAACAGGAATTTGAAATGTTCCTAGTTGAGGTAATGACTAGAAAAGTTATTTTCCAAGTAAAATATTTTAGTGGATCAGAAACTGCTGACTCAGAAGGGCCCACGGTCAGGTTCTCAAGCACAAAGTGAGATGCCAAGGTGCATTACTGGTAAATTGCTCACTGGAGATCAAGGGGTGGACATCCTGAACTACCTAAATGTGCTCTTTGACTGAAGAATAAGATAGCTATGTGACAGATAACAAAGTGTGACAACCCTCCGCTGGACCAATAATCAAGGAGCCTCAATCCTCACCACTGGCAACAGTAGGGGACGTTCACTGAGAAGATGAGAAGTACACACACAGTATTTCTAGATGCAGCTCTGTGCATCAAGTGCAATTTCCCTTAGAGCACACAGAGACCACAATCAGTCCAGGGCTGGTTTCTCCCTCTTCCTCCAGATCCCCAATAAGACTCCCCACTGGCACAGCTATAGACTTGACATCTCAGCTGAGTGCCCAAGCCAAGACCTCCAGCACCCTGTCTGTCCAACCGGTGCTTTGCGTCTCTGCCCAAGTAGTCGACACACACACTGTTTGTGGTTTGATTTACACACACACACACACACACACACACACACACACACACACACACCTGGAAAAGGCAGGCACACGTTTACTGCCTATGACCCCTTCTTCCCAGACTACAAGGTAGTTTTCACTGCCACCAGTCACTCCTTATCAGCTACTTTAAGGCCCTTAAATGGTGTCCAATCTTACTGTGTAATATTAACACTAATACAAGTGGTGGTTTGACCAAGAGCAAAACTATTAGGAGTGACCCATACAGTGTCACCAGATAAATATGCAAGTACTCTCAAAACTTAAAATCTCTACACACATCAGCCACAATGTAAGGTTTAAATATATTTAATAATAAATAAAATAACAAGACAATACTAAATATATATTCACAGTGGGATTGCAGTTCAAAATCACAGGAAATATTTAAAATAGCATTGCAGTTCAGGTTCACAGAAATAAAGAAAAAAAACATCTAAACTAAGCTTCACTATATTCCTGACTGTATCTGAGAGTTGTACTGTTCCCTAGAAACTTACTTTATTAGAGCAAGGCAGATGTGGTGAATGGTTCTTGTCAGGTTTAAGACTGAAAACAGAATCTTCTGTCTCACTAAGAGACTTTCAAATTAATATCTAAAATATTACTGTTAGGATAGCTTGTAGAATGACATCATTTCTGGTCATCTGACTTCTAGCTCCCACGCCAAAACTCTCATTGCTAGAAGCTGTCAGTATTTAGCATCTGCCTGTAAAAATATACAGACAAGGGCTTTTCCTCAGATTTTGGCAGATGCTGGAAGTCCTAAAACAGTTGCATTCCTTCATGCTTCAAAAGTCGCAATTAGTTCGCCTCAAGGACAATACAGAAAGCTTTTTAGTACAGACTTTGTCTCTCTAGCTGCATTGAAAACTTGAGAGATAGCATCTTTATTATGTAGCCTATAAAGTAATTTAATTTCAAATATTTTTCTAAAGTTTGCTGGACTGAGGTTAACCCTCCGGTTTCCTCTGTTAAGCATGTACACTTAAACAGTTACAGCAGTGCAGGTACATTTGTTCCCTTCCAGTAGGGCACAGTGTGGTTGCATTTCAAACACAGCACTTTGCAAATACATTTTCAACACACACATCTGTACAAGCAGTTTGATGTACACATGACATACAGTTCTAATACATTTGTAACACAAGCATCTCGTTTAAATCATTTCGATATTCACCAATGACATATAATTATTTACAAAATTTCAACTAACTGTGCAGACAGTATTTCCTTTCATCATGCAAAGTACCAGAGGCAGTCCTGCTTTACTGGAGGTGTGGTCATTCTACTTGCACTAAAATGAGAATGTCCTCTACCGTGCCTTCCTTGTGTTTGGTTTCCTAGCTTTTGTCAATATTTTGAACCGTCATCAGAAAATATATACTTGAAGACATAAATGTCAAATCATTTAGGTTGCCAGTCTGAGGCCTTGCAGATTTGGTTGCACTAGCAAACCTGACTTCTTAATTAGCAGATCTCTTATTGGTGATAATGTAAAAGGAGGGTTCCCTTCTCAGCTGCACCAGCGCAGTGAAGTGTCACTGTTGTTGGGGCAATAAAAGGATCAGCAGAATCATCGTAGAATTATGCACCCTAACCTTTTGTAACATTCTAGGCTGCAAATTAATTTTATTTTATTTATTTATTTTACATTTGTTAACCGGGAAAGTCCAAGTGGATATAGGTCCATTTTCAGCGGAGGCCCGGGGAGAAAAACCTCAAATGTACATAACATGTGTAAATACAGTGAAATTATTGCAGTGAATTATCACAAAATTGAAATTTGTTTAACAGTCTATATACACAAGATTTGTGAATATGCATACAGGACCAGTCCATTCTATAGGAAAGTAAAGGTGTCTAGCACCAGATCTTTTGGGCATGGGAATCTTGAAGAGAACTTTGGGTGCTGTCAGCTAACAGATGATGTAGACATATTATCTCTGGTACCCCCACCTCTCTGTTAGCCTTTTTAACTGGACCTGTTATGCCTCGTCTGATTTGCTAGTCTTGGTTCTGCTGTGGGTGGCTGCTGTGCTTGAATATATATATTTTTTTGCAATAGTTCTTGCTACTCACTAGTTGTCAAAACCGCTGAAAGCTGTTTGACTGCCAGTGAACTGCCACACTGATTGTACTATTTTCCAGAGCTGTTATTCATTATATTGTTAGCTGAATAATTGAACTGTTAGTGTTTAAATTGATAGAGACACTGAACATTATGCTACATAGCTTATTACTTCTATTACCCATCTGTTTTTTTCTATGTAAAAGATTGTGAAAATAGTTTTGACAAAGTTCAAAAATTAATAATTTGGAAGGAGCCAGTTCCCAAAAACTGTTCTGTAGTTTGATGGTTTGATCCCTCCTCTCTGTATTTGGAATTAGAGTTTTATATTGACTAGCCAAGGCTGTTTTTGTAACCACTTTGAAATTTTACCCTGACTGGATTAAGGAGCCCAAGTGAGGAGGCTTGGTGTTGCTCCATGCACTCTTGGAAGATCTCGGAAAACATTTTAACTTAGGTGATGCCTCTTACTGGAGGTGTTATATCTTTTTATTCTTTTTTGAACTGATATAGCCCACCTTATTAACAGATTATTAAATAATCCACACATTATAGTTCCTCTGATCTTGTACTGATGGTAACTCATTCAGTTACCCTCATCAGTCCTGAGCTGTTTTCCATCATGATCTTTCTTTCAGAGAACAGTGTTGGCTGTTTTAGTACATGGTGCGAGACTGTAATAGTTAATTTTCAGTGACTCTACTAGCCCCAGGTTGTGTTCTCTCAGTCTCTACTGGAAGGCGCGAGCCCTGGTTTGACTATGGTGAGAAGGTCGAATGTTGGAGCATCATTGGCATAGTGCAGGTCTGTGGAGTCACAGACTTGACCTGGACAGTTATGCCATCTACTGGGCAAAGATTTGTCAGAAAAAGGCAGCCTTCCTGTCCAGAGAGGTATCTTCAGTGATTAATCAACTAACAACACTCTTCGGGATGGTGGTGAAGCTTTGCAGCTTAACATATTTTACCATTAGGAGAGGATTAATCTCCACATTGACAAGATTGACGCTTTCAGATCTACCCTTCTGCCATTTGACCCCATGGGTAATATAGCTGCTGCATCCTCCTCTTTTCTGTCTCTTGGATGGTGTTTATCATTCCTTATTGCGATGAGTTCAATACTGTGATTTCAAGTGTGTGACCAACAGCATATGGGCTGCATCCCTGGTTAACAAATGTGTGACTGTGTGTATGTGTGTGTTATATTAGTAGCAGTGTAGAGTTCTATATCCCATCCTCATGTTTCCAAGTTCCATGCATAAAAACATTTGCTTACTCTTTTAGAATAAACTATTTCATGTGAGCCCATTGAGGTAAAGGTAGATGACAAAAATTAGTAGCAGTAAAATGCTCATTGGATACCTTGAATTTTTTGCTATTTAGATACAAACTAGTGGTTCTTTTTCATAGTAGTTCTCTGTCGGAAATCCCTTGGAGTTGTTTTTCCCTGTGTCAGATCAGCATTGCTGTAGTCCTCAGAAAACTTACTTTTGCATGCCATTATAGTCTCCACTTACATGGATATGGCATTCTGTTTTCTGCATATGCTTTTGTAAATGGACATTTTGTGAACTGTGTTCTATGTGCAAGACAATAACAGCATGTTGTTTCTCTAATGTTGGACTTGGAGTTAATTGCATTTTATTAATCTGTTTACTGGGGTAGAATACTGATCACGGCTTGATTTAGAAATTGACTTTGGTGACTCTTGAATCAGCATCTTTGGTGTACTTCAGGTCACTGTTGGTGCCTTTACTGCAGCAATGAGGATTTTTGAACTACAGACCTTTGTGGGTAACTTGTTTTACAGAATTTTGTGTTTGGATTCACAAGGTTCATGAAAAGAAAAAAAATATTTTCATGCTTGGAGTAGTTTTTGCCTCCAGCATAAATCAATCGGCTCAACTGCCAGTTTTCTTTCAGCCAGACAATAAAGGGTTATGGAGATTACAATCTCTAGATGCTTACAAACAGTTTATTTATTGTTGACAAGACACAGAGGATTCAGAAGTCTATCCACTTAGTTTTTCATTTGTGGCCAATCAAAGACATACAATTCAAACTCTGTGGTTAGTCCACTGTGTTGTATTTAGTATAACCAAGTCTTAACAGGGAAAATCAAACCTTACTTGGCTAGAGTAGCACTGCTTTTGTGCCATATCCAAGTATGTTTCTGTTCAATAGGTATGTGAAACTACAGCTTTGACTACAGTAGACACCTTCACAGGACACTACCAGCTGGCAATATAGTCTAGGAGAAGAACTGGTTTTTGGAAGGGTATTTTTGCAAGGTAGTCTTTTGTGATGATCTACAACCCCTTTTTTGAGGACCGGTATCCTCCTTCACATTCTGTGTGATAGTTGTACTGTTACATGACTGCTCTGTAGTAAAAGTATGCCTGTGTGGTTCTTGCTGTGACATGGTTGTGTTTCTAAGTTTACATTGATTTTGGTTGTTAATTTACTAGCTCTGAGAAGAGAATTTATTAGTGTAAAGTAATACTGGGTTTATTTATGTTGCACACCAGGTTACACTAAAAGCATACAGGCATGAGATGCATATTAATTGACTGATGTGAAGGGGACAGTCCTTATAATAGTGCAAGTGTTTGCTTCTGTTTCAGATCTGCTTCTGTAGTGAGTAACTCGGACAGCTTTGCATTTTTTGCAGTTGACCTCAAGTACCTGTTTTTGAACTTATAAAGGCATATTGCTAGGCTATTTTCAGCTGTGCTGTTTTAAATATATTTTTTAGGCTCTAGGAGACCAGATCATATTTGTTTCTCGTCCAGACAAAAAGAAAATCCTTTTTTACAATGACAAGAGCTGTCCCTTTACAGTGGATGAAGGTGAGACTTTTATTTAAATCATTCTTTAATTATGCTTACTATATTTTAAATGTCACAGTTCCAAACTCTGATGATTTCTGCATATATTTCACTAATAGAAATTGGTACGTATTCTTTATTTTCAAGACAGATAAGATGGTTCTTCTGCAGGATAATCTGTGCTAAAAGGAAAACTCCTCCTGCCTCTTTTACTAACTTTATCCGGTTACTTGTTTATGTTTTCCTATCATATCATTTATTTATCACTTAATGCTCAGAAACCCTTCAGTACCTTTTAGTTATTTTGTTTTTCACTAGCTTTACTGCAAGTAGTCACGAAAGAACCATAATTTTTTTTCCTGTTCGTGTCTTACTAAAATTGTTGAAGCCTGCATGACATAGCGTACGCAGCATAGAGTCTGTATAAGTAAAAGTAACAAATGGACACAGAAACACCAATGTTGTTGTGTCTTTCGGCTTTTCCCGGTTAGGGGTCAACACAGTGGAACTCCGGTCCGCTAATGATTGGCAGTAGATTTTTACGTGCCAAGTTACCGGCCCTGACGCACAACCTTCAATGAAGGTGCGCCCATTCACGCACGTCTCCACACAGAAGACACTCTAGCTGAGAATCGAACAGGACAACGTCTTACTGTGAGGCGACAATGCTACCGCAGCACCACCACCGCAGTTTGACACAGAATATATGCTTTTATTTCACAGAACATAGATTCTTACTTTTCAGTGATACTTACCACTCTTAATTTTCATCCCTAGATTATCTTGCTGAAATCATTAAAGTACTATAAACAGCTAAAATGAAACTTTTTTTTCCAAAAAGTTAGTTGTTAGAGTAACAGTGCGTAAACAGACTAGTAAATACTCTCATTTTTGACCATGATATGTTGCTTTTATCCATTTGCTCACAAAAAATTGAGCACATTATCAAATTTACAGACAGATGATATTTGCTGTACTAGCTCTTTGAAGTGACATCTGTCATCTATGCATGAACAAAACTGACATATTTCATACCTTGCATTGAGTGTGGGTAAAGTCCAAGAGTTTTGGTGACCTTTACCAATCCTGACCCACCTCTTGATTATCTACTGTTACGGTAAGTTGCATGCAACTGTATTGCCACAGTAATTCATTTAAAAAAGGACTGACTCAGCTTTCATAGACCATTGTAAAAAAAGCAATTGACTCGCAGCACTATCTCTGTAACATGTGGATGAGAAAAGGATCTTTGCTATGGTGTACTGTAGGGTCCAAAACTTTATGCTGGGAGGAAGGGGGGATACAGAGACGGAAAGGCAAAGTCATGTCGGTGTTGCAGTTTGACAATCATGGGAATGTAATAAACTATATTTAGAAATTCTTGGAGTGATTCTGGTGCATTAGTAGTTCATAGAATATTAAGATGTGGTGAAATATACAACTGTACACTGTTTAAGACTGTGGTAGTGGTGCTTCAGTAGCGTTGTCGCCTCACAGTAAGACACTGCCCGGTTCGATTCTCAGCTTGAGCGTCTTCTGCGTGGAGACATGCATGAATGGGCGTACCTTCGTTAAAGGTTGTGCATCAGGGCTGGCTACTCGGCACATAAAAATCTACTGCCAATCATTAGCGGACCGGAGTCACGCTGTGGCGACCCCTAACTGGGAAAAGCCGAAAGACACAACAACAACACTGGTTTAGATTTAAGGTAGAGTTTTCCTTTACCAGAAAATGCCCAAGCCTGTTCCTATCGTATGCAGGAGTGTTTTTTCCTTAAGTCTTCCATGTACTACGCCATTTCTTAAGCTGAAAAAGAATAAGTCAGCACATTTCCTACTTCTGTTCTTGATTTTGCCTTAGATCTGTCCTATAGTCACAAAATGGAAAATTAAGCCAGGATTTTTACAGCTTCTTGGTTCTTAGATGCAGCATATGCCTCACTGATTCATTGCCATGCTGAAGCAGGAGGCTATGTAGGAAGCAAACAGATGGTATGATGTTGTCAGTCTTCATTCATCCTTGACGTGTGGAACTCCGTTTTGAGTATTATAACACCTTTCTCAAACCAGCTCTAATCAGGATGCATCTCTCCAGATTACCCCAGATCTCGTTTGCCGCTCTTCTCTTAAAGATGCGTCAGCTGAACTCTCCTTGAGATAAGTGTAATTTTATTATTTCTTCTATCAATACTATCAATTTTCTAAAGCCTTTTTTCTACTATCCAGTTAGCTTTACTTGTATCTTATTTTTGGTAGTTTTCTTTGTTAATATTAGTTGCTTCTTTTGAGTGGGTGCACTATCCCTTTTTCTCCCTCTTTACCGTGTGGTATCTGGCCTACCATTGCTGATAGTACTATCCCTGTACTCCTACCTCTGGTAGTTTTGGTTTACCATTGTTGGTAGCCCTTCTCTGTTTCCTCTCTTTTTCTGTGTGTGTGGATATTTAGTGAGAGTGTTGTCTGCCATTGATTTATTTTTTCCAGTCAACATGACAGATATGAGCAAAGGTACAACTGGCTTCAAACAGTGTTCTGGTTGTGGTAGAAAAATGCCCAATTCTGATGGGCATTCATCTTGTGTTTTTTGCTAGAGCCTGGCGCATTTACAACAACAGTGCGATATCTGTCAAGCTTTTAGTCTCCAGGCCCTCGTAGAGAGGAAGAATAAGCTTATTTTGAAAGGTCTGATAAAAACATCCTTTGAGGCTTTGTCTGGTCAGCTTAGAATAGCAAAATCCAATGCGTCTTTTCCATCGTCATAGTCTTCCCCTTCCTCAAAAACTGAACATGCTAAGAATAGGAGTCTCTTGCTGCCAGTGTCCCATCTGCTCTGGTACATAAGAGATCTAAATCTTCGGCTTCCACACCTACTATGGAACCGAAGTTGGATACCAAAAATTCTACAGAACTGTCCCCATTGGTTCTGGTTGCAGTAACAACCTCGGCACCTCACGTTTCAGTGCCGTCCACCTCAGCACTAACCTTTCAAGTCACCTCTCCTTCCTTGGTGCCAGTTATGGTGCCAATGGTATTTTTGGCACCAGTTCCTTCCCCGGCGCCATTAGCTCTATTCAAACCATGATTCCTTTTGGTTCCTAGAACTGAGTATTCCCCATCAGTAGATCCATTTGTGAGTCAACTTCCAAGTCCCTTTTTAGAGAAGCCAGAATCTCCTTCAGCCTTTTCAATCCATTCCTCTAGGAATTTGATGGAAGTCGACGTTGTGAGGTGGGGGGAATCGGCTCCTCGTAGCAAGGGGTCTTTTCACTTCTTCCCAGGCTTCACTCTCTTCTGGAGATGGGACCTTTTCTCCAAAGACTCCACCAGACATTCCTCTCTATCCTTGCAGTCACTAGCCTGGCAAAAAAATAACCACAGATGTTTGGGTGCTAAGGATCATTGCCAGAGGTTACTATATTCCTTTCGTTCTCACTCCAAAAAACTCGACAAAGTATCCCTGATGCTCCACCTAATCAGAGGGATCAGGCAGCTCTGGAAATTCAAAAGCTGCAAAAAATAAGTCATCCAAGAAGCTCCACTAGACCAGATAGGATCCAGATTCTACTCAAGTTTCTTTTTGGTGCCAAGAAAGACAGAGGACTGGAGACCAATTTTGGATCTCAGTGTTCTAAACAAGTTTGTTCAACAGACAAAATTCCAGATGGTCACGGTTCAATGTATTCTCCCTTTCTTAGGGAAAGACGATTGGCTGTGCTTTGTAGATCTCCAGGATGCATGGTACCACATAAAATTGGACAAACGCTCCAGGAGGTTCCACCAATTCTAGCTGGGAGCCAGTCATTATCAGTTCAGAGCCCTGTCCTTTGGTCCCACCCCAGCCTCCTGGGTGTTCACCAAGTGTATGGCAGCAGGAGCAGCTCACCTGAGACTTCAAGGATTCAGAGTGTTTCCATATTTGGATGACTGGCTCCTTACTGCTCCCACCAGGCGTCTACTTGAACAGACAACAGATTTCACCCTACACATTTGCTCTCATATAGGTATAATGGTAAATCTCACCAAATCTCAACCAAGTCCAACCCAGCAATTGGAGTTCATAGGAAGCCTGCCTGAATACATCCTCTTGCATAACCTCCTTACTCTTCGCAGACCTCAGAAAGTAAGATCTCAGGTAGACATTATTCTGTCCAACAACAATTTTCCAGCATTGCTAGTTCTGCAGGCACCAGGATCGTTGGTAGCGGCCATCACATTAGTACCACTAGCAAGGTTCCACATGAGAATTTTACATTGGCTTCTGTCCTCCCAATGGTATGTCCTCACTTATACCCTGACTCACCTCATCCGAATTACCAATCATTGAAAGAAGTATTTATCTTGGTGGATGGAATCCGAGGAAATTCTTTTGGGCCAACCATTTGTTTCACCTCATCCCCAGGGCATAGTGACCACAAATGCCTCCCAGATCAAGTGTGTGTGGGGGGGGCTTTTCAGGGAAGAACAGTCCAAGGCACTTGGTCCCCGATAGAGGCCAACCTTCATATCAGTGTTCTGGAACTGAGGACAGTGCTCTTAGCATTGAAAGCCTTTCAAATTGCCCTTCCTCTAGAAATAATTGCAGTTCAGTCAGACAACATGTCAGTCATCTGATACATCAGCAAGCAAGGCGGAACCAGGTGTTACCCCCTGTGTTGAGTAGCCCTCAGGGTGTGGCAGTGGGTGATCTCTTCAAACTGGAAGGAGGCTTTCTGGTAGCAACACACATCTCGGGGAGCTTGAACGTGATAGCAGACAAATTGAGCAGATGCATCCTCCTACCTCATGAGTGGTCTCTCAATCCTAGAGTGACGGAGATTTTTTGTCGCTGGGGCCAACCTTGCTGTGACCTGTTTGCTTCCTCCCAGAAGAAGTGCAGCAGCTACTTTGCCCTAATACCCCCTCATAGGGAGTCCCCGATAGATACTTTCCTTCACAATTGGCCCTCGGGACTACTCTATGCCTTTTCTCCCGTTCTTCTAATACCCCTTTTCTTAAAGAAAGCCATAAGGTTGAGGAGCAGAGTGATTCTTGTTGCCCCATTTTGGCCTCTGCAAGTCTGGTTCCCCTTTCTTGACGTTGTCTACTTCAGCATCCATGGACTCTGATCCAGATCTCCTGCCCCATCCTTAAGGAGTAGTTCACTCCAACCTTAAAAACCTCAAGCTTACAACTTGTTTGCTTCAGTTCCGTTGATTGCCAAGTGAAATAACTTACTTTCCCCAGTTCAAACACTTTTGTTAGCTTCCCATAAACCGTCCACAAGGAAACTCTACCTCAGCAAATGGATAGGATTTTCCATATGGCCATGGGATAATGGATTTGCTCCTTCCTCAGCATCAGTTGAAAAGGGTTTACAATTTTTGTCTACGCTCTTCAAACAAGGAGCTTCTTCTACCATCAAAGTTCAGCTTGCTGCTATTTCTAATTTCTATAATGGTTTTGAAGGACAATCTTTAATTTCACATAGACTGTACATGTTTTTTCTAAAAGGAGCCTTAACGTTAAAGCCACCTTATAGGGAATCCCTCGTTCCTTGGGATCTTACTATAGTTTTGCAATCCTTGGTCCAATCCCCCTTTGAGCCAGCGGCTACCTGTGATTTGAAATATCTTTCATGGAAGACCATTTTCTTAATGACCGTTACATCCACTAGGAGGATTTCAGAGATTCACACATTATCCTCAAAACCTCCATATTTGATTTTTCATAAAGACAGGGTATGACTAAGAACCAATCCATCCTTTCTTCCAAAGGTTGTGTCTGAAGCTAACATTAATCAATCCATTGAATTGCCAGTATTCTTCCCTAATTTTTTAACAAGGGAGAATACTGCTTATATTTATTAGATGTTCACAGGCAATTGTATTTTAAAGTCTGAGCAGTTATTTGTTTCCTTTCAGGGCCTTCCACGGGTAAACCGGTTTCAAAGGTCATATTGTCTAAGTGGTTAAGCGAATGCATTACCTTTATTTACAGAAAGAAAAACCTCCAATTAACAGCCCCATTTAAAACGCAGCCACGTCTGCTGTTTTCCTCTAAGGCTTCCATGGATGACATATGTGCAGCCGTGACTTGGGCTTCTCCACATACCTTTATCACTCATTACAAAGTGAATTTAGTCTCCAGGGGAAGAGCATCTTTTGGTTCTGTGGTGGTGGTCAGGAATATCCTTCCATAAGGCCTCCCCAAGATACAAGGTAGCTGGGGACTCTGTCCTATACGTCAAGGATAAATGAAGATTGACAACATTGGATAAAGAAGTTAGGGATTTACTATAATGTTCCATCTGTGCATCGATCTTCATTTATTCTTGACACCCCCTCCTTCAGACTCCTTGAAGGAATGGATCTTAGTCCTGGTTATTTGTTACTTCATGTATGACCTTGGACGTAGCCTCTACAGTGGTTCTAGTAATACTTTTCCCTGTTCTTCTTTATAGCTGCAACCTCTGTCTGAGGTAATCTGAAGAGAGTCTTTCTGGCTAGGGACTTAGCTCAGGAGTTTTTGATTTGTGTGAGCTGTTATAACGGCAGAGCCAGTTACGAGACTCAGAAATGAGTTCCACACGTCAAGGATAAATGAAGATCGACAACACAAATGGGACATTATGGTAAGAGCATAACTTTTTTTTTTCATCATTCCCACTGCTGTAGTAGCCCAGTAAACATGTCAGCCAGCTTCAAAAAAGGTTTGGCTCCCCCAACTCCTTCACTTTGACTGCTGATTGACTGATGATTTCACTCTTGGGGATTAGCCAGAGTGAAGGTTTCTTCAATATTTTTTTGCCTCTTGAGAAGACGTACCTCTTGGACTTCACAGGAGCAACAGTTGGCTAAGAGCTTAATTTCTAGCAGATATGTCCCCATTGGGGAACCCATTCAGCAGGGGTTTTTGAATTTTAATAAAAATAGCACTTAATCTGATTTTTTTACTAAAAGCAGTATTTCTCTTTTAAGAAACCAGTTATTTTTTCAGAGTATTGGAAGTTTCTTAAGATCACTATTTTTAGCTTACCATGTTTATTAGGGTATTTGAGGCTAATTTTGTAAAAAAAAAAATCATACAGTACTTTTATAAACTTTAAATTTAGTGGAACAGAAAATTTTACAGAGAAGTGAACAGGGCATTGTGTCCATATAATGCTTATGCTCATTCTGTGACAGTCTACCTGCCATTTTGATTCTGGCGGTGCAGTGGTTAACGTTATTGCCTCGCAGCAAGAGGTTCTCCTGTTTGATTGTCTGTTGGGTTGCCTTCTGTGCAGAGTCTGCTTGTCTCCCTTTGTTCGTGTGGGTTTCCTCCGTGTTCTCCTGTTTGCTGCCACATTTCAAAGACATGCTTCTGGAGTGTTTCTCCCCGGGCCTCCTCTGAAAATAGGCTCTGTCCTATTTGGACTTTCTCGGTCAATAAATGTTAAATAAATAAATAAATGAATGAATATAAAAGTTTTTGAACAGTACTGATGGATATTTTGTAAAAAAAATGTGTATTCCTAATGTAAATTTGAATTTTGTGAAACAGGAAAGTTTACATAGAAATGGGTGGGTGTATTACTTATGCTTACTGTGTGATGACCTACATGCCATTTTGAGTATGTGTGTAAGGGGTTGAACAATACTGACAAGGTCATTTTATTCTACTTTTACATTTTATAATCTAACAGACCAGGGAAATGTATTGTGAGTGTAAGTGTACTGCAAGTGAAGGCTCCTTATTGAAATGTCAGCACTTTAAATTCCAAGTACATTCAAGCTGAATAAAAAAGACCAAAAATCCAGGAGAAGAACGAATTTTGCCCAACGCTTTTCTCCTTTAAACTACTTTTTTGCATTGGAGCAAGCTCCTCCCAGACTTGTATATACCAACTCTGAGATCACCTTACTGTGGAGAAAAGGGAGTGTTCTGAGAAATGTCCATCTTGGACTTGTTATATGCAAGTCTGCTTTTTTTGGCCAGTCGGTCTCTGTGTTTCAGGACTTGCTGTAGCTTGTCCTTACATTTTAAATGGTTACCAGTCGCGAGTACTCAGTGATAACTTACTTTCTAACTGCCTTGTTCCAGCTTCGCGTAACACTTTTGGTTCTTCCTTGGTTACAGCATGGATACTTATTCCATCCATCTGGTTCTTCTCCCACAATACCTAGAAAGAAAAAAAAATCATTTACCAAGGCATCCTTGCTGTTCTTGCTGACGGAGGATGCACCTCAGCAGATAGTGAATGAAACTGCAGTGGTCACTGGCTGTTTCTCAGACCAATCACATATTTCTGTTTCTTTCTCTGTTGTAGTCCTTTCAGCCAGCATGAACCAGAGGTCATCCACATCCTCTTCGACAGTTGCCATGCCTGATATGGGATTGGAAAAAAATCTTCTCTAGATCCGAGAAACATTCTGGGAGATTCTTCTTGGGGTAACCAGGGCAAGAGACCAGTAGACCAGACTGACATACCTCCTTCAAGTTGATTCTGTAATGCTGAAACTCCTGTTAAAAAAGTTCAGCATTGTTCTTCTGTTAAAGTTATTACTGCTGTAAAAGGTAGACATTAAATTCTGGTATACAGAATCCTTTACACATAGGCATTCCCCATAAAACTATTCCTGAGGAAACCGTCTGATTATTCTGATTTTGACAGAGGTAGGGATTCTTCTCTTGTAAACTTCTAAGCCAAGCTCTCTGATTGTGAGGAAGACTTTAATTCTTATCCTCCTGGTGGAATAGTCTTTTAATCAGACCTTTACTAGGATAAATGCTGTATTGTATGGGAAGTAATAGATGTTCCTCCTGAACCGAGGAGATATAGTATGTTACAAATGGATTTACCTCATTCTTCTCCAATGCTTTCTACACTGCCAGCCCTGGAGGATATATTGAATGCTGCCTGTACATATTCTGTTACCCAGCCTTCAGTCTTCAAAAAGCAGATAAGTTATATAAGGAACCGTAACCATATATATGGAAATACATGGTTTGTCATTTGGACAGTCAGAGGGTATTGGCTTCTACTCTTCCTGCAGAAGGAAGTTTTAAACCAACTTTGTTTCTACCAATTCTTGAGTATTTGAGCATGTTTTAAAGAGTGTTTGATTGTATAGATACTGTCCTGGAGGCACTGCTACTTCCACAGTGTTGAGATGATATGCTTAGGTACTTAATCAAAAGTTTGCTGATGAGGTCAAATCTGAAGTCTTGGATTCAGCTGTAGATAACACATTATTAATTGGCTCTTCTGCTACCCAGAGTCTCAAGCAATATGATAAATGACAGAAATTAATTTCGGTAGTTTCCAAGGTATTTCACATACCCGAATACAAGTCATACAGGTGGTCCCGCTCTTACACAAAACAAAACATATAAACAAACTGGCAAACAAAATACAAAAATAGATGGGCAGAGGATAACAAAAGAAAACAAAAATAAGGGTTCTTTTAGGAAGAAGGGATGGGCAAATAACACAGAATGACTGTGCCAGCATTCTTTACCATCTTTCCTCTCCCCCCACCGGTATCTCTCAATATCTCTGTAAATCTATCACCAAAAACTTTCAACATTCCCATTTGGCACAAGATTGTTTCAAACTATTGGGTGTTAAAAGTGATGCATGAAGGTTACATATGGTACTGAACACAAAATCTCCTTTAAGGGGACTACCTCAGCAGCCTCCAAACAAAAAAAAAATTTTCCTTGGGTTCTTTATTCTTTACATACCCAGGGAGTCATAGAACAAGTACCTTAAATTCAAAGTGAGCAAAGGCCTCTATTACTGAATGTATTTGGTACCAAAACAAAGACGCTTCTTGGAAACCAGTACTAGAGCTTTCATTTCTAATTCTGTATGTGAAGGTTCCAAAGTTCAAATCGATCTTACAAAACCTGCTACGTTTTATTCCTCACAAGTTATTTGGTAATTCTAGACTTAAAAGTTGCTTGCCACCGTATTCCCATAGCCACAGGCTTCAGGAACTTTCTAAGATTCTCTGTTTCTGGGTCACGTGGTTTCTGTACACCTCCAAGGCTAGTCACAAAATGTGTAGCCTCAATCATAGCTTATTGCAGACTGAATGGCATTTGCCTCTTTCCTTACAACTTGCTTATCTTTGCAAAGTCCTTGTCCAGATGCCAAGAGTCGCCATCTTTGTCTTGGTATTACAGGATTGTGCTTCCAAGAAGCCTTATAGATTGTTCTCTTCAAAAGGTCTTTTCAACATAAAGCAAGATTTTTGTGTGGATTTTTTTTCCGTGAACTTATCCAGTCATTCTCTTACTTTCTTTCTTAAGATCCTAGTATTCATGGCTTCTGTGATTCTCATTATACCTCTTGCCAGATTACAGATGAAAAAGATAGAATGGTTTCAAAAGAAAAAAAAACATATGTACCCAGCATTTGCATTCTCTGGAGTATCAGATTCCAGTTTGGGGCTTTATAAAAGGGAAATGCTTTGTTGGAGACAGCATATTCAACTAAACCCTGGTCTCCCCATTTCTGCTCAGACCCCAGACAAACCTGCCTTCACAGACACATCAGATTGTCCTTTGGGAGTAGTTTCTAGAAGGGTAAAGGTACAAGGTCTGTGGAAGCCTTTAGATAGACCAAAGCACATCAGCTGAAAAGAAATGTTGACTGTGATGCATACTTTCAAGTCTTTCCATCATCTTTGGTCCCCAGGACTTCTTCAGATGATCACTGGTAATGTCACAGTCATAGTACATCAACAAGCAAATGGTCTGTAACACATTCATGATAAAGGTTGTTTTATCTAATGGCCATGGCAAATACTGAATCACATTGCTTCATCAAAGTAAGCTTTTGTAAGTATGAAATAACACATTTTGACAATTGTGAGCTTTTTAGTTGAAGTTGGTAAGCTGTTAGCATGTGTTCCACATTATGAGAGGTAGTGTTCTAGTGTTTCATATTTTGGAGATGGAATGTTGAGCATTATGGAATCAGTCAAGCTAGAAAAATATACCATATTTTCCAAGAAAATGGAGGTTCAAGTCATGTTAGATTTTGGAAGCATGATTTACCTTGCCAAGGATTTCCTGTTGTGTAAGTATGAGATTAGAAACAACCATTGTCTGTTGTGTAAGTATGAGATTAATAACAACTAAAAAGTGTGATGTAGTTTGTGCTCAGGGTGACAGAAAAGTGTAATCCCTTATGCATGTACAGTTTCACATAATCTTGGAGAAACATTTACACCCAGTAAGTATAACTCCTGATTTAACTCACAATGTAATGTTAGGAAACAGTTTTCACTATTTTAAAACTCTGTGTGTGTGTGTGTGTGTGTGTGTTGGGGGCATGGGGAGAAGCCATAGGCAAAGTGTGGAAGGCTATTACCTTTCAGAATAAGTAGAGTAGCAGCATGATACAACCATTTTAGGTAAGAATGAGGAGGGTTTATCCAAGGAAATGATGCTCACAGAGAGAGTTGTAATCAAACCAGTTGAAGGGAGGTACCTTTAAACCTACAAAAGGAGCTATAGTTTTGTTGTGGTTAGCCAGTAGAAAGGATCTTGTGTGTTTTCAGAAGCAGGCCACAACAATAGGGCAGTCGTAACATAATAAGAGATGTCAGTGTAGGAACTAAAGATGAACTGATGGGAAACTCTGAGGTAAAAGTCAGATTAAGACTGAATTGTACACATAAATTGACAGGCAGTGTTAGCATAGAAACAGAGAAGATAAAAATAGGAGAAGAAAGGCACTTGAATGAGGACATTGATAGTAGAGTACGTAAAGTAAGATAAGTAGTAGAGTGCAGAGATATGAGCCGACTTCTGCTAGTATAATCAGATAATACATTGAAGGGAGATTAAGCAGCATAAATTTGTAGACCAAGAAAAAAAAATGATGACAAATTGTGCTCTGGAATACCCTTTGTAGTATGAGAGCAACATTTGGAAGGAAAAGAAAGTGAGAAAGTTGTAGTCACTTACACTAAGGTTGAGGGAGAGCAACCTAAAAGAAAGGAGCACTCATGATGCCTATACTGATAGCAGAGAAGGAAAGCAGAAGGCAGTTTTTACCCAGACCATAGCTACAGTACCAGTTCTTTTTGGGGGAGGAAGATGCACTTTCCACTCCAAGGCAAATTATTGAATAAAGTAACTTTGATTTAGTGACTGTACAGATGTTACTTTAAGTAGGACAAGAGAGAGAGACTGTATTCAAGGTTATAACAAAAGAAAGTAAATATGATGTTCCCATTATTTCTCTTATCTCTTATATAGAATAAGTAAAGAAATGGAAGAAATGCAGTATCATTTACTAGTGCCAAAACTCAGTAGTGAAGTTAATCAGTAGTCACATGTTAGGAGGCCATCTGGGGGACAGAAAAACCTAGGTAAGACTATTATCCAGGTTTTACTGGGCAGACATATTGAAAGTGCTAGAAAACTTGGTGATCCTTGTCCAGAATGCCAGAAAATTGCACCTCATCATGGATGAGTAAATCCCTTGATCCAATGCCAGTCATAGAAGTACTATTTGAATGTATTGCTGTGGACATTGTTGGGTTATTAGTAAAGACAAACAGTGGGCATCAGTACATACTAATCATAATGGACTGTGCTTCCAAATTTCCAGAGGCAATGCTGTTACACAAAGTTAATGCTAAGCATATTGCCATGGATCTGGTACTGTTATTCTCTAGCGTAGCATCTCTAAGGAAATGCTTCCTGACTAGATGCACACTCTTATGTCAGTGGTACTGCATTACTTATGTCAGTTCTTTAAAGTCACAGTTGAAGATATCCATCTACATCCAAAGCGTGATGAGTTAATATGTTTAATAAAACACGTAAAGCCATGCTAAAGAAAGTTATTGATGCAGATGGAAAAACTAGGACCAGTTATTACCCTGCTTCCTGTTTGCAGACTCAGAAATGCCACAAGCTTCACATGCCTTTACCTCATTTGAACTTCTCTACATCAGGTACATCAAAATGCTGTTTGGCATTGATAACTAATTTTCGGAAGAGGAAAAGATGCCATTTAAAAGTATGATGGTACACTGTGTTGTTTTGCAGGACTGATTAAAGCTGGCAATAACCATAGTAAGGAGGCACAAACCGAGAACCTAGGACATACAACACCAGGTTTACAATGAGAATACATGACTTAGAGAAGTTAACTTGGGATATTGGGTAGTAGTGCTAGTACCCTTCACAGAAAACATATTTCTTGCCCAGTGGTAGAGGCCTTTTGAGATTATAGAAAGATTAAATGTAGTTAACTATAAGTTAGGCAAAGAGAAAGAGGATATACAATCTTTGGAGTCTCTGTAATTAAAAAAAAAAAAGTACAAACCCAGGAGGTAGAATACATTTTATTAATAAATAAATAAGGGTTCTCAGAAATGCTTATGAAAAGCAAGCTAATAAAACATTACTTGGAGACATCTGTAGTGAACACTAGACTGTGACCATACAGAGTACCAGAGTCACAAAAATGATAAGAAAAGAAAACTGTGTATGGTGTAAGCCGACTACTTGTATACCTTACCAGACTGTGTGCTGCCTTATGTTTCTCAAGGTCAGAAGTTTGGTGCATGGGAACAGAGTGAACCTGGAGAGACACCAGTTCTGCTCTCAGTAGCTTGCTTGGTTCACTTTTGTCCCTTACCCTTCTCCTTGTATGAGGATATCTCTGTTAGGCTGGGTTGTCAGTTAGGTGTGAATCTGGAAGGGTAACCACCCCTGGCCCTGGGCAGACATGCCTACAGGCTAGCCCCTCCCTTCAGCCAGGCAGTCCCTGCATGTCCTGGCCACTGCCAGAATCATGAGAGAGATGCCTACCACCTGTAACATCTAGTGCTTATACCACTAACTGAACTTTGAGTGTTATTATCTGGCCTGTATTTCTTTATGCCATGGTCAAGCCACTTATATTTTTGTTATGCAAGTCTTTCCTCCAATGTCTTCTTAAACTTATTGTATATGCAGGTAATGTCCATTAGACAAGTGGAGGTTAACACACCGTTATCTTGGCCTGAGACAGAGGTAGGTGCCTCACCTATTGTAAGCAGAAAGGGCGAGAATTCATAGAGCCACAGAAAGCACTAAAGGTGCTAGCAGTGATGTGTAAATAGACAATACTATTTGATGTAACTTTATAGCATGGACTCCATACAGTAAATGCAAATGTTTGACAGGAATGTGTAAAGTTTGTGGGCTAATCATAGGTTCATAGGTTCATAGGTTTATACTAGGCTATCTGCCCTAAGGCATTTATAAGCCTAGCCCAAATTTTTGTGGCTTACGCCACCCCTTATATGAAAAAATACTGTGCCCATTAGTTTGTTGTGCCTCTGTCCAGCAGTGACACAGATATGATTCCCGGGGTAAACCTACGATCTCCCATCCACAGGTCTAGATTTCTCTTGAACAGAGTCAGCGAGGTGCTCTGCCTCACATGGACCGGGATTTTATTCCACAGCATAGGGAGTCTCTGAGTGACAAATCTATCCCTCCAGCACGTCCTATTTATATCCGTGCTAAGGTTTAAGTCGCTTGCTCTAGTGGTTTTGGTGGATTTGGATTTTTTGAGGTGGAGCATGTCCATTAATTCCGGGTTGGACATGGCCTTGTATGTCAGGCACATGTCACCTCTGAGCAGACGGTATGCGACTGAATAGAGCTGGAGTTTCTTCAATCTGGCAGCATATGACAGATTTTGGAGTCCCTTTATCCTTTTGGTGAGGAACTTTTGGGGTCTCTCCAATTGCTGCAGATGTCGGGTGAGATACATCCCGAATGGGGCATTGTACTCGATCATTGGTCTGATAAGTGAAGAGTACAGGGGAACAATGACCTCACTAGATCTGGATGTGAATCCCTTCATGATCAGGTGGGCAATGTAGAAGGTCTTTCTAACCACTTTAGCAATGTGAGTGTCAAAAGAAAGGCCACTGTCAACCTGAGTCCCCAGGTCCCTGATAACCTCTTCTGTGCTTAGTGGATTGCCACCTATATGGTAGCTTGGGGTTACCTTGTTTTTCCCAAAGGGTATGACTATACATTTTTTGGCGTTTAACTTAAGGCCATGGCTCTGGCACCAGCTATCTGTTTCCGTGAGTCCCTTCTGAAGGATATCCGTGTCCGATGCACTTTCCACTATGGCGCCCAGTTTGCAGTCGTCTGCAAACTTTGTCAGCCAAAGTCCTCCCATGTTGGCTTGTACTTCTGAGAAGTAGATGCCAAACAATAGGGGGCCAAGGACCGAGCCCTGTGGGACACCACTTGTGACCGGCTTGGAGTCTGACACAGCGCCAGCAACTCTAACCCTGTGGGTTCTGTCCTTAAGCCAGTTTGCAACCCATCTTGTGACATATGGGTTTACATTTAAGCTGGTAAGTTTTTCTACAATACCCGAGTGGGGTATTGTGTCGAAAGCCTTTACAAGGTCAAGGTAGGCTGTATGGACTGCCTTTCCCTCATCAATGGCCTTGGTGACTGTTTCGAAGAAGTCGACCAAGTTCAAAAGGCATGATCTTCCCTTGACAAAGCCAAACTGGGTCGGGTCCAATGTCTGCAAGTCCCCTATATCTTTGTTTATGAGCTCCATTATGATCCTCTCCATAGCTTTGCAGACTAGACTTGTTAAACTTATGGGGCGGTAATTACCAGGGTCCGTGAGGCCGCCTTTGTGGAGTTGGGACCACAGTTGCCGTACGCCACTCCTTGGGCACGTATCCTGTGGTAAGGCTGAGATTAAACAGCTGCCTTATGTGTGGGTTTAATTCCTCATTTAGCTCGTGTAGCACACAGCCGGGGACACCATCCGGTCCCAGTGATGCTGTGTTTTTAGCTTTAGAGAGAGCAGCTTTCACCTGCGCATTTGAGATGTCCGGGAGGCTACACTCGGCTGGGATAGTTATCTCTCCTTTAGGGGAGAGGGGTGAAGTTTGCACTGAACCTGTCTGCCAGTATGTTGGCAATGTCTGTGGGTTCAGTGATTTTTGTATCATTTTGGACTAATTCTGAGCATATCTGGGAGTTTCCACCCAGGTTCCTAACATAGCTGAAAAAGGCCTTATGATTGTCCTTTGAATCCATGGCAATTTTCTCTCAAAATTGGCCTTAGTTGATTTTATGAGTGCTCGTATTTTTTACTAATAATGATCAGGGTGACTTCCCTTTTATGGATTTTGTTCTATCATGTAATAGCTTTCTCCTCTTATTGTAAAGTTTGTTAATGGCTGGGGTCCACCAGACTGGACGTTTGCCCTTTGTGGAAAGAGTCTTGGTTTTATTTGGGATTGCCTGATCCATGCAGTCCTGGAGGTGTTCATAGAAGGCATTTGTAAGGGCTTCCGCAGCTTGGGTTGTGGTTTCCTCTGGCTCAGGGGCCTTGAAGGATACCACACCAGTCTTGAGTAGTGTGAAGTTTGCTTTAGAGAAGTTCTTCACTATGGTCTTTTTTTGTTTGGGGTGGGGGCGGGATGTGGATTTCCAGTGAGATTAGTTTATGATCAGATCTCACCAATGAGGGATATACTTCCGGTGTGGAGCATTTTGTCCCCATGTTTGTGACAATAAGATCTAGTATATTTTCTCCTCTCGTGGGAACAGTGACTAGCTGTTCCATGGCATTTGAATTTATGAACTCCAGGAACCGTTGGGCTAGAAAGTTAGGACTTGAGTAATGTTCCCAGTCTATATTCGGTAGTTGAAGTCACCCAATATGATGGTGTTTGGAGATACATTTATACCCTCCAGTGTCTTCAGGAAGGCTGTGTGGGGTTCCTGAGTTTGAGAGGGTGGCCTGTAGCATGCTACAATTTGTAGAGCAGTTTTGCCTATGGTTAGTTGCACCTGGATGGTTTCCGGCTTAGTGCGTTGCCACCAACCTGGAGGTGTGGGTATCCTTTATGAATATGGATACACCCTCCTTTTGTGGTGTGGTCCGGGTTTTGGGGCCGGAACGCATGATATGAGGTAAAACCTAATAGTGCCGCGGTGCTCTCAGGAGCCTTGAACCAGGTTTCAGTTACAGCACAGACATCGATGTTCTCCATACTGAGAAGGGCCTCGATGCGTGCATTTTGAGATTTAGACTTCTGGCATTGAGCAGCATTACCCTCAGTTTCTTCCCATTTTTGTTTTCTAGGGTGGTAGGTTTAGAATTTGAGCCTTGCCTAACAAAGGCACTATGCGGCTCGCAAGAGCCTTAGCCAATATCCGGAATCCCAGGGGTGACAGGTGCAAGCCGTCCCTTGCGAAGCAGCGTGGCTTGTCAAACATGTCATCCCAGGCAGACAGACACTGGATCCCCTTTGAATGACACCAGACATTAAGCCAATTGTTAAAGCTGATCATCTTGTCTCTATATTGTGGCATCATTCTTGGTGAAGGAAGGATACTGCTCAGGGTTAGGGTCATACCTGCCTGGGCTACATAATCAGAGAGCTCCTCTATGTCTCTTTTCATGTAGTCCAGGGAGGTATGTCTCAGGTCGTTCACACCAGCATGGACAATGACTGTGTCATATTTGTACTTGCCGTGGAGTGACCCGAGTGCTTGTGTTATGTGGCGTTTTCTAGCGCCCGATAGGCAGCTTACTGTGACCCTCTCCTTGTTCAGCCTGGTGAGTGGGACGTCAGTGTGTCTGACTATGGAGTCACCTATGACAAGTATGTTTGGTGTTGTATTTGGCCTTAAGGGCTGTGACTGCTTTGCACACTGCTTTTGTGGTTTATGTGTTGCTTGTGGGGTGTCTTGAGGTAGCAGTTGTTTGGGTGTCTGCTTTGGAGGCCTCTGCTGTTTAGGTAAATTTTTACTCAGAGCCTCCGAGTATGTCTTTGTGTGTTTATGTGTTTGATTCAGTGGAGTGGTAGCATTATGTGAGGCTGGTTTTGTGGTGTGTGTAGTTGCCTTCTCCTCCTGTCTGGTCTTGCCAGTCCTGAGTTGAGAAAGCTCAGCCTCCAGTTTGGCTAAATAGCTGCATCTCTCGCAAGTATTTGTGTTATGTGGGAGGAGGAGAGGTTTGTCTGTGTACATGAGGCAGTTATAACATTGCCTCAAGATTCCCAGATTCACCAGCTGGACCGGAGAGGAGATTGACAACTGACCTTTGGACATGCTAGAATAATATTGGGAAATCCTTAATTGAAAACAAGGGCCAGTGGGGAGTGAGGGTGTAGTGCTTTTAATTTTTAGTGCTGACTTATATAATTGCTTTAGTGAGCAAGTGCCAGGTAACTTGAGTGCAATGTGTTACAAGTAACTAAATGCAAAAACGACAAACAGTAACTTTCTTTCAAGTGAAACAAGGAAATAAGTACAGTAAGCAATGCAGATATCACTAGTGATCCACAGAAGCGCTGAGAAGTTGCGTATTAGGTGGAATTAGCTTCCAGGGAAACAACAAGCATATAAACAAAGCTAGATTCAGCAGGCCTGGATCTAGTCTATGCTAGAGCAAACAAGGTGAACCAATTTCAGTAAGATACAGTTCAAATAGTTCAGGCACTATAAACCTTTAACCAGAAATTCCCAGCTCAGAAGGGCAGAGTCCAGCCTCTTCTCCCACAAGAGTGCAGACCACGAACCTTCTTAATGTAAAATAACTGGCCTGAAGCCCAAGTGCCTAAACCAGAACTAATACACTTGGACACTGGGCTCTCAATCAGCAGTTCCCAACTTAGAAGGATGAAAGCTACCTGTCCTGCCACCACAGTGCTTGCCACAAACCTTCCTAATGTAAAACAACTGGTCTGAAGCCCAAGTGCTTAATCCAAAATCAGAATAGAAGATTACCTTCCTCTCCTTTTTAAATCCCTGTTCCTGTCAAACCTGTGGCTTGGGTTTACGTAGAGGCATGTTATGTACATTGCCTACTTCCTTAAAAGGAAGGAGATATGTAATTGAAAGTTATGAGGAAGAAGATTTGAAAGTTGCCATTGGTGAAGTATTCTTTTCATTGTTTTCTCCCTTTTGTCAGGTTCACCATCTGAGTATTTTTTCACAGAAATAATGAACTGATAAAACTATACTTTAGGTGGGGAGAGAGAGTTTTGCAGGCAGGAATTTGCAGCTGCATTCAGACTGTACCACTCCATGGTTCACCATATACTACTGATTCATACACTGAGGTTAAGATAAAACCTAATGACATTACCTTCTTAGCAGCAGTGCATTAACTCTTGCCATCACATCACAGACATGCTTTTGGTCACACTGTTGTGTTGTAGATAGCCTCTGTATTGTGTATACTTGTTTCCTTCCGCTTGCAGTAGAGCAATATCAGAAACCTGAATACCATGTCACTGTAGCCACGCCCAGTGAGGTCATTGTAGTGGCAAAATCCATTCTTTGCTTTTTTTGCAAAATGTGACACCCAGTGGTGGTTGGTGACTTCAGATCAAATGGGAGACTACAGGAGACAGCTAGATGGGCATGGTCAACTACAAAGGGGCATGACCAACTTCAAAAAGATGAAACTATGTTACAGTGGGATCAACCCTGACCATGCGTTCCAGTTTATATAAAATCAGTGCTCAGCCACTATTGCACATGATGAATAGTCTACCAACATATTAGAAAAATGTTTACACAAACATTCAGTATATACATGAACAGATATGAATTAATATACATTACGAATTGCTCTTAAACTTGCTAATTATTTTACATCCACCTTAAAGTACAGACAGAAAAGTATTACAGTTTTGCAAACCTGGAATTACAACAGTAAACAGCAGTGCCATTTGTTTCATTCACACATTGTGCCCAAATGACACCTTGCCTCCCTACTATCTGGTTAACCCTGCCAGGATATATTTAAAAAAAAAAAAGAAGAAGAAAGTCATCAACAGCCCCCAAAACGCACAGACCACTAGCATCTAGTTGACCCTGCCAGTGTGTTGGATTAAAAAAAAAAAAAAAGAAAATCATCAGCAGTCCTCAAAACACATTGCCTCCCTACTGTCGGGTTAACCCTGCCAGAATATTATATTAAAAAAAGGAAAGAAAGTAATCAATAGCTCCCAAAACACATAGACCACTAGCATCTGGTTGACCCTGACAGTATATTATATTAAAAAAAGAAAATCAGCAGTCTTCAAACACATTGCCTTCCTACTGTCTGGTTAACACTGCCAGGATATTACTTTTTTTTTTTTTTTTTTTTAATAGAGGACAACAATAATTCATTGTGATTCCAATTAGACCGGATTACATGTGTCCAGTGGACACGTGTGAGAAATGGACAGCTATGTATGGGGCGAGAATGTGTTGTGGGAACAGATTGTTCTTATTTTTTCAGGTGAGAGTGGGATGTTAGGGAGGGGGTAGTAGGTATATTTGGGGAGGTAGTTTGGGTAGGTTAACAGACAAGACAAACAGGATGCATACAGTGGTGGTATATGACACATGGGGGGTAAACACCTTGAACGGGGAGGGGTGTTTGGAAGTTGCAAGCCCATGAGCCCCCCCCCAATGGAAACAGTGGGACTGAGGTCCCCACCCATGGGCACTCACCACTGCACCTTCACGGCCCCAAAGGTGGCTGTGCTGAATGCTGGGTAGGAGGGGCAGGCTCACCCTCTAATTGCGCCACGTGGCCCTCAAGCTGGCGCAGCTAGTCTCGAATCTCCTTGTCGAGCTCACTACGCACCACAGCCCGGACCTGACAGCAGGTGACTGGTACCTCTCTGCCCCCACTCCCAGGTGGGGGGCGTGAGCCCCATCCCCTGCGGCAGTTCCACCCAAAGGTGATGCAGGGCCAACGTGGGAGGAGGTCCCAGGCTGGGCCCCGGTGCTGTGGCCAGCTGAGGTGGGACAGGTGGGTCCGCTGGGACTGGCCTTCCCATGCGAGCTATGGTGTTGCATTTTTAAGAAAGATATAATTTAGTAATAGACAAAAGCATTCAGGATTAGGTTTAACAGCATGCATAGGTATTTCCATTAACCCTAGACACCAGATTTACAACAGATGCAGAGCGAACAGAACACATGCATATATGAGACAACAGCAGCCATTACAACAGCATGCATGTTTCATTGATGGCAACAGGCCACCAATATGGGAGTATTGTAACATGGCACATGCAGAGAACCAAATGTGAATATTTACAAACCAGTAGGACATATGTCCAGACAGAAGTGTGGAGTGTACACGTCCCATTGAGGTGTGTAAGTAGGTTATTGTAGCACATATGGTGGGGGTGAGAGAGAGAGGTCCATTAACAAGTAATATATCCCTGTAATATTTACAACCTTCGTAGTCACTGCAGTGATCTGTCCCTTGCAAGAATTATTACACTATCCACTGTCCTTAACTTTGTACAATGGTATGTTTGTAGATTAGTATCTAAGTGGACTGTGTCTTACGTATAGTCTACACGTCTTACCTGTTATAGCTGTTGAGAAAATCACTGTTAACCCTACCTGACAATTTCTACACATACTCCCAGATTCCATGTTGGTGTTATACACATACCTAATGATCTGTTATTGCAAATGATCTGTTATTGCACACACTCTGGTCACGGCTTGACAGGATGCAGGTGTTAATGTGACATATTTTGAGAATAGCTGTCATACACTTTGGGTGGGGTGCTACAATGACAGGTTTGTTTTCATATACATTCTCTGACTATGTACAGGTCTGAATATCAGTTATATGTCAGCAGAAGCTGCCTACATTTCTTGGATCATCACACTGATATGTCAGGGGAGCAGGTTAGGTTACTGGGCAGCAGATTTGGGTCATTTATCTGGACATATCAGAACAGTTGAGGGGTATGACTATGCATACAGCTTACTACCTGAACATTCTGCCACAGTCTGTACTGTTGATGGTTATGATTATGCTTACAGCTTACTATCTGCACATTCTAGCAAATTCTGTACAGTTGTTGGGTCTAATTATGCATACAGCTTTCTATCTGTACATTCTCACAAACTCTGTGCATTTGTGGGGTATGATTATGCATACAACTTACTACCACTCCCGGGAGCCAAACCCCTGCTGTGTGTGGTAAAATATTACATTTGACATCACAGTACACTGTGCTATCAGGGAATTGGTGTGAAACATTCCATTGTTTTCTGTGTTAGTGTCCCTCAGTTGTACAATATGACTGACCTCTTGGGACTTCCAACATTGTTATACTGAACTTCCTACACATTTTATCTGCATTCAGCAGTGTGGGTTTCACTGCTTAATACAACAGTACTATTTATAGAATGCAACACTACAACAACACATGACAGCTGGATGTACACAAGCACTCCAGGGGTTATATTTTTATTCACATGATCTTACACCTGTATTTCCACACAACCTATATGACAGTGTTCCTGCCATAGTGTCTAGATTATTCAGTACATCCCATACACAATACATTTTTATACTGATACAACACTTTCTAGAACTGTTATATTTATTTGTTGTGACAGTACATGCAAGATTATTACTAACCTGCCTTGCGACACAGCCTTTGCAGCCTAGCAGTGGACAGTGGCCTCACCTTCGATAACCACATTGCCACAACAGTCAGGAAATCCTTCTATGTGGCACACCTCATCACTAAGGGCTTTTCATCCAGAAAAAAGGAGGTCATTGTCCCACTGTACTCATCTCTCATTAGACCCATTATAGAATACAACGTCCCATTTGGTATGTACCTCAAGACATCTGCAACAACTGGAAAGGCCGCAGACATTCCTCATTAAATGAATCGCAGGCCTGAAGCAGATGCCCTATGCTGACCATCTAAAAACTCCACCTATACTCTGTCACATATCGTCTACTCAGAGGCGGTCTCTGCTTAACATACAAGGCCATGTCAAACCCAGAGCTGTTGGACATGCTACACTTAAAGGAATCCCAATCCCTCAGAGAAAGCACGCTCCAGGGATCTAAACCTTGTCATCACAATGAACAAAACATGCTGAAGGGATAGGTTCCAGACCCAGAGACTCCCCAGACTCTGGAATAGACTGCCTATACATATCAAGCAGACCGCCTCTTTGGCCCTCTTCAAAAGGAACCTTGATGATTGGATGGGAGATAGGAAATTCACCCCGGGGATCACGTCAGTCGCCCTGCTAGACAGGGGTCTAGGGAAATAAATACTGCGGGAAGAAATGGCCAGGGAATTATGTCTAGGCTTGTGTAGGCCCTAGGACCAATAGCCTAGTACCAACCTATGAATCTATGAACCTATAATATAAGTTATCAACAGCCCCTGAAACACACAGACCACTAGCATCTGGTTGACCCTGCTAGTATTATGTTAAAAATAAAAAAGAAAATCATCAATACTCCCCAAAACACATTGCCTCCATATTATCTGGTTAACCCTGCCAGGATATCATATTAAAAAACAAAGTCATCAATAGCCTTCAAAACACTCAGACCACTAATTTCTGGTTGACAATGTATTATATTAAGTAAAATCATCAACAGTCCCAAAAACACATTACCACCCTAGTATCTGGTTAACTATGCCAGGAAAAAAAATGCAGAAAATATCTGGTCCCCCCCCCCCCAAAAAAAAAAATACACTCAGAACTTATTTTAATTATTTTTTTTTTTGAGGGGGTTAATTTGAAAATGTTCTTTCTTGCCAAGGGAATCCTTGGTGTCTCTTACCTTAAACAGTAATCCATTCGATATTTCAATGATCCATGTTTTTTTTTCCAGCTCTTTCGTCCATCTCTCTCGCTGTCTCCCTTGCAGATTAACTGTGTGATAATGCAAGAGCAACAGGACTAATCAGCAGCTATGTCACATACTCAGATTATGTGACGTAACTGCTGATTTAACAGTGGAATCTGTTTTTAATTTCCTGCTTTTAAAACCGCAATGACTTCTGGGCATATTTGTTGATGCCTGCAGTCTTCCCAATCCAGATAATTTTAAAAACAGCCCTGTCACAAAAGGATATATATATATATATATATATATATATATATATATATATATATATATATATTTATTATTGTTATTTTAAGTGAAACTCGAGCATGTGTGTGCGCAGCTCCAAGTTCTGCGTAACATTGCATCTTAAGCTTTACACACTAGTTTGCAGAACTGCTACAAATGTGTAAAAATCAGTAATTAAACTTTTTTTTTTATATGACAAAATTGGGGGGGGGGGGCTGCAACCCAGCAGTCTGAAACCATGAACCTCCCTGGTGACACCCTGTTGTTGTAACTAGTGCATGAGTTTCATAACAATTACTGTCAGGATTGTAACACTTGGCACTCTATTCAGCTTTTTTGATAGAAATGGGTGGTGGTGGTGGTAAATCTCAGAGTGCTTCAGGAAGCAAGAAGTTTTCTCTGGTTGCTCTGTCATAAGCTTTAATAAATTGATTAAGTTATCCGTTTCAGTTGCAAAAGTCATTGAAATGTTAAGTAGTAGCTTGCTGAGTGGAAAGTAGTTGAGATGACAAAAGAAATGCAAGTAATGAGACTCTAAATGATTAAAAACTTGGAAGTGTTATCTATTCACATGGAAGAAAGGGAAAAGAGTGTCGGGATATACTTGATTCTAGTGAACTTGCAGAAGTGTTTTTAAAAAACAGTTGTAGTTGAAACTCAGAAAGCTAGTAGTGGATTGAAGGAGTTGGTAGAGTATTCAGGAGATGTAATGAACTTGATGCAAGACTGAATAACCACACAGTTGCCATTTTGTCAAAGCGGCAGGAATATAAGGTTATGATGGATCAACTCCTTTTCTTGAAATTGAAGGTAGTGGTTTGGCTATGATCAGACTGAGCAGGAAGGCAGAGTCAGGAGAAAGAATTTACGGGATTATAGCTCCAGAAAGAAGGGAATGATTGTGTTGTTTTCATGAAGAGCAAGTTGGTTACCTTTAGACTGGTTTTCAAGTGGAGGGTGCCAGAACTGAAATGTTTTCTGTCCAGGGCAAGTGTCAGCAGTTAGCTGACATTGGAAGATTTTGCCATGTTTTGCTGCATAGTATTTGAAAGATCAGATTGCCTCTGCTCTCAAAAGAAGATAGTGTATAGTCTTATTTTAAGCTGAAAAAGCTTAAGCAGATGAAACTGAAATTTGAGATAGACGGAGTTATAGTAAAATAGGTTAACAACTGGGGGAGGTGGTTGAGAAGAAGGAAAATCTGAATGAGCTGGTCAAAGCTAGAATCAGAGGTGCCACAGCAAACTGACACAGAGTGCCAGGGTTAGTATATGACAGAAGAATACCCAAAGAAGCTAAAAGGTAAGGTGTGTAAGAGAGTGGTGTGATCATTATATTTGTATGGCACAGAAGCCTGAGCAGTGAAGGTGGAGCAGCTGAGGAGGCTAGGAGGTGATGGAGCTGAAGTGCCTGAGAGAGGTGACAAGATGCATACTGTGAGACAGAAAAATAAGTGATGCCATCAGTGTCAAAGCCAGACTAGTGCTGATTACAGAGAAGGTGAAAGAGAACAGACTGTGGTGGTTTGAGCAGATTACAGAAAGCAGAAAACAATTTGGTAAAGATTATTTAGGAGAGACTGGAAAAGATAAAAGTAATTGACTTCCTGTGTGGAGCACAGTTCTTTATTGCTGTGCAGGAAACTTTGGACTGTGTCTGTGTGTGCGTCTCTTTGTGTGTGTGTCTCTCTTGGGGATTCAGGGGAAGTGACTGGTATTCCTGGGTTGTGAGATGATGGAGATATGGGAAGAACGTGTATTGGAGAGTTGAACCTCAACTTCTTTGGAAGTTGGTGCTGCAAGACTGTTCCATTTTGTCTAGTATAGCATAAAAGCAATATAGCACTCTAGCATGTAGGATTTTTTGTATCTTTATTGTTACTTGTGTATAAGGTGTAACGATACCCAAGTGGTTGGAGATGGAATGTTAACTGATGATTCCTTTTCCTAGGTTCTGCACTCCCTTCTTATGGCTTTTTATGGCTATTTTTGAGTCAGTTAAATATGTCTTCATATAGTGACAATACATTTGCCAAATGATGAGCAGGTAATAAAACAATGCATATGTGTTTTTCCTTGCTCGTAGGTTTATAGGCAAGTGCTAGGCAATCAGTCTGCAGACTATTACAGTGGTAGATATAAACCCTTATTCATAAATTTTTTCAGGCATCAAGGAGGGCAGACGGGGTGCTGGATTTCAGACTGCTCATCCAATTAATCTAGGTTTACCTTGATGATGGTGAGGGTGCTACTCTGCTTGACATGTAGTGGAAAATTGTTCTGGGGTGAGGGATGTGTTGGCATATGAGTCTGTCTTACCAACATGTCTTATTTATCTGTTAATGAAGGTTTTTTCCTTTAAGTGGGTATTTGAGGTAACATTTGTTGTGTGAAGGAATAGGGGGTCAGAGAGGGTTGGATATTTAATGGTTTGAAATGCTAGACAGATGACTAGAAATGAGTCTGTAAGAGACTTAGAGCTGCCAGTCTGTCCTGATGACTGAGATTTTTGAGGCCACTTGTCTATTAATTATAAATGTCTGCGGTCTTTCAAGTTGAGTGCTATATTTAGACAAATACTTGCCACAAGGTGCATTGTATTCCATAGCGGTTCTGATGCGGTACAAGTAGAGGAGAATTAAGACACTTTTGGATCTAGTGAAGATACCTTTGGAAATTAGATGAGCTATCCGGAAGGTTTTTTTTTTTTGAACTACTGCAGAGACATGATGGTCAAATGATAAGGAGTTGTCAAGAAGAGTGTTTAGATCTTTTACAGGTGTCTGTCTGGAGGTGTGTGTTGTCTATATGATACGTGAAAACGTTTACCCAAATGAGCTATGCTACATTTTTTACATTTAATTTTAGACCACTATTCTTGCACCAGTTATTAACATGGTCTCACCCATGCTGAGTCAATTGTGAGTCAGTGGTAGGTCAAATAACAGCACCCAGTTAATCTTTTGCAAACTTTGATAAACAAAGGCATGGAGTGTTGGCTTGAAGATTTGATGCACGGCAGTAGGGGAGGGCCCAAGACTGAGCCATGTAGTACACTTTTCTTTCTTTCAGAAGTAGCACCTATGACTTCTAACCACATGGTTCTATCAGACAACCAGGGTAAATTAAAATTGGTTAAGGAACTAAAGACCTCTTGGTTCTGAACTAATCTGGTGGCTTTATGTGGCTGTCTGAGGCTATATTTGCCTTTGTTGTTCCAAGAAGTATGTGGTCTCTGTATTAAGTCTGAGCTGAAGGTTAACACATGGATGTTTTAATGGCTGTGTTACTTAATTTAGGTAAACATGGCTTTGCATTACTGCTATGAAGACCCACCTGGGTTTAAAGAGGAATGATGCCTACTCCATTGTGTAACATTACTGGATTGCTGGTTCTGAGCATGGGAACTGAATGGGCTTCCTCTGTAAATGTGCTGTACAGTAGATGCGAGCAGAGACTATTCTGAGAAGTGTGGTTGCTGTGAAGTATGCAAGTTATATAGGCCCTTGTATGTCTGCAGAGAAGGGGCAACAGGAAAGGGTTTGAATGGTGGAGTTTAGACTCTTGTAACAAGTGAGAAGTTAATTCAGGGCTGGTTATAGTATGCAGTGTTCCATCCAGAGTTTTGGGGTAAATGTGGGTAAAGATGGCAAATCTGTAGTGCATTTGGATTCTTTTCAATTCAATTGCATCTGTTCAAAATGTAAAAGTACAAATTACAAATAGCATGCAGCAGTGTCATAGATGAGAACTAGTCACTGTACTAGTTGTTTTGGGCATAACTGGAAAGGTAATTTGTGTGCAGAAACTGTAGAGTGGTAACAAACCTTTTGGGAATTTGGTCACATTGCTCATGAAAAACTGATGATTGTATGTTTGATATGCTTTTGATAACTGGGTTTTTAAAGAAAGCTAATGGGCTCAGTCCATGCATATATTTATGGCAGGCAGTTATTTTAAATTTGTTTTGTTTGGTACTACTTGTTTCATTGACAAATAATGTGGATTTAATGTAGCCCGCTGATATTAATGAAAATAGGAGATACATGTGCAGAATGGTAGTAAATTTATAGGTCCATGTTTTGCATTTACTATTTGTTTACCAAAAGTTTGTGTTTCGAGATTACAGTGCTTTGGCGAGATGACTGTTGCTGTGAAGCCCAAAAATAAACTAGGTAAGAAAAAAATGATTAATTCCAAAACTGTTATCACCTGCTACTTGCATATTGTTACTCTGAGATTGCAATACATGAGTATGCGCAGTACTCCAAGACACTGCAGCCATGGTTTTCCTCATTTGTACTTGTAGCTTCACAGTTCTAAGAGTCATGGTTACAGTTCTTGGACTTTTAACAGGCACTTGAATGAACCGGAGGATTCATCTGCATGTCAAACTGGTGCAGTTAATAGTAAACTGGGGAGCTCCACATGTTTCCTTTTGCCTTTCCTTACTCTGGATCCTGGTCTTGGTGACTTGTACAGGATTGGAAGTGTGTCCTATTTTTATGACTTTTCCCCCAATTTTCTGTCATTCAGAAAGTGTGTTAAAAGGAGAGCATGAGAAAGCAGCTTAATTTAAAAAATATGCTTCTTTACTGTTGTCATTCAACAGTTAATGTAATTATATCATATACATCTTACTGTAGCTTGCAATCTACCAACTTCCATTTTGATATCTTTTTCATTTGCAAAACTCCACACTTCCTGGACATTGATGTAAAGCCTTCAGTACTTAGAACACATCAATAAATGATCATGTAACATTCCTTTAATTTAAATCCAAGTTTATCATTTAATCTTGTGTTAAATCTTGGGTATAGCACTCTTCCACTTAAATTACAATGATCTTCCCCATTCTCCGAAACATCCATAAAGCTCCTTTTATGCGCGTCTTCCTTTATTTATAACATGCCATCTGAAGTCTTTTCATCGTAATTCTATTTATCATGTCCCATTATTTCTGAATGCGTTGCTGCCTAAAGTCTGTCTCAAGACTCTCAATCAACAAACAAGCATGCATGCCGTTAAATTGCCTTATGGCAGTTTAGTGCTGAAAATTCCACTTTATCTCCTTAAATTGAGCACCCTTTTATACATTTTTTATGCCCACATCTTGTACCATATTACTTGATCTGGTGTCCACATCTCATGCATTTTCTATTATTTAGTTATCAGTGTAAACTTAATGTTTGTTATTCAGTCCCAAGTGCAGTGTTTTATTAATACATAACATACAAATTATTTGCTTCATTAACTTTCATAATTGCTTGCTTTACTGTTCTGTATCATGCTCTTGCTTTGAGTAGGACATCACCTCATCACCTATCAGCCTAATCATCAGGGGATAAGGTGGCCTATTTCCATTTTTTTGTCACTAGTATTTCAATATTTCACATAACCATCTTATCCAGAGAAAAGTATGTAGGACTGCTATAAACCACTTAAAATCATATCCCTTCTACAGTCTTCTTGGGACCATAACAATGGTCTACACCTTCATATCTTGTTTGTACTTGCATACTTCATGTGTGTGTGACTGACTCATACTTTGATCAAGACATCTTCTTGATCTCCCGTCAGGCCAACCAAAAGAAATAATGAGTTCCTGTTTTCGCTTCTGTTATTCTGCACTTTCTAACCATCCAGTATGGCCCCCTGTCAGGACAAACAAAGCATAGTCAGTACAGTTGGTATAAATCTTAATCATCTCACATCCTCCTCATTCTTACTAACAAACCTAGCCGTCATATAAGCATTATGCCATTCAAGACTAAACAAACTCCCATAGTCAGGATAGCCAGTCGTTCATTTATGTTCTTGAACAAATTCTTAGAATGTTTAACATCATCAAGTAACTTTCCCTGTAGCATTATTTATAGCATTCACCCATATTTGAATACATACTATTTAGTGTAGTTTATATTTTAGCAGTATAATTTTGCTTTTAACTCAACCAATACATAATCTTTTACATGCACTCAGTTGTGCTGAACAGTTTCCTCTGGACTTGTACATTTTACTTCATGAGCAGCATTCACTACTTCACTGCATACAACTTAGGTTTGTATTCCACATTGTCTAGAGTTTGTCAGGTATTCTTTCAGTATACAGTTTTCATGTTAAAAAAAAACAGAAATAAAACACATTTATGTTGCATAACCATGACCACATGGTTAATAGTTCACCATACTTTGTACTTTGTATTCATTTTACAAAATTGCTCCACTGTATAATACGTACTATACCTTTCAAATTAAACACATGATGACAATTCCATACAGTTACTTTACCATGTTTTATAGTTTATAGGCAAACGTTAACTAATAGAAGATTTTCTAAAGTGGCATGGATAAGGCTTTACTTAGTTCATATAATACCTTATTTCTATGGTTAATACTTCTTGTTCCAGTTAACATTTTATATAGCTGACACTTCATGTTTTAAGATGTTTCAGTAAGTGGCACAAATGTTCATTTATATGATTGCAAAATGTGCTCAGTCATATTTCAGTTCAAGTCTGATATTAGCATTTTCATATGTTTGATACTTTAGCATGTTCTGTGATGTAGAACAGCTTCAGTAGGTGTCAGTTGTCCAGTTACATGGTTACAAGGATTGCATAATCATAAGGCTAATATTTCCCCCATACACGAGTTCATACCTAATATTAATCCTTTCATATGGTCAAATTACACTCGCATGAAGATGCAGGATTATGCTTCTTCATGAGACTCATGGGATTTGAAAAGAAACCATTGGCCATTGTCCAGGACTTTGACCCTTGACCTCCTAAAATCCTTGTCCTGCCTCCAGTTTTTGGACTAAGAGTCTGTCAACAGTTAGGTGCTGAGTGCCCATAAAATCATTCAGAATACTGCATTTCAGTATGTGGTGTTATGTAATTTGACATTAAAATTACGTGTTAGGGATTTCCTTTTTGAGAAGAAAAGGAAGAATACCATGCAGTGACTTTGTGCTGTGCGTGTGTGTGTGTGTGTGTGTGTGTGTGTGTGTGTGTGTGTGTGTGTGTGTGTGTGTGTGTGTGTGCGCGCATTGTTATCTTAGTCATTATGCTACTGGTTTCCTAACTGAGAGAAGAAGGGGTGTTCTGTTGGTGGGGGACTCGCAAGTTAAATACCTGGTGAGACTTGGTTCAGATCCAGAAAAGGAACAGCTTACTATGTCATGTCCGTCAGGCTTAAAATTGAAAAAATTTGTGTTAATTTTTACCTAAATTAGTAACTAGTTCAGAAGTGAGTATACTATGCTTATCAATGTAAATGAGTTAAATTAATTTCTAATAAGGATGCCATGTTAGTACAAAAGCTATGTGGAAGACTGTCACTGTTTTGTTCAGTGAGGTCTTGTACTCGTCAGGATTAGCCAACTACTGCTTCACTTAAGCTAACTGTTTCAGCCAATGGTTAGGAATAAACAGCTTAAACTATAACCTTTACATCGAAAAAAGGGTCTATTTTTGTTATCTATAATAATAGGTTTTCCAATTATATTTTCTATATTCATTTTCTAGGAGATCTTGGCAGACCATCTGAAAAGGTTAATCTTTCTTCAGGATAAATGCGAAGATAGAAGTGTCGAAAACTAGACTACCTAGGTATTATAATTCTCTGAAGGTTTAGCTTGCCAAGGAAATGCAACAAGTTATAACTTATCATAAGCTCAATTGTTGTAATTATTATAACAGAGGCATGAGACAGTACTGATTTAACATCATTTTGTTTTCATACTTTTCTTGTAAAAAACGACAGATTAGGTGGTGGCATTCATGTTCTGATAAGTCTTCATGCACACCTTTCTGGCGGTGTCTGACAGTGATGTGGAGATTGTCACTATATATGTACAAAGATCGATGTGGAAAAAGTAAGCATTTTAATAAGAGACTTTAATTTCCCCATATTGACTAAACTGCTGTGGCTTTTCCATTTTGTTTAGAATCTGAATTCATTGTCCTTGTTGCAATACGTGGGTTTCATTAGTAAGTTGGTATCTACCGTGACCAGATATAGTACCCTCTTAGATTTAGTATTTACAAATGAATAGGGCTAATTTCAGAACTTACTGTAACTAACTCCATTAGGTGTAGTTGAGATCACAAGGATATTCAGTTTGCTATTATATCTTGTGGTGTTTATAAACTTAGAATTATGAAATATAAAGCAAATAAGAATTTTGCAAGGACTAAATAGTGCACTTATCAGCTGACTGAAAGAAATTAGTTCACAATTATGTTAAAAATAACATCTAGAGAGTGTTGAAGGCACTTTAATCTACAGTCTTTACAATTTCTTCAAAGGAAAGGAGAAACTCTGCACCTTGATTGGGTGGGCAGGAACAATTTTACTCGAGAGTTGATTGGTATGGCTTTCCTGGAGAAAAGAGGTTAGGCATGCAGAGGGTACTGGCAAGATGTGAATGGTCATAAGTGATAGTACCCTTTGGAATGTGTATGAAGTCTAAATCTCTCTCTGAAAACCTGCTGTTTTTGCAGCCTATCTCTGAGTTATTAATAAGTGATAGAATTGCAGAATATTTTAAAGGAAGCATAGTCCCTCATATTTAGAGGTTTCCCAGTATCAAAAGGTGACGTCAGGAAGCTGCCTTCTATGCAGCAAGCCTGCTACCACAAACAGTTTAAAAAAGAGTATTCTTTATTGCCTCCATGCTCTTCAAATAAGTATATTTTAGCTAGTAACTTCATCATCATTAAGCAACACTTTTTTCCCCATTTGAACATTGGGGTCTGGGTGTTAACTATCTTTCTCAATTTATTGCCCCTCTCCTGCCTTCTTCAATGGTCATGCCTGACGGTTACAGGTCTTCTCTCATGCGGTTCAATGCGGTTCACCATCCCGTTGCCAGAAGTCATTGTTTCCTCTTGTTTTCTTCCTGTCTCTTCCAGGTCTTCTTCACCAGATCATCTCCTGCTTTCCTGCACATTTGTCTGAATCACATCAGTCTGTTCTCTTTGACTTTCTATGCAATTGGATCTACTTTGGCTTCTGTACAGATGACCTTGTGTCTTCATCTGTGTGCATCCTACTGCCTGTCTCCAACACTTCATGTCCAACAAATCTAGCTTCCTCAACTGCTGTACCACCTGTACTGCCCATGCTTCTTCTGCCACACACTATCCTGACACTCTGTGCCAGTTTGCTGCATCCTCTCCGATTCTGACTTTGACCTCCTCATTAAGATTTTCCTTTTCCTCAGTGACCACCCCCTTCCAGATACTTGAAGCCATTAGCCTATTGCAATGCTAAACTTCTATTTCAATTTTCAACAACTTCTGGTTTTCCGTATTTGCAACCATGACAACTATCTTGTCTGTACTCTGTTTCATCACATGGGTCTTGAGGTTTGTATTCCATTCCCCTATCATTTGCTGAAGTTTTTGTTCAGAGTTTGTAATATCACATGAATTGCATGCAGCAGCTTTGTTGAGCCCCCCCCCCAACCTGTTTTTTCCAGAGTTGTCCATCACCAGTATGAAAGGCAGTGGATTCAGAGGTGAACCCTGATGCACACCCACTTCTCTTGAGAACACCCTTGTGAGCACAAACACTGTCCGTTTGTCCTTTGGTCCTGGTACATAGCCTGCACTAATTCTACTAATGTTTCTGAGACTTTGAACTATTGCAGAACTGCCCATATCAGCTTTCTTGGGACCTTGTCATATGCTTTCTCCAAGTCTAGGAATAGAAATGGAGATCATTTTTAAGTTGTGATTTATAAATACTTGAGTTGGATTTGATCTCTCAAGGACTTCGTCATCCGCATGTAAAAGGAATTGTAAACTGTGTAGATCAATGGGAAGTTCATGAATAGAATTGAAAAGCTGGGATTCAACATTGAGGGGCCCCTTTCATAATGAGAACCTTAAGATAAATGAACTCAAGTTTCATTGTAGGAGATCTTTTTGAAAGGTGATCTGTGAGCCAGTTAGTGGCAGAAGGACTAACACCTGTCTGTAGAAGACGGATTCTTCTAGTGTAGTAAAAGCTATAGTAATTTCTGCAAGGACTGTTCCTGCAAAGTTCCCTTTATCCATGTTGAGCAGGATATCATCAAAGTCCATGGAGCAGTCATTGTACTACACATTGTATTGCAACCACCCCCAAAATCTATATTGCTGTCAAAGTAGTAGTTTATACTTACTGATATATTTACAGTTGTATATACATTGTCATGTTTGATTTTTCCTAAAGTAGACAAAATGAAAAACTGGGTCAAAATCTGCTGTACTATTATTTTTTCTTGTTAGGGAAGAGGATCTTTCCAGATTACTAATTAATTTACCATATGTAAATTCCCAGTAACAAGGAAACAAAAAAGTTATGAATCACACACAGCCATAACAAGCGAAAAAAAGACAGCTATCCAGTGTATCACATATTACCATCAATACCAAACTAGACCATATAATTTACATTTTTATCTGCCCCCATCACAACAGATAGCTGCCAATCCCTTGAGAGCAAAAACAAACCCCATCCCCAAAACATACTTCACACGTGAAAATGAAAGGGAAGATGGGACAAGGAGAGAGAGAGCAGAATCCCATCACCAACACCCTCCTTTCCCATAGAAAGGCTACATCCTACTGTTACCCAACATATTTTCTCACTGCACTCATAATCCTGCATAACAATCTCCTTTCAGGTAGTTTCACCACACTCTTTTGACCACCATTCTCTGCCAAGTCCGAGTAGTTTCACTCCTTACATCAGTCTGCTTCCCTAGCAGTCTACCCTCCTCATACTTCATCAACTCTTCTCAACACCATGCTGCTGCCATATACCTCCTAGTCTGCCTACTTGCCAATGCTGTTTTTTTTTAATTGCTAGCTAGGTAACTAATTGTTTCACCTCCTCAACCTTGGATGGCTCCTTTGACTTCATCTACTAGTTGTAGCTGGCATTACTGTCAGGACTTTCACCCAAAGCAGACTTGTGTTTTTGAGTGTTTGCTGCTCTGTCCCTACGAGCAGGAGAGCTCCTTGGATATCTCTAGTGGTTTAATGGTTAGGATTTGGTGCTCTTACCACCATGGCCATGGTTCAGTTCCCAGTCAGGAGATTTCACTGGATTTTAGTGAGTTGGTTTGGCATAATGGTTAAGGTCTTCACATCACAGACACAAGGTACAGGGTTTTATATTAACCTCAGGTTATAAAGCTTTGTTAGTGCAGTATGTAGTGCATCAGTCTCATAATCTGAAGGTCATGAGTTCAGTCCTCACACAGGGCTGTTTCAACTTTAGTCGAGGGATTAGCTAGGCAGATAGCTAACAAGGTTAGAGTTAAGATGTACATAGTGGTTGCAGATTTGACTTGTCATGTCCTTCAGTCTGTGTTCAAAGATATGAAAACCTTGTATATAACACTGAAAAATGTGTAGAATGATTGTACAGTATTGGGATAGGAGGTTGGCATAATGCTTAAGGTGTTTACCTTACAAACACAAGGTGCAGGGTACTAGACTTGCAAAAACTCTAGCTCCATTTGCCTAGTAACACCCTATGAACCTGTGTATTGCAGTCTGATGAAATCCCCTTCCTGATAACCGCCCTCAGTTTGGAGCATATCCACAGAATATGCATCCAACTACCTTTCAGTCCTTTGTCACATCTCTAACAGAGCTCAGAGACTCCTGGAATCATGTTAGCTAATTTCACAGAAATATAAAAATATCTAAACAAATACATCCACACAAAAATCTAGAACCGCCATGACTTGGTAGCATATATATGTAGTACATTTTTTTTCCATTCCATTTCAGATGTCTGCCTCCTGAATTCTTTCCCAGGGTGCTTTCATTTTCTGTATTATATCCCTTTCATCCTCCCTAGCACCTCATGTTCCTTTAAAAGTACTGACTTCAACAACCATCCTTTAGTCTTCCATGCCATTATTTGACCAATCAAACCTGGCACCTGTTGCCCATTCTGTGCCCCCCCCCCAAACACATGCATTTAACCTCCTCAACTTCCTAACTACTCCCTGGTACTCCCATTCCAGTCCCATTTTTAACTGAAACTCGTCCTTCACCTCTCCATCTTTTAATTCTGTCCCCTACCATCCATTGAGTCTACTTTTTTACCTGTCCTTGTTACCTCTTCCATCTCCAAAGGACATTTTCAGTCTCTCTCTCCCTTTTTGTAGTCCCTATGAAACCCTCCAGCTTCACAAACACATCCTGAAAAAAGGTGTGGAGTATTAAAGAAAGGCAAGTACAGCTCAGCTCTGGTGAACTCTAACAAGATTTCAGTAACATTTCCTCCCTTAACTCTGTTTTTTTCTTCCCTTATAATATGTTTCAACTCTGAACAAGATTGCAAATGCACACACCTGAAAAGTATGGCCACTAAACATACCTGGCTATATGTCTTAACATCTGGCACCCCCCAACCCCCTTTTCCTTTAGATATCATTATACATTGTCTCAGGCTTCCTCCTTTCCTATATAAATGTTGCCATTGCTCATTTCACTTCCTCCTTTCCTATATAAATGTTGTCATTGCTCATTTCACTTCCTCCTTTCCTATATAAATGTTGTCATTGCTCATTTCACTTCCTCCTTTCCTATATAAATGTTGCCATTGCTCATTTCACTTCCTCCTTTCCTATATAAATGTTGCCATTGCTCATTTCACTTCCTCCTTTCCTATATAAATGTTGTCATTGCTCATTTCACTTCCTCCTTTCCTATATAAATGTTGCCATTGCTCATTTCACTTCCTTCTTTCCTATATAAATGTTGCCATTGCTCATTTCACTTCCTCCTTTCCTATATAAATATTGTCATTGCTCATTTCACTTCCTCCTTTCCTATATAAATGTTGCCATTGCTCATTTCACTTCCTCCTTTCCTATATAAATGTTGCCATTGCTCATTTCACTTCCTCCTTTCCTATATAAATGTTGCCATTGCTCATTTCACTTCCTCCTTTCCTATATAAATGTTGCCATTGCTCATTTCACTTCCTCCTTTCCTATATAAATGTTGCCATTGCTCATTTCACTTCCTCCTTTCCTATATAAATGTTGTCATTGCTCATTTCACTTCCTCCTTTCCTATATAAATGTTGTCATTGCTCATTTCACTTCCACCTTTCCTATATAAATGTTGTCATTGCTCATTTCACTTCCACCTTTCCTATATAAATGTTGTCATTGCTCATTTCACTTCCTCCTTTCCTATATAAATGTTGTCATTGCTCATTTCACTTCCACCTTTCCTATATAAATGTTGTCATTGCTCATTTCACTTCCTCCTTTCCTGTATAAATGTTGCCATTGCTCATTTCACTTCCTCCTTTCCTATATAAATGTTGCCATTGCTCATTTCACTTTCTTTAGGTATTTCCTCTGAGTTAACCTAAAAAAAAGTTCTTGATATAAAAATAGTGACAATATGAACAATTGCAATACCTGCAACTTCTGATCCAATTCTCAAGGTATCTCCTTCCACTTTTCCAACATTTGCTTAGCTTTGCCACACACCCATGCATGCCTGCTAATGAAAGTTTTTCTGTGTAGAATCCTTCATCCTTATCCCCATGTACTTAATCCTCTTGCATCCCCAAAGGTATGACTACTCAGTTAATAATTCCGTATGGGGCAGAAGTTTATTACTGATGCTTGGGATTTGCCCTTATTCACTTTGTACCCTGTTAACCTATTGAATCCTTTTGGATCCTACTGGTAGGCCATCCTGTGGATATGACAATATGAGAAGAACATCATCCATAAGTAAAGTAGTCTTGTGTTGGAAGCCTCCCCCGTCTGTACACTCATAGCTGCGTTCCTGAGTATTATTGCAGTGGGCTCCAAATATATTGCAAATAGCAGCATGGACAGAAGACATCCGTGCCTTTTTCTGTTCTTGAGCCATAACTCCTTAGACATTCTCACCCGATTTTTGACTCTTGCTGTAGCCCATATATGTAAATTCTTTAGCAAGTTCACTTCTCCTTCAGAAAATCCCCACTCTTTATTTTTATTTATTGACATTTGATTACTGGGAAAGTCTGATTGGGTAAAAGCCTGTTTTCAGTGGAGACCTGGGGAGAAAATGCAAAGTATTACAAAATATTCTAAGAACAATTATTTTACAATATTCAAAAGTAATACAAAATAATGCAATCATTTTGTATACATTGTAACGTACTAGAGTATTGCATCAAATAAACACCTCCAATTAACCTGATCAGATGCTTTTTTGTAACCGCTGACTGCATTATGCATTTCCTTTGCCTTATCAGAGTATCTTGTGAGATCATTAACAGTTTTATAATTTTACTGGCCATCCTCCTATCTCCTGAAAACCCATATCAGTCACCATGTATCACTCAGGGTGTTGTCTGTGAAACTTGAACCAGCATAAAAAATTAACAATAGTATGGGCCTATAGCAGGTTAGACATGTCACATCCTTTCAGTTCTTCAAAATAACCATCATGCTGGCTGCCCTCCAAGATTGTGGAGTTGTTCCCCTTCTAAACACCTCATTAAAAAAAATTTCCAAACATTTATAACCATCGCTTTACCTAATCCCCATAATTCCTTCGGTAAATCTTCACTTTCAAGCATTTTTCTCCTAGCCACCTTCTTCCACATCTCCATCAACTCCCGTATAGTTAATGGAGTGCTCAACTTCAGTTTCTCACTTTCTAACAGATATTGCAATTCTATTTGTACCATCTTAAACTTGGACACATCCTCATCTTCTTCAGTCTCCTCTCTCTTGGCATATACTCTGGCTTAGTACTGCTAGTTCTTTCAAAGTATCTGCTAACCCCTTTTAACTCTTCCCCCAATCCTTTCATCTTTTAGCTTAAGCCCCCCCTCCCAAGTCTCCCTTTGTTTCATTCTCACCACCCTTCTAGCTTTGGGGAGTTGCTAAAATATAGTCACTCCAATTCCTCCTTTCTTCAGTACTAGTCCCTAATCCTCCATCCCCTGCAACTTCCTCTTAACCTGCCCCATTTTCTCCTTCTCATTTGTACACCTTTTCCCCAACTTCTGCAATTCTTATAGCATTCCCTATTACCAACTCCTTCATTTGCGTCTATTTCTTTCAACTCGTATCTAATTCCCCCCATCTGTAGTGCTCACCAGATACCATATACCTGCCATAAGTAGTAAGCAGCCACTCCTCTGTCCAGATGTTATAACTTTAGTTGTTTCTCACCATTCCACGCCCCTTCACTTCCCACAGCACAGCTTTGGAAAATCAGTGGCACCCTCTTTGTCATACACATAATTGGTCTGATAGTAAATTACTACTGCAAGAACTCCTGTCCCACCAACTCCACATACTAATAACTTCTCCCATTGTAATCCGAGAGGAGGGAAAAGGTAAAAAATATGAGAGAAAGAGAAAAACAGATATTAGGAATGCTGTAGGCAACAGAAAAACATTCCCCACACCCAAAACATGCACATTCTATTATTACTATTATGTCAGTTTATATTTATATCACATTTTCTAGTGATCGTTAACAACTACAGCATTTTATAATAAGTCCCTCTTAGTCCATGAGGGCAGTCAGTCACTTCCCCATCAACTCATATATACTCCTTTGAAAAACAGCTCAAGATCCAAAGTTCAGCTAACAAACAAGGGCAAGAAAAAAATCTGAATGCTGTAAACAAAATGAAAACATTCATCACTTCCTCCACATACATGCACATTCAAATACACTGGATCAGATAACATGTAACATTTGCTAGCTCTCTTAGACAAATTCTAACATTTTATTATGTTCCTATTAGTGCAGCCTTCCAATCACACCAGATTAATATGGAGCCTACTCCACATCAACCAAAAGTCATGTCTGGGAGGGTACTCAGCCACCCACCTGACAGTTCATTTTAAGTTCTTAAAATCAGCTCAAAAGTCAAGAGTAAGACAATGTTTTGAATGACAATTTTTCTTACCATGCCTTCATCATACGCACATCTGCTGGACACTGAAAATGTTACCAAGCGTTCCTACCAAAAACACCATCACCCCTTTTCCAGCCCCTGTTATGCATAACCATCTAGGCATGTTGGAGTCCTCCATTTTTGCCCCAAGGCATGCCACTCACATCATTGCTGACTTGGGAAGAACACACTACCACCCCGCCATCCCCATTATCAGAGCTTCAGTTGTGTAAACACACCCTCATAAGAGGCTTTCTCTTTATTATAAAGTTATTAATAAAACCTGCAATGACACTAAACCTGTCTGTCCAGGTCCCATCGGTTATGTAAAAAAGAAAAGATAATCCAAACTCGCACCCACTAGAGCCACAGTTTCAGTCTTTCCCAGCTGTTCTATTTCATTCGTTAATTTCTGCTGTGTCCTGCATAATCTGTTCTGCTTGAAGGATGGACAAAGTTTTACTGTTCTCTTTTGTCACACTCCCCCACTGGCCTTCACTCCAATCACCTTGCTTCTCTTTGCCTCTTGTCTGCTCAGTTCCATTCAACATATGGTTAGCAGGCTTTTGTAGTACCACCATAGCTCCACTGAATCCACCAAAGTCTTTGAAGCACCATGGGAAAAATTGTAAATATGCCTGGTACAGCACCTTCCACCTTAGCCCCCATTGCTTGCACATCTGAATCACCAGGGGCAAAGGCTCCTCTCCTTTTTCTTTTCTGTGGTAAGAAGTCCATGACAGTATATGCCTTTAATGTCCTTCCTTATCACTGTTTGAGTATTCTTTACTCTTGGGATAGCCTGTTGAGAATGGCTGAACATCCAGCCAGCATACCAAAACCTTTACACCTTCCAGGCATTGTACGTTAGAAGTATGTCTTACGTGCATGGCGTAAGGTGCATATTTGAGATACAGATGCCTAATCCTCAGAAAACTTTGCTGGCAGTCTGAATGCTCCCACTGATTTTGGTCTGCATGCTGTCAATTGAATTGGTTCATCTACAGAGCCTTCTAAAGATAAGTGCCCCATTGGTGTTTGTTTCTTTCTTTTTCCTCCTTATAGTCTTGTTTTCTTGTAATCTAGGAAGGGAAAATGTGAGTGTGGGAGGCAGATTGCCCATAAAAATAGACACGAGAAGTGCCTTTTTTGTTTTTGTGCTACACACACCCATACACTGCATGAGATTTGTCAGGCATTCATCCCTAAGACACACTGCAGTCATCTCCCTCTGTTTAGAAAACTGACATCTGAAGCTTTTGGATCAGGGTACAGTGGCCGAATCTGCCCAACCCAAAGTTCAGCCACCTCTTAAGAAAAAATTCCAAAACATCATGTACTGATCCTGCTGCTGTCCAACCTCCTCTGTATATCTCTTATGAGGTTGAATGAAACACCCGAAGGGTCATCTACTGCAAACTTACTGTGACCCAGGTAGAGGCTGACACAGAGCTGTCTACCCATACGTCTGCCGTGGCTATGCACAAGTCTGGTGAAGATGCAGGGGAGAACCACAGCTGATTATATCTGAGAGGCCTGGGGAGATTCCCCAAATATTAGTAGTGAAGAGAAGCCTGGTACCTTCATCTAATCTAGGCAAGGATCTGAGCCTCCTAGATTTGTTAAATTAGATGTTCCTTTTAAATGAGAAAAAAAAAAACAGGCATGTGGCTTCTGCAGTTTAGGGTCCTCACAAAGACTGGCAAGACTTTGCTTAAGGGCTTTTCAGTGCCCTTATGGCCTTGAAAACCCCTCACAAGGGTTGTCTGTCCCTGCTTCTTCCTCCTGTTCTTCCACCCCTTTTAAAAGACCTAGAGATTCTGATTCTTCTTTTGAAGAACTGGATTCTGGTGAAGAGTCTGACATACTTATCCCAGATGAACTCTCTTCTTGCCTTGGGGTCTGATGACGATTATTTGTACTCTTATTCTTTTAAAGAACTTTCTTTTGGGGTCTGCATGATGTAACACTTAAGTTGGATTGTTCCCAGGTGTCTAATGTTCAAAAAAGATACTATGAACTCTCTCAAATGGACTCGCCTCATTCATCTGCCGTCCATCCTGTTTTAGCTGCCCTTTTGGATACCTTTTCTGCAGCTTCTCAGGTTCCTGACTTCAAGAAGCCAGACAGATTTTATAAAGTCCCTGAGGATTACAAGTTTTTCTATAAAAGTTCTTCATGTAATCATATAATCATATTTTCAGTGAAGAAACTGATGTTAAGTTGTCTATCTCGCCTTCATTCTTGCTGGTTTGGTTCGGTGCCGATCCTCGGCTCCGACTCGGCCATCTTCAAAAGCTCGAGAGCTACTTACTGGCTCGAGGCCCCCCTATATCCCATGATGCCTGGTGCTAGATACCCAGATCTCGTTTGCCGCTTCTGCTGCGAGGTTGCTTTTACTGGCTCAGGTCATATTTTTCAGTTTTATTGTTTTATATATATATATATATATATATATATATATATATATATATATATATATATATATATATAAAAGTTTTATATTGTAGTTGGTGCTAGAATAGTTATAGTAGTTATTGTAGTTGTAGTTAGCTATTTGTATTCTAGTCTCCTTCTCTTGAAACTCGTTTTCTTGTTAGAGAGTCCCCCCCCCCGTTTCTTTTCTTAAAGGTAGCCGTTTTTACTTAGAAGGCTAATCCTTGTTCTCAATTTTTTGAGAAAGGAAGGAAGAGATCGCCCACTGCCAGAGTCTGAGTGCTTCTCGACATAGAGGGTAGGACCTGGTTCCGCCCTGCTTGTTGATGTACCACACTACCGACATATTGTCTGTTTGAATTGCAATGGTCCCGGTGGGAAGAGAGTTGTGAAGAGCTTGCAGCGCCAAAAGCACGGCCCTCATCTTCAAGACATTGATATGCAGATGGTACTCGTGAAGCTACCAGGTGCCTTGGACTGTTCTGCCCTGAAAATGCCCCCCACCCGATCAGGGAGGCATCCGTGGTCACCGTAGCCACTGGAGGAGGAAGAGCAAATGGTCTGCCCTGGGTTACTTATGGGGAAACCATCCACCAAGCAAGTTGGTTTTTGCATGTCTGTGTGATCATTATCTTGTGAGACATTGGAAGTTGCTGGAAAGACCATTGGGTGAACAGCATTCACTGAAGCATCCTCATATGAAGACGAGCAAGGGGAACTAGTATGATAGCTGCTGCCATGAGACCCAAGGTTTTTACAAATCTGGCCTGAATAAAATTCTACAGAACATCTGATCAGTTCATTTCCTGTGAAGGTAAGAAGAAAGGACAATCTGTCAAAGCAGGTTATTAAGTTTTGCTACTCCCACCACAACAAAAGTATTCCATGCAGAGTCAAGCTTCACTCTCTGAGGGACTTGGCTTCATCTATGGCTTTTTGGAAAATTTTGGATTCTAGAAGCAGCAACCTGGTCATCTGTGCCTACTTTTATAAAGCACTGTAAACTAGATTCCTTCTCCAGGTCTAGGACAGGCTTTGCTAGGACCATTCGCCAGGGGCTCGTGGACACTTCCTCCTCCTCCTAATTCAACTAAAAGTATCATAATCTACCTATAAAGCTTATTGTACTGTGCAAGTGATCATAATGTTGAATATAGTACAATTGCACAAGTAAACTCACATTAAAAGTAGATGTTTGAGTGATCACTGCTGCATTAGCCGCTCCCTGTCTCCATCCACTTTATTTTGTCGTTTTATTTTATGCCAGGGTGTGGACTTGTACTGTTTCTTTTCCTATCATTGTCCTTTCAGGGCTTAACTTTCAATTCTGTCTTGGCTAGAAAGCTCTGAAGGGCCTGGTGCCCAAACCAGGCTTTGGCAGCTAATAGTTTTGGTACATGGAAGATGCCCTGAAGCTTTGAAAGTTATCCATCTGTTTTATCTTGTGCAAGGTATAACATGTATTGCTTAGGCTATTGCAGCAGTGATCATTCGAGCATCTACTGTTATGGTAAGTTTACTTACATATCTGTACTTTGTTAGGTCATCTAACACAAACTACCTCTGATAGTCTGTGCTAGATGGCTGCAGCCCCTCTGATTCTAGCTTTGACATCCTCATTCATATTTCCTTCTCCTCAGTCAGCCTTCTCAAGCACATCCAGCTATTCATCTATTCCACTAATTTCCCTTCTCATATTTCAGCTTCATCTGAGTTCCCCATTTGCTGTCATGACAGGTGTCTTTTCTTAGTACTTTTCAGCCTTCAAATTTTGCATTCCATTCCTTTATTTGCTGAAGTTCTTGTTCAGAATGTGCTTGTAATGCCACACAGCATACTGCATCTTTGTTGTTCTTTCCCCTCTGAACTGTTTGCTAATGTATTCCAAAAGCAGTATGAGTGGGTTTAGGTATGAGCCCTGATGCATACTCACTTCCACAGGGAACTCCTTTGAGTCCAAACACTGTTTATACTTATGGCATTAGATCCCCTGTGCATAGCCTGCACTAATTCTACCATTGTTACTGAGACTTCGACCATCTCAGTACTGCCCAAATCAGCTTTCTGAGGACCTTGTGATATGCTTTCTCTAAATATAGGAATGCCCAGTTGGGCTCTTTCCTCATTTCTGGAGTACTCCCATCTAAGTGTAGGAATGCCCAGTTGGACTCTTGCCTCATCTCTAGAGTATTTTTTGCTATCTGTCTGTCTCACTGCAAACAGTGGGTCGGTTGTGTTGTATCCTGAGCTAAATCTGAACTGCTCATCTCCCATTTTACTTTCTAATACTCTGCTTATTCATTTATCAGTCACCCTCTCCAGCACTTTCATGCAGTGTGACAGGAGTTTGATACCTCTGTACTGCCCACAGTTACAAATAGTCCCTTTATTCTTTTACACTGGCACTAGAAGGACTATTCTGCAGTCATCTGAAATACTTTGTTTCCATTCTGCCATGAGTACCCTCAAGAGCCATTTCTCACCTAACTTGCCCAATATCTTGAGCATTTCTGTCATGACCTCATCTGAGCCTGTTTCTTTCTCTGACTTCAATTTTCCTTAGTGCTGCACTTCTAGGTTGGGCTGCTCGTCCTCTCTTTCATTGTAGACTATGTATGGGGCAGTACTGCTTCTGCAGGGTTTTCTTCATTCAGAATCTCCTGGAAGTACTCCTTCAATGTACATTTGATGTCCTGTGGCATACCTTATGATCTCCTTTATTTTTCTGTCTTTATCTTTCATCCTGACAATTTATTTGTCCATTCTGCTGAGTTACTTTAAAGAAGTGGTAGACCGCCTCTGATGGCCTTGTTCTTTGCTATTGTAACTGCTGTCTTAGCCTCCTTGTTTGCCAGCCAGTATTCTTTCTAAGCTTGGTCCATCTTTTCTATCTCCCACCTATTATTGCATTCTTCCTTTCTTTTGATAACTTCTTGGACTTCTGCCTTCCACCATTAACCTTCATTATCTATTTTATTTCCATACCTAGCTTGGCTGCATATCTGTTCTGTAGTCCTTCACACGTTATCTTGAGATACTGCCTTCCTTCTGTGACTCCACCTATCTTCTCTTCTTCCTGAGAGGATTCAGATAAGAGTATTTTCTTGAACTGTTGTGCTTTCTTTGTAGTCCACTTCCAGATCTTTAGCCTAGTCTCTGACCTTAAAGCCTTTTCTCAACACTGCTTGCACCTGACTGTGGAATCCTGTGGGCATACTCTTTCACTGAGGGTGACTTTGCAGTCTCTCATCCTATTGCAATGCCCTCTGCTTACTAAGAGGAGGTCTACCTGAGTTGCATGTTGACCACTCTAGTATGTGATCTTGTGAATGTCTCTCTGAGCCATGGGTTGGCCACCATTAAGCTATTTGCCCAACAGAAATCTAGAATGGCCTCCCCTTTTTTATTCCTGTTACCCCCACCTTTGTGGGCCCAGGCAGTCCTCATTTGCTGTTCTGTCTCTCAGTGTGAGCGTTCATGGTCCCCATTGTCAGCATCAACTTATGCTGTCGTGCAACTGCTGTTTTAATGCACTTTCTTCCTCACCATCACAGCTGTGGTGAAGGGGCATAAATTGAGCCAGTGGTTATGTAATACTCCCCTGTCTTTATACTGGAGTTTAATTGCCATGAATTTATCACTAATTCTGGTGATCTCCTTCACTGTCTTCAGAAGACTGTTCCTCACTACAGTTGCCACTTCATTTCTAGTCTGTCCTTCCCCTGTTTAATACACTCTGGATCCCATGCCAAGTGATTGTTGCACTACTCTTCCATCTTGGATACATAGGATGTGCAGTTTCCTCCTCACCATCCTCCTTCCTGTCATGTCATCCACTTCTAAGCTGCATCTTGTCAGTGAACTTGTATTAACTGTCACAATTATTAGTTCATGTTTAGCTGGTTGACTGGTTTTATGCCCAGCTTTTGCACAACAGAGCTATCCATGGTTATCAAGGCTGGGCATGGACACTAGCCACCGATTATTATTAACTTACTGACCTGAGGTTGATGGGCTTTATGGCAGGTAGACACTGGCCAGTACAGCCATATAGACCCCTTCCACTAGTAGAATGGGTCCCTGGTGTAGGCTGGAGTTAGCCAGGTCTTCAACTTCCTTATCACTTTCATACACCCATGTCCTTTTTTGTCAGCAAAAGTTGACATGACCAGATCACTTAAAATCTGTTTTAGTTTAGTGGCAAGTCCTGGCACAGTGCACAATCTGCAATGTTCTCCTGTTTAGAGGATACTGAATACTGCTCACTACATTTGATGTCTAAAGTAGCTGGTCTACACAAGTGATAGACACCAGCTAGAGTCTGTGCTGATGCATATGGCTTCATTCAGTTTTTTAGGGTGGATGTGAGGTGGAAACACTCAGCATGCTTTTTGGGGATGTGGGAGAAACCCCACAGAAGCAAGGTGGAGAGCATGCAAACTCTACACTGGTACTGATCAGAAATCAGGATCAAACTCTGTCTTGAGCTTCAGATTCAAGGATCTAAACCATTATGCCACTTCTGCCTTCTAAATTATGTTTGTTGAAACTGAATTAACTGATTGTTTGTGACCTTTAAGTAAAGTGACTATATGCCAGAATTTTTAAGATGGAATCCTACAGTACTTACTCTTTATATTGTGTCTTTATGCCTGGGCTAATAGATTACAAACATGCATGGAAAAAAATCTTCCTTATTTGTGGATGCTAGTAATATGTCCAGCTACCTGATATTACCTGTAGTAAGGATCATGGTATGGTCCCAAATGATTGGAAGAAATTATACATTGTTTCCATTTTTAGGGGGTGTAATAAGCATCAAGTGTCAAGTTGTAGAGCAAGGAGTTTGAATTCAATCATTGGTAAATGTTTTGAGATGCTCTTATTACAATATTTAATCAGAGAAAATAAATGGCATAGAAAATGGATAACAAGACGGTTTGGATTTAGCAAATGTAGATCCACATTAATGTGTCAGTCCAATTTCTACGAGAAAATAAGTTTGTTTTGTAAGTGAAGGGAAAAACTCTTTGATAACTTATCCTGATGTCTCCAAAGCCTTCAACTCCTTACCTCATTATCAAATAATTGAATGGTAATTAAATTTAAATACATATGTTTTGAACTGGATAATAAACTGGATCTGATGCTGTACTCTTCATTCTTCCTCACGGATGGGTCATGGATCTGATCCTCAGATCCGTCTCCGCCCCATTTTACACAGACTTGGATCTGCATCTCTAGCTCCTCCCTCTACCCAAACCTCCTTCGATCTCTTTTCCCACCACCAGTGACAGAAGTGGTTTTCCCTAGTCTCGAGTAGAGTGAATTGTTAAGGCTGTTCAGCTAAATTTCTTTTTCATTATTATTCTTATAACTTTTGTAGTTTTCCATCTTTGTTCTTCCTCCCCTACCTATAGTTTTCACAGCCATTAGGGTTCTTTTATCTTTTCCTTCTTCTGTGCCAGCTCCCTTTTTGAGCCTTGCATTTCTTCTGCTTTCCATGCCTTCTTAGGTAGCGCCCTGTGGGTGGGGGTGGGGGGGGTTCCTTTTGTAAACTGTCTGGGTTAGTTTCTGTGCCCTTTTTTCTCTTTGCGCTATTCTGCTGTTCTGGGCTTTTTGTGTGTAGGATAAAGTCAGACAAGCCTACAGGGTTTAAGCGCTGCTCAGAATGTGGACACAAGATTCCACATTCTGACGTGCACATCAGGTGTGTCCATTGTTTAGAACCTGAACATCTCGGGTTATCTTGCCAAATCTACGAGGGGTTTAATCCTAGAGTGATCGTTGATCCCAAAAATAAGCTCATTCTCAAAGGCCTGTTACCTGCTTCTGATCCTCCTCCTTCAGGTGCCGAAATCCCCTCCAAGATTGCGGAACCCGGAGTGTACTGTTACATCATCATCCCCTACAGTGTCGTCCAGGGTACTCCAAATCCTGACAAGACATTCCTAACCAGGATCTGTGGCTTACTCAAGGTCTTCTAGGAGCCTTTCAGAAATTGAAATTTACAGGATGGTAACGAAGATCCTTAAGACTGAGATCCATATGGGGGTATTGCCTACTCCATCCCCTCTGTGATCTGCGAGTGCTCCCATTGCAGTACAGTCTCCTTCTCCAGTCCAACCTTCGGTATCTGAGTCCCAGGATGTCCGCTGCCTAGGAGAGTCTGTGTCTGATCCATGGAGGCTTTTTTCCTTGACTCCAGCAGTTACCTTGACCACTTCTGCTTCAAAGTCATTGGATCAGAATGGGTCTCGGATCCGGGAGGGAGGTTTTCGGCTCTAACTCTGTCAAAGCTATCTCTTCCTCTCTGCGCTTTGGCAGTTGACAGCTCGGGTCTGATCCTGCTAGGAGCCACAGGCCAGGGGGTCCAGCCTTTTCTTCCTTGGTTGCTTCAGCTTTAGGGGAGTTGGGGAGGGATTCTCTGGGTCAGTCAGCATTCCAGGTTGTGGTGAGAGTTTTCTCTTCTCAAAGAGACCAGACCTTCTTGAGCTATAATCTTCCCCGTCATCTCCATTTGGATCAGAGAATAGAGGCTAGCTTGCATGTCCAGGGTCAGCCTGCCTCAAGAAGTTCCAAACACTTCCCTTGGAGGAGACCCCCCCCCCTTCTGAGACATCCCCTGAGCACCCCACAGGAGAGATTTCTCAGAAGAAGTCATGCAAGAGGAGGCACATAGACTCCCCATTGGAGTTCATTACTGAGGACATGGACTTTGACAAAGGTGGAGGATCTCCAAGATTGTCAATGGAAGATGTCTTCTTCAGAGACATATTAGAGATCATGAGGCAAAGAGGTGGTGGGTTGGCTGAAACTCCTCCTCAGGAAGAGTCTGTGTTTTTGGTGGTTTTCAGGGCAGGCCCGTCTACTTCTTGGGTGACTCCCCCCCCCCCCCCCCCCCCAGACAGAGGAGTTTGTGGACCTGGTGGACTGCTGGGTGTAGATTAAGCCGGACACAGTCGACCCAATACCCAAACAGCCGTATAAGTTTATCGCCCCCAAGGACAGTCCCCATTGGCATAAGGGTATAACGGTCGATGCCATGGTTGTGGCAGCAGCTACCCAGATGGAGCTGGCTGAGCACAACTCCTCTGTCTATGCACCGAACAGGGAGTCCAGAGCGATGGACAGCTTTGTTAAGCGTGTATGGCTCTGCCACCTTCTTGTTGAGAGCAGTGAATTATGTGGCACACTTTACTAGACTGCAGAGTGATTTGGTCAAGGAATTTTCTGACTCTCACAGAGAACATGTTGGCAGAGGACTTCGGGAAGATATCTCCCCGACTGGTGACTTTCTTCCCTGTCTAATTCTTCCATGAGGCTTATTTCCCATGCTACAGAGGGTGCCGCATGGGCAGCTGGCTCAGGCATTGCGATTAGAAGACATGCCTGGATGTGGCTTTGTGATTTCATGGAGTCCTTCAAGGTATCCTTTGTGAGTCCCTATTAGAACCATGAAAGTGTAAAATGTCAAACGGCTGAAAAGCCAAATTTTCAGCTACTCGAGATCGCTTTTCTGAGATCGCAGTACAGTGAAGATTGGAAAATTTGCCCTTTTCTCACTGTAGTGCGATCTCAGAGTTGGGATATATAATTAGTGGGGGGTGTGGGGGGCACAGCCCCCCACAAAACCGATTTCGAGTAACTGAATATTCAGCTATTGAGCCATTCGACATTTTTAATTTTCGTGGTTCTAATAGGAACCCTCCTTTGTTACCTCCCTTTTTGATGCTTCTTTGTTTGGGCCATCAGTCAAAGAAACCCTAACCTGCACTGAACAGGAAGGGAAGACCCTGTCTGCCATCGGGGTCAGGTTGTCTTCCTCTCAACATATCTTTTCGAGAAATCACAAAGGTGGTAGGAAAACGTGGTTCCATAAGGCCCAAGGGCCTTCCCAAGAACAATGTGTGGAATCTTTCCCCAGGGGCAGAGGGGGAAGTTTCAATGGGAGATGCCACCCCAGAGGCAGGGGAGCTCCGCAGCATCAGGGCTTCAGAGAACTTTTCTCTTACTGGTCCTGACAGTGCCTCTGAAGTGCTGCCAGACTGCTCTACTCTGGAGGCAGTTGGGGTCCCTTTTCGCTGCACCCAGATGCCTGGACCAAACTCTCAAACGTCTGGGTGCTATGTATAATATCCAGAGGATATTATATCCCCTTTTCCCTGTTGCTTCCAGAAAAATGAACAAAACTCCCCGACGTTCCACCCAGTCAGAGGGAGTGTGCGGCAATAGAAGTTCAAAGGCTGCTGCAAAAAAGAGCCATCAAGAGGTCCCAACTGAACAGAAAGGATATGGAACTTAGTCCCGCTTCTTTAAAACTGGGGACCTAAGACCAATTCTGAATGTAAGCAAACTAAACCTGTTGGTATTAAAAAAAAAAAAAAAAAAAAAAAAAGCAAAGTTCCAGATGGTTACAGTTCAGTCCATCCTACCTCTGCTGCAGAAGGATGATTGGATGTGCTCAGTAGACTTCCAGGATGCGTACTATCACATCAAAATAGACAAACGCTCAAGGTGCCACTTACATTTCTGGGTTAGAGCCAGTCATTACCAGTTCAGGGCTTGTGCCCTTTGGACTGGCCATGGCCCCCTGGGTGTTTACCAAGTGCATGGCAGTAGTCCCAGCTCACATGAGATGGCAGGCATTCCGAGTGTTTCTATCCTTGAACGACTGACTTGTAACTGCCCCAACCAGGCATCGACTCATTCAAGCCAGGGATTATTTGTTCCACCTTTCCCAGTCATTGGGCATCACCATAAACCTCACAAAGTCAAAGCCTTTGCCGGTACAGCAATTGGAATTCATTGAAGCCCTTCTGTACACGTCAAATCAGATAGCATCATTACCCCTTCAATGCATTCAAACACTGAGAGAGTTATTCTGCATCAACGATCTCCAACAGCAAGACTTGTACTCCAAACTCTTGGGTCTATGGCGGCTGCCATCACTTTTGTTCCACTGGCAAGATTCATTATGCGAGTTCTTCAAAGGACTGTGGCTGTTCAATGGTTGATTCTTTCTCAACCCTATTTGTACCTGTCATGTTGTCTCCAGTTTGCAGGAAGCATCTTCAGTGGTGGCTTCTTTCAGACGATTTTATTCTTGCCAGACCATTCCTTCACCTTGCCCCCACAGCCACAGTGACCGCAAATGCTTCCCAGTTGTGGTGGGGTGGGGTAGGGAGGACATTTCAAGGGAAATATGGTCCAAGACATGGTGGACTCTCATAGAGACTAGATTGCATATCAGTGTCCTGGAGATGAGAGCAGTTCTTCTCATGTTGCAAGCTTTTCTGGACATTCTTCCTCTGGGACCTGTTGCAGTTCATACAGATAAACATGTATGTAGTCTGGTATGTCAACAAACAAGGTGGGAACCCTTCATATCCCTTGTGCAGAGAGGCCATGAGAGTCTGGGAATGGGAAATATCTTCAAACTGCATTCTGGGTGCAACTCGCATACCATGGAAATTCAACATCCTGATGGATCCATTCTGACCCCTCATGAGTGGTCCTTCAATCAATCAGTAGCGAATCTGATCTTCAGCCATTGGGACCAACCATGCTGTCACCTATTTGCTTCCCCAGAACAAAAAAATGCAGCCTGTATTTTGGTCTGATTCCCCCCATTGTGGGAGTCCCCAAGGGATGCTCTAGTTCACGATTGGCACTCCAGACTCCTTTATGCTCAACCCCCTCTACCATTTATTCCGAAGTTTCTACAGAAAGCGAGGCAGTTGAATCTCCTTTCTCACCTTTCAGATTGTTACCACAGGAATCCACATGCCCTGAAACTAACAGCTTGGTTTCTCCAGTTCCAATAATTGTGCAGAGGTCCAGGTTTGCTTCCCCATTACGAGACATTTTGTTAGCCTCTTAGAAACCTTCTACTAAAAAAGTTTACAAAAACAAATGGGAAAGGTTTGTTTTTTGGGCTTGCAAAGAGAACATCAGTCCTTTTTCAGCTCTGATCTCAGCCAACTTCCTTTTTTGTTGTGTCTCTGTTTAAAGAAGGAGCTAGTTTTTCTACCATCAGACTTCAACTGGCAGCCATGTCAAACTTCCATTCCGGGAATCTGTTTGGAGCTCCGGCTACTTCTAGATTATGTAAGGCCTTCATGAAAGGAATTTTTCAACTCAGGCCTCCATTAAAAGATCCCTCCCCTCCATGGGATCTTACTGTTGTTCTCCAGGGGTTAACTCAAAGGCCTTTTGAACCAGCAGCTACCTGTGACATGAAGTTTCTTTCTTGGAAGACTTGTCTTCTTGGTGGCCATCGCCATTTCTGAAATCCAAGCCTTGTCTGTTAAACCACCATATATAATTTTCCATAAGGACAGGTTATCCCTTCTTAACAATCCCTTCTTCATGCCTAAGGTAGACACAGAAATTAATGTGAATCAGTCAATTCAACTACCAGTTTTCTTTCTGAATTTTTCAAGTAAAGGGCAATATACGCTACACCTTCCTGATGTCCATAGGCAGCTTCATTTTTGCCTTCACAGAACAAAACAGTACAGAAAATTTGCCAACTATTTTTGTCCTTTTCATCTAACCATTTAGGCCAAGCAGTTTCTAAGATTACATTAGCTAAATTGATTATGGACTGCATTTCTGTGATTTACTCCAAGAATGACTACAGTTGCCACCCCCGCCTAGAGCACATTCAACCAGTTCTGTGGCTGCTGCTTCTTTCTCTTCCAGAGTATCCATTGACGATGTTTGTGCAGCAGCCACTTGGTCAAAAATTCATACCTTTGTCACACAGTATAAGTTGGGACATTATTTCCAGACGAAGAGCTGCCTTTGGTTTGGCAGTGCTCCAGGTTATCCTTCCTTGAGGCGATCCAAGAGTGAAGTAGCTGAGGACTCTGACCCATCTGTGAGGAAGAATGAAGAGGACATCATCAGATTTTTAAGTTATGTATTTACCATGATTAGGCATCTGTGTTACCCTTCTTCATTCTTCCTCAACTTCCCTCCCAGCCCATCCCCCAACCTAGTGACTCCTAGAGGACCTGTGGAATTCATGGGAACCTTTGATTCCTGTTTGAGCCTCCAGTTATTTCTCTCTTCTATCATCGCTACATCTGTCCTTTAGATGCTAGGCAGCAAACTCAATCTGAGGAGGTTTGGATAGAGGGTGGAGCATTATGGGTAGAGGGAGGAGCTCGAGACTTGGATCCAAGTCTGTGAAAAATGCTACTTAGTCAGATCTGAGGATTGGGTCTGTCACTCATCTGTGAGGAAGAATGAAGGACAGCATAGATGCCAAGTTATGGTAAGTACATAACATAAAATGAACAGAAAAAAGGTAAAACATCTAGGGGGTACCTGTTAATAAGGGGATCCTGCAAGGGTCAATTCTGAGGCCAGTGTTTAGTGTGGTATTTGCCAGCTTGCCTATGCCCAACAAATTTTGGGACTGAAAATATGCAGGCAGTTGTAAAGTTGGCATGGATGTCAGCAATCTTAAGGACTTGATTTGTATTTAACTGGAATAGGTCTCAATTTTAATTATAAAAATGTAAGGTTTTGTATGTGGGACACCACAAAGAATTGAGTTTAGAAATGAGTGGTCAATAACTTGAAGTGGTAAACTACTCTGCTGGGATAGAGGCATAAAGCACTAACCATGGCCTTGTCAACTGGGTTTGATTAGCAGCTCTGCTGACTGACAGAGTAGCAGGGAAGGATGGGTAGAGCCATTTGTTAATGATGCTTCCTTAGAGGGGAGGCATGGTTCATAGAGGGGAGTTGCCCTTGAATCTCAATGAATGTGAAAGGTGTGGCTGGGAAGCAGATAGGGCATATAAATAAAAAAATACCCCCAAGATGGATGGAAGTGGAGACAGCTAAACCTCCAGGATGCTCTTAAAATCCATGACTGGTCTCAGCAGTATCTGAGTAAGTCCAGGGAGAATAGGAAATTAGCTGTTAGACCCAGTGTGGCCATGGGGCATTGGGAGCTGGGCTGTTTATATGATGTGCCAAGGGGGACCAAAAAAAAAGAACTTGAAGTGGTAAAACAGATTAGGGATCTTGGGACAATTGTTGGTAGTAATCTATATTTCAGGTTACATATACAAGACATTAAGGTTAGAGCCATGGGAAAGACTGTATTAATCTCTGATACATTGGATTTGAGGGACCTAGAGATCTTAAAGACATTATTCTTAATATAATAAGAACAGTTACTGAGTATAATTTAACCTTTTGCACTTTATCCATTACAGATATTGTTAACTGTTGAATCAGTACAAAGGAGATGCATTAAAATTAAATTTCTAGAAAATATAAAGTGTGAAGAAAGTTTAAAAGATCTAAATCTTTACAGCTTCATTTTTAGGTTAATAAGAGAGAAATTGTGCCTGGCATTCAGGGCATCTAAAGAAGAAGTGTTAAGGGAAGACATATGTTTTTCATTAAAAGATCAACTTGTAGGAATGAGAGAAAGGGGGATTTTGCTGAGAACAAACATTAACAGAACTAAAAAAATTTAAAAAAGATGGTTTTATTACTCAAAGTATACCTAGATGGTGAAATATCCTTCCAGTAAAGATTAGGAATCAGAAACCTTAAAAAATGCTATAAATCAGCTAGACAGTTGTATTGGCTAGAGCAAATAATTATATAAACTGCAGGAGACTGCCATATTAAATGTCTAGCTGATGATGGAGGCAAGGGGTTAACTATGTAAGTATGTCTAATGCAAAACAAGTAGTATGTTTGGGCTTATATATGCATCCGAATATTGTGCGTAGTGTAAATGTTTCAGGTTTAGAGGACTTTGAGTGAGAATGTTTGTATGACGCTCTGAGACAGTAGATTAAAAAGAAAACTCCTTTGAGTTTAAAGCAACCTATAGAAGTCCTCCAAAATGTCTCCTGTCCACCCTGTAGCTGTCTTCAGTACGACCTCTCCTTTAGAGAAATGTTATAGTTCAAGAAGTCCATCCTGGACTGACCTGTACCCTCCATTCTTTTATTGCCAAAATGCCTCTCTATACAGGAGGAACAGCAGCCTTTGGTCATTTGTCCCCCGACCCACTTGAGATTTCTAAATCAAGTGTCTGGAGCTAAGAGTGGGCATCCTTGTCTTCAGGTTTTTGGAGGAGAAGGTGTATCTGATATAAAAATTTAGACATTCATCAGGTGGCTCTGTAAACAGCATGCCGTGAATGCTTCTAGAAAGAAGTGTACCTCAAGGCATGCACTTCTTCAGCTAGGCATTGACATGCCTAAAGATAAATGCACTCAAGTGCTATGCTGTCTCTTTTCATTTTTAATATATTTTTTTCATTCCTCAGGCCTACAAGCAATTATCCCCGCTACTGTTAATATTGAATTTATTCATTCCCCTGTGAGGCAGTAGCCGGCTAGAGTGTCCATTGTTCTGGGAGCTATAAAGGAAGTTTGGTCAGTTATCCCCCCAGCACTACAATCACCATTTTTCATGCCCTCCTGGGCTGTGCTTGCTCCAGTGGCTTCATGGTGAACCCCCACCCTCCAGACTGGGGCCATACATTTTTTGAAGATGGAACCTAATTGCAGTTAGGCTGTAAAGCTGTATAACAGGCCTCACTTCTAAGCCTGCCTGTACACAGGTGAGGGAGAGGATTTTACACTTGGTTCCCTTATGCTAGGTGTCACAGATCTGAGATGGTTGTATCATTAAGGCAGAGGGACAAAATAAATGGCCTGTAATTCATACATGCTACCACTATGCTGACCTCTGACTGAATTGGTGTGCAGCACCCATCACCAGTAGTAATGGATGAGCTGACAGTGGATGTTCACTCCCATGTTCTCCTGTGGGCTCCTCCAGTACCCAGTCTGTTGCTTGATTCCAGGTCATCTAAGTCATAGTTTGGGATTTATCTCCCCACTTTTTTTTCTTTTTATGACACATACTGTTTAATTTAATAAGCATTTGGCAATGTAGTTTGCACCAATCATTTAAATTCTGTTTTTTTCTGTATTAAGTATGTCATGGGCTGTTAGTTAAAAAAAAAAAAAAAAAAAAAATAATTCACTTTTGCATAAATTCAAAATGCATTTCATTAAATGAGACTTTAGTATCTTCACTGCTCAGACAATCCATATTGTGGACTGTTTTTTTCACTGGCCTTCACTGCTCTCCATTTCTGTTGTATTTAAGAGGAATATTCACTCTGGATGTCTTATCTTTTTGGTAAAATTCTTGATGCACTGCTTCTTTTCTGGAAGACATTACTAGAGATGACTCTGTGAACAGCTTTAGATTAAGTGGCATTCTTTGTAGTCCTGGAGAGTCTCTCGTATAGGTAACGTCTGATTATTGTTTGCTAGGGTGTGTGATTTGTTTCTATGTGAACGACCCTACTATAAATATATTTATATGCTATTAACATAGCTTTTTTTATCTGAACTTGTCCTTTTGTGCATTTGTAATTGCACCTGAACCAATATGTAACTGTTCTTTTCTGTTGTAGGGCCACAGCTGCTATCATCTACCATTAGGACAAAAGCATTTTTAACACAGGTGGTTCTATAACTAGTTGACTCTTTTCCTATTCATAGTTCCATTTTTAGGCTACATATTGTTGTCTTTTTAGAGGCAGGATCATGTCAGAGATATCACGTATAAACTGCAGGATGCTGCATCATTCCTTGGCTCTGCTTGGTAATGCCTGCTTTTCTTCTTGCTTTAGCACTTGCACATCTGCTCTATTACTGTATCAGGGTTCAGAACCTCTGGCAAAATATGACCCATGTGTTTCAAATGTCTCACTTCTATGTTTCTTATGTAAGTTCCAAGTATGTTGTCTTAATCTGTTTAGCATATGTTTATATGTTATCATGCTCTTCTCATTTCTGATTCCACACTACTAGCATACCTTCTGACCTGCGAGTTAAAGGAATTCATACTTTTCTAATGATATATTAACCATACAGAGTTTTGAGCTTTTTTAACTTTATTTGCCAGCATCCCATGTTTCATCTTGCACTAAAAAGAACTTAACAAACAGTAACTGAAGTGTAAAGCATTCGTCTGTTCTGTTGGCCTTTATTGCTTCTTAATGATGCCTAAGCTTTCCATTTGCTTTAAATATGGATGTGTTCTACCCTTTTAAACTACTTGTACTTTATTTGGAACATACACCACTGACATAGCATCAGAATTAAATTCTGCATGACATTTTCTGTAGTAAACAAGTAGTCTGTGTGATGCCCCACCACTGGCCTAGTAATCAAAGAGCCTTAATCCTCACCACTGGCACCAGTGGTGGAAGTACTGTACATTGGGAGGATGACAGGTACACACAAAGCATTTTCAGATGCAGCTCTCTGTATCAAGTGCAGTTTCCCCTTAAGAATACACAGAGACCAGTCAGTATGGGGCTGGTTCCTCCCTCTTTCTCTAGATCCCGCAGCTCTCTGCATCAAGTGCAGTTTCCCTTAAGAGCACACAGAGACCACAGTCAGTACGGGGCTGGTTCCTCCCTCTTTCAACAGATCCCCAATAAGACTCCCCACTGGCACGTCTATAGAGTTGAGATCATAGCTGAGTGGCTAAGCCAAGACCTCTAGCACCCTCTCTGTCCAATCAGTGCTTCGTGTCCCTGCCCAAGTAGCTGACACACACACACACACACACACACTCTTGGAGATTTCTTTTACACAAACACACACGCACACACCTGGGAAAGGCTGGTACAGGTTTAATAGCTATGCCCCTTTCTGCCCAGACTCTACGGTAGTTGTTATTGCCATCAGCCAACTCTTATCAGCTACTTTAAGGCCCCTAACAAAGGGTGCCCAATCTTAATGTGCAATGTTACACTTAATACAAGTGGTAGTTTGACCAAGAGCAAAGCCTATTAGGAGTGGCCCATGGTGTCACCAGATAAATATGCAAGTACTCTCAGAACTTAAATATATGTCACAGGTATCCGCCACAATGAGAGGTTTAAATATATTTAATAATAAGTAAAAGAACAAGAAAATACTCAGTATATAATCACAGTAACATCAGAGTTCAAAATCACAGAAAATATTTAAAACAACACTGCAGGACAGTCTTAAATAAAGAAAGAAAAACATCTAAATTAAGCTTTGCTGTATTCCTGACTGTAAAAGAATTACTGTACCCTGATGTAGATCTTGATGTTGTCAGGTCAGAGACAAAATACAGAATACTCAGTCTCTCTTAGAGTTCTTCAATTAATATCTCGAATATTACTGCTGGGATAGCTTGCAGAATGACATTTCTTGTCATGTGACTCTACCCCAGATGAAAAATAACCATTGATGCAGCTGGTAGCATTTAGCATCTACCTGTGAAAATACATAGACAAGGTCTTTTCTTAGATCTAAGGCAGATCCCAAAAGTCATAAAACAATAAAATACTTCCAAAACAATACAGAAAACCTCTAGTTCTAGACATTGTGCCTGTTACTGCACTGAAACTGAAAGGTAACAAATCCTTTTTTTTCCCATGGCCATAAAGTAATTTAATTTCAGCTATTTTTCTGAAGTTTACCTCTTGCTTTCCAATTTCCATTGTTAAAATATATGCATCTAAACTGTTACAATATTGCACGTACATTTCTGTTCTAATCCAGTGGGGTACACTGTGGTTACATCTTTAAACAGCACTTTGTAAAATACTTCTTCAGCACATGTCTGCACAAACCATCTTACATGGCACACAGTTCTAATACATTTGCAACACAAGTATATGAGTCATGTTGATATTCACAAATGACATATAATTATTTAAAAAAATTCCAGATAGCTGGGCTGGCAGCATCTTCTTTTGTGACAGTCTGTTTAGAAGGGGCTTCATAGCCTTATGGCCATTGGTTACTGGGATAGGCTGTCTCATTCCCACAATCATTTAAAGGCAAAAGCAGGTTTTCAAATAATGCAGACTGGATGGATTTTTCCTAGCAAATTTCCTAAACATGTCAGTAAATAAGCATAGTTGGAATACTAGTTTTTCTTATACCCCTGAGACACTACTAAGAATAAGCAACCTGCTCCTGAATGTATATTGGAATACATTCATTCTTTGCTTTCTCAGTGTGAATTATTTTATCTCTTCTAGCTTCTCATAAGCCAGATGTCCTAGAGTATTAGAAGAATTAGCATTGAGTTCTACAGTTTGAAGTAGGATGCTTCAATTTTTATTTTTGTTTTCAAGCATCATTAACTTTTGATCCAAGAGCTTAAATTTGTGCCCTCACTGTGTGGGTGTGCGGGAGCACTTTAGAATCTTGAATTTCTGAAAACGCGAACCTCATATGGTCGAGTTTTTAGAAACTCGAAATTGTAAAGTGTTAAAGAAAACACTTTAATTTAATTGAATATTACTTTTTTTACAGGGGGGCAAGTCTCCCTACACCTTCCCTACTTAAATTTACCATCCCTGTGATTGCACTATAGCGAGGAAATGTGAAATCTACCATTCTGCACTTCTGCATTCAATGCGGAATGGGAGATTTCCCTTTTCTCCACTGTAGAGCGATCTTGGAGTTGGTATATTTAACTAGGGGGGTGTGGGAGCACCCCTGCAGAAATTATGTGTTTGACTTTTATTTTTTTTATTTCAGTTCGGAATTTTGAGTTTCTGAAAACTCAGTCATAAGGTCTCGATCATATGAACTTCGAGTTTTCAGGAGTTTGAGATTCTGAAGTGAAACTGAGTGTGCTGCTAGCCGCCATGAAGTCTTTGCTATTACTCCTAGAAAGCAGTGTACCAAATAATGTACATTTCCTGTACATTACCATTAGCATATCCAGCTGTACCCCTACACTCTACATCTAAGGTTCCACCTAATTCATTCCAACAAGAACCCATTTTGTATTGTTTAAAGAGGCTGGGACATATAGTGGTTTCTCTTGAGCAGCAGAGGTTGATGTACGTCTGGCAGTGAGCCATCTCTCAGCACTTCGTATCCCAGGTGAGGATCATAACATGAAGGCAAGACTCCTTGAGGTAGCTCTCCATTTCTTGCATGAATCTCTAGATTCAAAGTTTATAATGTGATGCTGTAGAGTTAAGGCACTCAAAAATCAGTCTGTTTACCACTTAGGAGAATATTGTCTTTTCATTTAGATCACATTACAGTGAGGAAAAGAGCAAATTTTGAAAGGGTTTTGTTTAGTTTACCTTATACAGCACAGTACTTCCTTGTTGTTGGCCAACTATTACCTTTCAGTGATTTTTTTTTTTTTTTTACAATGATTTCACTCTTCGATGAGTGTGACATTTGTGGATTACTGTTCATGGAATAGCCATTTGATGAAGTTTTTCTTCGATGTGCCAAAATAGAACCCTACCCTCTTCACTTTTAAAATGTTGTCACTCTTCTAGATCTTTATCAGTTTCCTAACTTCCAAATTTCCACAAGAATCCCATCTATTCTTGGAGAGTTTCCTATTGATTGATTGATTGTACATCACTATTTTTATTTCATCTCTTTGTGCTTTACCAATTAATTGTTGAACGTCAACTTCCACTAACCTTGGTCTTCCATAAATATTTCCATTTGTGCCTCTTGCTGATTCTCATTCCTCTGATTTATTCAAATGTTCATACAATTTCAGAAAAATCGAAAAATCTCTAATACCTCTCTAGGATGTCCGATTGTTTTTCTCATCATAGGGTTCCTAACTTTGAATATAACCCTTTCTACTTTCTGTTGCCTAAGTTAGTGTGCTAAAAGTTTTTGTCTCAGCAGTTATCAAATATAGTTGCTTAACCGCAATGTTTCTGAAGTCATGCATATATTGTCCAATCACTTCCTTATTTCCTTTGGAATCTGGAGTGGTGGTTCTTGTTCTGTGAGATTCCCCTTCTACAAAATTTTAACTGCTGACAACATGTCTAAATAATTCCTAATTCTTCTTTTCATTTTGTTCAACTTCCTAGCTATCCCGTCTGAATTAATTTTATATCTTCCCAGCTAACTTTTGAGTCATACCCACTACTCATTGATTAAATTCTGCCCTTTTTAACAGGTAGGTAGAAAAGTGCATATTATTTGCTATACTCTGCATTGTTAACTTAGTTTTATTGGTGTATGATCTGATATAGTAACTGGATGGGGGTCTCAGACTGTTCAGTTAAATATATATGTGCTCCTGTGAAATATAATTTCCATCTGGTCTAGTCCACTTATTGTATCTTGAGGAATAATGAAAAAGATGAGCGTTGCTGCCTAGAAGCCCAACTTCGTAAAAAACAAATAGAAATATATCCAAAAAGACGTAGTCGGACTACCACGAAAAGACAATAAATACTTTATTAAAATAAAACAAACAGATGAGCGCTTTCGCGTACTCCCCTGGTACGCTTCATCAGATCTAAATTAACAAGGCATCAACTTGCACTTAAATAGTGTAGAGCAGTTACATTCCTCCAATCAGTTAATCAGTTATATATAGAATTTAAATAAAATAATAACTAACATATAAATCAATTGGTATTATTATGTAATATATCAGTAAAATCATCAAATCTAATAAAGAAAACTCCTATAGAACATTATCATGAAAATATAAATCAATAAAGTAAATAATAGCAAAATCAAATTATCCGGTAAAATATAACATAAAAAATGTGTGTATAATCAAATATTCAACTGAATAATACCTGAATAATATAACTGAATAAATATACAAATATGTAAGTATGTAAAAAATATAAAATTCAAGTGTCCAGTATTAAATACATCACGTATTAAGACATAGAATATAAAGATGAAATATGTCTATATATTTAAACTATGAATGTTAACAAAAGGAATCAGATAAAATAGGTGAATAGATAGCGATCTACTTCAGTCTTCGTAATTCTAGCATAGGTTTGATTGTGATGGATTGATTCAAACCTGGTTCCTGATGATCTTGAGGAATGTGTGCATTTTATATGAGTTGCTGTTACTGAACTTGTATTTTCCATACCAAATATTTTCAGATATTTCTTCAGCAGTCTGCCCCTGCCCCCTTTTGTTATCTTTTCCCTTCTAGGTCCTCCTGACAAAACTTCAGTATTGCAAATCAAGTTAAAGTCCACACCTACCACACCTATAACTGCTGTTCCCTGATGAAAGTTGATCATTTTTCCTAAAATTTTCCTAAGCTGCATAACAGTTGGTTTAGGTGGAGAATTACATGCTAGTGTAATCCTCCTCCGTTACCAGTAACACTTTGCTACCACAAATCTTCCATTATCATTTTTTCAGTCTTCTGTCAATTTTGGGACCTCTCTAACAATCAGTATTATTACTGCTGTTTTCCTTTATCTCTGGCACTCCACTGAATGTCCACCATGATTTTTTTCTGCTAAATTCACATAGTCATTTCTGTCCAGCTGTATCTTCTGTAACATTTTTATTTTCACTTACGTTTTGACTTTGTCCATAGCTGTATGTCCATTCATATACCTTATTAATATTGACAAACTAAGCTTTTAAAAGTACTCTGTATGTAGTTGATTCTTTTTCTAATCACTATTTGAACCTGTGTTTCACATTTCTCAGACTTTTGGTTTTAATAAAACATTCAAGAAACAAAAAGCGCTAAATTTAATAAAAAAACTCAACTCACAGCAGACACACAGAAATGTAGATGTTTTCCAGAAAAGTTGTTTTATCCCTTCAGATACATGAAGTTGTCCCAAATCAATAGCTGCATACTCAAGCATGAAAAACATCTTGCATACATTCAGTAAATGTTATTGTTTAGCCATGAGAGATAAAATATACCAACTAATAAACTATGCCCAGTTGTATTTAATGCATTAAAATGCTAAGGCTGCTGTGGAGGCATTTCTTTTTATAATTCTTCATTCTAACAGTTTTCAAACTTAGTTTCTTACTTTACTCTTGATTTTCATTGAACTGTTTGCCAGTATCCCTTTAAAAGTTTACTTTCATCATTCCTCATAGATTTCACCAGAGCACACTCTTTCACTGAACTACTTATCAGTATTCCTTTAAAAGTTAAGTACATTATTTCCTTTAGATGTCACTCAAAAGGCATTGTTCAGACATTTCACTGTTAATTTACCTGTACCTGCAGGCTGATTGTCTTCAACAGATGTAAAAAGAAACATTTTTCATACTTTCATCATTTCTCTTATATTTTAAAGATTTTTGCTTAAACATGTTTAGGTTAATGTTCCTAGTTTAAGCTGCAGACAGTCATCTCTATAGAGGCAGGGGAATTTATTTTCCTTTAATTCTGTGTGTAATACACCAGCAGCCAAAGAGCGCCACATTATATTAATTTTAAGTTGTCTTTCCAACCTTTCGTGTGTTGTTAAGTTGTAAAGCTTGGATACATTACAACTAAGAAATAGTACTTTTTTACTTTAATATCACTAACCTGTACAACATCTACAGTTCTGTGTGTCTGCTGGAACCCTCTCTAAGCCTCTTTAAAAAAGGCCTCAAACAGTATTATAAAAGGCACTGGCTCTGTCCATGTACCAACCCCGATTAATCTCCATAACAACACCCTAACTTAACAGTACTGTATTAGCTTCTTGCCCACAAATGTTTGCAGGGACATTCTTGTTCTGTACATTACCTTGTAAATAATTGTTGCTGTAATCCACCTGTTTAATATTTTATATTCTGTTACATACTGTTAAAATTGTGAATCCCTCTAATGGGATACAACTTACTTACTTTGTAATATTTGCTTGGCATGTATGTATGTATTTTATCTGCGCAACTGGAGCTTTTCTCCCCTGTTAAAATTGTGCATTCCTCTTGAATGCCAAACCTTTCTGACTTTGTAGCATCCATGTATGTTTTTGTCTGTATGTTTGGAGCTTTTCTCCCCAGGGCTCCGCTGAAAGTAGACATGTATCCAGTCGAACTATCCCGGTCAACAAATGTAAAATAAAATAAATAAAAATAAACTGCCACTTAGTATTTGAAATACCTCTAACTATATACTATTTTACTTAGTCACTTCTTCATTCCATTCAGTATATTTTTAACATTAATGACATAAAGTGAGGTTTATGCATTACAGTTTAACCACCAGTTTAACGGTCAACAGACCTTTCTGTCTTTTTCATCTACCTCTTGCAGAAACATAGTTCACATGTCTAAACTACATTTTTCCCACTTAATCACTAATTTAATTTAATTGTTTGTCGTCATCTTAATTATCTGAATATCCTACCACTGGTCTCTGGTTTGTATCCGGGGTACTTATTGTTGTTGTAGCCCTTTCCTGGTCTTCTTTCTGTCACTCAAGTGTTTTCTTTTGGTAAAAATGGAAACGGTTTCTGGCAAAGTCTGTCTATTTATTCTGCTGCCTTTATTACTGCTTGTTAGTAGCGTGATTAAATTGTAACTGTTATTCTAAGGCCCTTGGTTTAAGCACTTGGGCTTCAAACCAGTTGTTTTACATTAAGAAGGTTTGTGGTCTGCACTGTTGTGGCAGGGCAGGTAGCGTACATCCTTCTAAGTTGGGAACTGCTGATTGAAGGCTCAGTGTCTGTTCTCCTAAAAGTGTATTAGTTCTGGGCTAAGAACTTGGGATTTAGGCCAGTTATTTTACATTAAGAAGGTTTGTGGTCTGCACTCTTGTGGGAGGAGAGGCTAGATTCTGCCCTTCTGAGCTGGGAATTTCTGGTTAAAGGCTTATTGCGCATGCTTACTTGAACTGTTTCTTTCTGAAATCAGTACGCCTTGTTTGCTGTAGCATAGACTAGATTCAGGCCGCTGGATCTAGCTTTGGTTGTATAACTTGTGCCCTGATACAGGCCGTCTTTTTTGAAGAAGGTTTCTCTGTACCCTAGTGGCAGGACGGTGCAGTTAGAACTTGTCTGATTGAAGACTGCTGGAACAGGGCTCAGTTTTAAGCTTTTTAACTGGTTAATTGGGTAAAGTGTTGTTTTGATTGTATCTGCTCTATTTTCTGGAAAAAATATATATATACTTGTTTCTCGCCTTTCTGAACTAGTATAGTCCAGTTTTCATGTTATTGCTGGATCCAGGGCTGTGTTACAAGTTTCTGTGTTGCCATACCTTACTTGGATAGAAGGAAGTTTCTCTGTTCACCTGTGAGAGAGGGGAGCTTTGAGCAGGCTATCTGTCCCTGGAGGAGTGGTTTCAGCCCAGAAGTTAGTAGTTTATTGGCCTTTTTGGGCTAATTTTGATTGTATCTGCTCTATTTCCTGAAAATAAAATTATATACTTGTTCCCGCCTTTCTGAACTAGTATAGTCCAGTTTTCAGGTTATTGCTGAATCCAGGGCTGTGTTACAAGTTACTGTGTTGCCATTACCTTACTTGGATAGAAGGAAGTTTCTCTGTTCACCTGTGAGAGAGGGGAGCTTTGAGCAGCCTATCTGTCCCTGGAGGAGTGGTTTGAGTCCAGAAGTTAGTAGTTTATTGGCCATTTTGGGCTAATTTCTATCTCTTTCACTTCCCTGCTATAAAAACCTCATTTGCACAGTTTTTACACTTGTATTCCGCTCAGCAAGTGCCTTCCAGGTGTTCTGCAGAGTCTACAGCAGCAGAGAGACAAAAGAGTGACTCTGGAGTGATTAAGTATCACTTTTCTGCTTTTCTTGCATTGTTAACTAATTCCGCCTAAAGCACCAGTTTTTTAAGCGAATCTGTGATTTAAAAAGTTTGATCTGAAGTAGGAATGTTCATTTGTCAGCAACCTGTGGGTTACGGATCCGATATCAGATCCGAGCCGGCAACTGGTTTCAAGCTAATGGATCCGAGCTCCTAGCTCCTCCCTTCACCCATAATCCCCTGCTAACTCTCCATGACCTCAGATCTAGTTTGCCGCGCTTGTGATGGCTGGATCCTCTTCAGAGCTCCGCAGATAAGTGAAAAAAAAGTTAACTTTTTTTCTACATTTTTCGTCAGGAATTAATTTTTTATTTTAAATTAATACTTTTAAAGTGTGTATGAGTTAGGTTCCCTATATTTTAATTAATACCCTCCCTTCGCTGGTCGCTAGTGTGTGAGTGTGTGTTGAGTGTCTTTTGGGGCCTGTGTGTGTGTGTAGTTGTTAAAAAAAAAAAAAAAAAAAAAGGGAATGGCTGAGGCCCCAAAAGCCATATTTTCTAAATGTACCGAGTGTGGCCATAAGCTCTCCCCGGCTGATGGCCACACTCTGTGCCTTGGGGTTGAACACCTCACCTCGGGCTGTACTATCTGTGCAGCATTCAACCCCAGGGCACTGAAAGAACGGAGGTCGAGGCTGGTCCTGGCGGGACTTCTACCCCCGGATTCAGCTTCGGCGTCCGCTACCTCTGCTACTCCTGTGGCTCCATCACAGCCTGTGGTGGTTGCCACTCCTGCCCCCCTGCCTCCGACTGGGACTCAAACTCCCGCTAAAGTGTCGGAGGACAGGGAGGCCAGGAGGGAGAAACGGAGGGAGAAGCACCACAAGCGGCGGGCCGAGACCTCCGTTTCGGCCCCGCCAGCTAAGCGGGCTTCTCCCTCCGTTTCGGCCCCGCCAGCTAAGCGGGCTTCTCCCTCCATTGCTTCTAGGTCTCCTCCTCGGCTCCGATCCCCTTCTTTCTCCCCGGGGCCCGAGGAGGAGGAGACCCGATCTCCATTGAGGTCATCGAGGCGGCATTCCAGGCCTGCCTCGGTGGCCTCTTCGAGATCCACATTCAGTTTATCTGATGCAGACTTGGTTCATAGGTTCATAGGTTGGTACTAGGCTATCAGCCCTAGGGCCTATACAAGCCTAGCCATAACAATTCCCTGGCTATTTCTTCCCACATTATTTACTTTCCTGGACCTCTGTCTAGCAGGGCGACTGACGTGATCCCTGGGGTGAATTTCCTTTCTCCCATCCAATCGTCAAGGTTCCTCTTGAAGAGGTCCAAAGAGGCATTCTGCTTGACATGTATGGGCAATCTATTCCAGAGTCTGGGGAGTCTCTGGGTCAGGAACCTATCCCTCCAACATGTTTTGTTTATTGTGATGACAAGGTTTAGATCCCTGGAGCGTGTAGCTCTGAGGGATTGGGATTTCTTTAAGTGTAGCATGTCCAACAGCTCTGGGTTTGACATGGCCTTGTATGTTAAGCAGAGATCGCCTCTGAGTAGACGATATGCAACAGAGTATAGCTGGAGTTTTTAAGGCGGTCAGCGAGGGCATCTGCTTTAGGCCTGTGATTCTTTTAGTGAGGTATTTCTGAGGCCTTTCCAGTTGTTGCAGATGTCTTGAGAGGTACATACCAAATGGGGCGTTGTATTCTATAATGGGTCTAATGAGGGATGAGTACAGTGGGACAATGACCTCCTTTTTCTGGATGAAAAGCCCTTCGTGATGAGGTGTGCCACATAGAAGGATTTCCTGACTGTTGCGGCGATGTGGTTATCGAAGGTGAGACCACTGTCCACCTGTGTCCCTAAGTCTCTTATCACACTTTCTGTGTTTAGTGTACTGCCACCTATATGGTAATTCATGGATACATGTTTTTTCCCAACGGCGATAACAATACATTTCTTGGCATTGAACTTGAGCCCATGGCTCTGGCACCAAGCATCTGTTTCTGTAAGGCCCTTTTGTAGAGTATCCACATCATTTGGGATTCAATAATGGCTCCCAGTTTGCAGTCATCTGCAAACTTTGTTAGCCAGAGTCCCTTAGTGTTGACCTGTACTTCAGAGAAGTAGATGCCAAACAAGAGCGCCCCAGGACTGAACCCTGAGGTACTCCACTTGTCACTTGTCTGGAGCTGGATTTGGAGTCGGCTACTTTTACAGTGTGGGTTCTATCAGTAAGCCATTTAGCACCCCATTGGGTGACATAGGGATTAATGCCCAACTTAGTAAGTTTATCTATGATTCCAGAGTGGGGGATGGTGTCAAAGGCCTTGGCAAGGTCTAGATAGGCTGTGTGGACCACCTTACCCTTGTCCATGGCTCTGGAGACTGATTCAAAGAAGTCAATCAGGTTCAGGAGACAAGATCGGCCCTTCACAAACCCAAACTGGGTGGGGTCCAGTGTTTGAAGGTTGCCAATGTCTTTGTTTATAAGTTCCATGATAATACGCTCCATGGCCTTGCAGATAAGGCTTGTCAGACTGATGGGACGGTAGTTTCCGGGATCCAAGGTGGATCCCCTTGTGGATTGGGATAACTGTAGCTCTGCGCCACTCAGTGGGCACGAAACCTGAGGTGAGGCTATGATTAAACATGACACTTAGGTGAGGTGCCAGTTCATATTGTAGTTCATGTAGTACACAGCCCGGGATGTCATCTGGTCCCATGGATGCTGTATTCTTGGCTTTAGAGAGTGCGTTTTGTACCTGTGTGGCCGTTATTACTGGAATTTGGCAATCTTCCGGTATTGAGATGGGCCATTTAGGGGTGAGAGTGGGGTGAAGTTGGCACTGAATCGATCTGCCAGGATATTGGCAATATCCTTCGGATCAGTATATTTAATGCCATTCTGTTGTAGCTCAGAGCAGATCTGAGCATTGCCATTTAGATTCTTGACATAATTATAGAATGCTTTGTGGTTGTCTTTGGAATCTTTGGCAATTTTATTTTCGTAACTAGCTTTGGAGGATTTTATGAGGCATCTCAGTTTCTTACTGAGGCTAGTAAGGAGTTTTTGCATCCTGGGATTTTCCTCTTTTCTGCAAAAGTTTCTTCCTTTTGTTGTAAAGTTTGTTTATGGCAGGGGACCACCAGATTGGCTTCCTTTTTTGGAAGAGAGCATTTTGGTTCTATTTGGGATGGCACGATTCATGCATGAGTGGATGTGCTCGACAGTGCCATAGTGTAGGATTCAGCAGTTGAACTTTCAGTTCCGTCTGCATGGGTGTCATGAAGTTTGTCACTTCTGACTTGAGTAGCATGAAGTTGGCTTTGGAGAAGTTTTTATGGTGGTTTCTTTACTGGGGGTGGGGTGGGATGTGGATGTTAAGGGTGATTAGCTTATGGTCAGACCTGACTAACGAGGGGTGACCATAGGTATGGAGCATTGATTTCCCATGTTGGTAATGACCAGGTCTAGGATATTGGAGCCCTGGTGGGACTATGGATTAGTTGATCCAGGGCGTTGGAATTTATGAATTCCAAGAACTGTTGCGCAAAGGTGTTGGGACATGAGTAGTTTTCCCAGTTAATGGCAGGGTAGTTAAAATCACCCAGTATTAGGGTGTTTGGTTCTATCTTAATATTTTCCAGTATGTTTAGAAAGGTGTAGTGAGAATCTTGGGGTATGGTGGGGATCTGTAGCAAGCTACAATTTGGATTGCAGTCTTACCTAGTGTTAGTTGCACTCGGAGAATTTCAGACACATTGTGTTGGCCAACTAGCCTGGTGGTGTGAATATCCTTGGTGAATATTGACACTCCTCCACCTTTAGTGTTTCGGGTCCTGGTTTGGTGGCGAAAAGTGTGGTAAGAGTTGTAGCCTGGTATTGCAGGGTGCTCTCTGGAGCCTTGAACCAGGTCTCAGTTACTGCACAGATATCGATGTTCTCCATTTTTAGGAGTGCCTCGAGAGAGTGCATTTTGAGGTTTAGACTTCTAGCATTGAGTAGCATTACCTTCAGATTTTGCATGCTTGTACCTGTTATGGTGGTGGTTTTGTCCTTTGAAGTTTGCCTAAAAAGGCACTATAGGGGTGGCAAGAGCCTTAGCCAGTAACCTGAATCCCAGGGCGACAGGTGCAGACCATCTCTGGCAAAGCATCGTGGTCTGTCAATCATGTCATCCCAGGCAGACAGATACTGGATCCCCTTTGAATGACACCATAAGCTTAGCCAATTGTTGAAGTCAATCATTTTATCCTTATATTTTGGTATCATTCTGGGCGAAGGCAGGATGCTACTCAGGGCTAGGGTCATACCTGCCTGGGCCACATGATCCGAGAGCTCTTCCATGTCTCTTTTCATGTAGTCCAGGGAGGTACGTCTCAAGTCATTCACTCCAACATGGACAATGACAGAGTCATATTTGTACTTGTTGTGGAGTGACTTGAGTGCATGCGTTATGTGGCGAATCCTGGCACCCGACAGGTAGCTGACTGTAATTTTCTCCTTATTCAACCGGACATCAGTGTGCCAGACTATAGAGTCACCTATGACTAAAGTGTTAGGTAAATTGTCTTGCCTTAGGGGCTGTTGCTGGGTGGCACACTGGTGTTGTGAAGTATGTGACACATTGGTTGTGATTGGTGTTTGTTTGCGTTTCAGCTTCAGAGGTCTTTGTTGCTTGGGCAGGTTACAGTTAAGGGCCTCTGCATATGTGGATTTAGTGTTGCTATATGTGGGTGTTGGTGGTGCGGGTTTAGAAGGGCTATGTGTTGCTTGAGGTGTAGTGTGGGTGTTAACCTTCTCCTCTTGATTGTTTAGCACAATCTTGGGTGGAGAGAGCTTTGCTTCCATTTTGGCTATGTAAGTGCATCTCTCACAGGTTGTAGTGTTGGGTGGCAGGAGGAGAGGGTTGTCTGTTTACATGAGGCAATTGCTGCATTGCCGCATTACCCCAGTATGCCCAGATTCACCAGGTGGACAGGAGAAATCACCGGAAGCTGACCCTTGGACATGCCTGGTTTGGGGCTTTTTTTTTTTTCTTTGTGAAGTATAGGAGCTGTTTCCTTAGCAAGGTACTTTGCAATTATAGGCTGTTTAGTGCCTACTATTAATTTCTCCTTGTTAACAAGGAGAGTTCAGTGTTTCTATGAGTTTAAGGCTTCCTAGTGCTTTCCAGCAGGTATTAGAGAAAGTGCTAGTCACAGGGATGCTTAAAGGTAAGATTGAAAAGAATGCACTCTGCAGTCTGCACTAGAGAAGTTAGATGTGAAAGTAGGTAACTTGAGTTTTACCTGTTTAAAAAGTTAAGGTTTAGTGGAGAGTTACTATTTTTAAAACAGCAAGATGGACTGAAAGGGGTGGTCACTTTTGTATTTTGGTACTATGAAATACAGTAGGATGGCCAATAAATTTAAATAATTGAAGGGGTGGGATTTCAAAAGTGATGATTTTGTGATTACTCACATAAGCCAGTGAAAGTAGAGAGATGAGATATATGGTCAGATTAACATAAGAGGCGGGCAACTAGAAAGACAGTGGTATTTAACAAGACAACTTAAATGGATGGGACGGCGGGGAAAAAATTCTGCCTGACTCAGAACAGAGAGAGCTGTGGTCTCTTTTGAAGTTTTAATATGCTGTTAAAACAGAATGCAAGCAAAACACAAGGTAAAGAAAACAAACTACAGTATTCAAAATATAGAAAGGCAATACAGTAATACAAAAAATAACAGCAAACTAACCTTTCCTTCACAGCAAAGTGTAGCAGAGTCTGGATGAGCCTTTCTGGTAAAGCTCTGAAATGTTTTAGTTTACTCCTTAAATAGAAATTTTAGTTCCTAGCTCCACCCCCTCTGTTAACAAGTGATTAACCTTAAGTGACCTCTTCTGTCGTATGAATGAATTAATCAGTTCTTATTTCTGCCTGACTCAGAACAGAGAGAGCTGTGGTCTCTTTTGAAGTTTTAATATGCTGTTAAAACAGAACCGGATGCGAAGGTTCATCCAGGCCCAGCTGCAGATTGGGAGTGCTCTTGCCTCCCCCCCCTCAGGGGGGGAGCTCGACACCTTTTTTCCACCCAATTGCTCCTTCTCCGACCCGCTACCCGGGTTCGGAGCGCTCGGAGCCGAGCAGCCTTGGAGCCGGGGTTGGGTCGGCGCCGACAGTACTTGGTACTTCGGATCCGACCCTACCCTTGAGTCTGTCGGATCCGACCTCTCGGAGCCGTGGTCCGAGCTTCGGATCCGGGGGATTCAGTGTGCCTTCGGCTCAGTCCAGGTCGGAACGCGCTGGTCCCTCGGATCCGACGGTCTCGGCGCCGGCTCCGATCCCTTCATCGGATCCATTGGAGAGTGGCTCTCCCTCGGCATTCGATGTTGTGGAGAGGGCTCTGTTGAGAGCATCCGGACCCCCGGTCCTTGCATCGACTCCTCCCTGCACTCCCTCTCTGCTGGGCCAGGCTTCCATCACCCGGCCAAAGGGACAGCCTGCTTCGATGTCACAGATAGTTCCATTGGAACAAGATGTTGCTGGCGAGGCCTCCTCGGACAGTCCCCCCGAGGAAGCTCCCTGCAAGCATAAGTGCAAAAGGAGGCACGTGGACTCCCCTGAGTCCTTAACCGAGGACACGGACTTGGAGGAAGGGAAGGCTCCCCAAGATCACCCCCTGAGGATGTCTCCTTTGGAGACATCATGGAGATGCTGAGAATCAGAGGTGGGTGGTCTGCCCCCAAGTCTTCCTCTGACGAGTCCGTGTTTCTGGAGGCATTCGAGGCAGGCCCGTCTACCTCCTGGGTGTCCCCTCCAGCCGATCCCCTGGTGGACCTTATTACCACCAGGGCATGGAGGGATCCGGACACCGTGGAGCCAATACCCAAGCGACCAGATAGGATTCTTAGCCCCCCCTCAGACCAGTCACATTGGAGTAAGGGCCCCCCTGTAGATGCCATGTTGATGGCAGCAGCCACAAAGAGGGAATTGGCTCAGGAGAGTCCCTCAGTCCATCCACCGAGCAAAGAGTCCCGTTTGATGGATCACTTAGGGAAGCGAGTCTTTAGTTCAGCGACCCTCTCAGTAAGGTCTCTGAACTATATGGCACATGTCATCAGGATGCAGCGGGATCTTATCAAAGAATACGCTGCATCCCCCCCTGAGTCCATGTCGGAGGAGGCTAAACAATTGTACTCCACCCGAATGGCCACTCTTAGATCTATTTCAAACACCTCTATGCGGCTGTTGTCCCACGCCACAGAGGGAGCCGCTAGGGCCAGCGGAGCAGGCCTAGTCATGAGACGTCAGGCCTGGCTCCGTCATTGCGACTTTACGGAGCCCTTTAAAGCATCCTTCGCGAATGCCCCCTTTGATGGTTCTGCCCTTTTTGGCAAAACAGTTCGCGAGACGCTTGTCCAGAGCGAGAAGGACGGGAAGACATTGTCTGCCATCTGAGTCCGCTTCTCTGCTCCCCAGCGGTCCTTTTCAAGGAACCAAAAGGGTCAGAAGAAGATGTGGTTCCGAAAATCACAACATTCCCAACCAGCTCCGGACAACCAGTCCTACCGTGGCAGAGGTGGACAGGGAGGACGTCGCCCCAGGGGCAGAGGGGCTCCGAGAAATTTCGGGTCCAGAGAACCTTTCTCTGAACGGCCCGCGCAGCAGCCCTGAGGGGTTGCCCGGCTGCTCCACTCTGGAGGCAGTCGGGGGGTGTTTTTCGAAGCATCTAGCGACATGGTAGTCCATCACAACAGACCGCTGGGTGCTTTGCATCATATCCAGAGGGTACAAAATACCAATTCTCCATGTCCCCCAATCCAAAAACCTCCCCGATGTACCACCCGATCACAGGGAGGCCGCAGCCGCAGAAATACAGCAGCTGCTAAGACAAAGAGCCATCCAGCCCGTCCCCCAAGACCAGCTCGGGTTAGGGTTCTACTCCAGGTTCTTTTTGGTGCCAAAAAAGACGGGGGATCTGAGACCCATCCTAGACCTTTCCTGCTTGAACCTGTCAGTAACCAAGGAAAAATTCTGAATGGTCACTCTTCAATCTATCCTCCCCCTTTTGAGGGAGAACGATTGGATGTGCTCTATAGACCTCAAGGATGCGTATTACCACATCTTAATGGACAAACTATCCAGGAGGTTCCTTCGCTTCCGGCTGGGAGCCAGTCACTACCAGTTCAGGGTCCTTCCCTTTGGCCTCACCACAGCCCCAAGGGTGTTCACCAAAGTGTTAGCAGTGATTGCGGCCCACCTGAGACTCCAGGGAATTCAGGTCTTTCCGTACCTGGACGACTGGCTCCTGACCGCACCAACAAGGCATCTACTTTGCTCGGCCAGAGACTTCTTTCTCCATCTAGCCCCACAACTAGGCATTACTATCAATGTCGGCAAATCCCTACTGGCTCCAACACAGATCATAGAATTCGTAGGTGCCAGAATAAACACCAGAGATTTGAGAGCCTTCCTAACTGCCGAGAGAATCGGAAATCTACAACTTCATGTGCGGGCTATCCTTCATTCAGAGGCTTCACCAGCGGAATTGATCCTGAGGGCACTAGGCTCCATGGCAGCAGCGATTACACTCCTTCCATGCGCCCGTTTGAACATGCGAGTCCTGCAATGGACTCTGTTAGTGCAATGGTCCTTCCTATCCCTTCCTCTCCACCATCCCATTGCTATCAGCAAGGCTTGCAGAAGGGCGCTACTATGGTGGCTCCAAGCACCGAACTTCCATACGGGGGCCGTCCCTTCTGCACCTCTCCCCCTATCGCCACTGTGACCACGGACGCTTCCCGCCTCGGGTGGGGGGGCATTGCTCAGGCAGGACAGTCCAAGGCACGTGGAACGATACAGAGACCTCCCTGCATATCAACGTTCTGGAGATGAGAGCAGTGCTGTTGGCGTTGGCGTTGCAATCACTTCAGAGCTTCCTCTCCACAGGAACGATTGCAATTCACTCGGACAACATGTCAGTGGTCTGGTATATCAACAAACAGGGTGGAACCAGATCTTATCCTCTTTGCCGCGAAGCCATGAGAGTGTGGGAATGGGCGATCTCCACCAACCGCCTTCTGATTGCAACACACATTCCAGGGAGGACCAACATCCTAGTGGACAAGCTCAGCCGCACCCTTCTTACCCCCTACGAGTGGTCTCTCAATCCTCTAGTAGCGAAGCAGATATTCGCAACATGGGGGCAACCCTGCTGCGATCTTTTTGCATCTCCATCAAATGCCAAATGCGACAATTTCTTCGCTCTAATCCCCCCACCAGGGGAATCTCCAAGAGACGCTCTGGTGCATGCTTGGCCACCCGGTCTACTCTATGCCTATCCTCCACTTCCAATGATGATACAATTCTTACAGAAAGCCTCGCGGTTGGGGAGCAAGATGATTCTCATTGCCCCATTCTGGCCTCGACAAATTTGGTTCTCTTACCTGTGGTCTCACCTTGTGAATCACCCTTGGATTCTAGTTCCCATTCCGGATCTCATCTCCCATCCATTGGACTTGCCAACTCCAAACCTGGACAATCTGAAACTGACAGCTTGGTTGCTCCAGTTCCACTCCTAGTTAGGACTCCCGGTATCTCTTCACCAGTCAAAGCCATCCTCGTGGCAGCACATAAGCCCTCCACCAGGAAAGTATATCACAGCAAATGGAAACGTTTTTCCATCTGGGTGGAGAGCCGCGATCTAGATCCCTTTACGGCTCCTCTTCCATCCATTTTAGACTTCCTAACTGAACTCTTTCAAGAAGGTGCTAGTTGTTCAACTGTCAAAGTACAATTGGCAGCCATTTCTCATTATCATGTGGGACATGATACAGGACCCTTGATGTCAGCCAAATTGTGTAAAACCTTTCTCAAGGGTACCTTTTTACTTAGACCTCCTGTAAAAGAAGCCGTACCCCCATGGGATCTTACTTTAGTTCTTCAAGCCTTGACTGCTCCACCCTTTGAACCCGCTGCTTCAGTGGATCTCAAATTCTTGTCATGGAAAACAGCATTCCTTGTAGCCATTACTTCAGCGAAAAGAGTGTCGGAACTTCAGGCTCTTTCTGTAAAACCTCCATACCTGATTTTTCACCCTGATAGAGTGTACCTCAGGATCAATCCCTCCTTTCTTCCCAAGATAGCATCAGAAACCAACATAAACCAATCCATAAATTTACCGGTTTTCTTCCCTAAATATCAAAATAAGGGTGAATACACGCTGCACTCATTGGATGTTCATAGGCAGCTTCGTTTTTATACCCATAGGACGGCTGGCCGTAGACAATCTGACCAGCTGTTTGTTTCCTTTGCCAAATTTAACTTGGGGAAAGCTATCTCTAAAGTATCTTTATCTCGCTGGATTTCCCAATGTATCCTGCTAGCTTATCAAGCCTCGGGTAGACCCGCACCAGAAGGAGTTCGTGCTCATTCCACTCGCTCCATTTCTACTTCTGCGACTTTCAAGTCTAGCGTTCCTTTGGATGATATTTGTTCTGCAGCCACTTGGGCTTCATCTCATACCTTTATCAACCACTACAAGCTAGACCTGCTTTCTAGAGGGAGAGCATCCTTTGGCTCTGCGGTGCTTCGTAATATCCTTCCATGATGGCCACCCAGGGTGCAGGTAGCTGGGGACTCTGTCCCACAGGTTGCTGACAAATGAACATTCCTAATTCAGATTTAGAAGTTATGTACTCACCATAACGTTCCATCTGAGTAGGTAGTTCATTTGTCTGCAACCATCCCCCCCTCCTTCCCCCTGACCTTCTTTGGATCTATTAGTTTTTAGATATCCTTTCTTAGATATATATGGAGAGGCAAACTCGATCTGAGGTCATGGAGGGTTAGCAGGGGATTATGGGTGAAGGGAGGAGCTAGGAGCTCGGATCCATTAGCTTGAAACAAGTTGCCGGCTCGGATCCGATATCGGATCCGTAACCCACAGGTTGCAGACAAATGAACTACCTACTCAGATGGAACGTTATGGTGATTACATAACTTCTAATTATTGTATACAACTCCGCACAGCTCCTCGTGGTGTCCTGTAGAGTGATACAGGCAACAGAAAGACCCAAGAGAGACTTTTCCAGATTTAAGTATTTTTTCTCTGTTTTTTTGCTCCAACTGCCTTTTCCCGCCTAAAAAGCGGATTTCTAACTGATCTGTGCTTTAAAAAGTTTAAATTGCATTTGCCTTCTGCTTTTTACAGTTTTTGCACTTGTTTTATATCAATTTGTTGTTTTTGTATTGTATAACTGTTGTAGGCTACACACTAAAGTGCGATAGCCTGTTTATAGCATTTACAGTGTTTACTGTTGTTTCCTGAAAAAAAAAAAAAAATTCTCTTTTCCCACCTTTGCTGAACTAGATTAGTCCAGATTTCAGGTTTTGCTGAATTCCGGTCTGTGGTATAGTTTTTTGCCCATATCCTTAATTGGATAGGAGGAAGCTTCTGTGTTCACCAGTGAGAGTGGGGAGCTTTGAGCAGCCTATCTGTCCCTGGAGGAGTGGTCTCAGCCCTGAAACTAGTAGCTTATTGGCCATTTTGGGTCAATTCCTATCTCTCACAGTTTCCCTGCTTTAAAACCCGCATTTGTGCAGTTTTGCACGATTTTGCGAATAGAGCAGCATCGGACAGCGCCTCTTAAACAGGTTTAAACTCTTCCCGGCTCCGCAAAGTCTGCTCTTCACTTTTTCCCTTAGAACTGTTCTAAATCTCAAAGTAAACACTCTGTTTTCATTCTAAAGCCCTGCAGTTGCTCGTATAAGTAATCTTATAAGTAAGCACTAATAAACTAAAGCACTGCACCCTCTTATACTCCCTTAAAGTACTTGGCTCCTTATTGGTCCTTTTTGATCAGTCAAAAAGTAGATGTCCTTCATGGATGCATCTGCAGTCATAACAAGTGGGTTGTCCTGTCGTCAGGCAGCCCTGCAGTCGGCCGGATTCCAAAGTCCGGGTCCGGCTTCGGCTGATGTCGCACTCCACCCGACGTCATCTCTGCTGGTCTTCGGGTATAAAAGCATCAGCCGACGCCATTTTCCTCAGTCTTTCTTGCCGCGTGGCGCCCGAAGCAGAAGCTGTTCGCAAGTGCCGGTCGGTCGGATCCAGAGATTACTTCTACCGAATACTACTTAGAAGACTTCTAAAGCTAAGTACCCCGTTGGGGACTCTTTCTTGCCTCAGCCGATGTCAGAAAAAGTTAACAATTGTTTAACCTGTGGGAAACAAATACCTCATAAAGATTTCCACTCTTACTGTCTGCCTTGTTTAGGCCCAGCCCACGACGTAGCAGCCTGTTCGGCCTGTGCCTCTTTCAACCGACGAACGCTTAGGCGTCGGTCGGAGTTTGCAGAACAGTTTTTCGGTACTGATTTTGCGTACATTATGCCGCCGGATCCTCCGACTACCCCCAAAAAACGCAAAGATAAAGACCGACACTCGCGGTCCGCGGTTTCGGACGAAACCACGGCAAAGCAAACCGCGAGTGTCTCGGTTTCGGCCGAAACCGAGAAAACTGCTCAAAGTACAGCTGAACCTATTCTTACAACTGAGGCCCCTGCTACAATTCTTGAATCGACCTCAGAAATTTTACCCACTACGGTGGTTGACTTATCAGACACCATCCCCTTGGATGTCTCTACCCCAGCACGTGGTGCTGCTAGGCCTCCAGCAGCCATGTCCATTAAGGCCTTCGCCAGGGCTAAAGCAGCCAAGACTACTAAATCAGTGCCTGTTAAACCCCCCTCATCCAGGCCCTCTTCTAGTTCTCAAATGCTTTCTTTGGCAGAAGATTTAATTTCTTTAATTAGAGGATCTCAATCTCACCCAGACAGGGCCTCTCAGCCCCAGAGAAGAGACCTAGGGCAGAGCCCCCTGAGCCAGTGTCTTCTGATGATTCTGCTCATGAATCAGACATAACTGACCAGCCTGAGGCTCCCTTTTCCAATTTTGAAGATTCTGATGCTGAAGAATCCATTCCAGCTGCTTCCCCACCAGAAGAATTCTCCTTTGGAGAAACCTTGCATGCCATGCGAGAACAGTTCCAATGGCAGCAACAGGATTTTTCAGACTCCAGAAAAGACTTAGGACTTTTCTGCACCTCCCACAGCACAGGCCCTTAGCTATACCTCCTGTTCTCTCTGTGGTGGATGATGCTTTCAATGATGTTTGCTCGCTCCAGATTCTTTACCCCAGCCCCTGCCAAACCAGACAGATTTTACAGGGTGCCAGATACTCATCACCACCTTTACAAGGCCCCTCTTGCAGACCCAGAAACTATATCCCAGGGTCCCAAGGCAGTAGCCGCAACCACAGCTAAAACCCTATTCCTTCTGAAAGGGAAGCAAGGTCACTAGACAGATGGGGTAAAAGGTCTACACTTCAGCTACTCTCTCAGCTAGAGCTTTAAACTGTCAGTTTCACATGATACAATACCAAGAGTTTATGCTTGATCAGTTAACTAAAAAGCTAACTACTGATGAATCTCTTGATAAGAAATATGTATTAGAGATGGTAAATAACATACAACAGGTTAGCAACCATTCCTTAAAATGTGGCTATGATGCACTGGAGGCTTCATTTAGATCAGCCATGACAGGCACAGTGATAAAAAGACATGCATGGCTAAAGGAACAAGCTTTACCGGATCATGTTAAAGCTAAGTTGCTAGATGCTCCTATGGACAAGACAAGTTTGTTTGGTACACCTGCCCAGCAGGTTATGAAGAAAATGGAAGAAAAGGCAAAATCTGTTCAAACTGTTAAAGATTTCCTGCAGGTCCAACCCCAAGGTTTAGCAGGAACTGGCCTGCCAAAATTGGTCCTTTCCTGACTCCATAAAATTTCAAAGGGGCAGGAATAGACGTTCCAGAGGCAGAAACCAATCCAGAGGAGGTGCCTACAGAGGACGACAGTGGCAAGGTAACAACAGAGGCACAGACACAGCCACTGCCACTACATCAGCACAACCACAGTGACTTAATCCTAAATCCGCCTACCAGGGAACAAATAGCAGCTCCTCTAGGCGGAAAGTTAACCTTATTTTCAAAGAACTGGCATTACATAACAAAAGACAAGTGGATTTTACAAACCATAGATCAAGGTTACCGGTTTCACTTCCACACTTTACCAGTCAAAGAGGAATGCCAAATCTACCTCCAAATCAAAAACAGAGGCTCTACGCCAGATAATGGAGTTAGCAAACATGAGAGCTGTGGAAAGAGTGCCAACAGCAGAACAAGGAAAGGGGTTCTACTCCAGACTATTCCTAGTTCCAAGAAAGGAAAAAGTTGGAGACCAATTCTCGACCTGTCCACCTTAAACACATACATCATTGTCCCAAAATTCAAAATGCTGACCCTACAGCAACTTCTTCCCATGCTGGGCAAGGAGTCTTGGCTGGTAACTCTAGATCTCAAGGAGGCATACCTGCACGTCCCAATTCGACCAATCTGCAGAAGATACCTCAGATTTCTTGCAGGATCAGAGCACTATCAATTCTCAGCATTGCCCTTTGGCTTATCTACTGCCCAGAGTATTCACAAAATGCCTGGCATCAGTAATCGCCCATTGCAGACTACAGGAATTCAAATTTACCCATACCTGGACGACTGCCTGCTACAAGGGGACAACAAAAGCAAGCTGACAACAGATTTACAAAGGGTCATTTACTTGCTACAAGGACTGGGATACACAGTCAATTTACAAAAGTCAAGGCTGATACCATCCCAAACAAGGACATTCTTGGTGAATTGGACACAGTACAACAAATGGCATTCCTGACTACAGAAAAACAAAAGAACTTCCTCTTTACTTCTTGGCACTAACAAAACTGAACAAGTTAACAGCAAGAAAATTTCTACAGGCCTTGGGCTTCATGGCATCATGCATAATCTTGGTTCCATTTGCCAGACTACATATGAGGAAACTACAGTGGTACCTAAAGAATTTATGGTCCCAACACAGACACAGTCTAGAAACAGAAATCCCACTAATTCCATGCTTAAAACAGGAGTTCCTATGGTGGGCTCAGGCATGCCAGTCAAACCCAGGCCTGCCCTTCCGCAGATGTCAACCAAGCCAGACCATCACAACAGACGCTTCAGACCTAGGATGGGGCCCACATGCTGGACAAATGCGTGCAAGGATTGTGGACACAGGATCAAATTCACCTGCACATCAATCTAAAAGAAATGCTGGCAGTAAAACTGGCAATCCAAAAGTTCAAACCTTTCCTCAAAGAGGGCCAGTTGATGATAAGGACAGACAACACCACAGTCATGTGGTACATCAACAAACAGGGAGGCACTCATTCATACCCCTATGCAGAATGACCTTGGAGCTGTGGACCCTGGCACTCAGCTACAACATTCAGTTACAGGCAATATTTGTACCGGGAAAGACAATACTCTAGCAGACATACTAAGCAGAACCACTTGGATGCCCACGAATGGAAGCTGCACCCGGACATCTTCAAGACCATCTCAAAGAAATGGGGAATGCCACAGATAGACCTATTCGCATCACCTCTCAATCACCAGCTCAAAAATTCTGCACGAGGACATTCCACCCACTAGCATGGAAAGTGGACTCACTCTCCTTCAACTGGAAAGGCCTAACAGCATATGCATTCCCTCCTCTTCCTCTGATACACAAGGTACTACTAAAAATCAAGGAAGAACGTCCAAGGATAATCCTGATAGCCCCAAACTGGCCAAGACAACACTGGTACCCACTACTGAAGAGCATGTCTCGAACAACATGTGGCCAATACCCCTGATGCCTTTGATGTTAACTCAGAACAACTACAGCATCATACATCCAAACCTAAAAACGCTGCAACTGACTGCATGGAACATCACATAGCAGCAGCTAATCCAGAACTTTCCCAAAGAGTTAAAGACATTATTCTTGAAGCACGCAGACCTTCAACAAGAAAGAACTATGCTGGAAAATGGAAAAGGTTTGTCATTTGGAGTACCGAAGAGGAAAAGATGTGTCAAACATAGATATGCCTAACATTCTGGAGTATCTGGCCGAACTTCTTCATTCAGGCCTGTCCTACTCCTCCATCAAGATACATGCATCAGCTATTTCAGCAGAATACAGCTTTGATCCTCCTGTTTTTCGCACCCTTTGCTCAGGCAGTTCCTCAGAGGAATCAAGAATGTAAAACCTCCCAGGAAACCACCATTACCAGCTTGGGACTTAAACTTTGTGCTAGAAAAGTTGACACTAGCACCCTTTGAACCAGCAGCAACAGCAGACCTACAACACCTGTCATGGAAAACTGCTTTCCTACTGGCAATTACTTCAGCAAGGAGGGTTTCAGAACTACAGGCCTTAATGGCAGTGCAACCCTTCCTAATCTTCCACCAAGATAGAGTGTCCTTGAGGACTAATCCTACATTTATGCCTAAGGTGGTATCCAGAGTATCTTTAAACCAGGCAATCCACCTACCTTCCTTCTTTCCCAACCCACAAAACAGAGGCGAAAGAATACTGCATACCTTGGATGTACATAGACAGCTACGCTACTACTTGGACAGAACAAAAAATAGCAGAAAGACTGACCAACTTTTTGTAGCCTATGGAACAGGAAGGGAAGGAAAAGCTATTTCCAAACAGACAATCTCCAAATGGATAGGAAATTGCATACGATACTGTTACTCCTTCCATGGAAAACCAATTCCACAGAACATAAGACCTCATTCTACAAGGGCAACAGCCACTACCACAGCCTTCTTACGAGGAGTGGCAACCAAAGACATTATTGAGGCGGCTACTTGGACCTCCGTGCATACATTTGCCAAGCATTATAATTTGCCTCTTTATTCCAGATCCCGAGCAGGGTTTGCCACTGCTGTACTGCAAGGGATCTTAAACACACCATAATCTACCTTTATCCTCCTCCCTAGTTGGCTATGGTATTCTACCCACTTGTTATGACTGCAGATGCATCCATGAAGGACATAGTACAGTTTTGTACCTACCATAAATGTAGATGTCCGAACTGGATAGCATCTGCAGTCAGGATTACCCTCCCTCCTTCCCATCTGTGGTACTCCTAGCGTGTTTACCCTCCTAATAGCTAGCTGTTGGGGAGTCTTTATGGTGTATTTGTTTGTATATATGTACATATATGCTTATTGTTGTGTTTACCTCTATCTATTTGGAAACATTGGCATCTATCCAAATTTTACCCTGCAAGAGGGCTACTGGCATCTGGGGCAAGAAACACTGAGGAAAATGGCGTCGGCTGATGCTTTTATACCCGAAGACCAGCAGAGATGACGTCGGGTGGAGTGCGACATCAGCCGAAGCCGGACCCGGACTTTGGAATCCGGCCGACTGCAGGGCTGCCTGACGACAGGACAACCCACTTGTTATGACTGCAGATGCTATCCAGTTCGGACATCTACATTTATGGTAGGTACAAAACTGTACTTTCCTTATACTATTGTGGCATGTCCAAAAGTCAGTTTCGGGTTTATTCTCCAGTCCAGCTGGTGAATCTGGGAATCTTGAGGCAATGTTACAACTGCCTTATGTACACAGACCACCCTCTCCTCCTCCCAACAAGCTCAAATATATGTGAGAGATGCAACTATATAGCCAAACTGGAGGCTGAGCTCTCTCAACCCAGTACTGGCGCAGTCAGTCAGGCAGAGAAGGTAACCACACACACCACAAATCCAGTCTCACATAGACCTATCGCAACAGCAAACCAAACACATAAACACACAAAAACATATTCGGAGGCTCTAAATAAAAATCTTCCCAAGCAGCAGAGACCTCCAAAGCAGACATCCAAGCAACCGCTACCCCACAACAATACCCACGTATCACATAGTTCACAAAGTCAGTGTGCCACACAGTCACAGCCCTGAAGGCTAAACAACACACCTAATACACTTGTAATAGGTGACTCTATTGTCAGACACACTGACGTCCCACTCACCAGGCTGAACAAGGAGAAGGTCACTGTAAGCTGTCTGTCTGGTGCCAGGATCCGCCACGTAACACATGCACTCAGGTCACTCCAAAGCAAGTACAAATATGACTCCGTCATTGTCCATGCTCGTGTGAATGACCTGAGACATACCTCCCTGGACTACATGAAAAGAGACATAGAGGAGCTCTCTGATCATGTAGCCCAGGCTGGTATGACCCTGACCTTGAGTAGCATCTTACCCTCACCAAGAATGATGCCACAGTGTAAAGACAAAATGATTAATTTTAACAATTGGCTAAAGTATTGGCGTCATTCAAAGGGGATCCAGTGTCTGTCAGCCTGGGATGACATGCTCGACAAGCCATGTTGCTTCGTTAGGGACGGCTTGCACCTGTCACCCCTGGGCTTTTGAATATTGACTAAGGCTCTTGCCACCCCCATAGTGCCTTTTTTAGGCAAGGCTCAAAAGACAAACCCACCTCCATAGACAACACAAGAAAAAGAAACTAAGGGTAATGCTGCTCAATGCCAGAAGTCTAAACCTCAAGATGCACGCACTCAATGCTCTCCTCAGTATGGAGAATATCGATATCTGTGCAGTAACAGAAACCTGGTTCAAGGCTCCCGAGAGCATCCCAACACTACCAGGTTATACCTCATACCATGCTTTTCGGCCCCAAAACTCGGACCGAAACACAAAAGGAGGGGGAGTATCCATATTCATCAAAGATACCCACACCTCCAGGTTAGTGGCACTGCACGAAGCATCAGAGACCATCCACGTACAACTAACAGTGGGCAAAACTGCCTTTCAGTTTGTAGCCTGCTACAGACCACCCTCCCAAACTCAGGAACCCCACTCAGCTTTCCTGAGAACACTGAAGAATATGAAGGTCTCTCCAAACACCATCATATTGGGTGACTTAAACTACCCAAACATAGACTGGGAGCACTACTCAAGCCCCAACACCCTCGCCCAATGCTTCCTAGAATTTGTAAACTCAAATGCTATGGAACAACTGGTCACCACTCCCACAAGAGGGGAAAACATATTGGACCTGATCATCACCAACATGGAGACTCTGTTCCATGCCAGAGGTATACCCCTCATTGGTAAGATCTGACCATAAATTAATCTCACTGGACATCCATATCCCATCCCCACCCCCAGCCAAGGAAACCACGGTGAAGAACTTCTCAAAAGCAAACTTCACACTTCTCAAAACCGAGGTGGAATCCTTCAAAACCCCCGGGCCAGTGGAAAATACGGCCCAAACCACAGAATCCTTTGCAAACGCATTCTATGGACACCTACAGGAATGCATGGATCGTGCTATCCCAAATAAAACCAAGATTCACTCCTCCAAAGGCAGGAGACCTGTCTGGTGGACGCCAGCCGTAAATAAGCTATACAACAGAAGGAAGAAGCTACTACATGATAGAGCAAAATCCCAAAAAGGGAAGGCATCTCTGATCAGTACTAGCAAGAAACTACGAACCCTCATAAAATTATCTAAGGCCAGCTTCGAAAGAAAAATTGCACAAGACGCTAAAGATAATCACAAGGCCTTCTTTAGTTATGTCAGGAACTTGGGTGGCAACTCCCAGATATGCTCCGAGTTAGTACAAAATGACAAAAAATACACTGAAGCCACAGACATTGCCAACATCCTGGCAGACATGTTCAGTGCAAACCCCCCCCCCTTCCCCCCCAAAAGAGCAAATGTCTATCCCAACAGAGTGTAGTCTCCCTGACATCACAGATGCACAGGTGAGAGCTGCCCTCTCCAAAGCAAAAAACACAGCATCAATGGGACCAGACAGTGTCCTGGGCTGTGTCTTACATGAGCTCAAAGAAGAACTGAACCCTCACATAAAGTCACTGTTCAGTCTCAGCCTTACTACAGGATATGTACCCAAGGAATGGCGTACAGCAACAGTGGTCCCACTCCACAAAGGTGGTGCCACAACGAACCCCGGAAACTATCGCCCTATAAGCCTGACTAGCCTGGTCTGCAAAGCTATGGAGCGTATCATCATGAAACTCATAAACAAAGACATTGGGAACCTCCAAACACTGGATCCTACCCAATTCGGCTTTGTTAAGGGCAGATCTTGCCTCTTGAACCTGGTTGACTTCTTTGAAACCATCACCAAGGCCATAGATGAAGGGAAGGTAGTCCACACAGCCTACCTGGGCCTTGCAAAAGCCTTCGACAGAATACCCCACTCGGGCATCATAAATAAGCTCACCAGCTTAAATATCAACCCCTATGTCACAAGATGGGTTGCAAACTGGCTCAGGGATAGAACCCACATGGTCAGAATTGCAGGTGTCATGTCAGACTCTAAACCAGTTACAAGTGGCGTCCCACAAGGCTCAGTCCTGGGACCTCTCTTGTTCGGTATATATTTCTCTGAGGTACAGGCTAACACGGGAGGACTATGGCTGACCAAGTTCTCAGATGACTGCAAACTGGGTGCCATAATCGACTCGCCAACTGACACAAGCATCCTCCAAAAGGGTCTCACAGAGACGGATAACTGGTGCCAGAGCCATGGCCTAAAGCTAAATGCCAAAAAGTGCATAGTCATCCCCTTTGGGAAAAACAAAATGCCCACAAATTACCACATAGGTGGTAATCCATTAAGTACGGAAGAAGTAATTAGGGATTTGGGGACCCAAGTAGATAGCAATCTCTCCTTTGACAATCACGTTGCCAAAGTGGTTAGAAAGACCTTCTATATAGCCCAACTTATCACGAAAGGGTTCACATCTAGATCGAGAGGTCATTTTGCCCCTCTACTCATCAGGCCCATAATTGAATACAATGCCCCAATTGGGATGTACTTTACCCGGCACCTGCAGCAACTGGAAAGACCCCAAAAGTACCTCACCAAGAGGATCAAGGGACTCAAGCAGATGCCCTACGCAGTTAGGCTAAAGAAACTCCAGCTCTACTCAGTTGCTTACCGCCTACTCAGAGGCGATCTGTGCCTGACGTATAAAGCCATGTCCAAACCAGAATTAATGGACATGCTCCACCTCAGGAAATCCAAATCCCTTAGAGCTACAGGCTCCAGGGACTTAAACCTCAGCAGAGAAATAAATAGGACATGCTGGAGGGACAGATTCATATCCCAGAGGTTCCCCTCACTCAAACAAAATCCCAATCCATGTTAGGCAGAGCCCCTCAATGACCCTCTTCAAGAGAAATCTTGAGTGGATGGGAGATTGTAGGTTTACCCCTGGGATCTCTTCTGTGTCCCAACTAGACAGAGGCACAGTAAACTAACCTTAAAAGGGTTATCTTCTGTGACCTACTATACAGACGCACAGTCAACTAATCTAAAAGGGTGGCGAAAGCCAAACACACTCTGGCTAGGCTTATAAATGCCCTAGGGCAGATAGCCTAGTATCAACCTATGAACCTATGAGCTTTCTTACTGTTAGAAGATTGAAAAGCAGCATCCCCTTCAGCTTGCTGGCATATTCTTGTTGTCTTATTTCCTCCATAGACTGTTCTGTATCAAAAACATGCTTAAAAACAAATATTCTAAAGACCACTGGATATAGCAAATTGAGTCTCACACCTGCCTCTTGACATCCCCCGATTTCCGGATAAATTTGCTTCTCTTCTCTCTGGTGTACAGCAACAAATATTCTGGTGGCCCTAGTTTGTAATACTTTTCCCTTCTGTCACAGTTCTGTCAGAAGCAGTTCTTTCTTCTGGTATGATTGCATCTTTATGCCTTGTCTACTTTGCTATAGGCAGATTTGGAGCAGCATTCATACATGTCCCCAGTTAACAAATCGTGCTGTGGATGCCAGCCCATTTGTCTATTTGTACTCTCATGAGTTAACTCCTCCCATTTTTCTTTGGTATAACAACAATAAAACATCTTGTCTTTTCTCTTCATGGTCCATATTCTAACTCTACTTTTTTAAACAGTTCTTCGTGAAAAGTTTTTTTGCCACTCTTCCCCTCATTTCAGTCCCTGATTCTGTAGTTTTATCAGCTCATCTGAATGTCTATTCTATTTTCTCTAGCAGTTTGCATTTTGACTCTTTATGTTGCTCCAGTTTTGTTTTTTAACACCTCTGAGTGCATTTGATGTGTTTTTCCTTCTGTATTGCATGAAGCCATCTCCTGCTGCAGCTTGAACTGCTTTTTTTACTGAACAGCTGCTCTTCTGAGCCAGGGTTTTTTGTTCTTTTTCCCCCCCTTACTTTTTCAAATTTCTTTTATGCTAACATCTGCATAGTGTAATTTGCTAGTCATTAATGTAATTTTACATGCCTGGATAATTTTTTATTGTTTTTTTTTTAAACAAAAACTGTTAACTTTTTTCCACACTGGGAGATCACCAATCAACATGTCATTCAGTTGGCTGCCATCTTGAAAGTCCATATTCCAAGTCATTCTTGTTGGTATGTGTGTTACATTCTGTGCCTTTTTCCCCTTCTTTCTAGTGCCCGAGTACCTGCCCTTCCTTTTTGCATCTGTAGTACCTCTCCCCCTTTTGTTTTAGTTTGAAGATCTAGTCAGTGAGATACAGCTTTTTAACCCAGCTCTGAGCGCAGTTATCCACTTTTGGCTAAGATGAAGCCTTTCCTTTGCTTAGGGCTATTTTCTATGCTAGGTACCCCCTGTTACTAGTTGTTTAACGCACTTTTCTTGTCCACTGTTGTACCCAGTTATTACATTCTTACTCTTCTTTCACACTGCACTGGATGTTGGTATAGCTAACATTTCTGATAATGCCACCCACCTACCTACTCCCTTATTCTAGCATCTCTTTCTGCCACCTGTCTGGCTCTGCTTGCTACCATGTCAGCTATAATTGCTAATGGAGTATTGGTATTTGCATGCACTGAGCTATGTGTTCACCCCCCCCCCTTGCTTGCCACCTTGGTCAATTTCCTGTGTCAGTAAGGCTGAGCACGAAGACAGATTTTGCTGTAATCTAGTCCCCCCATTTCCCTTGCCTGGTCTCTTAATCCTCTTTTTGATATAAGTTTTTAGTTATGAAAACATTGGGTTCCCACATAGGCTCCTACTTTCTTCACATTGTGTCCCTTGCTTCATCCTATCCTTTCTCATCCATTTCTTGCACCTGTTGCTCTCCTCATTCTCTGTGCTGGTTGCCTCAACCCCTCTGCTGCATCAGATTCCTTTCCTCCTGTACTCTTTGTACAGACCATCTCTCTTTTCATCTTCTGTCTTCCCACACATCAGCTGAGTAGATTTCCCTACCTACTTTCTTCCTTCCCACCTTGTGCTGTTTGCACTTGCTTGGCCTTCTCGCTGCCTCTATCCTTTTTTATTTATCTTCACCTGTTCCTTCATCTTGATGCACTTATTGTGCTAACTTTCTTTTTCCACTTTCTGCCTTTGTCTTACTCTGTGCCACACTACTTGTCCGTACTTCTCCTATAGCCATGGTCCATGTCAACTTGTCCTCTGCTTGCTTTGGGAATGTCTGTAGTACAGACTTGCTGTGTATTGGCTTATTGGTTCTTATTTCACACTCTCATTATTTTTTTATGTAACATTTGCTTACCAGGAAAGTCGAACTTGGAACGAAGCAAATTTTCAGTGGAGGTCTGGGGTAGAAATGCTTCAGACATATCTCTCTGTAATATGGGAGAAAACCGGAGTACCCATAGAAAACCCACATGAATGCAGGGAGGACATGCAGACTCAGCACAGAAGGCACGCCAGACAAGAATCGAACTGGAGAATCTCTTGCCGTGAGGCAACAATGCTACTGCTACACCACTGTGTCATCCACATAGATATTATTCTCTCGAGTCTAGATTTGTCAACTTCAACACTTAGTCATATCCTTTTGCCATTTTGCTTTAACCCAGTCACTGACTCATCAGGGTAGGTCTTTGCTGCTAGATTTAGCAATTAATGATCTGATGTTGTTAATTTTCTTTCCATTCACCACTGATGGGTTCAGTTCCGACCCCTCGGAACCGAGTTGGCCTAATACAAAGTTTGCGACAGCCAAAAACTCTTGCTAAGCTTCTACCCATAGTGCCCTTCTCCCTGTTACCTCAGATCTCATTTGCCATGTAGCGGTAAAGCCACGTTCAAGCCAAGCTCTCAGCTAAGTGGAAAACTTTTGATATTTTTTCTTTTGTCTGTTATTCCTAGTTGGTAATTTTAATATTTCTTGAACTTTGAAGCTATCTATAGACCTTTTTACACTTCTGTTTCTACCCTTTTAGTAATTTTTAAGTACCATTGGTGGTACGGCCTTTCTTCCTACCCTTGTGGTATTTCTTAAATACCATCGTTGGTATTTCTTCTTCTTCCTTTTTCATCTGACTTATTGTGCATTTTTTTATATATATATTTAGACATAGATATAGTAGCACTCTTTGCATTAGTTTTCTATCTGACTTTTATGTGTATTTTGTTCATGATGTCTGATAAAAAGGGCACGTCGTGGTTTAAACATTGTACTTTCATGTAAGGGTAAACTCCCTAACAGTGATTCCCATGTTGACTGTGTTTATTGTTTGGGGATGCCCCATCTTCTGATGCAACCTCCTTGTGTGATTTGCAAAGTTTTAGTCAGAACACCTTGAACGAGCGCAAAAACAAACTGATTCTGAAAGGGCCTCCTTAAGTCGCCCTTTTCAGAGGCCCTTTATGCGACGAAGGTCTCATCCCCTCCAACCAAGGATAAGAAAAGGTCACACTCTGTTCCCTCTTCACCATCAGGTGACCAGGGTAAACCTTTAAAGTCTAAGGTACCTAAATTGTCTTCGGAGCATAAGTCTGCCTCATCGGCACCAACCTCCTCCTTTCTGACTACGACTGTTCTTATATCGGCACCAGCTTCGGCTCCGATACTGTCTACAGCACTGACTACTGACTTTCCAAAGATTACTACAGCTTCGGCATCGAGTGTCACTTCAGCACAGTGCACGCCTTTGATGCCTATCTCTGAGATTACATTTGCTACTGAACCATCTGTGTCGACTCCTAGTGCCCCTTCGGCACCAAGTCAATTCACAGTTCCGATAATGACAATTTTGACGCCACTTCTTCCGGTCTGCAAACTTGCGACATCGGTGCCAATAGACTCCATACCACAGACCCAATACTCTCCATCAACAGATCCATTTCTAGGGCAAGTATGCAGTCCATTCTTAGAACATCCTCTCTCCCCATCGGAAGTATCCACTAGATCCACCAGGAGTCTTTCTGAGTTTGACGTGGTGCATCTTGTGGATCAGCTGTTGACAGCCTGGGGCATGCCCACTCCGTCTAGGACCCATCCACCTGCAGGACTTGGGTTGGTTTCTCCACAGACTCCATCCTACTCTCCTCCTTTGACCATACCAGTTCTAAAGTCTTCAGCTCCAGTGTCATTTTTGGAACCCCCCCCCCCCCCCATCTTGGTGCCTGTAGTGGACCTCACTGGGGCTTTGAGACTGTCCCTTTGGCCTTCAGTCCCCTCTGAACCGGGCCTTTCTCAACCTCATGATTGAGCTGCTGACTCTTCGTCTTGCGGTATGGTTCAGTGTGTGTCTACTGTTCCGTCCATGGTGCCAGGAGTTCTGTCTGCACCGATCCAGCTTGAGGCTCCAATCTCAAGAGCGGGTTCGACGGAGCGGAGTGTGACCCCGATTCCGGGGTTGTCCTTCTCAGTTCCAGTCTCCCCACTTCGGGCGGACCCTGCTTTCTGAGCTGTGGAGAGGGCACTTGCTTCTGGAAGCATTCCATCGATGTCGGAACCCCAGGCCTCTTTTCCCCCTGAGCGACAGCCGACACAAGCCACCTCCCCGGGACACTGGGCAGGAAAGTCTGAAGAGACCCCGTTACAGGGCCCCCCCCTCTTCCAAGTTCTCCCCAGAAGCCCCCACTGAGGAGCCCCATGGAAGAGATTGTACAAGAGGAAGCACATATACTCCCTGAAAAGCCTCTGACACAGGATACTGATTTCGATGACGGTGAAGGGTCCACAAGGTCACCCCCTGATGTCTCTTTCGAGGACATCCTTGAAATGTTGAAACAGAGGGGTGATTGGAATCCCACTAACCCCTCTTCCGAGGAGTCTGTGTTTTTGCAGGCTTTCAGTGCCTGGCCATCTACCTCTTGGGTGACCCCTCCTGCAGATGAGCTGGTTCAACTCATGGTGCAGTGTGTCTGGAAGAACCCTGATTCTGTTGAGTCAACCTGACAATATACTATCCCCCCTCCCCAAGGAGAACCCACATTGGTCAAGAGGTTTACCAGTCAATACTATGGTGGTGGCAGCGGCCACTAAAAAGGATCTTGCCAAAGAGAGTCGTACTGTCCATTCGCCCAACAGAGTCCCGGGCTGTGGACAGATTAGGGAAGCGAGTTTTTCCTTCAGTGACTTTTGCCATATGTTCTCTGAATTACTTGGCACATTTTACGAGGCTCCAAATAGACTTGATTTCCAAACTCTCTGGAACACTCGCAAGACAGGTGTCTGACGAGGTAAGGGACAAAGTTGCCTCACAGCTCGCAACACTGGAATTGCTCTCCAATTCGTCCATGAGGTTGCTGTCACATGCAACTGAATGGGCGGCTAGAGTGGCATATTCAGGCATAGTTATGAGACGCCATGCCTGGATGCGCCTCTGTGACTTCGCGGACCCTTTCAGGTCTTCCTTCCTGAATGCTCCAATCGAAGCATCTTCCCTTTTTGGCCCAAAGGTGAAAGACACCCTGGCCAGGTGTGACCAGGATGATACGACCCTGTCTGCCGTAGGTCTACGTGTTTCCAACCCTCAACTATCTTTTTCCAGGAACCAGAGGAGTGGAAAAATGTGGCACAAAAAATCTCAAGATCCTTTCCGTAACACCCATGGTGATGAATACCCCCAGGAGCAGAGGAGGTAACAATTCTGGAAGACGCCCCTACCGAGACAGAGGGCATCCATGTAATCGGGGACTCTGGATTCTTTCTCTTGGCAGCCTTACCAGCACTCCTGAAGAGCGTCCTAATTGCTTTCCTCTGGAAGCAGTCAGGGGACATTTCTCTCTGCACCATGCTGCCTGGTATTCAATAACTGCAAACTGTTGGGTGCAGAAGATCATAACCAGAGGCTGTACCATTCCCTTCATCACTTATCTAAAACTTCCGACAAAACTTCCCAACGTTCCACCCAGTCAAAGAGAAGAAGCAGCTGCAGAAATAAACAAGCTGTGTCAAAAAAGAGTCATTCAGATAGTCTCACCAGACCAATGCGGATGCAGATTCTACTCAATATTCTTTTTGGTGCCAAAAAAGACAGGGGACTGGGGACCAATTTTGGATCTCAGAAATTTGAACAAGTCTGTTGCCCAAACGATATTCCAGATGGTCACAGTTTAGTCCATTCTCCATTTTCTAAGGGAAGGCGATTGGATGTGCTCGATAGATCTCTGGGACGCATATTACCATATCAGATGGACAAACGCGCCAGGAGTCTACGTCATGTCCGACTAGGAGTCCGTCACTACCAATTTCGTGCCCTGCTGTTCAGACTCTACATCCCCCAGAGTGTTCAGAAAGTGCATGGCAGCGGTCACAGCTCACTTGAGACTGCAAGGATTCCGGGTGTTTCTGTATTTGAACAATTGGCTCCTTACTGCCCCCACCAAACATCTTCTAGTAACAGCCCTGCAATACACTCTTTCCCTGGTGAGATTTTTGTGGATAACTATAAACTGGGAGAAATCCAGCCTTGCTCCAGCTGAGAACGTACAATTTATTGGAGCAGTCTTTGACACCTGTTCTTGTCTAGTGTCTGTCCCAGCTCACAGACTTGTGGTTCCAGCTCCAGGTGATACTCTGTCAAAACAAAGCCTCAGCAAGGGAGGTTCTTCAGGTTTTAGAATCCATGGCAGCTTCCATACCAATAGTGCCTCTTGCGAAGCTGCATATGCGAATACTTCAATGGCTTCTGCTGTCTCAGTGATTTCCGAATTATCATCCTCTGTGCTTCAAATTCAGATAACCAATTGCTGCAAGCAGGACCTTCGACACAGAGCTTTGGAGCCATCCATTCCAACCCCCACCCAAGGCCATTGTGACCAAGAATGCTTCCCTGATAGGGCCATTTCCAGGGAAAGACAGTCCAAGGCATATGGTCCATTTTGTAGGCCAACCTGCATATCAGCGTTCTAGAACTGTAGAATGGTGCTGTTAGCATTGCAAGCATTCCAACCCGTTTTTCCTTGTGGAACAATCGCAATTCAATCAGACATGTTAGTAGTCTGGTATATCAACAAGCAAGGAGGAACAAAGTCGTATCCTCTGTGTCCAGAGGCCATGAGAATTTCGTAGTGGGCGATAGCTTCCAACCGCTTTCTGATAGCAACGCTTCTCCCTGGGAATTCCATCGTGATTGCAAACAAGTTGAGCAGCTGTATTCTGCCTCACAAGTGGTCCCTCAAAACCGACATAGCAGCAAAAATTTTCAGCTGTTGGGACCAGCCTTGCTGCGAACAATTCGCCTCCACGTCAAACAACAAATGCAGCAGCTATTTTGCCTTATTTCCCCCCACAGCAGGAGTCCCAGAGAGATGCTGTCATTCACGATTGGCCCACAGGACTGCTAATATGCCTATCCCCCCATCTCTCCGATTCCCTAATTCATAAAGAAAGCTATTCGGTTGAAATGCAGAGTGATCCTCATAGTCCCCTTTTGGCCTCGACAAGTTTGGTTCCCCTTCCTTTGGCCTCATCTTTTATGTTGACTGTGGATTCTGGACCCTTTTCCTGACCCAATTTCTCACCCCCAAGGGTTGAGTCACCCAAACCTATTCAGTCTCAAGCTGACAACTTGGTTTCTCCACTTCCATTAATCGCCAGGCAGGATAAACTTTCCTCACCTGTACATGGCATTATCCTGGCCTCTCAGAAACCATCCACCAGAAGACTATATCTAGACAAATGGAAGATGTTCTCTATTTGGTCTAAGAAAAGGAGGCTAGACCCGTACTCTGCTCCAGTTACAGCAGTTTTACAATATCTATCAAAATTCTTCGAAGATGAAGCTGCAGCTTCTACCATACGAGTACATCTAGCAGCTATCTCTAACTTTCATGATGGGTTGGATAATTCTCCCCTCATCTCCCTTTGGTTATGCAAAACCTTTCTTAAAGGGATCTCTCACATTAGGCCTCCAATCAGACAACCTATAGAGCCTTGGAACCACACGTTAGTTTTTCAGTCCTTAGCTCAACCTCCTTTTGAACCTGCAGCAAAGTGTGACTTCAAATTTATATCTTGGAAGTCCCTTTTCCTGATAGCCATCCTGTCAGCCAGATGAATTGCAGAGCTTCAGGCATTATGCATTAAAGGCATTATTTAGTCTTCCACAAGGACAGAGTATCACTCTGGACAAACCCTTTTTTTCTCCCCAAAGTTATTTCAGATCTTTCCATCAATCAGACCATTGATTTTCCAGTATTTTTCCCCAAATTTTACTAATAAATGGGAATATGGTCTGCATTCTTTGGATGTACACAGAGAACTGAAGTTTTATTTAGGCAGAACCAAAGCAATACATAAAACTGACCAACTCTTCATTTCCTTCTCTGGACCTAGAATGGGAAATTCTGTCTCCAAGGTCACTTTATGTGAATGACTAAGGGACTACATACGCTACATCTGTTCACTTGCAAAAAAACCTATACCACAGAATGTTATAGCCCACTCTACCAGATCTATGGCAACATCTGTAGCCTTCCATTCGAGAGCCTTTGTGGATGATATTTGTGCAGCAGCCACATGGGCTAACCCCCACACTTTCATTACTCATTACAAATTAGATGTGGTCTCCAGATTGAGAGCTGTCTCTGGCTCAGTGGTGCTCAGGAACGTTCTTCCATAAGGGCCGTCCAAGGAACACAAGGTAGCTGGGGATTCTGTCCCATCAGTGATGAATGGAAAATAGATTAACAACATCAGATAAAGAAGTTATGTCTTACCAATGATGTTCCATCTGTGTTGTTGATCTTCTTTCATTCATCACTTCCCACCCTCCTCTCCCCTCTAAAGGCTCCTGGGGGATACTTTGGGTCCAAGTGGTGAGTTAGGGCATTTGCGGAGAAATGGCCTCTGCTTTACTAATACAAGATGGACAAACTCGATCTGAGGTAATGGGGAGCAAGGGCACTATGGGTAGAAGCTTAGCTTAAGAGTTTTGAGCTGGCACGAGCTTGGTATTAGGCCGACTCAGTTCCGAGGGCTCGGAACCGAACCCATCAGTGATGAATGAAAGAAGATCAACAACACAGATGGAACGTTATGGTAAAACATAACTTCGTTTACATGTATCAGTTAGGTTGCAAAGAAACCCTTCTTGAGTTTCCCAGATACTCTATCCATCCCACTGTACTGGAATTGTCCCTCCATTTGGCCATGGCCATTGAAGTTCCCCCAAAACTGGGCAATGCATTCTATATTTTGTGGTTGCAGGTAGTTTCAAATCTTCCTTTATATTTCTTGATTTGTAGGATGTGCATTGTCAATGGTAGGGGTAAACACTCAGACTCAGGGGCTGGGTGCTCTTATATATTGAGTCCTAAGATGTCATGGTATGTGGTGGCACCAGGCATATTATCTGAGAAAGTTCCATATTATGATTGGTGTTGATTTGTCAGTAAATCCCCAACTAAAACTCTCTTCTTATGTATTTATTGCTGTTTCTCTCAGACATGTGCTGCACATTTTTAGCTGGTCTGACTGTGGTACACACAGTTCCTTTGTGATGATTCTGTTCTTGCAGAATGTCAAGTTCAAAAGTCATAAAACAGAGTGCCACCAGAGTTACTAAACGAATATTTAATTTCCATTGATTAAAACTAAATTCATATATGTCTTTATTAACTACAAAAAGATTGTTGAATTAAAAAAAATTATTTAAAAAGATGGTTAACTGTTCCGCCTGTATTAGTAGTCAAAGTATGTTGTTCATAAACTCAACATTAGATGGCAGTATATGTTTAGCAGTTGAGGGTTTTGCTGAAAAAGCATTACTTGACCCGACTACATGATTCTGTATGAATCTGATAATTTCTTGTCATGCTTTTTATCATACGAGCAGGTTATTTTTCCTGCTTTCCAGTATAATTTCTTTAAGCAGAGATTTGACTGTGTATTTTGTAAAATGCTTTGTCAGTGCTTTGAATGGTGTTTTTATATATGTTACTTCACATTTAACTGTGTACAGTGTAACTGGAGTCTGACACAGATATCACTAGTATTTCGGGCAAACAGATGATGGAATTAAGAAACAGTGTAAGTTTTAAATCAATTGAAAATCTTAATAATTTTATTTATTTAGTTAATTTTGCATTCATTAACCGAGTAGGTGGGTCTTAACTGATCCAAGGACCCCTTTCATCTTTGACCCAGACAAAACATGGCAACAGTTAAGACAGAAAATTATCGATGGTTTCCATATAAGAAGAAATTGTATTACACATTGAAGCTGACAGTAGAAATATAGATGTGTAATCTTTTTGAGTATTCATGAGTAGAACAGCAATTTGAATATGAGCTTGGTCCATACTTGAGCAGCAAGCAATTCATTGGAGAACATTAATGTCTTTTAGGTTGGAGAGTAGATTTTAGCAGAATAGTATAGGAAAGTAATGCAGAGAGACATAGCTGAGTTTAATAAAGGAATATAATGAACCTAATTTAGCAGATGCACGTATTGCATGTTCTATAACTGCAGTTAGAGATTGTTATACAGTGTTCATAATTGTGAGCTGATCCTGAGCAGACATAATGAACAATCAGCCATTCCCCATAACTCAAAGCACACACACCAACAGTTTTTAAGAAATTCATTTAAATTCTTGTATGACTTCTGAAAATCTTGTAGTACTTGATGATAGTCAAGATCTAAGGTGAAATAAAGCTTAGGCTTTCCTTCATACGTACTGGAAGTAATACTGAAGAATTTGTGGTCATCTATCATTAAGACAAATGAACCTCATGCATACTCTTCAAAACTTGACAAACCTGGCAGAATCTAATGTTTCATGCATTGCTGTGTTGTATAGTGTTCTTCAGTATTTTGTAGATCCAATGCAGCAGGAAGATGTCCTTTTGTTACTCTGAGAAGTTGTTTGTGTCTTGTGTTAAAAGTTCATTGCAACCATGAAGGTGGGATAGGAAAAGTAGTGGTATAGTACAAGTGTTCCACTCCTGAGGGGGAGGTCTTAAGAATTGGATAACTCTGGTCATGATACAGGGGAATGCTTTTCAAGGTTACAAATAGGAATGCACAGACAGATGTTTTTGGCCGTGATGGCTTTGTCATTACACATAGTGATAGAGAATGGATAGGGTGTAAAACAATATCTCTATTGCCACTGCACTGGGTTTTTTAGGCACTTTCAGAAAATAGAAGAATGGTCAGGGGTGGCCAAGACTGACTCGCTGCATTTGAGATCAAGGAGAGGCACCAGTGGCAACTGATAGTGTGCTGCACAGTGACCAAGTGATGTTCAAGATGTAGTTTTGTTACTTCTCCACCTCTGGTAGTGTACTGTCTGCAGAAAATGTGTCCGTGTGTAATTTAAAAGATTAATTCTAAAAATAAAATGAAAGGAAAATATTAGGGTGTCCCCTCTCATGTTCATTATTTTCTGAGCTTTAACTCTGCAGGGCAGCACCCCATGCTCATTGCTAGGCACTATTGTGCCTCATGTCTCCTGCGAGAGTGTAGGCTGATTGACTTGCACAACATTTGTATGCATTAGTAATACTATGTGTATTCTGAGAGACAGCATCATTTTGCTGTAGCATGTGATTTGCAGTTCAGCTTTCTTCTCTTACTTTGAGACCATGCCTAAAATAGGTCCTAACCAGTGGGATAGTATTTTGCTGTGGACCTGGTACAAAATTCTCAGTACCTATTTGTGCAGGAGACATTCTGCTTTGGCCAATACCATTGTTTCTTGTACCTAGGTTAAAATGCTCAAGACAAGAGGTCTCCATTTTCTACCACTCACTTTATTGCCTTTCATTATCACAGAAAAGTGCCCACGTTTGAGGTAAAAAATGTATTGTAAGCTTAATGCTTTAAAAATAAACAAGTAAAAATGTTATCTTAAGATACTGAATCAGGCCCATCACTGGCTTTTCCTCATTTGCCTTTACCATTGTAAGCACATCTCCTGCTGACATCTACTTCATTATTATAGTAATGTTGCTACTAGCCGCCAGAAATAAAAGCTTAAGAGCTTTCATCTCAGTTCACTGTCTTAGTGAAGTAGAATTACAAAATGAGCACCTTTCCCAGAATTATTCATATCCAGGATATAAGAACTACAAACTACCATGGTATTGTAAGGCTAGGCGTCTTACGATCCTCACAAATCAATAACCTACTAAGTACCTATACAGCTGTAATTGTTTTGTATTAGGTCAGTGCTGTGGGACCTGAACAAGTAAGGAATAAATTAAGGCCTACTCCTACTAACCCTCCATAGTAGAGACTGGGACTTTGACCCACCGTTTTAGAGTGTCCAGTGCCCATGTGCTTGAAGAGTCGGTCAAATATCCCTGCAGACAGTTTGTGGCATATTTTTTGTTCTTTTTGAACTTTATCTGAGAAACAGATGCTCTTTTACATTGTGGGTGTCTGAAGAGTTATTTGTATATTTACATACTGATTTTTTTAACCTGCTTAAAGATGATCAGAGCCAATGTTGGGACCGTTCTTTGTAGGTCTGTGACTGAGCTCATTATTTTCTACAATAGCGTTGCATTCTTTGTATAGGAAGATTCCCATGCATAGGGGGCATACAGCCTGCACTGGCACATGCAGTGATGTTACAGAATGCCCCAGAATTGTGTACCCCTGACCCGTCTAATTCTTACATTGGGAGGGGTTACTTTGACACTAAATGAAAATATTGGTTTTACTCTAAGGTGAAGCTGCGGTGCACTAGCCATTTCTTGTGTAGCGGTTTGAAGAGGTTAATGCTAATGATGTGCTAACGTTGATTATGGTACTAGCTGACACAAGGTTCCTCATATGTAAACAGTGTTGGAATGTGCCCTTTTCATTTTTTTCTGACTGATGTGAAACTTTTGGTTGCTTGGCTGCATTTTCTTCGGAGGTGCGTCTGTTAGTCATTTGTATGTATTTTTATATTAACAATCTCGTGAATTCTGCAAATGCTTTTCTTTTCAGGGTGTCTTATTTGGAAGTTATGTCTCCTCCTCAAAATCTATTAACTACGATGCTTGTTGTAGAGAAGTAGTCTCTACAGAGTTCTACAGTCTTTTTTTTTTTATGGGACCTGACTATAATTAAAACTGTACCGTTTTATTTGAAGTCTGACAAAGCTACAAGGCTTAGGATGCCAAAACCTTCAGAGCCTCATCTGCCGTCCTAGTTTTTCAGTCTTTATTTTCTTTCACAACTATTTACCATAACCATCACCCAAGTCATCTCATAACACTTCTGTAATACTTTTATTATTTTTCTTTCAACATCATAATCCCCTAAATATCCCACACTGCATAAATACTTAGTAAGACAAATGCTTTTGCTATGTCACACACATTTTATTTATTTATTTCCACTTTGATTACCTGGGAAGTCCACTGGGCCCAAAGGACCCATTTTCAGTGGAGTTACGGGGAGAAAAGCCCCAAAATACATAATACAGTAGAGATACAGAAAATATAAAAGATGCATTGTATAGAACAGTTTACAACATATGTACTTTCAGTGTCACACGTAGTCAGACAAAAATCATTATGGCTGATCTTGAGGATTATACAGGTTCATTTATGAAAACACTCTTGTAAAGTATGTGTGGAAACACTTTGCATACACACCATTAAAGAAAATGTAGAAAAACACTTTGCGTGTACTCATTTAAACTATGATGCTAATTACAATATTTACACAATAGTGTCATGGGATAAGTAGCTCTAGGAGTTGTAGAGAGCTTAGATACACTCATAGTAAAGTAGCTGTGGGAGATTTAGAGAGCTTAGGAACCTGGGAGAAAAAAGAAAAAATACCTAGGGGCATGTACTTAGATAGATTTAGGTAGGGTGAAACCAAGCACATTTCCATTTGGTGAACAGATGTTTGAAAAGCTGGGTTTTAAAGTTTTCTGAGTTTGGTATAGTTATTAGAGTGGAAGGGAGAGAGTTCCATTTCTTACCTATTCAGAAAGAGAGAAGAAGTTGGCCAGTAGGACATTTAGGCTTGTTGATAGCAGTTAGGTTTTGATTTGATGTTCAGATCTGAGAGATCTGAGAGTTCTGTTGGGGGTGTAGGATATTTGCTAGGGCTGGACAATTTGTAGGGTGAAATACAAGTCTGTGTGCAGTGGTGAGTTGGGAGGTAGTTTAGGTACTTTGGGAGTTCTAGCCAATTCAGAGACTGTAGGGTAAGGCAATGATGGATGGAATTTCTGAAATTGGTGGCAAATTTAGAGATTTTATTATAGCAGTTTTCTAGTTTGGAGGTGATAGAGAAGGACAGATTGGTTAGGAAAGGGGATCCGTATAATAAGAAGGGAAGAAGGTAAGTAGTGGCCAGAGTGTGCCTAGTAGAGTTTGAGAAAGCGATTATTCCTATGCAGCATACCTAGTTTTTGGTGGGTTTTCTTAATATTTTATTGAAAATGGATGTCAGATTTGAGGAATTCGTAAATAGTAATGCCGAGTAGTTTGGCAGAGGGAACCACTTCTATAGGGGAGTTGATGTGACTAAGGACTTTGAAAGCATTTTTGTCGTAGGAGTAAGTCTTTGTTGGGGGAATTTTAGATTTATTAACATTGAGAAGAGAGGTGGTTTTGGCGCATCTAGTTTTCGGTGGTTGAAAAAGCAGTTTTGTTTTAGTGAGTAATTCAGAGATGTTTGAGGCAGAGCAGACTAAGGTTGAATTGTCTGCGTATTGAGTGATTTTTGGCATCAGGAATAGCAGTGTGAAAGTTATTGATGAGGGTGTTAAAAAGCATAGGCCCAAGGACGTCCCTGTGGTATACCAGTTGGGGTAGGTAAGAAGGAAGAGGTAGAGTTTCTCCATTTGACTGCCTGTGATCTGTCTTATAAGTAGCTGGAGAACCAGGATAAAGTGTTTGGTGAGAGATGAAGATTTGAGAGATGAAAGAGAAGGTGTTTGTGGGAAACAGTATCAAAAGCTTTAGAGAGATCGAGCAAAACAGTAGAAGCCAAGTGTCCTGAATCTCGGGCTTGATTGACAGTTTCTAGGAAGGACAGTAGAGTGGTAATAGTGCTATGGCCTGGGCGAAAACCATGTTGGGTAGGTGTAAGAAGATGGTTTTGGGTTAGAAAAGGCATAAGTTGGTGGATGCACTTCTCTAAGATTTTAGAGATTGGTGAGAGCAGCGCAATGGGACGGAAGTTTGAGATGGTGTTTTTGCCTCCTTTGTGAAGAGGAAGAATGTAAGCTGAGCACCAGAGTTTGGAGACATATGATTCCTTTATAGATCTGTTAATAATGATGCTGATTGGGAGAGCTATACCATCAGCAGTGCATTTTAGGAAGGAGGAGGGAATATTGTCAAGAGCGTTGGAGCAATGTTTAAGTTTAGACAGAAGTCTTTTTATAAAGTTAGTTGAGACCAGTTTGAGCTCGAACATGGGATGGTTATTAGGGGAATTAGATGGTGAAGAGAAAGGGACTGGTGGGTTATTGCTGAGGAAAGTCTTGGTCAGGTCAGATATAGTTTCTATGAAAAATTAAATTCAGAGCTTAGTTCAAGGTTGGATTTACTAGAGTCAGGACAGGGGTTCATAGATTAGTACTAAGCTAACTGCCCTTGCGAGCCATTTTAAGCCTAGCCAATTATCCCTTGCGAGACTCAAACCCTGCACCTTGTGTTTGTAAGGCAAACACCTTAACCATTAGGCCACCCTCTATTCTTGGAGCCAGGACTAAGAAGTGAGTTTATTGATTTCCAGAATTGCCTGGGGTTTTTGTTGTCATTAGACTGGAGTGTGATATAGTAGGATTTTTTTGTCCTTAATAATTAGCTGTTTTGCTAGGTTATGGAGTTGTTGGTATTGGAGAAAGGTATTGGGCAGTTTATTGTTTTGGTAAAGCTTCCATAGTTTGTTTAGTATGTTTGGATAACCAAGGAGCTGTATTAGTTTTTATCCTTTTGTTTCTTAGTGGGGCAAGAGAGTTTAGGGTGTCTAGGAAGACAGAGTTGCAGTAGTCTATAGCACTGTCAAGAGGAAGGGTTTTTAGAATTTGCCAGTCCATTTGTTTGAACATGATATAGAAGGTCATGGGGTTGAAGTTACTGAGGTTGCGAGTGAGAATGTATTGGTGTTGGTACGGTGAAGAGTTAGTTGCAAGATGAATTAAAGCTGGGAGGTGGTTGCTAATGGTGTCAGGAATTGTGCCAGAGTTAGTTATTGTATTTGGATCGGAGACTAGGATCCAATCAATAGTGAATCCAGGGGGGTTTGTTTTGTTAGGTCGGGTGATAGGGAGGATTGTTTGAGTAAAGTTATTGGCAGGGAGAGGGACTTTTGATGTTATTCCAGTCGATATTTACATCACCTAGAATGTATGTTTCGTAGTTCATTTTAGTAGATGCCCATAGGAGAATATCTTCGAGGGTAGAGATATTGTTACCAGGTGAGATACATAAAGCAATAATGCAGATATTTTTTATGTTTATTCAGTTTTAGTAGTCCAGCTGTAAGTTCAGTGTTGTTGAACTGAGGAATTGGAATTTGGAGAGGAATTAAGGTAAGTAGGTTAGAGTAGACTATGGCAAGTGCCGCCACCTTTTTTATTTAATCGGTCATTTATGAGAGTATAGAATTCTGGGGGCAGGATCTCAGATATAGGGTTTGAGCCAGGTTTTGGAGAAGGCTAGGATGTCTGGGTGGTTATGGGTTAGCCAAGCTTGAAATTGGTGAACTTTGTTGTTGAGACACTCTGGGTGTTGATAGTAAAGATGTTCAGGGTGTTTTGGAGGGAGGAAGGTGATAAGGGGTAGGTGTTGTTAGTAAAGGGACTGGGACCAGGGTTGGGGTGGATATCTCCAGCTAAGACTAGGTTGTTGAAGGAAATAAACTTTAGCCATTTAGGTTTGCAAAGTAAGAGTTTAGGTGGATGTAAGGTTATTTTATGTGTCAGTTTATTAGCTATGGTGGAGAAGATTTTAGAGTGGAATAGGTACAGATGATTAGGCTGAATGAGCGAAGGGGAGATAGAATGGAAATTGAGAGTAAGAGTTAGTGTAAAAGTAGGTTTGTATGGAAGTTATTTTTGTAGGTAAGATTGGACAAACATTGGAGGAGTATGAGCTGTTATAGCGTAAGGGAATTGGGAATAGAAGGAGGAAGCAGGGGGCCTGGAGGGTGTGGAGAATTAAGGAATGCATGTATGTGCAAAGGGAGAATGATAGGTATAGAATTGGAGAAGAGAGAAGGCTGTGCAGACGAGAGGGTTTTGAAAGAGGAGCAGGTTTTCCCGAATTATAAGATGGAGGGGACTTTGTTAGGGCGGTAGATAGAGTGATGTATGCAAGTGGGATGGATTTAAGTAGGGGGAGTAAAGGGGGAAAAATTCTACTGGGTAATTAGGCTGGTTGGGTGGGGAAAGGGAAGAATAAAGGTAGGTGTGCTGGGGGCAGGTGGGATATAGGGGCAGGGTAGGGGAGCAGATTGAGCCCGCAGGGCGAACAGAGTGGGATCAGACAAGTAAGGAAGAAAGTTATGAAAGAACAATCTGTGAGCTGCTGACTACTACGATTGCTTTACTGGTAGGGAAGTGTAGAGCAGGAGAGTTTGTGGTAGTGATAGCAGGGTGCAAATAGAGGGATTCAGCAGGTAGACTGGGAAAAATAAGAGCAGTCTTATGCAGCAGAGATATGTCTGGTATGGTACTAAGAGAGAGAAAGGATAAGAGAGTGTGAAACAAGCCTAGTAGAGGGAGCAGCCTGGTGAGGAAAAATATATAACAGCTGAGCTTAGTGATAGGAGAATAATACAGCTGAAGCTAGAGACAGAAGGTAGCTATTATAGGCATGGGGAAGACTCAGTTAACAGTTACAGGTGGATACACAAGGACAAAGTTTGTTTATGAAGGGGTAGTGAGGAGTATGGCTGCTGGGTAACCTGGCTAGGTAGTGGGCTTTAATGCACATAAAAATTATTGTACTAAAAGTACAGCTTTACTGCTAGGTTTGGGAAACACGTACATTCTTGCTTCCCTTGGTAACAGGGTTCTGACGCAGGACTTCAAGTTTCTGTAGTTTAATGATGAGTGACTGGTATTTGTAATGGGTCCTTATTCACCAGGCAGGAAGAGTCTTTAATCTTACTGCAGGATGGGAGGTTGGAAAGCTGAGAACGTTAGAGAGAGAAATAATATAGTGGTGAGAAAACAGGCTTTTGATAATTAGGATAAAATACAGGCATTTCAGTCGGTACAAAAAGCACTAACACATTCACTCAGTAAAACAGGCTGGTTCACATACTAATAAGGCACTGATTAAAAAGGTCTAGAAAGAGTGAGGCCACAGTTCTTAGTAGCTTAACACAAACTGGCTAGGAATGCATTACAAAGTTCCCAGTTATGTTCTTCTGAGTAAGAAGTAATATAAGCAAGGTAATTCAGGGACACTTAGGCTGTAGGTTAAGTAAAATCCCGATAGAAGCAAACACTTTAGGTATACAGTTCTATCTAGTTCATCACATGTGCTCACAACAGTACAGGAATAGGCAGTAACACATCAGGTCAAAATAAGCCGTTTTCACAGCATGCAAGTCAGCAGTACAATTATGCAAACATATTAAGTCCTAGGTATATCACAGAAAACTCGAGACGGCTGCATGTATTATTGCCCATGCAAGGAAGTATGCTGTAAGCTCTTCTCCAATTCTGTGGATGCCACACTGGTAATAGTTATAAGAAGGGAGGCTAAGTCCTGTTTCTGTCCACACACAGCATTTAGGTTGATAGCACTGCTCAGACCCTATAAGATCTACCCCAGTGTTGGGAATGCCACACTAATGATTAAAAGGTATGTGTGGAGGTTCCGAGATGTTCTTCATGTTTCACTGTTGCAGTCATTCCATTTGGGTAATCTGCTGGCAGGTTGCCCTCAGTCGGCCTGATTAACAAAGTCTTGGGTCCTGCGTCGGTTGCTGTCCCTTCTTCCATGACGTCAGGTCGTCAGGGATATAAAACATGCAGCCGACGCCATTACATCAGTCTTTCTTGCCACGCGGTGCCTGAAGCAGAAGCAGTTTGCAAGTGCAGGTTGGCTTTCTCCCGAAATTTTTGTTTTCGAGTTTCAGATCTGAAGTCTTCAACTAAAAAGCTAAGTACCCTGTTGGGGAAACTTTTTCTTGCTCCTTACCAATGTCAGTAAAAGTTAATAATTGCATTACTTGTGGGAAGCAAATACCTCATAAGGATTTCCATTTGTATTGTATCCCTTGCCTAGGCCCTGACCACGACATACCTTGCTGTCGGTTCTGTGCTTTATTTAATCAACGCACTATCAAACGTCGGTACATTTTTGCTTCTAAATATTTCGGTTCACGCTTTAATTATCCAGAAATGTCGTTGGTTAGCAACCCGACTACCAGAATACCTAAAAACGCAAAGAAAAAGACAGATACAGGCCGTTGAGGTCCAAAACTGCCGACGACGCTTCTCCTAAGCCAGTCACCAGTTCACTGGTACTCAGTGAGGCACTTTCGCAGCCCCTGGTACCCACTACGTCTGAGTCGCAGGCCTCTACTGAGACCCATTCGGAGTCTGGTATGCCGCAAGATGCTTCAATTATGGAACCCATGGATGTCTCTACCTTGGATGAGTCCGGAGCCGCTGTGCAGGCACCGGCTTCTGAGGGTGTTTTCAGTCCTACAGATTTGTATATTAGACCAACGCCATCTTCAGAACTAAGGCCAAAATCTCAACCTATGTCTAAAAAAACCAAGGCCTAGGCCACATGTGCAGTCCCCTATGCCTAAAAAACAAATGATCAAAATGGCTGAAGATTTAATTACTCTGATTAGGGGTAGCCAACCCCCCCCCCCCTAAGAGGCCTAGGCAAGATATTTACTATGAATCTTCTGAACAGGATTCTATTTCTTCTGACTGTTCTAATGAACAGGAATTGTCTATACCTACTTATGAGGACTCTGATGCAGAAGATTCCATTCCTTCTGCTTCTCCCCTTGGGGAAACTTTACATATCTTAAGGGAACATTTCCACTGGGAAAGTCAGCATTTTTCTGAATCTAAAACGAGACTTGGGGATTTTCTTCTTCTTCCTCAGCATAGGCCTTTGGCTATACCTCCTGTTCTAGACATTGTTGATGTTATTGCAGAATCTAGTATGGCTCCTGATTCTCTGCCTCCGGCTCCTTGTAAGCCAGACAGATACTACAGGGTTCCTGACTCCCACAAATTCCTTTTCAAAAATCAAGTTGCAGATCCTGAAACCATGTCTCAGGGCCCCAAGGGCATTAAGACTTCTATTGCTAAAAATCCTACCCCTTCTGATGGAGATTCCAGGGCGCTGGATAGATGGGGCAAGAAAGTTTACACTTCTGCAGTCTTGGCAATCAGGGCTTTAAACTGTCAATTTCATATGCTAAAATATCAGCAGCATATCATTGGACTGCTTAAACAGAAAATGATGTTGATTTCTACTGTGTGGAAAATACAGATTTACAGGATCTATTGCAATCAGATGAACAAGTTAGAAAACATACTTTGCAATGTGGTTTTGATTCTTTGGAGACCTCTTGCAGGGCTGCTGTAACTGGGTCTGTGCTAAGAAGGCATGCTTGGCTCAAAGAGCAAACTCTGCCTGATCATGTTAAAGCAAAATTGTTGGCTGTTCCTTTACAACAGGACCGTCTCTTTGGTAATTAGGCTGAAGAAGTTCTAAAAAAGATGGAAGATAAAGCTAAATCTATTACTAACAAAAAGCTGCCACGGAGTACCTATAAGTGCCCAAAACACCTCTGCATCCAAGAAAATGTTCCTTTCATCAAATGCTAGGGAGCGGACTGTTCCACTACATGAACCAAGTAAATCCACAGCACGATTAAAAACAGATGCTTTATTTCCTGTAGTACAGATGAGAAACGCCAGAAGCAAGTTACAATGCAGCTACTGACCGTTCCAGCGGACCACAACTGCGAATAACAATGTCCAGCAAAAAATAAGAACTGACATCCATTGAAATTAAAATTACAAGGACTATCTGGTTAAGCGCTTTCACACTGCAACATTTATGGTAAGTGTACACAACTGTACTTTATTCTGCCCATATACTGTTTATGCATTAATAGTACTGCACAAACCCTGTAGAAGCCTCAGAAGTTACCTATCATTAATGTTACTCTATGCAAGCTAAAATGAGGATGTCCTAGAAGCGCTGAGAGTATTGATTATTAAAAGCGCTTCAGTTCCACGTAGTGTCGAGAAACGTAGATTCCCTCAGGATGTATTTGTGTAACAAGCGTAGGAGTAGTGTGCTTAGACTCCCTCAGGCTATAAGAATGTTTAACTGGCGTAGGAGTAGAGTGCGAGTCATATCAACTCGGCATGGAAGCGGATTGGCTAAGTAAATGCACGGATTACAAGGAGCTCTTACAGTAAATAGTTACCCCAGATTATAGTCTTAACAAGGACAATATTATGTTGCAGGCTAGTTCTGTACAGAGTATACCCAAGTGAGCTACTAACCACTAGTCTATTGCGAGTAACCCTCTAAAATGAAAACGAATACCAAGGGTTAACCAACCTTGTCTTTATTCCTCCTTAAAACAGTATCTCTTACATCTTCTATTACTAACATTTCCTTAACTTGTTTACCATTTACTCCATATACTCCTTTGCTAATTACTTCTTCTGAAACTGTCCCTACTTTTTTTGCATTATTTTCATTAAAAAAATCAATATTTCAGTGTTATTGGCCTCCAGTTCTTGTATTTTTTATCATCTTTATTCCATACGACTTTAATCACTCCAACACATCTTTTCATCTTCTATTCCTTTCTTCATTCAAAATTTCCACAAATATTTTTTCCCTTATATTCATCCCTTTAATAATATCCAAAATTGAACCCATCTAAGACAGATTCTGTTTCTTTTTTCCTTTCTTTTAGAACTTTTTTTTAATTCTTTCAGTTCAGTTAGTCTAATTTCATTTTCTCTCAGAAATTTCCAAGTTCCCTTTTCAGTTTCCTCCTTATTGTACGTTGTTTCTGCAATTTTTTCTACTATCGCCATAATTTCTTCATTTACATTCTTTTATGCCATTCCATCCATCTTACACTCCCTTCTTTTTGCATCCTTTCCATAAAATGTTAAACTTCTTCCTCCTTTCCATTTTAAAAATGTTTGTCTATATAGCATCCTTATTTTTTACTTTTCTCATATTTTCTATTTTCAGTTTCCACTAGTATATTGCTTATTTCTTCCGGTCATTCCTTTTTTCAAAATCTTTAAAAAGTTTTTGTATTCCATTTTTCTTCTTTTTTACTCTTCTCTCTTTTTCCAAAAAGTGTTTCTATGTTTCTCTTTAAACACTGTCCACCATTTTGTCAATTTTTTATAAAATACTCTGCTCCTTCAATGGAGTACTACTTTCTTCTTTCAATTCTTTTTTGCTTACATCCTGTTAACCATGTTATTCCTTTATCTTTTATGATTTCTTTGTTATCACCAAACACAGCCTCTATTGCTATACAACCTAAAAATTGTGCTCCTTCTACCCCACCTGCCACTTCATTCATTTCACCTGAATACATAATGTAATCCATCTCCATTTTAAAAATTCTTTCTTTGTATGTACATACACAGTTTCCCTAGTTTCAAGTTTCCACATCGCATTACTTTCTTTTTTGCATCTTGCATTATTTTTCCTTTTTCTTATCTTACAGTTAGCTCCCAGTCATTACTATTGACATGTTTACTGTCATGTTTTTTAGTTATTCAAAATACTTTTTCTGACACGTCCTTCCACAATATCCATTTTTTTCCTGAAGTCACATATCACCCCTCCTTGTATTACAATTACTACATCCAGTATTTTACTTCATCTTCTCCTATTAACACCCTGACCCAGAATGTTTCATATTCTAATGACAATATCATCTTTTTTCCTATAGAGCTTCAGTTTTTTTTTTCTTGTGCAACACGTATTGTATCCAGTAAACATATGTCTTTTTCTTCCAATACCATTTAACAACCATTAAACCTGTCACTTTATTTCTTATGTGGTTCACATTACCAAAATACCCAAATAATCCCTTTCTTTTTTGCATATTTTTTACACATGTTCTTATTTTTCTCTTTCTACTTCTTTCCCCAAAATTTTTCACTTATTTCTGATCTAGTATTTCTACTAGTTGAGGCACCATCTTCCTCTTCTTCACTGGTCAACTCATCATACCTATTTTCTGTTTGTATCTGAATCTCTTCGACCATTATTCCTTCTCGTTGCTGATTTTCTGTACCTTGGGTCATATTTGTCACTTTCTTCCTCTTATCAGCCATTTCACGTTCTTCTTGAATATTTTTGTATATATTATATACCCCCATTTCTTTTTCATGTACCCTTTCTTATTCCATTACTAGACATTTAAACCAAAAATGGCCAGACACATTATATTTCTTACAAAAAGGGTTTACAGTTCCTTGCAGCATGGCCTTGCTTTCCTGCATTGCCCACATCATCTTTTTTCACATTCCCTGAACCAAATCCCCTTAACAGAAATGGACCTTCAGTTGGCCCTGGTACCTTATAGATGTTCATCGTGTTTCACTGTTGCAGTCATCACATTTGAGTTATCCCTGCCAGGGTAGCCCTCGACCGGCCCAAATACCAGAGATTTAGTATTTCTGCGTCAGTTGCTGATGCTTCAGGACTGACATCAGGTCGTCAGTAGTATAAAGTAAGGCAGCCGACACCATTACATCAGTCTTTCTTGCCATGAAGCCCAAAGCAGAAGCAGTTTGTACGAGTGCCAATCGGCCGCAACCTGAGTTTTCATCTACCAATTTGAAGTTGAAGTCTTCTAAAGCTATGTACCCCAATGGGGATCCTTTTTTCTTGTACTAAACGATGTCAGAAAAAGTTAATAATTGTCTCGCCTGTGGAAAGCAAATACCACACAGAGACTTTGTTCAAAGCCAAAACTATCTGTCGTCGGGCCCTTATTGTAGCCAGATATTTTCGCTTACAGTCTTTGAATTCCGATATGACTTCGGTAAGCCATCCGACAGCAGATCTTCCAAAAAAAGTAAAGATAAAGACAGAGACAGACCGCACAGGTCCAAACCTACCGACGATGCTTCCATTAAGCTAGTCGTCAGTTCTCCGGTACTCAGGGAGGCGCTTTCGCAGCCCCTGATGCCCGCTTCTGTTGATTCGCAGGCCACTACCGAGACCCTTTCCGAGTCAGGTATGCCGCAAAACTCTTCTTCTTCTTCTTCGACTAAGGATCTTGTGGTCATCTCTACCTTGGATGGGTCCGGAGCAGCTGAGCAGGCACCAGCTTCCAAGGAAGTCCTTCACACTACTGAATCTCAACACAAACCAATGTCTTCTTTCGCGACTACCATTCTTTCTAGCACTACCGAGTTTCTTAGGCACAGGGTATGAACCACACCCAAGAAACGGACGACCCACTCTCAGGCGCCTGCTACCTTGCCTCAGTCTCAAATGCTTAAAATGGTGGAAGACCTTATCATGCTGATCAGGGGAAGCCAAGCTACCCCCTCCAAAAGGAAAAGAGATCTGTCCCCTGTAGTTTTGTCTGAACAAGAGTCAGATGAATCGGATGCATATGAATATGAAGACATGCAACCCTCTCCACCTATGAGGATTCTGATGCAGAGGATTCCATTCCTTCAGCCTCTCCCCCAGAGGATTTTTTCTTTGGGGAAATCCTGCATACTTTAAGGGAGCATTTCCAATGAGAAAGTCAGGACTACCCTCAGTCTAAAAAGAGACTCATGGAATTCCTAGATCTTCCACAACACAGGCCCTTGGCCATCCCCCCAGTCCTGGATGTTGTAGGGGAGGTTTTCCTTGAATCCAGCTTGACTCCTGATGCCTTTCCTCCTGCTCCCAGAAAACCAGACAGGTACTGTGGAGTCCGTGACTCGCACAAATATCTTTTTAAAAATCCTACAGCTGATTCTGAGGTCATTTCTCAAGGGCCAAAAGGGATTTAAGCAACCTCTGCTAAGAATCCCACCCCCTCAGACAGGGATTCACGAGCATTGGACAGATGGGGTAAAAAAGTATACACCTCAGCTACTGTTGCTGTCAGGGCACTAAACTGTCTGTTCCATATGCTGAAATTTCAGCAACATACCTTGGAACTCCTTAAACAAAAAAAAAATGTCTTCCTTTCCTGCTTGGGCAGAATCTAAAGATTTACAAGAGTTAATGCATTCTGCAAGTCAGGTAACTAAACACACCTTGCATTGTGGTTTTGATGCCCTAGAAGCTTCTTGCAGGGCAGTAGTCACTGGATCTGTCATTAGAAGGCATGCATGGCTTAAGGAACATCCCTGCCAGACCATGTCAAATCCAAATTGTTGAATGCCCCCTTGCACAAAGATAACTTATTTGGCACTAAGGCAGAAGAGGTCTTAAAAAAAAAGATGGAAGAAAAAGTAAAATCTATGCAAACAGTTAAGGATTTCTTGCAGGTCCAGCCACCTACGTTCAGCAGGCATTGTCCCTCCAAACACTGGTCCTTTCCTGCTCCCAGTAAACCGGCCCAGCCTAGGCCCTATGGAAGCAGACCCCCCCCCAGACAGCAGCCCCAGGGAATGCAGAAATCTAAGCAGTGGACTACCTCCACTTCTAAACCAGGGAGATCTAAGCCACCCTCATATGGTAAGAACTCACAATGACTCATCTCCTCCACTTCCTCCCTCTGCCCACTGTCACTTACCCCTAGGAGGAACACTCTCCTTTCACTCAAGCACCTGGGCCACCATTACCAAGGACAGCTGGGTTCTCAACATTGTGTCTCAGGGATACAAATTTTCCTTCCACATGATTCCAACCCCAAAAGGGTACCCAGATCTACCACCAAATCAGTGGGCAGAGCTTCAAAAGCAAGTCAGTTCCCTGCTCTCTATGAGGGCAGTAGAGCATGTTCCTGCAGAACAGACAGGTCAAGGTTTCTACTCCAGACTTTTTCTGGTGCCCAGAAAAGAGAGCAACTGGCGCCCCATCCTCGATCTATCCATTCTAAAAACCTTCCTGGTGATCCCAAAATTCAAAATGCTCACACTCCAACAGCTGCTACCCATGTTCTCCAAGAACGCTTGGCTAGCTACCCTGGATCTAAGAGAGGCTTACCTCCACATTCCTATCAGGGAATCATGCAGGAAATATCTCCACTTCAGGGCAGGATCTCAACACTTTCAGTTCTCTGTGCTTCCTTTTCGTTTATCTACTGCTCCCAGAGTTTTCACAAAATGTCTAGCTCCAGCCATTGCCTTTTGCAGACAAAGAAATTTTCATATTTACCCATACTTAGATGACTGCCTTATTCAGGCAGACAGCCAGGAAAAGCTGCTCAAGCACCTGGCCTTTGTAAAGACCCTACTAACCTCCCTAGTGTACACAATCAGCAAATAGAAATCCAAACAGGTGCCCACCCAAAAGATAATCTTCTTGGGAGCAAGTCTGTTCACAGCATCTCAGATGGCATACCTTCCTCCAGAGAAACAAAATTTCATGACAGCCTACTTCTCAACTAGCCACCAGGCCCCAGCTATCTGCAAGGAAGATCCTGCAAGCTCTGGGGTTCATGGCATCTTGCATACTACTCATTCCATATGCCAGACTGCATATGAAGAAACTTCAGTGGTACCTGAAGAGGCTCAAAACCTGGAAACTCTTTTACCTGTAATTCCTTGCCTCAGGAACAATTATTTTTGGTGGGCAGCTCCCACAACAAGAGAATGACTTTCTCCACACCCCCCTGCCGCCCAGACTCTCACTGGGGAGTCTCTGACCCAGAGACTCCCCAGACTCTGGAATAGATTGCCCATACACGTCAAGCAGAGTGCCTCTTTGGACCTCTTCAAGAGGAACCTTGACGTTTGGATGGGAGAAAGGAAATTCACCCCAGGGATCATGTCAGTCGCCCTGCTAGACAGGGGTCCAGGAAAGTAAATAATGTGGGAAGAAATAGCCAGGGAATTGTTATGGCTAGGCCTGTATAGGCCCTAGGGCTGATAGCCTAGTACCAACCTATGAACCTATGAACTGCAGATGCTTCAGACTACACTTGTGGTGCACACCTGTCCGGCAGGTGCATACAGGGTCAATGGAGCCCACAGCAAATCCCTCTGCACATCAGTCAAAAAGAGATGATGGCTGTGCAGCACACCTTGATAGCTTTCAAACCCCTTCTCTCTCCAGGGGCTCTCCTGATCAAAACAGACAACACCACTGTGATGTGGTACATCAACAAGCAGGAAGGGACTCACTCCTAGCCTCTTTTCAGGCTGGCCATGACCCTTTGGCACACAGCCTCTGCCATGCAACTACACCTATTTGCGCAATTCCTACCAGGCGCTCTCAACTCTCTGGCAGATCAATTAAGCAGAAATATTCTGGACCCACACCAGTGGCAACTCAACAGAAGTACCTTCACCCTAATAACTCAGAAATGGGGAAGCCCGAAGGTCGACCTCTTTGCCTTCCACACCAACCATCAGCTCATCAAGTTCTGCAACAGGGAGCATCACTTAATAGCTTGGAAAGTGGATGCCCTGTCCTTCCCCTGGGTCAATATATCTGTCTATGCCTTTGCTCCCCTACCTCTCATACCCAGGGTGCTGCTCAAAATAAAGGAGGAAAAACCAAGGACCATTCTTATAGCTCCAGACTGGCCCTGACAGCACTGGTACCCCTTGCTGCACAGTCTGTCCATGCTGCCTCCATGTCATCTTCCTCAGATCCCAAACCTCCTGACCCAGAGGGAAGGGGAATTCATGCATCCCCAATTGCAGACACTCAGTTTGGCAGCTTGGCTTATTCCCTAACCACGAACCAATCTGCCAACCTCAGTAAGCAGGTTTTGGATGTTATCTGTGAGGCCAGACATCCTAGCACCAGAAAGTCTTATGCTGATAAATGGAAAAGGTTCTGCACCTGGATCCAGGCTAAGGGAACCAATACAGCGCAGCCCTCCCTCCCTCTCATCCTGGATTATTTAGCTAACCTACTACACAGTGGCCTCTCTTTCTTCTCTATAAAAATTCATGCCTCTGCTATTTCTGCTCATTTTCCCACTGAGCAGCCCCTTTTCTCACACCCTTTGATCAAATAGCTCCCAAGAGGGACTGGCAACTTGAGGCCACCCAGAAGGGCACCAACACCAGCTTGGGACCTTAACTTTGTATTGGAAAAGCTAACCCTTTCCCCTTTCGAACCAGATGCTTCTGCAGAGCTAAAATGTCTCTCCTGGAAGACAGCATTCTTTCTGGCCATCACTTCAGCCTGAAGAGTCTCTGAGCTGCAAGCACTCATGGCTGTGGAACCCTTCATCTTTCATGCAGACAGGGTATCCCTCCGAACTAACCCATCCTTCATGCCCAAGGTGTGGTATCCATTGTGGCTGTCAACCAATCCATTCATTTGCCCACCTTTTTTCCTAATCCCCAGAACAAGGGGGGAAGGATTCTTCACTCTCTAGATGTGCACAGACAGCTCAGATTCTGTCTAGACAGGACTAAATCCTTCAGAAAGTTTGATCAATTGCTGGTTAGCTTTGATACAGGGGCAGAAGGCAAAGCCATCTCCAAACAAACCATTTCCAAATGGATAGCACACTGCATCCATTTCTGCTACAAACAGCATGGAAAGCCTCCCCCAAGGGGGTCAGGACAATACTCTACCAGAGCAGCCACAACCTCTGCAGCTTTCCTCAGAGGGGTCCCGACCACGGACATCCTGGAGGCTGCCACCTGTGTTAAAACTTGTACACATGAATTTTCATAGCATTTTAATTAAGTAAAAAAAAAATTCTCCTATGCCATATGCTTCTAAAGTCTACCATATTACTTAATGACTCACTTTATAAAATGCTTAACTATATCACATGCTGTCTGTCTTATTTTGTTTTCTGTATCACCTTTATTATGTTTTTCACTGTAATAAGCATTTCTTTCACTTCTCTTACCTTTATACCATAAATCCCTTCTTCTACTCCATCATCTAATATTTTATTTATCTTTTTTTGTATTATTTTGATAAATATTTTATAATCCGAATTTGCTAGTGGTATGGGCCTCCAGTATTTTTATATCTTTTCTTCCATCATTTTTCTACATAAATTTATTACTCCACCGCATCTTCTTCCATTATACCTTCCTTCATCCATTCATTTTTTTTTTTTTTTTAAATCACTCTTTCATCTTTATTCATTTCCTTCTAACAGTCGTATCTGATACCATCTAATCCTGGTGCTGATTCATTCTTAACTTTTATCAACTTGCCTATTTCTTCTATTGTTATATCATTTTCTTAAAAAAATCTTTTCGTTTTCAGAAATTTTTTGACTTCTTGCCCATCCATTTCTTCTCTTTCACACAATTCTTTACAACATTTTCTACCACCTCCATAACACCTTCTTTGCATTTTATATTTCCTTTGCCAACTAAGATAGCATCCGTCTTTCCTTTTCTCATTTTTATTTTTTCCTTAAAAAAGGGAACCTCAGTCTTTTCCTTTAAGAAAGAAATCTTTGCCTATGTAACATCATTTTACATATTCTTTTCATACATCTGTTTTTTTCTGTTTCCCTTATTTGTCACGTTAATTTCTTTCATAATTTTTTAAAATTTGTGCATATTTTATCTTATTTCATTTTTTCTTCTTTTTTCTATTTATAAATATATGTTTATACTTCTGCTTATACCCTATCCACCACTGTCATTTTTTACAAAAATGGTTGCATTGTCATATGATCTTTGTATAGTATTTTTTTCTTATTTCTTCCTCCTTTACAAACACTGCAGTTAACCTCTTTATCCATTTTACCCCTTTATTATTTCACTGTCTTCCCCTATTATACTCCATACTGCTCTGTGATCTGAAAACTCTGCCATCATTACTTTGCCTGATATTTCTTTCTTATCTTTAAAATAAACTGTGTAATTAATTTTTATATATCCATTTGATGTCTTTCCTACTTTTACATCTCTACATTTTATTAATTCCGTTAACTTTCTAATGTCCTGTGTTATTTTCACTTTTATTTCTTCAGGTCACAGTTAACATATCCTACCATTACTACTGGCATATTTGCTAACAAAAAGGTTTTGATTTCTTCAAAAAAAAACAATATAATTTCAGTTTTCATTCTGTCCTCAACTGATGGTTCGGATCCGATCCGTCTGATCTGACTCGGCCATTGCAAAAGCTCTTGGCAACTTGAAACCCTTGAGCTTCTCCCTCACCAAGCATGCACCAAACCCCATTTACCTCAGATCTCATTTGTCCCCTCACGTCGGAAGACGTGGTTATAGACTGTCAAACTTTAAGGTTTAGAGAAGTGTTTTTTTTTTAATAACGCCTACTTTTGATCTTTTTCCAGTTCCTTTTCTCTCATATACTAGCATACTCTCTAAATTACTATTGTTAGTAATTTCTTTCTCCTTTTACCCTTTCTCTTTCTTCTACAATTTGTCGTAGCTCTTAATTACCTTTGTAGGTGGTGTAGGTAGATTTCTTTTCCCTTCTATTTTTGTTTAAAAATAAATAAATAAATTATATGCAATATATCTTTGCATCTTCTTTCTTGCTATTGATTACTCTTAATAGTTACAGTTTTTCTGTGTTGTTGGTCTGTTGGCCTTGTGCTTGACCTTAGTGTTGTGCTGTTAACATCTGTTTGTTTTTTCTGGATGTCAGAAAAGGAGAAAAGCCTGGCAGGCTTTAAAAAATGTATTAAATAAGGTCAAAAAATCCCTCTTTCTGACTCGCATAAACTTTGTGTGAAACTGTGTTGGGCTCCTCCACCTTGAAGAAAGCTGTTCTATCTGTCTTGCGTTCAACCCAAGGGCCCTGGTTGAATGTAAAAACATGCTTATTTTAAAAGGATAACTTCCACCCTCCTTCAGCGAGACACTATCTGGAGCTACTCAAAAGCCAGTAAAAATGTCTCAAAAGTCCCCAAGCACCTCAACAGCGTCATCTAAGGCCTTGGAGAAGTTGCTTAAGAGATCTTTTCTGGATCCATCTGATTCCTCAGATCCGAAAAAGAAAAGATCAAAAACTTTGGATCCAACGGCGGCTTCTTATCAGAAGCATAGTAAAAAACAGTCTTTGGATCTGACTAAAATGATTATGGATGTGGAAATTTTACCCAGGACCAGATAATCGCCCTCAGTAGACACAGTGTCATCCAGGGTCCCGTCTTCATTTTTGGAGAGACCTAAATCTCCTTCAGGATTATCCACTTGCTCTTCCAGAAGACTTGGAAGAAGATGTGGAGAGTTTGAAGGATCCTTTCAACACAGAGTCAGCCAGTTACCTTTCAGCTTCTACTCTATTTGGGCCAGGAGATGCGTGCATCCACTACTCCTCCTTTATCAGTTCATCCTGGGTTTCATTTCAGGGTCTTTGAGCCCTTGGATCTGAGTCACCTAGGCCTTTTGACTTCGGATCTGAGGATACCTTTACCCTTGGATCTGAGGCTTGCTCTGAGCCCTTCAGTTCAGTCTGATGAGGAGAGCTCTCTGAGCCGATTCCGAGGTGCAGCATTTGACTCTAATGGGTGTAGAGCTATCTCTACACCTCTGAGCCTCGGCATTGGTAAGTTCGGCTCTGACTTCAGCCTCAAGCAGGCTATCCTTGAGGCAGGGTGGCATTGTGGACATCTGGTCTCTCCTGAGGCAGTCTGCCTTTGCAGCCATGGAGAGATCCCTGTCTGCACCCTAGACTCGGATGGTGCCTACCTCCCTTGGAGCCTCTCTGTACATCTGTCCCATCTCTGTGTCTGAAGTCTCACTTGTCCGTTCCACAGGGACAGCCGGTACAGAAACCCCAGGTTTCCCATCAGGGTATCTTCACTTCTTCTGACAATTCCCCAGAATACCCCATTAAGGAGGTCCCTAAGAAGAGAACATGTAAGAGGAAGCATTTAGATTCTCCCTAATCTGTCACTGAAGATGCAGATTTTTATGAAATAAAGGGTCCCCACAGTCACCTCCTGATGATGTCTCATTAGGAGACATCCTAGAAATCCTGAAGCAGAGATGTGACTGGAAGTCCAGCAATCCTTTGGAAGAGTCTACTACTGGAGGTGTTCAGAACTGGCCTGTCTACCTCCTGAGTGACCCTGCCGGACAATGAGCTCATTAACTTGGTCTCATAGTGGGCATGGAAGGATTCAGACATCGAGTCATTTCCCAGAAAGCCCGATAAAATTATGATAGCTCCAGAGCATAAACAGTTTTTTTCCAACGGTGTGCCTGGTGATGCCATGGTTGTTGCAGCGGCCACTAAGAAGGAACTTGTGAAAGAAAATTCATCTGTTCATCCCCCAACCAAGAGTCTTGGGTGATGAACAGATTCGGGAAGCATGTCTATGCTTCAGCGAACTTCGCTTTGAGGTCTCTGAACTATTTGGCATATTTCACGAGGTTACAAAGGGATCTGATTAATGAGTTGTCGGACACCCTGTCAGGATCCATTTCTGAAGAAGTTAAAGCATCCATCACTTCTCAGTTGGCTACCCTACAGTCAATAGCTAACTCCTCCATGAGGCTCATTTCTAATATAGAAGAAGGAACCTCAAGGGCAGCGGGTTCAGGCGTTGCCATTAGGATACACACCTGGACATGCTTATGTGACTTTATGGAGCCCATTAAGTCTTCATTCATCAATGCTGCTTTTGATGGCACATCTCTCTTTGGCCCAAAGGTAAAAGATACATTGTTCAGGTGTGAGAAGGATGGAAAGACCCTTTCTGCCATGGGCATAGTCCTTTTCAAGGAATCATCGAGGAGGTGGGAAAATGTGGTTCAGAAAATCCTAGGGATCTTTCCAGGACACACATGGAGAAAGTTCCCCTGGGGCAGAGGGGCTACTGAAATGGAAGACACCACCCTCACGGCAGAGGTGGCCCACAGAACCAAGGGTCCAGAGATTCGTTCTTTGGTTAACCTTTCCAGCACTCCTGAAAGGAGGCCCGATTGTCCCCACTCTAGAGGCAATCGGGGGTCATTTGTCCCTGTACCAGAGAGCCTGGGTAGATGTAATAGATACTTGGGTGCAGAAAATCATTTCCAGAGGTTATATAATATAATTTTCCCTTTGTCCTCCCAATTCAAGAAAATTCTCAGATGTTCCACCCAGTCAGAGGGAACAAGCAGCAATCCATATTCAAAAGCTGCTAGAAAGAGTCATCCAAGAGGTCCCCCCAAGACCAGAGAGAATCCAGAATTTACTCAAGATATTTTTAGTTTCAAAGAATACAGGGGAGTGGGGACCAGTTCTGGATCTCAGCATCTTAAACAGATCTGTTTGAAAGACCAAGTTCTGGATGGTTATGGTTCATTCCATTCTTCCTTTTTTTTGGAAAAGGGCAGTTGGGTGTGCTCAATAGATCTTCAGGATGTGTACTGTCATATAAAGATGAAGAGGTGCTCTAGAAGATTTTTACGCTTCCAGCTGGGAGCCAGTCACTATCAGTTCAGAGTTCTGCCCTTTGGTCTCACCACAGCCCCTAGAGTGTTCAAACGCATGACCGTAATAGCAGCTCACTTGCGACTGCAAGGATTACGAGTGTTTCCATACTAAGACGACTGGCTCATTTTTGCTCAGACCAGGCATCAGCTCATCAGGGCAAGAAAAAAAGTGATCCAGACATGGTGCTGTACAACTAATCACCATAAACTACCAAAAATCTCATCTAGAACCAAGTCAAAGTCTAGAGTTCATAGGAGCACTGTGCTCGATACAAAATCAACTATAGCCTCACCTCCCCTCTCCAGAGTTCAAACAATAGGCTTGTAAGTGAGAAAGATAGTTTGCAGTACCAGAATCCCAGCCTGCTTGGTCCTTCAGGCTTTGAGATCAGTGGTGGCAGCAATAATATTACTGCACTTAGCCAGATATCACATGAGAATTCTTCAGTGGATGCTGGCTTTGCAATGGTCAGTACTTCCATCTTCCTGTATCTGCTCTGATACGAATCACCAATATATGCAAAAGGGATCTACTGTGGTGGATTCAGTCAGACGAGGTTCTGCAAGGACGTTTGTTTGTCCCATCTCAGCCCACAGATGAGATTCTACAAGGATGTTTGTTCGTCCCATCTCAGCTCAAGGCCATTGTGACCATGGATGCTTCCTAGCTGGGGGGGGGGGCATTACCTGGTAAAGACAGTCCAAGGCACTTGGTCCCCTGAAGAGCCAACTTTGCATATCAGTGTCCTAGGGTTGAGAGCAGTGCTTTTAGAGTTGCAGACATTTCAGAATGCCCTCCCTTCAGGAATGATTGAGATTCAAACAGACATGTCTCGAGAAGCACTCAGGGTTTGTCAGTGGGCGATCTTTTCCAACCACTTTCTTATTGTAATGTATATTCTGGGGAAGTCCAGTGTATTAGTAGACAAACTGAGGAGGTACATTTTGCTACACCACGAGTGGTCCCTCACCAAGGGTGTAGCAGACGTGTTTTTCTGACAATGGGGCCAGCCTTGCTGCGATCTCTTTGCATCTCCCCTAAACAACAAGTGCAGCAGCTACTTTGCTCTAATCCCCCCACAAGGGGAGTCACCGAGGAATGCTTTTCTCTACAACCCCCCCCCCCCCCCAGGTCTACTTTGTTTATACTCTAATTCCTTTGATTCCAAAGTTCCTACAGAAAGCTGCCAGGTTGAACAGCAAAGTTATTCTCATTGCACCTTATTGACCTCAACAGATTTGGTTTCACTTCCTGTGGCCTCATCTAGTTCATCAACTCTGATTTCTGGACGCAGCTCCAGATCTGCTGTCTCACTCGACAGGCATGAGTCATCAGAACCTTCCCAGTCTGAAGATAATGGCTTGGTTTTTCCATTTCCAGTAATAGCAAGACCACCTATACACTCATGTCCTGTTTGCCACATTTTATCTACCCTTAAACCTTCAACAAGGAAGCTTTATGCCAGTAAATGGAAGGGATTCATGCACTGGGCTGTTCAGCATCGTATTTGACCTGTTTTCTGCCTCGGTTCACAGCATTCTCGACTTCTTGATGATACTTTTTAGTCATGGAGCTAGGGCTTCAACAGTTACAGTTCAGTGAACACCAATTTCTAATTTCCATAGTGGATTTGATGATTCATCACTCACTTCTCATAAACTCTGTAAAACCTTTTTTGTGGGGCATACACCTTTTGAAAGCCTCTTTTAAAGATCCTACCCCACCATGGAATCTTAATCTGGTAATGCAAACCTTGATCCTCCATTCACCCTTTGAACCCACACAAGTGTAGTCATAAATTTCTTTCTTGGAAAACATTTTTATTGTTGGACATTACTTCTGCCAGACAAGTCTCAGAAATTAAGGCCTTTTTTGTGAAGTCCCCATGTCTAATTTTTCATAAAAATAGGGTTACACTATGAACTAATGCATCCCTTTTGCCAAAGATATCAGAGTCCCATATTAACCAGCCATCAATTTACTGTTTTTCTTTCCATATAATTCAAACATAGGCAAATACTTACTTCATTTATTGGATGTTCATAGGCAACTGCGCTTCTATTTACATAGACAAAGGACATCAGAAGTACAGATCAGTTTTGTGTCATTTGCGGATGTTAAACTGGGTAAAGCAGTCTCCAAGGTCACCCGAGCCAGATGGCTTACAGGCTGTGCATCACTTTTATTTACCAAAAATTGGATATTCCTTTACCAAGGCAGATACATGCTCATTCATCCAGGTCAGTAGGAACTTGCTCTGTTTTTCATTCAAGAGCTTCCGTGGATGAAATGTGTGTGGCAGAAACTTGGATCCCCCCCCCATACCTTTATCACTCATTACAAATTGGATATGATATCAAGAAAGTGAGCATCATTTGGCTCAATGGAGCTTAGGAATATCCTTCCTTGAGTCCACCCTGGGATTTAGGTAACTGGGGACTCTACCCCATCAGCTGAGGACAGAAGGAAATTTGACATCATCAAGTAAAGAAGTTATGTACTCGCCATAACGTTCCATCTGTGTTGTCCATTTTCATTTTTCCTCAACCCCCCCTCCCACCAACCCACATCCTTTTGGTTTGTCTGGAAGAGTGAGTGGATATAAAAATTTTTATATACTCCAAGTATTATAAAGCTCCAGATATGGTCTTGTCCAGCCTTTTTTCTATGTTTACATTTATATCTATTTGCACAAGAACTTTTTCTTTATGCTGTAGCCAGGAAAATAAGATCTGAGGTAATTGGGGTTGGTACATGCTGGGTAAGGGAGAAACTCAAAACTTCTAAGTTGCCATGAGCTTTTGCAACACCCAAATAGGATCTGACGGATCGGATCTGAACTCGTCAGTTGAGGAAGAATGAAAGTTGACAACACAGATGGAACGTTATGGTGAGTACATAACTTTTTTTTTCTCCGTCATAAATCATTATTAACGTTGGTGTCATTCACATATCACTACCCTTTCTGTTACATCGTTTCATCTAAAATTATTATTTCTTCATATTTTAAAAGAATTCCTGTTCTAGAACTTACCTCATTTCCTACTGACCAAACAAGCTGACACCCCCATACTGCCTATATATTTTTCCTTTTTTTTCTTCTTTACTATATCTGGTATCTAGCAAGCAAAAAAAAAAAATCCTTTTTTTTGTTTTTTACACATCATGAGCATTTATTAAGATGGGTTTATGTTAGGAAGTTTCTAGAGGTATATGGGGTGGGCTTTGTTAGCTTGGGCATTACTGTCTGCCTGTGTCTGTCAGAGACATGGGGACCCAAACCCAGGGTAAATTTTCAGTTTTCCATCCATTGGTTAAGGTTGTACTTAAATAGGGTTAGGGATGGACACTGCTTCACATGGATGGGGGAGTCTTCTCCAGGGCATGGTGATCCTCTGAGAAACATACCTGTCTCACCTAGATGTCTTATTTGTCACAAGCAAAATTTAAATCCTTGGATCTAGTGGTTCTGATGCTGCTTTTTTTGCATATGTGCAAAAAGTCCATCAGAGCTGGATCTGAGGATGCCTTGTGTGCTAGTTATAGATTACCTGTCAGTAATCTGTAGGAGATGGGAGTATAGCACTAAGGCTTTAAGGTGATCTGTATAGAGCAATGTGTATATATCCTGGATTCTTCTGATGAGGATTCTTTGTAGCTGTTCCAGCTGTTGCACATGTCTGGTCAGGTACATACCAAAGAGGTATCATACTCGATGAGTCTGATAAGGGCCAAATAAAGTGTCACTTTGACTTCCTTACATCTGGATGTCAGGACCTTACTTATAAGGTGAGCAACATAGAATGATGTCCTTCAAGAATGCAACTGCAGTCATAACATGTGGGTTGTCCTGCCTCAGGCAGCCCTCGGTCGGCCGGATTCCAAAGTCTGATGTCGCATTTCTCTCCGACGTCAGAGCGGCTGGAGTATATAAGCATCAGCCGACACCATTTTCTTCAGTCTTTCTTGCCGCGCGGTGCCCGAAGCAGAAGCAGTTCGCAAGTGCCGGTCGGTCAGCTCCTGTATTCTACGATACCGAAGTCATCAAAAAAGCTAAGTACCCCATTGGGGACCTTTTCTTGCCTCAGCCGATGTCAGAAATTACTGAAAAAGTTAACAGTTGTCTTTTTTTGTGGTAAACAAATACCTCATAAGGATTTCCACTCTTACTGCCTCCCTTGCCTGGGCCCAGACCACGACGTCTCAGCCTGTGTAGCCTCAATGAAACAATTAATATCAAATGTTTCTTAAAACAGCGTAGGTTGGATATTAATAAAACTGGTAATTTTATTTATTCTCATTTTAACTAAATAAATTATTAATGTTTATTAGTTTAATAAATGAGTTAGTTGGCTATCACTATTCTTTTTATTATGTCAAGCTAAATGAAAGTTTTTTTAATTTTTTAATTGTTTAATTAATCATGTGACTTTTTGGTATATAAATGATGGGTTTGGTACTTGTATTTTATTCTGATGAAGTATTGAACGAAAGCGGATAATAAATAAGTATACGCTATTGTTGTGTTGCTTCGTTGCCTCTCATCTGCCTCTCATTTGCCTCACCTGGACTTTTTTGTTTATTTGGTATTTTTGTGTTTTGGCTTATTTTACTGTGTAGCCTGTGCTTGCTTCAACAAGCGCACTCAGGCGCCGGGCGGAGTTCGCTGAAGACTTTTTCAGCGATAAATTTGCTTATACCATGCCGTCGGATCTTCCGACATCGCAAACTCCCAAAAAGCGAAAAGACCGGGACCGACATCCTCGGCCCGCGTCTACTACCGACTCCACGCCAAAACCTAGCGAGAGTGCTCCGGTTCCCTCTGAGACGGTCTCTCCACCGCTCCGAACCGAAGACACCGCAGTACCGACGACTCCGATTCCAGACATTACTCCGACGCCAGTTATAGATTTTCCTCCGGATACCGAAACCGAGGAGATGCCAGAGACCATTGCTGTAGGCAAGGTCACTCCTGCACGTGGAGCTGCCAGGCCTCCTATGGCCATGTCTATTAAGGCCTACACTAGGGCTAAGGCCGTCAGCAAAACAAAGCATATTACTTCAAGATCCTTACCTCAGCCGACTCCAGAGACACAAATTATGTCCATGGCTGCTGATTTAATTTCCATGATTAGAGGTTCACAGACCCACCCAGAGAGAGCATCCCAGCCTCCTCCTGATAAAAGGCCCCGGGTTGAACCCTCTGACCCTACTCCTTCAGATGAAGACTCTGAGGGCTCTGTCCACTCTGATAGCCAGGAAGAGCTCTTCCAGACCTATGAGGACTCCGATGCAGAAGATTCCATCCCTTCGGCCTCCCCTCCTGAGGATATTTCCTTTGGGGAAGTTCTGCACACCATGAGGGAACATTTCAAGTGGCAGGGCCAAGAATTTTCTGATTCCAGGAAACGCCTTAGGACTTTCCTTAAGAAGCCTCAGCACAGGCCCTTAGCTATTCCTCCTGTACTTGATGTTCTGGATGATTTGTATTCTGATTCTAGCGCTACCCTGATACTCTCCCTCCTGCACCAGCCAAGCCAGACAGGTATTACAGGGTCCCAGAAACTCATTCCCATTTATTCAGGGCCCATACTGTTGATTTGGAAACTATTTCACAGGGGCCTAAAGGAGTTTCAGCCTCCACCTCTAAAAAATCCTTTGCCCTCCAACAGGGAGGCAAGGTCTTTAGAGATGGGATAAAAAGGTTTACACTTCCACTACTTTATCTATAAGAGCTTTAAATTGCCTTTTTCATATGTTCCAATATCAGGATTATCTCTTAGAAGATTTACAAAAAACACTAGCTTCTCCTGATCCTTTAGACAGGAAGACTTTGCAGGAAGCTGTACATAACACTCAGCAAGTAAGCAATCCCTTCCTGCAGTGTGGATATGATGCACTGGAAGCTTCATGTAGGGCAGCTATGACAGGGGCAGTGATGCGAAGACATGCTTGGTTAAAAGATCAACCTCTACCAGATCATGTAAAAGCAAAACTTCTGGATGCACCTTTGGAAAGAACAAGCTTTTGGTGCAAATGCTAAGGATGTGCTAAAGACGATTGAAGAAAAAGCAAAAACAGTTAAAACTGTAATGGATTTCCTCGAGGTTCATCCCACCAGATTCAGTAGGAACTGGCCTTCAAAAAACTGGTCCTTTCCTAATCCAGAAAAGTTTCAAAGGGGTAAGAACAGACGTGGCCGAGGAAGAGGCCAATACAGAGGCCCTTACAGGGGGCGTCAATGGCAGCCTGTAAACCAAAGAAGTGACGAGGGGTTTCTCCTGCCCAACAACCACAATCTCAATGACTTTCCTCTACTACCGCCTACCAGGGAACAACTAGAAGCTCCCTTGGGCGGAAAATTATCTCTGTTTGCAGAAAACTGGCACAGACTGACAAAGGACAAATGGATTTTGGACATTATAGACCGAGGGTACAGGTTTCATTTTCATACCCTACCAAGAAAACAAGGCATGCCAAATCTACCACAACATCAAAGGGCAGAGGCCATCAAGCAAATCTCTCTGCTAGCTCAAATGAAAGCAATAGAAAGAGTTCCACAACAAGAACAAGAACAGGGATTTTACTCAAGACTGTTCCTTGTTCCAAGAAAAGAAACTCAATGGAGACCAATACTGGACTTGTCCGCATTAAACACCTTTCTCATAGTACCAAAGTTCAAAATGCTGACTGCAGCAACTCCTTCCCATGCTGGGCAAGGAGTCGTGGCTGATTACTCTGGACCTCAAGGAGGCATACCTGCATGTCCCTATCAGAGACAGTTGCAGAAGATACCTCAGATTTCTTGCAGGGCCAAAGCATTATCAATTCTCAGCATTGCCATTTGGCTTATCTACTGCGCCCAGAGTGTTTACAAAATGCCTGGCTTCAGTAATTGCTCATTGCAGGCTCCAGGGTATACAAATTTACCCGTACCTGGACGACTGCCTCATACAAGCGGACGACAAACTGATGTTGACAAAAAATCTGGAATATGTCATACGATTACTTCAAGCTCTGGGATACACAGTCAACTTCCAAAAGTCAAGACTGCAGCCATCCCAGCAAATAATCTTCTTAGGAGCCATACTAGACACAGCCTCTCAAATGGCTTACCTGACAGAAGACAAGCAAGAGAAGTTAACTCAATACTTCAAAGAATTAGCAAAACTCACCCAGATGACTGCAAGGAGATTCCTACAGGCCCTGGGTTACATGGCATCCTGCATTCTACTGGTTCCATTAGCAAAACTACACATGAGAAAGCTTCAATGGTACCTAAAAAGCGTTTGGTCTCAGCACAGCAACAACTTGGAGACAATCATACCACTCATTCCATGCTTACAAAAGGAATTCCTATGGTGGGCTTCGGTGAGCAAGGAAAACACAGGTTTGTCATTCAAAAAACCACAGATAACACAGACCATGACTACAGACGCCTCAGACCTCGGATGCGGGGCGCACATGGAAGGCAGATGTATACAAGGACAATGGTCGCCAAAGGAAACACATCTGCATATAAATTAAAAGGAAATGCTGGCAGTAATGCATGCTATCGAGGCTTTTCAAAACCAACTCCAGCAAGGTCACTTAATGATACGGACAGATAACACCACTGTGATGTGGTACATAAACAAGCAGGGGGGCACTCACTCTTATCCCCTTTGCAGACTGACAATGCAGCTTTGGGAGAAATCACTGAGTCTAAACATCCAGTTACAATCACAGTTTGTTCCAGGAAAAGACAATGTGTTGGTGGACAGCCTAAGCAGGAATTTCACAGATCCACACGAGTGGAGGTTGCATCCGAAGGCTTTCAGACAACTCACTTCGACATGGGGCAAGCCAGAAGTGGACCTATTTGCCTCTCACCTCAATCATCTACTACCAAAGTTTTGCACAAGGACATACCATCCAAAGGCTTGGAAAATAGATGCTCTTTCATTCAATTGGAGCTCCCTAGCAATCTATGCATTCCCACCTCTGCCACTGATGACCTCAGTATTACTAAAGATCAAAGCAGAGAAGCCCAAGGGAATCATAATAGCTCCGGACTGGCCAAGACAACACTGGTACCCACTACTACGGAGCATATGTCACACCAGGAGGTGGGCCTTCCCTCAGTGGCCTCTACTTTTGACTCAGCACAATTTCGGAACACTGCATCCAAACCTTCAGACTCTGCAGCTAACAGCCTGGGAGATCCCATAAATAAATTCAACTTACCTCTCTCTAAGGAAGTTCAGCGGATACTAACAGAGGCTCAAGACCGTCCACCAGAAAGGTCTACTTAGCCAAGTGGAAAAGATTCAGCAATTGGAATACCAGCAAAGGGCATGATGCATCATTACTGAACATCCCACTTATCTTGGAATATTTGGCAGATATGTTACAGAGTGGCCTCTCATATTCATCAATAAAAATACATGCATCTGCCATTTCAGCTAGATACAACACTGATCCTCCTGTTTTTCTCACCCCTTACTAAGACAATTCCTCAGGGGAATCAAGAACATTAAGCCGCCAAGAAAGGCCCCAGTGCCAGCCTGGGACCTCAATTTTGTCTTAGAAAAACTGACTCTACCTCCTTTTGAGCCAGCAGCATCAGTTGACTTGCAATTTCTATCATGGAAAACAGCTTTCCTGTTGGCAATTACCTCAGCAAGAAGGGTTTCGGAACTACAGGCCCTAATGGCAATACCACCCTTTATTATTTTCCACAGAGACAGGGTTTCATTAAGGACCAACCCTACCTTTATGCCAAAGGTGGTATCTAGGGTTTCTCTAAATCAAGCCATTCATCTGCCTGCCTTTTTCCCCAATCCTGAGAATAAGGGGGAAAGGCTTTTACATACCTTGGACATTCATAGACAACTTCGATACTACCTGGACAGAACCAAGGCAAGTAGGAAGTCTGAACAGCTTTTTGTAGCTTACGCCCCTGCAGTCCAAGGAAAAGCAATTTCAAAACAGACTATTTCTAAATGGATTGGACATTGCATCAGATTCTGTTATTCCTTTCATGGAAAGACTGTTCCAGCCTATGTCAGACCACATTCCACCAGAGCTACAGCCACCTCTACAGCATTTTTAAGAGGGGTGCCTACAAAGGACATTCTAGAAGCTGCTACATGGAGCTCCGTGCATACATTCTCAAAACACTACAATCTCCCCCTATATTCTAGATCCAGAGCAGGCTTTGCTTCGGCAGTCCTGCAGGGTTTGATTGCCACACCATCACTCTCCTAGAGCATACCTCCTCCCCCAGCTAAGCTATGGTATTCTACCCACATGTTATGACTGCAGTTGCATTCTTGAAGGACATAGTACAGTTTTGTACCTACTATAAATGTAGATGTCCGAGAGACATGCAACTGCAGTCGGGTTTTCCCTCCCTCCATACCCCTCTATGCTTAGGGTCCACTCCTATCCCTCTCTCTTAGCTGGGGATATCTGTTATGGTGTATTTGTTTTATTGCTCATGTATTTGTTTGGAATCCTGTTTTTGTCTTCCAATTTGATTACAGCCTTCCTTGGAGGGCACCTGGCATCTGGGGCAAGAAACACTGAAGAAAATGGCGTCGGCTGATGCTTATATACTCCAGCCGCTCTGACATCGGAGAGAAATGCGACATCAGCCGACGTCGGACCCAGACTTTGGAATCCGGCCGACCGAGGGCTGCCTGAGGCAGGACAACCCACATGTTATGACTGCAGTTGCATGTCTCTCGGACATCTACATTTATGGTAGGTACAAAACTGTACTATTTTCTTACAGCCTTGGCCACATATTGGTCAAAAGCCATATTACTGTGTACATATGTTCCCAGGTCCCTGATTACCAGGTCAACTTTTAATGGTGTCTGCTGTATGTTCCCTCTTCCTGCATTACCACACCATTGTTTGTTAGTCTTGTACTATACGATTTTCATCTGTACAGAAATCAGATGCTTTGGGTTTGCTCCAGTAACTAACTCTCTCACCATTCACAGTTATTGTATATGAAAAATGTTGAATTTTCCCATTTTTAACATTTATTATTACCCACACTTTCCATCCTCCAATGCCATACTTTTTTCATTGCATATTTTTAACTTCATGTACTTTACTACACAGTGAAAGAAAAATAAAAGTTTTAACTCCTGCTTATCCATATCTGAGGTCCTAAATTGCATATTTATTTTCTTTTTGTAGGCTGTAGTTGCAAACTCTGAAATACCCTTTCAGTGGAGCTTTTTCAGTCTCAGTCATACATTTTTTCCAGCAAGTTAAAACTTTCAGATGGCACTTCACAAAAATTTTCAACTCTCAAATGAGTTAATGCTATTATGTCTTTAATGATAAGTCCTGGTGGTAAGGTAATACTATCCATAATGTCATACCTGTTCACAGTGCCATCACTTTTTTTATTCTTAACACTGGTCATCTTCTCTGTGGCTTTTGAGAAAATGCAGCTGTTTGTCAGTTCTTCTTCCATTCTTTCTCACCTTGCTGCATTTGCATAACTTCTTTCTTGTAACAAAAAAAAAATGTGTTCCAGAAGTAAATCCTGAAAATTAGCTGCTCCAGTACTTGAGAATGCTTCCATTGGTTTCACTTCACCAGCTATTTTTTGTGCTTCTAATCTCGCAGTTCATTCTCTCTAATACACTGCACTCCATGTCACTTCATTTCACCTCCTCTCCTTCCTGTGGCATGGCGTAGTTTATCAACTTTGAGCATTTGTCTCGCCAATCCTCCTTTATCCACCTGTGTAACAATTATTTCATCTCCTTCTCCTGGTCCTCTCTGCCACTCTGCTGCACTCTCCTCCATCATGGGATTTCCAGAACTGCAGTAGCAGCTCCAAAAGTACTTCACTTCCTCTCCTCCATAGAGTAGGGAGTCCTTTATTAAAATTCACAAAATACAATATATACAAATTTCACAACTCATTTACAATTGTTTACAATTATGCACAAGTAATTCACACATTTCAAAATTTTTAGACTTTCAGTTCTCCCACTCTTTTTTCCAGAACCAAAATCTTATTTTCATCTTCTGACAATACACATTTCTTATATTTTATCTCGTTCATTCTTTCATTCCAGATAATCATCATGGGATTTCCAGAACTGCAGTAGCAGCTCCAAAAGTACTTCACTTCCTCTCCTCCATAGAGTAGGGAGTCCTTTATTAAAATTCACAAAATACAATATATACAAATTTCACAACTCATTTACAATTGTTTACAATTATGCACAAGTAATTCACACATTTCAAAATTTTTAGACTTTCAGTTCTCCCACTCTTTTTTCCAGAACCAAAATCTTATTTTCATCTTCTGACAATACACATTTCTTATATTTTATCTCGTTCATTCTTTCATTCCAGATAATCCACATTATACAAAACAAATTTTCATGTAATCTATATAATTTTGTTGCATATTTTCATAGTATCCATATTCTATTAAGTCCATATTTATACATTTAACATTTTTCAACCCTTTTAAACATTCTTTGTCACATATTTCTTCTCACAATTAATTTACTCTCTCACATTTTCAGAAAAAACATGTTCAGTTGTCTCTAACTCTCCACAGTATATTTAGATTCTATTATTGTTTTATATGGCATATTTGCCTGTACTGGAAGCCTATTTATAGACAGCCTCCACAAAAAATCTGTACATTCTACATGTTTTTCACATCTTTTCATTCTTGCTTTTACAGCTTTCAGTTTTATATCTGCTAAATGCTTCCAAGGGTAAATATAATAACATTTTCCCATTATATTTTCTTACCATGTTTCATATTCTCTTCTATGTTTCTTAAATCAGTCTTCCATAGTAATATTTTCTCTTGATATTTTATTCCATACAAGTGATTCCTTTATTTCTTTTTAAAGATTTAATTTCCCGTATTGGTTTATGTTTTCATCTATTATCCTTCTGTGTTGTATTCCTGTCACTCATCATCATCATCATCATCATCTTCTTTCAGCTGTTCCCGTTAGGGGTCGCCACAGCAGATCACCTGTTTCCATTTCTTCCTTTCCTCTGCGTCTTGCTCTGTCGCACCAACCACCTGCATGTCCTCTCTCACCACATCCATAAACCTTATCTTAGGCCTTGCTCTTTTGCTGTTACCTGGTAGCTTCATCCTTAGCATCTTTTTCCCAATATACTCAGCATCCCTCCTCAGCACATGTCCAAACCAACGTAATCGTGCCTCTCTGGCATTGTCTCCAAACCTTCCAACCTGGGCTGACCCTCTAATATACTTATTCCTAATCCTGTCCACCATCGTCACACCCAGTGCAAATCTTAACATCTTTAATTCTGCCACATCCAGCTCAAACTCCTGCCTTTTTGTCAGTGCCACTGTCTCCAACCCATATAACATAGCTGGTCTCACTACCCTCTTGTAGACCTTCCCTTTCACTCTTACAGGTACTCGTCTGTCACAAATCACTCCTGACACTCTTCTCCACCCACTCAATCCTGCCTGTACTCGCTTCTTCAACTCCCTTCCACACTCACTGTTACTCTAAACTATTGTCCCCAAGTATTTAAACTCATTCACCTTCGCCACCTCTACTCCTTGCATCCTCACAATTCCTCTATCCTCCCTCTCATTCACACACATATATTCTGTCTTAGTCCTGCTGACCTTCATTTCTCTTCTCTCTAGAGCATATCTCCATCTCTCCAGCGTCTCCTCCACCTGTTCCCTACTCTCACTACAGATCACAATGTCATCTGCAAACATCATAGTCCACGGGGACTCCTGTCTGATCTCGTCTGTCAACCTGTCCATCACCATTGCAAATAAGAAAGGGCTCAGAGCTGATCCTTGATGTAACCCCACCTCCACCATAAATGCATACGTCACTCCCACCGCAGACCTCACCGCTGTCACACTACCCTCGTACATATCCTGTACCACTCTTACATACTTTTCTGACACTCCTGACTTCCTCATACAATACCACAACTCCTCTCTAGGCACCCTGTCATATGCTTTCTCTAAGTCTACAAAAACACAGTGCAATTCCTTCCGACATTCTCTGTACTTCTCCATCAACACTCTCAGAGCAAAGATCACATCTGTAGTGCTCTTTCCTGGCATGAAACCATACTGCTGATCACTAATCATCACATCCTTCTTAACCTTGCTTCCACTACTCTTTCCCATAACTTCATGCTGGAACTGATCAATTTTATCCCTCTGTAGTTACTACAGCTCTGCACATCACCCTTATTCTTAAAAATCGGTACCAAAACACTTTTTCTCCATTCTTCAGGCATCCTCTCACTTTCCAAGATTTCATTAAACAATCTGGTTAAAAACTCCACTGCCATTTCACCTAAACACCTTCATGCTTCCACAGGTATGTCATCTGGGCCAACAGCCTTTCCATTCTTCATTCTCTTCATAGCTATCCTTACTTCCTCCTTGCTAATCCATTGTACTTCATGATTTACTATCCCTACATAATCCAACCTTCTCTCCCTCTCATTCTCTTCCTTCATCAACCCCTCAAAGTATTCTTTCCATCTCCTCAACACACTCTCCTCGCTTGTATGTTTCCCTCATTATCCTTTATCACCTTTACCTGCTGCACATCTTTCCTAGCTCGGTCCCTCTGTCTAGCCAATCGGTAAAGGTCCTTTTCTCCCTCCTTATTGTCCAACCTTTCATACAACTCTTCATATGCCTTATCCTTAGCCACCTCTCTTTGCCATGCACATCATCTCCTTATACTCCTGCCTACTTTCTTCATCTCTCTGACAATCCCACTTCTTCTTTGCCAACCTCTTTCTCTGTATACTCTCCTGTACTTCCTCATTCCACCACCATGTCTCCTTGTCGTCCTTCCTCTGTCCAGATGTGATACCAAGCACCTTTCTAGCCATCTCCCTTACTAGCTCTGCTGTAGTTACCCAGCTATTTGGTAACTGCCACCCAGTGCCTGCCTTAATTCATCCCTGAACTCCACCTCACAATTGCCCTTTTTCAGTTTCCACCACTTGTTCCGTATTCCTGTCACTATTTTATATAAATGTAGTGAGGCTATATATACAACTGGATTTACTAAACCCAAACCTCCTTCCATGTTAAGTTGTCAATCTAGCCTTCATTCTTGCTGGATGGGTTCGGAGCTGATCCTCGGCTCCGACTCAGCACTTGCTAAACTCGAGAATCACTTTTACCAGCTCGAGGCAGCCCTATATCCCATGATGCAAGGCGGTGATTACCCAGATCTCGTTTGCCGCTTCGCTCATGAGGTCACCTTTTTTTACCAGCTCCTGGTAAGTGAATTTCATTACTTTTTTTCAAGAGATTTAGCTATCCCAGTTTCTAAATTTTTTCCCTTTCATAGTTAGTTCCCTCGATTCACTTAGACCCTATTCCCGTTAGTTTTCTCGATCCCTTATCATATTTTCTGTTAGTCAGGCCTTAGGCCTTACCCTCCCAAACAGTTTCCTGTCAGAATTTTTGTTAGGTGTGTCTGTGTTTTTGTTTTACTTAGTGTATTTGAGGACTGAGTGTGTGTGTGTGTGTTTGTGTCCAAGCTCAGTCATGTCAAAAGACACTAGGGTCTCAGGTTTTAAGAAGTGTGACTCGTGCTGTCAGAAGATGTCTCTGACAGGCGGTCACACTTCTTGTATTTATTGCCTGGGACCCCTACACCTGCAGGACTCCTGTGCTATTTGTCATTCTTTCAGCCAGAGAGTCCTGCAGGAACGTAGAAACAAACTGATCCTAAGGGGGGGTCTTCTCAAGCCTGAGAGCTCCCTGGCTAAGGTCTGCTCCGGGAAGCCCTCCAAGACCCAGACTTCGGTGTCTAAGTCTGTGGCCTTGGTTCCGACTCCACCAGAGTCGACATCGGCTCCGTCCGGAGCCGATCCTTCCTTGTTGGAAAGTATGGTACCGGCGCCGATCGGCACCGATACCCTGGCTTCGGCACCTGTGTCTGCTCCGGCTGGAGCTGATACCCTAGCGTCGAAGCATGTGTCGGCTCCGGCTGGAGCCGACACATCTCTATCCCAGCTCGGCGCCGACAAGCTGTCGGCTCCAACTGGAACCGAAGGTTCGTCGGCTCCGATGGCTCCGTCGAGAAAGAGATCTAGATCTCCTTCGCTGGAGTCTATCCACTCGGCTCCGGCCTCTACCTTACTTTCGGAGCGGAGCCATCGGAGCCGATCCTCAAGGTCTTCCAGACTCTCAGACCATGACTTGGAGAGAGTGGTGAGTAGACTACTAAAATCACAGGCACTGGCCCAGATGCTCCATAGCCCGTCTCAGCAGACGACCGCTATTCCATACCCTCCTGAAATTCCTCCTTCGACTCTCCTACAGAGCTCGGAGCCGGAGATTATTGGTACCGTGGCTGTTGCTGCTTCGGAGCCGATACCACCCCTTTCGGCTCCGTCGTCTTCGACTCCTATCTCCTCCTTGAGACCGTCCTTGGAGGGATCCGGTCGTCTGGCTTTCCTGGTCGGTTCCGAGCGGGCGAGTGGCATCAGACCCTTGTCCGACCCCGTTCTCCCTCTCGGAGCTTCGGCCTTGGTGAGCTCTGCGCCGACATCTGCTTCGGAGCCTTCCTTTTTGGTGGGGCCGTGGATCCCTGTTTCTTCGGAGCGGGGGCTCTCGCTCCTCCCTGGGGGGGGGGCCCTTCGAGGTGATGAGGAGTGTGCTAGCCCCCGAGCTTAGTCAGCAGTCGGTTCCTTTAGCTCCTCCCTCTACGGTGCCTGTAGATGTCTCTTCCCACTCTCTTGCTCCCGGACCTAGAGATCCAGCACCCCAGGTTTCCCCATTGGGAAGAACTTCCTCTTCCGAGGTTTCTCCTGATCCTTCAGGAGAGCCCCCGCGTAAGAGGACCTGCAAGAGGAAGCATTTAGACTCCCCTGAGTCTACGACATCAGATACCAACTTAGATGAGTCGGAGGGGTCCCCAAGATCCCCCTCTGAGGATGTCTCCTTTTCAGACATCCTTGAACTCCTGAAACAGAGGGGAAACTGGCCATCCATTAATCCCTCCGAAGATGAGTCGGTATACCTGGAGACTTTTGGATCTCGACCCTCCACCTCCTGGGTGTCTCCGCCTTTCGACCCCCTCATGGATGTGATAGCTCGAAAGGCGTGGGCATCTCCTGATTCTGTGGAACCAGTCCCCAGGAGGCCTTCTAAATTTATCACGGCCCCCACTGAGAAACAGTTTCTCACAAAAGGTGTTCCGGTTGATGCCATGGTGGTGGCAGCCGCCACCAAAAAGGAACTTGCAGATCCTTCCATACCAGTTCATCCTCCTAACAAGGAGTCTAGGACCATGGACAGGTATGGTAAGCGGATATTTTCCTCAGCGACCTTTGCTATGCGTTCGCTGAATTATTTATGTCACTTCACCCGACTTCAAAGAGATATCCTCAAAGAATTGGGTGAGACAATACAGGATCCATCAGCTGCTGGGGCTCAAGAAAAGATTGCCTCTCAGCTGGGAATCCTAAATTCCATAACTAACAACTCCATGCGGCTCATTTCTTATGCAGCCGATGGGGCGAGTAGAGCCGCAGGCACAGGAGTGGCTCTCAGACGTCAGTCCTGGATGCGGCTTTGCAATTTTGCAGACCCCTTTAAGGCGTCCTTCACAAATTCTCCCTTTGATGGCACAACTTTGTTTGGACCTCAGGTGAAGGACACGTTGACCAGGTACGAGCAAGACGGCAAGACTCTTTCTGCCATAGGAGTCCGTTTCTCCACCCCTTCTAGACCTTACCCCAAAGGTCAGAAGGGAGGGAAAATGTGGTTCCGAAAATCTCAGGGAGTCACACCTGACGCACGTGGTTAGTTTACCCCCAGAGGCAGAGGGGGTAATAACAATAGACGCCGCCCTAGGGGCAGAGGAGGTCCGCAGAACCAGGGCAGCAGTGAGCCTCTCTCTGACAAGCCCTTCCAGCATCCCTGAGGTGTTGCCTGACTGCCCACCCTTGGAGGCAGACGGGGGGAGATTGTCGCTGTACCCAGAAGCCTGGCTTTCCCTCTCTCGAGACAAATGGGTACAGTCGATCATATCCGAGGGTTACAAGATTCCTTTCGAGGAAAGCTCCTTCCCTCAAAAAGGTTCCCTTCCAGACGTTCCACCCGGTCTAAGGGAAATTGCAAAGCTAGAGGTTTCAAAGCTTCTAGAAAAAAGGGCCATCCAGCCAGTTCAAACAGATCATTTAGAGTCCAGAATCTACTCAAGGTTCTTTTTGGTTCCCAAAAAGACGGGAGACTGGAGACCAATATTAGACCTCAGCAGGCTGAACAAGTCTGTCAAAAAGACAAGATTTCGAATGGTCACACTTCAATCGATTTTGCCCTTTCTGGGCAAAAACAACTGGATGTGCTCCATAGACCTTCAAGATGCATACTATCACATAAAAATCCACAAACGCTCCAGAAGGTTTCTCCGCTTTCGGCTGGGGACCAGTCATTTTCAATTCAGAGCCCTGCCCTTAGGTCTCACTACAGCCCCCAGAGTGTTCACCAAATGCATGGCAGCGGTCACGGCTCACCTGAGACGTCAAGGATTCCAGGTGTTTACGTATCTCGACGACTGGCTCCTCTCAGCCACCACCAGGCATCAACTTCTCCAAGCCAGAGATTATACTCTACGTCTCTGCGGTCAGTTAGGAATTTCAGTCAACTTCAAAAAGTCTTCCTTATCGCCTTGCCAATCTATTACCTTTATAGGCGCAGATCTAGACACTACTCGGATGTCAGCAAACCTAATAAGTCAAAGAATCTTAGATATCCAAAACCATGTTCGGATCATCCTATCCAGCAAAAAGGTACAAGCCAGGTTGGTCCTGAAAGTGTTGGGCCTCATGGCAGTTGCCATCACACTTCTTCCTGTGGCCCGTTTTTACATGTGTCTCCTACAATGGATGTTGTTTACCCAATGGTCCTTCCAGCAGCTTCCCATGCGTCACAAGATTCTGGTGACACAGACCTGCAAGAGCCATCTATCCTGGTGGACTTCTTCTCCCCTAGTCCATCAGGGCAGACCATTTGTCCCCCCGGCCCCGGTAGCCACGGTCACTTCGGATGCCTCCCTGATTGGGTGGGGGGGCATTATCAGTGCAGGATGGTTCATGGCACGTGGCAACCGTTCGAATACCAGCTGCACATAAATGTCCTAGAGATGAGAGCAGTGCTTTTAATGTTGCAAGCCCTCAACGACTTTCTTCCCTTAGGAACCATTGCAGTTCACACGGACAACATGTCCGTGGTGTGGTACATCAACAAGCAGGGCGGGACCAAGTTCTATCCCTTGTGTCGAGAAGCTCTCAGACTTTGGCAGTCGGCGATCTCCTCTCATCGGTTTCTGGTAGCAATGCATATCCCCGGGAAAACCAACATAATAGCGGACAGATTGAGCAGAGCTATACTCATGCCTCACGAGTGGTCTCTCAAACAATCCATAGTGGGGGAGATTTTTCAGAAGTGGGGGCCGCCCATGCTGCGACCTTTTTGCTACACCCCAAAACAGCAAATGCCCAGACTTCTTCTCTCTCTTTCCACTTCCGGGCCATCCCCCCAGAGACGCTCTTACCCAGGATTGGCCCCGGGGACTTCTTTATGCCTTTCCCCCCTTTCCGTTAATACCGCAAGTACTCCAGAAAGCTACCGTCTTGAGAGCCAAAATGATTCTCATTGCCCCTTACTGGCCTTGACAAATTTGGTTCCCGTTCCTTCATCGCCATCTTGTGGTGCAGCCTTGGCATCTGGACCCAGTTCCAGATCTTCTGACCCACCAGTCGGGTCAACTGCACCGATCCATTCGTTCCCTCAACCTCACCGCTTGGTTGCTCCACTTCCTTCCTTAGCCAGGCTTCCTATGATCTCTAACCCCGTTAGAGATATCATAGTAGCTTCTCTAAAGTCCTCTACCAGGAGGATTTACTCTAGCAAATGGAAACGTTTCTCCTTTTGGGCAAAGTCTAAGAACATAGACCCTTTTACTGCCCCTATTCAGTCAGTCTTGGACTTTCTAGCTGAAATTTTTCACTCCGGTTCTTCTTCCACAGTTAAAGTCCAGTTGGCAGCAATCTCTAATTTCCATGTCGGATTTGCAGACCAGAATATTATGTCTCACAAACTTTGTAAAGCCTTTCTCAGAGGGGTGTTCCTACTCAAAACCCCCTGTTAGAGATCCTCCACCACAGTGGGACCTAAATTTAGTGCTGGCATCCTTGATACTTCCCCCTTTCAAACCGGCTGCGACATGCTCATTAAAATTTCTTTCTTGGAAGACACTCTTTCTAGTTGCTTTTACTTCGGCTAGGAGAGTGTCGGAACTACATGCTCTCTGTGTTCGTCCCCCTTACTTGGTCTTCCACAAGGATAGAGTATCCTTAAGAACCAGTCCATCCTTTTTGCCCAAGGTTGCTTCTAAAACAAATTTAAATCAATCCATTGACCTTCCTGTATTTTTTCCCAATCATTCTAACAGGGCAGAACAAAGATTGCATTGCCTAGATGTTCATCGCTAACTCAGATATTACTTGGACAGAACAAAGCAATTCAGGAAATCTGATCAACTTTTTCTTTCTTATGCTGAAAATAGGAAATGTCTTCCTGTTTCTAAAGTAACCTTATCCAGATGGCTATCTTCCACCATTTCTGACATTTATCAGCTTAGGGGCAAACAACTGATCTCAAAACCTAAAGCACATTCTACTAGAGGTCTAGCCACATCTACAGCCTTTCAGGCTAGACTACCCTTGGGCACTATTTGTGCAGCAGCCACTTGGGCCACTCCTCATACCTTCGTTTCTCATTACAAATTGGATTTGGCCTCCAGGAACAGAGCAAGGTTTGGTTCCACAGTTCTCAAGAGTCTGTTCCATTGAGCCACCCAGGATAGAGGTGCTAGGGACGCGGTCCCATCCAGCAAGAATGAGGGCGAGATTGACAGCTTAACATTTAGAAGTTATGTACCTACCATAACGTTCCATGTTAGTTGTCTTCTCTCGCCTTCTTTCTTGCGTCCCTCCCTCCTGTCCCCCTAGCCTGGACAGACTTTGATTTTCCCTTTTCTCTGGGAGATTGTTCTCCCTTGGACACCAGTTAGCTCTGGATCTTTGTTACCTGGGTTCCCCTTACAGTCTTCTCAGGTTAGTTGTTCTTCTTTCCTTGTGGAAAGATTGCGGGCAGTTTTTTTCCTCTAGATACCAAACGAGATCTGGGTAATCACCGCCTTGCATCATGGGCTATAGGGCTGCCTCGAGCTGGTAAAAGTGATTCTCGAGCTTAGCAAGTGCCGAGTCGGAGCCGAGGATCAGCTCCGAACCCATCCAGCAAGAAAGAAGGCGAGAGAAGACAACTAACATGGAACGTTATGGTAGGTACATAACTTCTAATTTTTGGTGACATAAATAATTCCTCTTTTTATAGGGTTCAGTCTAGCTCCCCATATAAAAATAAATGTATTAAATTATTCTTTTTCACATTCTGGTAGTATAATAAATACAGTTGCTAGTTGTGCCATCTTACCTAATATTACTGAATTAATTAAACATACTTTTTTCCTATATTTAAGTGTAAATGATGATGTCCTTCAAGAATGCAACTGCAGTCCTGACATATGGGTTGTCCTGCCTCAGGCAGCCCTTCGGTCGGCCGGATTCCAAAGTCCGGGTCCGGCGTCGGCTGATGTCGCCCTTTCCCCGACGTCAGAGCGGCTGGGGTATAAAAGCATCAGCCGACGCCATCTTTTTCAGTCTTTCTTGCCGCGCGGTGCCCGAAGCAGAAGCAGTTCGCAAGTGCCGGTCGGCCAGCTCCTGTGTTTTCAGTTACCGAAGTCATCAAAAAGCTAAGTACCCCGTTGGGGAACCTTTTCTTGCCTCAGCCGATGTCAGATAAAACTGCAAAAGTTAATAACTGTTTGTCTTGTGGTAAACAAATACCTCATAAGGACTTCCATTCTTACTGCCTTCCCTGCCTTGGCCCAGACCACGACGTCTCGGCCTGTGCTTGCTTCAATAAGCGCACACTCAGTCGCCGGGCCGAATTTGCTGAAGACTTTTTTGGGGAAAATTACTCCTATATCATGCCGTCGGAACAACCGACAGCACATATTTCCAAAAAACGTAAGGACCGGGACCGACATTCTCGGCCCGCGATTTCCACTGACACCACGCCTAAACATACCGCGAGTGCATCGGTCTCTTCGGAGGCGGTAATTCAACCGCTCCAGACCGACGACACCGCTGTACTGCACACTTCGGTCCCGGAGGCTACTCCGGTGCCGGTTGTTGACTTTCCTCCTGAAACCGAAGCCCAAGATTTGCCTGACACCATACCGGTGGACAAAGTTACTCCAGCACGTGGGGCAGCTAGGCCTCCGGTGTCTGTCCATCAAGGCCTACACACGTGCTAAGGCTGCCAGCCAGGCTAAGTCTCACCCTCCTAAATCTTTTTCCCAGGGTCCCACTTCTGATAAACAGATCATGACTTTAGCTGCAGATCTAATTTCTTTAATCAGATGCTGTCAGGCTCATCCAGACAGAGGTTCTCAGCCGCCTGCAGACAAAAGGCCTAGGGTTGAGCAGACAGATACCCTTTTCTCAGATGAAGCCTCTGGTGACTCAGGCCATTCAGATTCCCAGGAAGAATCCTTCCAGGCCTACGAGGATTCTGATGCTGATGAATCCATTCCCTCTGCCTCTCCTCCTGAGGATATTTCTTTCGGGGAAATTCTCCACTCCATGAGAGAGCATTTTCAGTGGCAGGGCCAGGATTTCTCCGACTCCAGGAAAAGGCTTCGTACTTTCCTTAAGTTACCCCAGCACAGGTCTTTAGCTATTCCACCAGTGTTAGATGTATTGGATGATGTGTACTCAGACTCCAGTGCTTCTCCTGATTCTCTCCCTCCTGCTCCTGTCAATCCAGACAGATATTACAGGGTTCCTGAAACTCATAAACATCTCTTTAAGGCCCACTCTGTTGATCTAGAAACTATTTCCCAGGGGCCCAAAGGAGTGGCCACTTCCATGGCCAAAAATCCTTTGCCCGCAGACAGGGAATCTAGGTCCCTGGAGAGGTGGGGCAAAAAAGTTTATACCTCAACCACACTTGCCATGAGGGCACTTAACTGTCTTTTTCATATGTTTCAGTATCAGGATTTCTTGATGGATGATTTGCAGAAAAAGTTAGCCTCTCCTGAGCCTTTAGATAGAAAGGCCTTGCAGGATTTGGTTCATAATACTCAGCAGGTTAGCAATCATTTTCTTCAGTGTGGTTATGATGCATTGGAAGCTTCATGTATGCAGCTATGACAGGGGCCGTCATACGTAGACATGCTTGGTTGAAAGAACAGGCATTGCCAGATCATGTTAAAGTAAAGCTTCTAGATGCACCTCTGGAAAAACACAAGCTATTTGGTGCTAATGCACAGGATGTGTTGAAATCAATTGAGGAAAAGGCTAAATCAGTACAAACAGTCAAAGATTTCCTCCAGGTTCAGCCACCAAGGTTCAGCAGGAATTGGCCTTCGAAGAATTGGTCCTTTCCAGACACTGACAAGTTCCAAAGGGGAAAAACAGGTGTGCTCGAGGTAGAGGGCAATACCGAGGCTCCTACAGGGGCCGCCAATGGCAACCAACTAATCAGAGAAGTGGCGCAGGGACTTCCACTGCTCCACAGGGACACTCACAATAACTTGACTTTGACACCGCCGACCAAGGCTCAAAGAGAAGCACCTTTAGGCGGAAAATTATCTTTATTTTCAAAAAATTGGCACGTTTTAACAAAGGACAAATGGATTCTGGACATAATAGACAAAGGTTACAGGTTCCACTTCCATACCTTACCAACAAGACAAGGCATGCCAAACCCGCCACAAAATCAAAGGGCAGAGGCATTCATACAAATTTCAAAGCTGCTACAAATCAAAGCAATAGAAAAGGTTCCTCCTCCGGAACAAGGCCAGGGATTCTACTCAAGACTGTTCCTTGTTCCAAGAAAAGAAAAGCAATGGAGACCTATACTGGACTTGTCCGCTCTAAACACTTTTCTCATTGTGCCAAAATTCAAAATGCTGACGTTACAGCAACTTCTTCCCATGCTGGGCAAGGGGTCTTGGCTGGTTACTCTGGACCTCAAGGAGGCATACCTGCATGTCCCAATCAGACAAAGTTGCAGAAGATACCTCAGATTTCTTGCAGGGTCAGAGCATTATCAATTCTCAGCATTGCCTTTTGGCTTATCTACTGCACCCAGAGTATTCACGAAATGCCTGGCATCAGTAATTGCACATTGCAGACTCCAGGGGATACAAATATACCCTTACCTGGACGACTGCCTTATACAAGCGGACAGCAAGCAAGCCTTGATAAGAAACTTGGACTATGTCATTCGCTTACTACACGCTTTGGGATACACAGTCAACATTCAAAAATCAAGACTACTGCCATCCCAACAAATAATTTTTCTAGGAGCCAAACTGGACACAAACTCACAAATGGCTTTCCTCACAGAAGAAAAACAAGAACAATTACCAGATTACTTCAAAAGCCTAGCAAGGCACACCCAGATGACTGCAAGGAAAATCCTGCAGGCCCTGGGTTTCATGGCATCTTGCATTCTTCCGATTCCACTGGCAAGACTACACATGAGAAAACTACAATGGTACCTAAAAAGTTTATGGTCTCAACACAGCCACAACTTAGAAGCAATTATTCCACTCATTCCATGTCTACAAAAGGAATTTTTGTGGTGGGCACAAGCAAGCCAGCTAAACAAAGGCATGTCTTTCAACAAACCTCAAACAAGCCAAACCATTACAACAGACGCCTCAGATCATGGATGGGGGGCGCACATGGAGGGCAGATGCATTCAAGGGCAATGGGCACCCCGGGAAGTGCATCTGCACATCAATCAAAAAGAGATGTTGGCAGTGATTCATGCAATCGAGGCCTTCGGAAAATTTCTTCAGCAAGGTCATCTGCTAATAAAGACAGGCAACACCACTGTTATGTGGTACATAAACAAACAGGGAGGCACTCATTCTTACCCCCTCTGCAGACTAACAATGACTCTTTGGGAAAAGTCCCTGAAACTGAACATACAGTTGCAATCCCAGTTTGTTCCAGGCAAGGACAATGTTCTGGCAGACAGTCTAAGCAGAAACATCTTGGACCCGCACGAATGGATGTTGCATCCAGACATTTTCGCACAAATAACTCATGCATGGGGAAGGCCAGACATAGATCTCTTTGCCTCACACCTCAATCATCATCTGAAGAAGTTCTGCTCGAGGACACACCATCCTCAAGCCTGGAGAATGGATGCTCTCTCCTTCTGCTGGAATTCTCTAACAATCTATGCATTCCCACCTTCAGCTGGAATTCTCTAACAATCTATGCATTCCCACCTCTACCATTAATGACCAAGGTGTTACTGAAGATCAAGGCAGAACAGCCGAAAGGCATTTTGATAGCTCCAGACTGGCCAAGACAGCACTGGTATCCATTACTAAGGAGCATAATTCGCACCAAACCGTGGCCCCTTCCTCAATGGCCTCTGCTTCTAACTCAGCACAATTACAGGACTGTTCATCCCAACCTGCAAACACTGCACCTGACAGCTTGGAGGGTTCCATGACTTCTCCCCATATCTCTCTCTCCAAAAAAGTTCAAGACATCTTACTGGAAGCACGCAGACCTTCCACCAGAAAAACTTATTCAGCAAAATGGAAGAGATTCAACATCTGGAATGCCAACAAGGGTCAGGATGCATCAGTAATGAGCATCCCACAGATACTAGAATACTTGGCAGAAGTGCTTCATAATGGCCTTTCATATTCTTCCATAAAAATACACGCTTCAGCAATTTCAGCAAAATACAACTGTGATCCACCTGTGTTTTCACATCCTTTGCTAAGACAGTTTCTAAGAGGGATAAAGAATATCAAACCTCCCAGAAAACCACCAGTGCCTGCATGGGACCTCAACTTTGTCTTGAAAAAATTAACTCTTCCTCCTTTTGAGCCAGCAGCATCTTCAGAATTGCAATTTCTCTCCTGGAAAACAGTTTTCCTGTTGGCAATTACCTCAGCAAGGAGAGTCTCGGAGATACAGGCCCTGATGGCAGTACCTCCATTTCTCATTTTTCATCAGGACAGAGTTTCTTTAAGAACCAATCCTTCATTCATGCCAAAAGTGATATCCAGGGTGTCTCTAAATCAAGCAATTCACTTGCCTACTTTCTTTCCCAATCCTCAAAATAAAGGAGAAAAGCTGCTGCACACTTTGGACATACACAGACAATTGCGCTACTACTTGGACAGAACAAAGGCCAACAGAAAGTCTGACCAACTATTTGTAGCTTATGCTGCTGGAGTACAAGGAAAGGCAATTTCCAAACAAACAATTTCAAAATGGATTGGACACTGCATCAGATTCTGTTACTCTTTCCATGGAAAAGGTGTGCCAGCCAATATCAGGCCACACTCCACCAGAGCTATAGCCACCTCCACAGCCTTTCTGAGAGGGGTGGCTACAAAGGACATTCTAGAAGCTGCTACATGGAGCTCCGTGCATACATTTTCCAAACACTACAACCTGCCTTTATATTCCAGATCCCGAGCAGGCTTTGCTTCAGCAGTCCTGCAGGGCATTTTAGCTACACCATCCTTATCTTAGATCCTACCACCCCTAGCTTGGCTATGGTATTCAACCCATATGTCAGGACTGCAGTTGCATTCTTGAAGGACATAGTACAGTTTTGTACCTACCATAAATGTAGATGTCCGATAGATATGCAACTGCAGTCAGGTTTTCCCTCCCTCCTACCCCTCTGTAAATTCTCCTTTTTGGGTCCACTCCCCTTTTTCAAATTAGCTGGGGATATCTGTTATGGTGTATCTGTTTGTTACTGTTGTGCATGTCTGGAATTTTTTATCCATTCTCTAAATTTAGCCTTCCTTGGAGGGCACCTGGCATCTGGGGCAAGAAACACTGAAGAAGATGGCGTCGGCTGATGCTTTTATATCCCAGCCGCTCTGACGTCGGGGAAAGGGTGACATCAGCCGACGCCGGACCCAGACTTTGGAATCCGGCCAACCAAAGGGCTGCCTGAGGCAGGACAACCCATATGTCAGGACTGCAGTTGCATATCTATCGGACATCTACATTTATGGCAGGTACAAAACTGTACTTTCATCGTGTTTCACTGTTGCAGTCATTACTCTTGGGTCATCCTGCTGGCTGGCTACCTTCAGTCGGCCAGAATTCTAAAGTCTAGGTCCGGCGTCAGTTGCTGTTGCCTCTTCCCTGACGTCAGTGCACCAGGGGTATAAAAGACGCAGCCGACGCCATTTTCTTCAGTCTTTCTTGCCGCGCGGTGCCCGAAGCAAAAGCAGTTCGCAAGTGTCAGTCGGCCGACTCCTGAGATATTCAAATCCGAATGTCAGAACCGAAGTCTTCATTAAAGCTAAGTACCCCGTTGGGGAAACTTTTTTCTTGCTCCAGACCAATGTCAGAAAGAGTTAACAATTGTATTTCTTGTGGGAAGCAAATACCTCATAAGGATTTTCACTCTTACTGTATTCTTTGCCTAGGCCCTGATCACAACATTGCTAGCTGCCGGTTTTGTGCTAGATTTAACCAACGTGCTATTAAGCATCTGTTTGGTTTTGCATTTCAGAAGATTTAATTATATAATGCCGTCGGACCAGCCGACAACTGGAGTTTACAAAAAATGCAAGGACAAGGAAAAGGATATGTATCAGAGGTCCAAAACCGACGACGAGGCCTTTGCTAGGCCAGTCACTGGTTCTCAGTGAGGCGCTTTCGCAGCCCCTGGCGCCCGCTACCTCAGAGACACAGGCCACTTCCGACTCCCACGTGGAGCCAACTGGGCCTCTGGATACTCAAGGTATTGGACACTCGGAAATCATTCCCTCAGATGGGTCCGGAGCCGCTGAGCAGGCATCAGCTTCTGAGGGTGTCTTCAGACCTACACAACTATATATTAAGCCATCTTCAGTTTCAAGGACAAAGACTAAAGCAGCTCTAAAGACAAAGAAACAAGTACAGCATTCTCCTGCTCAGACTTCCATGCCTAAAAAACAGATGCTCAAAATGGCCGAAGACCTAATTACTTTGATCAGGGGCTCCCATCCCCCTCCTGATAAGAAGCCTAGGCAAGAGATAGAGTATGATTCTTCTGATCATGTTTCTATTTCCTCTGATTCCTCTTCTGAACAGGATTACTCCATGCTTCCCTATGAGGATTCTGATGCTGAAGAATCCATTCCTTCAGCCTCTCTTCCTGAGGATTATTCTTTTGGGGAAACCCTGCATACCATGAGGGAGCATTTCCACTGGGAGAGCCCAGATTATTCTGAATCTAAGAAAAGGCTCCGGGACTTTCTGCTACTTCCTCAGCACAGACCCCTTGCTATTCCACCTGTTCTAGACATTGTAGATGATGTATTTCAGAGTCCGGCCTGTCCCCTGACTCTTTACCCCCTGCTCCTGCTAAGTCAGACAGATACTACAGGGTCCCGGATTCTCATACATTTCTATATAAAAACCCCACTGCTGACCCAGAAACTATATCTCAGGGTCCTAAAGGGGTCAAAGCTTCCACTGCAAAAACCCTGTCCCCTCTGATAGGTATTCTAGGGCTCTAGACAGATGGGGGAAAAAAGTCTACACTTCTGCTACCCTGGCCGTAAGGGATTTAAATTGTCCTTTTCATATGCTTAAATATCAGCAATATTTAATGTCACTCCTTAAACAGAAATTGACGACAAATACTGAATGTTCAGAGAACAAGGAATTGCAGGATTTATTGCATGCAGCTGAACAAGTGAGAAAGCATACTTTGCAATGTGGTTATGATTCACTGGAGGCCTCTTGCAGGGCCGCTGTTACAAGATGTCCTTCAAGGGTGCATCTGCAGTCATAACATATGGGTTGTCCTGCCTCAGGCAGCCCTTCGGTCGGCCGGATTCCAAAGTCTGGGTCTGGCCTCGGCTGATGTCGCACTTCACCTGACGTCATAGCTCCTGGGGTATACAGGCATCAGCCGACGCCATTTTCCTCAGCCTTTCTTGCCGCGCGGTGCCCGAAGCAGAAGCTGTTCGCAAGTGCCGGTCGGTCAGATCCTGAGATTTCAGCTACCGAAGACTTCTAAAAAAGCTAAGTACCCCGTTGGGGACTCTTTCTTGCCTCAGCCGATGTCAGACAAAGTAAATAATTGTTTAACAAAGTAAATAATTGTTTAACTTGTGGGAAACAAATACCTCATAAGGATTTCCACTCTTACTGCCTTCCTTGCTTAGGCCCAGACCACGACGTATCAGCTTGTTTAGCCTGTGCTTCCTTCAACCGACGGACACTTAGACGTCGGTCGGAGTTTGCAGAAGAGTTTTTTGGTTCCGCTTTTGCATATAAAATGCCGTTGGAGACTCCGACTACACATTTAGCCAAAAAACGCAAGGAAAAGGACCGACACTCACGGCCCGCGGTTTCGGCTGAAACCACGGTTAGGCCTACCGCGAGTGTCTCGGTTTCGGCTGAAACCGACTCCTCGGTTCTTCCTTCTGCGGCATGCCTCCGACAACCGAGGCCACAGAGGCCCCGGCTGAGTCGGCTACAGAAATTCCTACCGAAGAAGCAGGCGCACAAGAATTGTCCGACACCATTCCGTTGGACATCTCTACTCCTGCACGTGGGGCAGCTAGACCCCCTGCTTCTATGTCTATTAAGGCCTTCTCCAGGGCTAAAGCAGCTAAACTTTCCAAGGCCTTACCAACAAAAGCTTCCTCTCACAGACCTTCCTCAAGTTCTCAGATTCTAAGCCTTGCTGAGGACCTTATATCTCTGATTAGGGGATCCCAACCTCCTCCTGAAAAAAGGCCTAGGACTGAACCCCCTGAACCTCTCTCCTCTGACTATTCCTCGGATGGATCAGATTTATCAGACCATCAGGAAGGACCATACTCACCTTATGAGGATTCGGATGCAGAAGACTCAATTCCTTCTGCCTCCCCCCCCCAGAAGAATTTTCCTTTGGGGAGACTTTACACTCAATGAGGGAACACTTTCAATGGCAGGGTCAGGATTTTTCTGAGTCTAGGAAAAGGCTAAGGACTTTTTTACACTTGCCACAGCATAGGCCTTTAGCCATACCACCTGTACTATCAGTTGTTGATGATGCATACAATGATGACAGTTCTGCCCCTGATTCTCTTCCCCCGGCCCCTGCCAAACCTGACAGATATTACAGGTTCCCAGATTCTCACTTCCACTTGTATAAGGCCCATGCTGCAGACCCAGAAACTATTTCTCAGGGCCCAAAGGGTGTTGCAGCTGCCACTGCCAAAAACCCCCTACCCTCTGAAAGAGAGTCAAGAGCATTAGAGATGGGGTAAAAAGGTTTATACATCTGCTACTCTTTCTGCCAGGGCTTTAAACTGTCAATTTCACATGATACAGTACCAGGAATTTTTGTTAGATCAGCTGAATAAAAAGCTTTCCTCTCCTGAACCTTTAGACCGCAAGTCCCTTCAGGATTTGGTACACAACTCTCAGCAGGTCAGTAATCATTTCTTAAAATGTGGCTGTGATGCACTGGAGGCTTCATTTAGATCAGCTATGACTGGAGCAGTGATTCGAAGGCATGCCTGGCTAAAAGAGCAATCCTTGCCAGACCATGTCAAGTCTAAACTCCTAGATGCCCCTATGGAGAAACCAAGTTTATTTGGCTCCCCTGCACAGGAGGTTCTAAAGAAAGTGGAAGAAAAAGCAAAATCTGTGCAAACAGTCAAGGATTTTCTGCAGGTCCAACCTCCGAGGTTCAGCAGAAACTGGCCTTCAAAGAATTGGTCCTTTCCAGACACCTCCAGAGCACAGAGAGGCAGAAATAGACGCCCAAGAGGCAGAGGTCAATCAAGGGGTGCCTACAGGGGTCATCAGTGGCAACCTGCCAACCAGAGGAGTACCGCCACAGCTGCGACTACAACCACTTCCACAGGACAGACACAATGACTTGGCTCTGATTCCGCCTACCAGGGAACAACTGGAAGCACCCTTGGGCAGAAAGTTAGCTTTATTTTCAAAAAACTGGTATTGCATTACAGGAGACAAATGGACATTGCAAACAATAGACAAAGGCTACAGGTTTCACTTCCACACTTTACCAAAAAAGAGAGGAATGCCAAACCTTCCACCAAGCCAGAAGCCAGAGGCTCTAAAACAAGTCATCAACTTACTAAGGATGAGAGCAATAGAAAGGGTACCATCTATGGAACAAGGCCAAGGATTTTACTCCAGACTATTCCTTGTACCAAGAAAAGAAACTCAATGGAGGCCTATTCTCGACTTGTCCGCACTGAACACATATCTTATTGTACCAAAATTCAAGATGCTGACCCTACAGCAACTTCTTCCCATGTTGGGCAAGGAGTCTTGGCTGGTGACTCTAGATCTCAAGGAGGCATACCTGCACGTCCCTATACGACCAGATTGCAGAAGACACCTCAGATTTCTTGCAGGATCAGAGCATTATCAATTCTCAGCATTGCCCTTTGGCTTATCTATTGCGCCCAGAGTATTCACGAAATGCCTGGCATCAGTAATTGCACATTGCAGGCTTCAGGGAATTCAGATCTATCCATACCTTGACGACTGCCTAATACAACCGGACAACAAGACAAAAATAATAAAGGATTTGGCCTATGTCATACAACTGTTACAAGCCTTGGGATACACAGTCAACATACAGAAGTCAAGACTAGTGCCATCCCAAAGGATAACATTTTTGGGTGCAGAACTGGACACAATAACTCAGATGGCTTTTCTCACAGAAGAAAAACAAAAGCAACTCCCAGTCTACTTCATGGCATTGACAAGATAAACTCAGCTTACTGCAAGGAAAGTCCTGCAGGCCCTGGGTTACATGGCATCTTGCATAATCTTGATCCCACATGCCAGGCTGCATATGAGAAAATTACAATGGTACCTAAGGAATGTATGGTCTCAACACAGACACAGTCTAGAAACCATGATACCAATCATTCCATGCCTGAAAAAAAAATTCCTGTGGTGGGCTCAAGCCTGCCAGACCAACAGAGGGTTGCCTTTCCACAAACCACAACCAAGGCAGACCATCACCACGGATGCCTCAGACCTAGGCTGGGGGGCACACATGGAAGACAAGTGTATCCAAGGCCTGTGGTCTCAAGACCAGCTGAATCTACACATAAATCTAAAGGAGATGCTGGCAGTGAAGCATGCAATCGAGGCATTCAAATCATTCCTCCAGCAAGGACACCTGCTGATAAGGACAGACAATACCACAGTCATGTGGTACATCAACAAACAGGGAGGCACGCATTCCTACCCTCTATGCCGGATGGCAATGGACCTGTGGAACCTAGGCCTGAATCTCAACATTCAACTGCAGGCCAGATTCGTACCAGGAAAAGAGAATTCACTAGCAGACAGCTTAAGCAGAACTACCACGGATGCTCACGAATGGATGCTGCATCCAGACATCTTCAAAAACATAACAAAGAAATGGGGAATGCCAGAGATAGACCTGTTCACCTCCCCACTCAACCACCAACTGAAGAAATTCTGCTCAAGAGAATACCACCCACAAGCCTGGAGGGTGGACTCCCTTTCTTTCATCTGGAAGGCCCTGACAGTTTATGCCTTTCCACCTCTCCCATTGATGTACAAAGTTCTACTGAAGATCAGGGAGGAACAGCCAAAGGTGATTCTGATAGCTCCAGACTGGCCAAGGCAGCATTGGTACCCGCTACTGAGAAGCATGTCTCGGACGAACGCATGGCCTCTACCTCTATGGCCTTCACTTCTAACGCAGAACAACTACAAGACCCTGCATCCAAACTTGAAAACGCTGCAGCTAACTGCCTGGAAAATTGCATAAAACAAAACCAATCTGTTTTATCTCAGAAGGTCAAGGACATTATCCTGGAGGCTCGCAGACCCTCCACAAGAAAAACATACTCAGCCAAATGGAAGAGATTCCTCATTTGGAGTGCATCAGAGGGAACAAATGTCACACTGGCAAACCTAGCACACATCCTAGAATACTTAGCAGAACTGTTCCACAATGGCCTGTCCTATTCTCCCATTAAGATTCATGCTTCAGCAATTTCAGCAGAGTACAACATGGATCCTCCTATCTTCTCTCACCCTCTCCTCAGACAATTTTTAAGAGGGATCAAAAATGTAAAACCTCCAAGGAAACCACCTCTGCCTGCATGGGATCTCAATTTTGTGCTGGAAGAATTAACACTTCCCCTTTTGAACCAGCAGCATCAGCAGACTTACAGTTCTTATCTTGGAAAACTGCTTTCCTTCTAGCAATCACTTCAGCAAGAAGGGTATCCGAGTTACAGGCATTAATGGCAGTGCAGCCTTTCCTTATCTTTCACCAGGATAGAGTGTCTCTGAGAACCAATCCTACTTTTATTCCAAAGATGGTATCCAGGGTATCCTTGAACCAAGCTATTCATTTACCTACGTTCTTCCCTAACCCACAGAACAGGGGGGAAAAACTATTGCACACCTTGGATGTACACAGACAACTACGCTACTATCTGGACAGAACTAAAACCAGCAGAAAAACTGACCAGCTTCTGGTAGCATATGCAACAGGAGTGCAAGGAAAAGCAATTTCCAAACAGACAATTTCAAAATGGATAGGAAATTGCATTTGATTCTCCTACTCTTTTCATGGAAAGACAACTCCTGAAAATATCAGGCCTCACTCCACAAGAGCCACAGCCACCACTACAGCTTTCCTACGAGGAGTGGCTACCAAAGACATTTTAGAAGCTGCTACGTGGAGCTCTGTGCATATATTTGCCAAGCATTACAATCTTCCTTTATACTCCAGATCCCGAGCAGGTTTTGCAACTGCAGTTTTACAGGGGATCTTAACTACACCATCATTATCTTAGTGCCTCCTCCCCCAGTTGGGCTATGGTATTCTACCCATATGTTATGACTGCAGATGCATCCTTGAAGGACATAGTACAGTTTTGTACCTACCGTAAATGTAGATGTCCGATAGGTATGCATCTGCAGTCAGGATTACCCACCCTCCTTCCCCTCTGTGGTATTCCTAGGGTACTTACCCCTCTTTTAGCTAGCTGGGGGAATCTATTATGGTGTATTTGTTTGTATGTATATATATATATTTTGCTTTCTACTGTTTGGAATTTTCTACATTTATCCAAATTTAGCCTTCCTAGAGGGCACCTGGCATCTGGGGCAAGAAACACTGAGGAAAATGGCGTCGGCTGATGCCTTTATACCCCAGGAGCTATGACGTCGGGTGAAGTGCGACATCAGCCGAGGCCAGACCCAGACTTTGGAATCCGGCCGACCGAAGGGCTGCCTGAGGCAGGACAACCCATATGTTATGACTGCAGATGCATACCTATCGGACATCTACATTTATGGTAGGTACAAAACTGTACTTTCTGTTATTAGAAGGCATGCTTGGTTAAAGGAACAGAATCTGCCTGATCATGTTAAAGCAAAATTATTAGATGCACCATTACAGCATGATACTTTGGTACTAAAACAGAAGAGGTGTTGAAAAAAATGGAGGATAAAGCAAAATCCATGCAGACAGTCAAGGATTTCTTATAGGTACAGCCACCCAGGTTTAGCAGGGACTGGCCTTCAAAAATTGGTCCTTTCCAGTGTCAGACAGGCCACAAAGAGGCAGATACAGACATCCCAGAGGCAGATCTCAGCCCCAAAGCTCATACAGGCCTAAACAATGGGGTGCTCCTACCTCCAAAAGCGGAGAAGACAAATCACAGCCTTACAGGAAACGGTCCCAATGACTTTCCTCTACCAGATCCAAGCACTTTTCTTTTAGCAGCCCCCTTAGGGGGAAAACTTGCACTTTTTTCATCAAATTGGCAAATAGTTACCCAAGACAAATGGGTCCTGAACATAGTGTCCCAAGGCTACAGGTTCCATTTTCACACTCTACTAAGCTCAAAAGGTATGCCAGACCTGCCACACAATCAATGGGCAGAGGCACAAAAACAAATTACAGCCGTCATGGACATGAGGGCCATTCAGCAAGTACCACAACAAGAGCAGGGGCAAGGATTTTACTCCAGACTTTTCCTACTACCCAGAAAGGACAAAACCTGGAGACCAATACTGGACCTGTCTATACTAAATACATTTCTGGAAGTTCCAAAATTCAAGATGTTGACTCTACAGCAGCTCCTGCCCATGCTGAGCAAGAAGGCTTGGCTCGTAACTTTGGACCTAAAGGAGGCATACCTGCATGTCCCAGTCAGACAATTTTGCAGAAGATACCTCAGATTCATAGCTGGCTCAATGCATTACCAATTCTCTGCACTGCCCTGTGGCTTGTCTATTGCGCCCAGGGTCTTCACAAAATGCCTGGCACCAGTAATTGCGTTTTGCAGACAAAAAGGAATTCAAATATAGCCCTACTTGGACGACTACCTAATTCAAGCAGAGAACAAAGATATTCTTCTACAGCATCTGGTGTTTGTAAAAAGATTATTAATTGGCCTAGGGTACACAGTAAACGAAAAGAAATCAAAACTAGTGCCCTCTCAAGAGATAATATTCCTGGGTGCAAGCTTAAGTACAACTGCCCAGATTGCTTATCTCACACCAGACAAACAAAAGCATCTGACTACTTACTTCAAGAAATTGGCAACAAAAACCCACTTATCTGCAAGGAAAATCCTGCACGCCTTGGGTTTCATGGCATCCTGCATTCTACTAATTCCATATGCCAGACTGCATATAAGGAAACTGCAATGGTATCTAAAAAGTGTTTGGACTCGGCATTGCCACAGCCTGGAGACAGTAATTGCACTCATTCCCTGCCTACAACAGGAGTTTTGATGGTGGGCAGAAGCCTGTCACCACAACAAGGATCTGCCATTCAGTCTACCCACAGCCAGACAGACACTGACAACGGATGCATCAGATTATGCCTGGGGGGCCCATATGGCAGGAAAATTTATTCAGGGCACATGGCCTGCAAACCAGATGCATCTTTACATCAATCAAAAAGAGATGCTAGCTGTTCAAAATGCCCTGACAGCTTTCAAGGACCTGCTTCATCCAGGACAGTTACTGATAGAGACAGACAACACTATGATCATGTGGTACATAAACAAGCAGGGAGGTACACATTCCTACCCCCTCTGCAGACAAGCAATGACCTTATGGGATACAGCATTGGCTTTTCAAGTTCACCTGCAAGCACAATTCATGCCAGGAAAAACAAATACTCTGGCAGACAAACTAAGCAGAAACCTCATGGATCCCCACGAATGGAAACTGGATCCACAAGTCTTCAGCATGATAATAAGGAAATGGGGATGCCCAGACATAGATCTATTTGCCTCCCCTCACAACTGCCAATTGCCAAGATTTTGCACAAGGATTTATCACAAGCAAGCATGGAAAGTGGACGCCCTATCCTTCAGCTGGAAAAATCTAACAATACTGCCTCTCCTTCCCAGGGTACTCCTAAAGGTCAGACAAGAGAAGCCAAAAATGATACTGATTGCACCAGACTGGCCACACCAGCACTGGTACCCAATCCTAAAGAGCTTGTCTCAAGGTCCAGCATGGATATTGCCTCAAACTTCTCACTTGCTGACCCAACAAAACAATTAGATCCTGCACAGCCAACTCAGGACCCTAAATCTGGCAGCATGGCGGATAATGCTGCCATTCAGAACACTCCTCTTTCAAAAGCTGTTTTGGATGTTATCTTGGAGGCCCAGTACCAGAAAATCTTATGCAGAGAAATGGAAGAGATTCTGTGCTTGGAACCAGGAACAAGGCATTGACACGTGTGTACCACATATCCCTCAGATTTTACAATAACTAACTGAGATGCTGAACAAAGGCCTTTCTTTCTCATCAATTAAGATTCATGCCTCTGCCATTTCAGCCCATTACAATGCGGAACCACCTATCTTTTCTCATCCTTTAATAAGGCAGTACCTCAGAGGGGCCAAAAACATTAGGCCTCCAAGGAGAGCACCAATTCTGGCCTGGGACCTCAATTATGTTTTGGAAAAACTCACACTGCCTCCTTTTGAGCCAGCATCAACAGCAGATATAACGTTGTTCTCCTAGAAAACAGCTCTGCTCCTAGCAATAACCTCTGCAAGGCGAGTCTCAGAGTTACAAGCACTCATGGCTGTGGAACCTTTCATCATTTTTCATCCAGACAGGGTTTCTCTGAGGACAAACCCTACATTTATGCCTATGGTGGTGTCCAGTGTGGCCCTCAACCAAACCATTCACTTGCCTACCTTTTATCCAAATCCACAGAACAAGGGTGAGAAAAGTCTGCATTCTTTGGACATACACAGGCAGCTACGCTTCTACTTGGACAGAACTAAAGCTTTCAGAAAGACTGAGCAACTTTTAGTGCCATATGCTGCGGGATCACAAGGAAAGGCTATCTTAAAACAGACTATTTCTAAATGGATAGGCCATTGCATCTGTTTCTGCTATTCTCAACATGGCAAATCAATGCCTAAGGGCATTAGGCCTCATTCCACCAGAGCAGCAGCCACTTCAGCAGCCTTCCTCAGAGGAGTACCAACCAAAGATATCTTAGAGGCTGCAACCTGGAGTTCAGTGCACACCTTCACAAAGCACTACCACTTATCTCTTTACTCTAAGTCCAGAGCAGGCTTTGCCACTGCAGTCCTGCAGGGCCTCATAGCCTCTCCTAATCCTATTTAGCCCAGCCACCCATCCTCAGCTTTGGGATTCAACCCAAGAGTAATGACTGCAACAGTGAAACACGAACATTGTACAGTTGTGTACCTACTATAAATGTAGATGTTCAAGTGTATTCACTGCAGTCCAGGTTACCCACCCACCATCCCCCTTTTCTTTGCTGGGTCTATCTGCACTTCTCTACATACAACCTATTTGGTGTATTTGCTTATAGATGAAGGCAATGTTATTTTTGTGCATGCATTTTTATTGGCAGATTTTTTCAGCCTACCAATTTGGGGGCACCTGACATCTGGGGCAAGAAAAACTGAAGAAAATGGTGTCGACTGCATCTTTTATACCCCTGGCGCACTGACGTCAGGGAAGAGGCGACAGCAACCGACGCTGGACCTAGACTTTGGAATTCTGGCTGACTGAGGGTAGCCTGCCAGCAGGATAACCCAAGAGTAATGACTGCAACAGTGAATACACTCGAACATCTACATTTTTGGTAGGTACACAACTGTACTTTCTCCAGAGTATACAAGTGCTTCTTATTTTAAGTATCATATCCCTCCATTATGTCACTGTCTATTGCTCAATATCAAACCTTATTCACAGAATTTCTATTTCTTCTTTATTAAATTGGATACCTCTTATTTTTCCAGAGAACCCCAGTACTCTTTTCCTCATTAATACTTAAACCTAATACCTTTAGCTCTCTGTCAAGTATCTTAATAGCTGTACTCATCCATTCATTATTTTTAACAACTAGTACTAGGTCATCAGCATAAAAGAGTATCACTGGAATCTGAATTCCCTCTGGTGAGCTTCCTCCAATGCCAAATTCTTGTTGGTAACTACCACATTCATAATTAATACAAATAAAATATTACTTGCTGGATATCCTTGCTTAATACCACTTTTTAGTTCTATTACCTCACTTATCCAATCATTAACCACTAGTCTTACTATGTTTGCTATATACAGATTTCAAAATGTTATTTTGTTACTTATATTCTTTCAAAATTTACCATAATGTGTCATGCTGAATCTTTTCAAATGTTTTACTTACATCTCGTACTAGTATTTTCAGTTCTGTTTCCCTGTTTTACATCTACCACTTCTCTTATTAACATTAAAAGTTCTTGACTTCCTTTTTCTTTTATTCCAAAAAATTGGTAGTAACTTGTTAGCCTTACTTACTCCTCTTTTTTTTACAATTTTTATAAAAATCTTATAGTCAAGGACTTCCAAGATGGTTGTACATTGAGTAACAGCTTAAATGTCCTTCATGGATGCATCTGCAGTCATAACAAATGGGTTGTCCTGTCGTCAGGCAGCCCTTCGGTCGGCCGGATTCCAAAGTCTGGGTCCGGCTTCGGCTGATGTCGCACTTCACCCGACGTCATCTCTGCTGGTCTTCGGGTATAAAGGCATCAGCCGACGCCATTTTCCCCAGTCTTTCTTGCCGCGTGGCGCCCGAAGCAGAAGCTGTTCGCAAGTGCCGGTCGGTCAGATCCAGAGATTACTACTACCGAATACTACTTCGAAGACTTCTAAAAAGCTAAGTACCCCGTTGGGGACTCTTTCTTGCCTCAGCCGATGTCAGAAAAAGTCAATAACTGTTTAACTTGTGGGAAACAAATACCTCATAAAGATTTCCACTCTTATTGTCTGCCTTGTTTAGGCCCAGACCACGACGTAGCAGCCTGTTCGGCCTGCGCTTCCTTCAACCGACGAACGCTAAGGCGTCGGTCGGAGTTTGCTGAGCAGTTTTTCGGCTCAGACTTTGCTTACATTATGCCGTCGGATCCTCCGACTACCCAAATTGTTAAAAAACGCAAGGAAAAAGACCGACACTCGCGGTCCGCGGTTTCGGCCGAAACCACGGTTAAGCAAGCCGCGAGTGTCTCTGTTTCGGCCGAAACCGAGAAAACTGGTCAATCTTCAGCCGAATCCATGGCTACTACTGAGGCTCCTGCTACCTTATCTGAATCGGCCTCAGAAATTTTGCCTACAACTGTGGTTTCTAGTGAGTTATCAGACACCATCCCTTTGGATGTTTCTACCCCAGCACGTGGTGCTGCTAGACCCCCTGCAGCCATGTCTATCAAGGCCTTTGCCAGGGCTAAAGCAGCCAAATCTGCTAAGTCAGTGCCTGTTAAACCTCCCTCACACAGGCCCACTTCTAGTTCTCAAATGCTTACTCTGGCAGAAGATTTAATATCCTTAATTAGGGGATCCCAGTCTCACCCAGACAGGGCCTCTCAGCCCCCAGAAAAGAGACCTAGGACAGAGCCCCCCGAGCCAGTGTCCTCTGATGATAGTGGGTATGACTCCGACATTACAGAACAGCCAGAGGATCCTTTTTCTACTTATGAAGACTCCGATGCTGAAGAATCCATTCCAGCTGCCTCTCCACCAGAGGAATTTTCCTTTGGGGAAACCTTACATGCCATGAGAGAACAATTTCAATGGCAGGGACAAGATTTCTCAGATTCAAGAAAAAGGCTTAGGACTTTCCTGCATTTACCACAACATAGGCCCTTAGCTATACCTCCTGTTTTGCCTGTTGTGGATGATGCATTTAATGATGTCTGCACTGCTCCTGATTCTTTACCTCCAGCCCCTGCCAAACCTGATAGATTTTACAGGGTTCCAGACACTCATCACCACCTATACAAGGCCCCACTGGCAGACCCCAAAACTATTTCCCAGGGGCCTAAGGCAGTAGCCTCGACCACAGCAAAAAACCCTATTCCTTCAGAAAGGGAATCCAGGTCCTTGGACAGATGGGGGGAAAAAAGTTTACACCTCTGCTACTCTCCCAGCTAGAGCTTTAAACTGTCAGTTTCACATGATCCAATACCAAGAGTTTATGCTTGATCAGTTAACTAAAAAAGTATCCTCTGATGAATCTATAGATAAGAAATATGTATTAGAAATGGTGAATAACATACAACAGGTTAGTAACCATTCCTTAAAATGTGGCTATGATGCACTGGAGGCTTCATTTAGATCAGCCATGACTTGCACAGTGATAAGAAGACATGCATGGTTGAAAGAGCAGGTCTTACCGGATCATGTTAAAGCTAAGCTATTAGATGCTCCTATGGATAAGGCCAGTTTATTTGGTACACCTGCCCAGCAGGTAATGAAGAAAATGGAAGAAAAGGCAAAATCTGTACAAACAGTTAAAGATTTCTTACAGGTTCAGCCCCAAGGTTTAGCAGGAACTGGCCTGCCAAAAATTGGTCCTTTCCTGACTCCACAAGATCCCAAAGGGGCAGGAATAGACACTCCAGAGGCAGAAATCAATCCAGAGGAGGTGCCTACAGAGGACGACAGTGGCAAGGTAATAACAGAGGCACAGACACAACCACTACCACTGCAACAGGACAACCACAGTGACTTGGCTCTAACTCCGCCTACCAGGGAGCAAATAGCAGCACCATTAGGCGGAAAATTAGCCTTATTTTCGAAAAATTGGCACTATATCACAAAAGACAAGTGGATTTTGCAAACCATAGACCAAGGCTACCGGTTCCACTTCCACACCTTACCAGTAAAAAGAGGAATGCCAAACCTGCCTCCAAATCAAAAAATAGAAGCTCTACAGCAGATAACGAAATTAACAAAGATGAGAGCTGTGGAAAGAGTACCAATAACAGAACAGGGCAAAGGATTCTATTCCAGACTTTTCCTAGTACCAAGAAAAGAAAAAAGTTGGAGACCTATTCTCGACCTGTCCATCTTAAACACATATATCATTGTCCCAAAATTCAAAATGCTAACCCTACAGCAACTTCTTCCCATGCTGGGCAAGGAGTGTTGGCTGGTAACTCTAGATCTCAAGGAGGCATACCTGCACGTCCCCATTCGACCAAATTGCAGAAGATACCTCAGATTTCTTGCAGGATCAGAGCATTATCAATTCTCAGCATTGCCCTTTGGCTTATCTACTGCGCCCAGAGTATTCACAAAATGCCTGGCATCAGTAATCGCTCACTGCAGACTACAGGGAATCCAAATTTATCCATACCTGGACGACTGCCTGCTACAAGCGGACAACAAAAGCAAGCTGACAACAGATTTACAAAGGGTCATTTACTTGCTACAAGCCCTGGGATACACAGTCAATTTACAAAAGTCAAGGCTGATACCATCCCAAACAAGAACATTCTTGGGCTGAATTGGACACAGTAAAACAAATGGCATTCCTAACTGCAGAAAAACAAAAGAACTCCCTCTTTACTTCTTGGCATTAACAAAACAGAACAAACTAACAGCAAGAAAAGTTCTGCAGGCCTTGGGCTTCATGGCATCATGCATAATCCTGGTCCCACATGCCAGACTGCATATGAGAAAACTACAGTGGTACCTAAAGAATTTATGGTCTCAACACAGGCACAGCCTAGAAGCAGAAATACCACTAATCCCATGCCTAAAACAGGAGTTCCTATGGTGGGCTCAAGCATGCCAGTCAAACCCAGGCCTACCCTTTCACAACTTTCGAACAAGCCAAACCATCACAACAGACACCTCAGACCTAGGATGGGGGGCGCACATGCTGGACAAATGCGTACAAGGATTGTGGACTCAGGACCAGCTGCACCTGCACATAAACCAAAAAGAAATGCTGGCAGTAAAACTGGCAATCCAAAAATTCAGACCATTCCTCAAAGAAGGCCATTTGATGATAAGGACAGACAACACCACAGTCATGTGGTACATCAACAAACAGGGAGGCACTCATTCATACCCCCTATGCAGAATGACTTTGGACCTTTGGAATCTGGCACTCAGCTACAACATCCAGTTACAGGCAATATTTGTACCGGGAAAAGAGAACACCCTAGTAGACATGTTAAGCAGAACCACCTCGGATGCTCACAAATGGATGCTACACCCGGACATCTTCAAGACCATCACAAAGAAATGGAGAATGCCACAAATAGATCTATTCGCTTCCCCTCTCAATCACCAGCTCAAAAAATTCTGCACAAGGACATTCCACCCACTTGCATGGAAGGTGGATTCGCTCTCCTTCAGCTGGAAAGGTCTGACAGCATATGCATTTCCACCTCTTCCCTTGATACACAAGGTATTACTGAAAATCAAAGAGGAACGTCCAAGGATAATCCTGATAGCTCCGAACTGGCCAAGACAACACTGGTACCCATTGCTGAGGAGCATGTCTCAGGAGAAAATGTGGTCAATACCCCTGATGCCTTTGATGTTAACTCAGAACAACTACAGCATCATGCATCCAAACCTAAAAACTTTGCAACTGACTGCCTGGAACATCACATAGCAGCAACTAATCCAGATCTTTCCCAAAGGGTTAAATACATTATCCTTGAAGCCCGCAGACCTTCAACAAGAAGGAACTATGCAGGAAAATGGAAAAGGTTTGTCATTTGGAGTGCTGAAAGAGGAAAAGATGTGTCGAATATAGATATTGCTAACATTCTGGAGTATTTGGCAGAGCTTCTACATACAGGCCTGTCCTATTCCTCCATCAAGATACATGCATCAGCTATTTCAGCAGAATACAGCTTTGATCCACCTGTCTTTTCACATCCTCTACTCAGGCAGTTCCTCAGAGGGATCAAGAATGTAAAACCTCCTAGGAAACCACCATTACCAGCATGGGACTTGAACTTTGTGCTAGAAAAGTTGACACTCCCTCCGTTTGAACCAGCAGCAACAGCAGATCTACAGCACCTGGTACTGGCAATTACCTCAGCAAGGAGGGTTTCTGAACTACAGGCCTTAATGGCAGTACAACCCTTCCTAATCTTCCATCAAGATAGGGTGTCCATGAGAACTAATCCTACATTTATGCCTAAGGTGGTATCCAGAGTGTCTTTAAACCAGGCAATCCACCTACCTACCTTCTTCCCCAATCCACAAAACAGAGGGGAAAGAATGCTGCATACCTTGGATGTACATAGACAGCTACGCTACTACCTGGACAGAACCAAAAGTAACAGAAAAACTGACCAGCTTTTTGTAGCCTATGCAACAGGAAGGGAAGGAAAAGCAATTTCCAAACAGACAATCTCCAAATGGATAGGAAATTGTATAAGATTCTGTTACTCCTACCATGGAAAACCAATTCCACAGAACATAAGGCCTCATTCTACAAGGGCTACAGCCACTACCACAGCTTTCTTACGAGGAGTGGCAACCAAGGACATTATTGAGGCGGCTACTTGGACCTCCGTGCATACATTTGCCAAGCATTATAATTTACCTCTGTATTCTAGATCCCGAGCAGGGTTTGCCACTGCTGTACTGCAAGGGATCCTAACCACACCATAATTTTTCTTCCTCCTCCCTAGTTGGCTATGGTATTCTACCCATTTGTTATGACTGCAGATGCATCCATGAAGGACATAGTACAGTTTTGTACCTACCATAAATGTAGATGTCCGAACTGGATAGCATCTGCAGTCAGGATTACCCTCCCTCCTTCCCCTCTGTGGTACTCCTAGGGTATTTACCCTCCAAATAGCTAGCTGGGGGGGGGGGAGTCTCTTATGGTGTATTTGTTTGTATATATGTACATACATGCTTATTTTTTGTGTTTGCCTTCTATCTTTTTGGAAACATTGGCATTTATCCAAAATTTAGCCTTCCAAGAGGGCAACTGGCATCTGGGGCAAGAAACACTGAGGAAAATGGCGTCGGGTGATGCCTTTATACCCAAAGACCAGCAGAGATGACGTCGGGTGAAGTGCGACATCAGCCGAAGCCGGACCCAGACTTTGGAATCCGGCCGACCTAAGGGCTGCCTGACGACAGGACAACCCATTTGTTATGACTGCAGATGCTATCCAGTTCGGACATCTACATTTATGGTAGGTACAAAACTGTACTTTCTTCCTCTCCCAGTCTGAAAACAGAAATGTAGCCGAGAAGGCCAGTGGACCTAGATTGCGGGGTAAATTTCAATAACTGGTTAGTAAGTGCACTGCCTAGATGCCGGGAAAAAAGAAACATAAAAGACCTGGAGGAAAATCAGCTACAAAAGGTGAGAAAGAAACACAGACTGGGGGGGACGACTGCAGTTTTTCAGCAGGAAGCAGTGCAAGTTCCAGACATGACTTCCTGTAACCTAGAGAAGACTATAAAGCAGCTGCACACAGACCTGATTAAAATAAATGAAACACTGATGGAGTATATCAATTAAAACAATAAAAAACTGGAAAAAATGGAAGAAGCTTTAAACAGATATTCAGATAAGGTAACAGAACTGCAAAACTCAGAGGGTGAAATGAAGAAAAGGCTGGCTGAATATGAGGCACAAGACGAGATGCTTCAAAAAGTAATAGTATTGGAGGATAGAGCACACAGGTAAAACCTATGATTTTATGCTGTACCAGAGAAGTTGGAAGGAACAATTTAATATAAAAATTCAAACTGTCTTAGCGCCTCGGCCGAGGCGCTAAGACAGTTTGAATTTTTATATTAAATTTTTCAGCATGGTATCCGTGTTGTTTTTGTGACTTTTTAGCCTTTTTTTAAGACTATTTTGCTGTTTTCTGCTTGTTGTTTTGGAAGTTGGAAGGAACAGACTGTATTAATTTTATGAAAGCACAAATAAGCATCTGGACTGGTATTCCAAAACAGGAACTGTTAATTAAAAGGGCACACCATGTGTATACTCCAAATCTGGTTGCTAGAAAACAACCTGTCCCTTTAATAGTAAAGATGCAGTCTTAATAGCAGAAGGAGTGGATTCTGACAAAACTGTGGCAGAAGTGCAAAGTGCTAAAAGTGGGAGACAGTAGAGTGTTTGTGGAGAGTTGACTACTCAGTGTACACCAGGCAGAAGAGGAGTAAATGTATTCCATTATTTAGGGAATGTCAAGAAGCAGGTGTGAGATTCAAACTGCTCTACCCAGCCATAATCAAAGTGTTTTTCCCTGAAGGGCCAAAATAATTTTTTGATAAAGTACATGCTAAGGAGGAAATATAAAAGTTTGTCCAACAAAGGGTGAGCTGTGAAACAGAAGGAGATTCTGCTTCATGTTATTCTGGTGGTAGGGACTACAGAGATAATGAGCCCATGAAATATTTTCCACTGATTCAATGGAAAATGCCTGAGAGATGGTAGAAAACATGAAAGTCTACTAGAAGAATCGGGAATATGTTGGAATTGAAACTGAGACAGGATTTGGGAGATGGAGATGAACAGGATTAAAGGTAGTAACTTGGAAATCGACAAATGTGGGATGATAAAGCCATAATTATATTAGTGTAACATGACAAAACAAGAAAGTCTGAAAATATTGGACTTCCTTGAATTTTTGTTAAACTTGTAGGGAACTTTAAAGCATATACCCTGTTTCTTGTTATTAATGTTCAGAGAATAAAATTAGTAACTTGGAAACTGACAAATGTGGGATTAAATAGTAATAATTATACTTGTGAAACTTGGCAGAACAGGAGGATTTGGAAATATTGGATTTTGTGGACTTTACTTGTAGGGGAGTCTAAAGCATATGCCCTACTTTGTCATTAGTCTTCGGAGAACTACTTTGGAGAGGAGGAAGGAGAAAGTTAGCAAGTTAGCTGTAAGTAAAACACATTTTTTTTCTTAATGGTACTGTTTAAATGTTGCATGACTTTCTTAGCAAATTGTGAAGTAAAGTTTTCAGTTTTTTAAATGTAGTGGGGATTCTGATATAAAGAGATGTTTTTATTTCTTTTTCTCCTTTCTCTCTTTTTCCTTGTTCAGTTTTAAGAAATGTAGGCATTGCAATGAAAAAAGAATGGGTGAGGTAATGTCTGATAAAGAGAGCATGACAAAAGAAAAATGTATGTACTCTGTCTCATACTTGCATAGTGAAATGCCTGGGTTTAAGCCCTTTTCATTGTCCAGTAACAGATTTACTAAAAATCATATAAATGAAAAATAATATTGAATATAAGTTTTTTTTCTCATAAACAAGGTATCCTTAGCAGTTTGTGTCTGGTTTGCATGTAACCAGAAGGAAATCTCATAAAGAGAAATGGCTTGGGGAAATTGTTTACTGAAAGCATTCAGATGTTGTCTCAGCTAGGAGAGCTATAAAGATAAGACAAGACTAGATAGTACTTACTGAAAGCACCGGCTGCACCATGTATCTTAGCATGAATGACCTTTTTTTTTTGATGTCTCAAGCCAGTGGGTGTCGCTATCAGTTTAGAACATTTGTTCTTATGTACATTGTGCTATTATTAAGTTTATACGTTTTAGTGGGGTATTGTGTGTGTGTGTGTGTGTGTGTGTGTGTGCGTGTGCAATTTTGTTTGAGGATTTTCAATAAAACAAAAAGATCTGCAAGATGTGGCATAGGCTCAAATGGATAAGACAAGAAACAATTCTATAAAAGATTATAACCAGTTGAACGGTGCATGCCTGCATGTTAACACACAAGCCAAAACTAGACATTTAACAAAAAAGCTGTTATACTTACAGGGTGGGAATAGTAATCCCTCAAGAATATGACTCTTTCTATAATGTTTTTAAGCATTAATGGTCTCACAGATAAATACAAAAAAGAAAGGGTAGTGAACTATGTAAACAAATTTAGAGTACAAATAGCTATGTGCTACAGTAGACACAACTGGAAAAAAATGAACATGTGAATTTGATAAAGAAAGGTTTTCAGGATAGCTATTCAGCAGAATACCAGGGGCAAAGGAAGAGATGATTACTTATACTAATTGCAAGAGCAGCCCCAGTAGTAATAGAAGAGGATAAAATAGATAACTGAAGATTTATAGTACTAAGGGGCTACTGGCAAGGGAGGAGGATTACACCGGCATGTATTTATATTCCATTGAAAACTGCTATAATGCAGCTTAAGAAAATTCTGGAGTAAATAATCTGCTGTCAGCAAGGAATATTACTTATAGGTGGGGACTGGAATTTGATATGCAACAGTGAAGATGTCCCTGGGGAGAGCCCAGAAAGGAAAATATAACAAACAAGGGTAGATTTTTAGGAAGATGTGAATTCAGTACTTAGGAGTTCAGAGTGAATTTACATATTTTTCCCCAAGATACAAAAACTGGGATAGGCTAGACAGAATTTAATTTCACAGGAACGTGCATTTAATTGAAGGCCTTGATACATACCCAATAACTGTTTCATATTATGCACCAATAATAACTAAAATAAAAACACATGGTAATGAAATAAATATGAGACATTGACACTTTCCCACTCACCTGTTGAAAAACAGGAATTCAAGGAATGGGTAGTGGAAACTATTCAGAAGAGAGAAGATAGAAATTTCTTCTGAAAATATAGCTAGGGAATGGGATAAAATAAAGTGGAATTTAAAAATGGGGTGGAAATATAAGAATGGAAGATATGGTTAAGAAGTAACAATAATTATTTAGAGGTACTGACAAATGTTAAAGTACTGCAAAATAGAGGGAGTCACACAGAACAAGAAGAGTAGCAACTGCAGAATGCTAAAGAGAAAATAAGGGATTACCTTGATAATATGCTTGACTTTTTTGGTAACAACTCTAGCGCACAAAAACTTTTAGCACAATGACTCAGGTAACAGAAAGTTGAAAGAGTTTTCCCCAAGCTTAGGGAAAACGATAAGGGATCCTGTAGAAGTGTTAGAAATACTTTGGAAATTCTGTGAAAGTCTGTATAAAGCAGAGAAATATGGAAATCAAGAAAAGGTACAAATGGAAATGTGTATGGAAGAATTAAATTTGCCAATGTTAGAGGTAGAGGAGGCTCAATTACTAACAGGATAGAATAGATGAGATAAAATGGTGATGTATAACCAAACTACAGGAACATCCCCAAGAGTAGATGGTATTCCTGTGGAAGTTTGGAAGCTAGGAGTGAAAAAACTGATAAGGATCTGGAAGGTTTAACAGTATTTTAAGAGGAGGAGAAGTACCAACATCCTGGAAGGAAGCAGGTAGTATCTGTAATACTTGGAGGGTAAAGATCCATCTGATCCAGCTTCATACAGCCCTATTTCATTACTAAGTCACGATTATAAAGTGTTTGTTTATAATGGCTAAAAGAATGGCAGAAGTGATGCCAAAATTGATAGATGTGGATCAGTGTGGTTTTGCGAAGGGGAAGCAAACGTTTGACAACATTAACAGAATAGTGATGATCCAGAAGGAAGCAGAGCGTAAGAAAATACCACTATTGTTGGTGGGTCTTGATGCAGACAAAACATTTGACAGAGTAAGCTGCGACTTTATGAGCAGAGCAATGGAAGCATTTGCATTCCCTGACTAAAATTATAAGGTTGATTAGGAGGATATATGAGGGATCAGAGATGAAAATTAAGGTGGGTGGAGTGCTCTCTGATGATCTCTGCTTGAGCAGAGGAACCAGGCAGGGATGTCGTCTTATATTTATAACCATTGGCAAAGAAAATAAGGGACTCAGGAATTCAAGGATATAATTGGTATGGTAGTCAAGAAAAGCTGGCTTTATTTGCAGATAACATTATTTTACACCTGACAAAACCAGAAAGGGACATTACAGTGCTATGGAACACATTGAGACAGTTTCAAACCTTTTCGAGATACAAAATAATGAAGCTAAAACAAAAGCAATAGCGGTAAGTTATGTACCCACATTCAGCAATATCCATACTTATGAGGACATGATAAAATGAAGTTATTTAGGAGTACAGATTAAAAATTATACTAGTGTAGCAGCTAAAGATATGTGGGAAGAAACTAAACAAAAGATAATACAAAAACTGAGAAAAAGGAAGCTCTCTATATAGATATCAGTCGTAAGATACAAGCAGTTAAAATGTTTAGTACCTTTAGTATTATACACAGATTAAGACAGGCATATTTTTATCAAGTACAGGAGAAGTTGTGGATAGCAATTGATAAAGAGCTGAAGGATTTTATCTGGGAGAAGAAGATGGCAAGAGTTAAATGGGATATTTTTCTTCAAATAGAACAGGGTTGATTGGATTATCTGAGGTTAAGGGATATTTCAGAGCAACACAGTTAAGGCTCTTATACACAGCACAAGCAGAACACTATAATTCAGAGTTAGAAGAGATGATGGAATGGGGGGGGGCTCAAGAACAGAGAGAGAGATTTTGGATGCAGACCTTTAAGGGGAACAACAACAATCATACAGAATGTTATATTCATAAGTAACAGAAGGTATTCTAAGAACTAAGCTAGTACGGGAATGGAGAAAGGAGAATTTGCCAATAGGGATGACTACAATTAGGGATACAGACAACAGGCAAGCAGACTCTAGAACAGAAGTTGTGGTTAAGAAAGGAATAATTAGTAGAGCATATAAAATATTGCATGATAACTATAAGAATCAATCAGAGGAGGTTATGAAGGATTGGGAAGAGAGACTGGATAAGCAGTTCACAAAGAAACAATGGGGGGTATATGTACGTCTCCCAAATGTGCAACAAATTCTAGAAGATTTAGGATCTTTGCCTGGAAGTGCTTACATAGGTATTTCTATACCCTAAGCAGGCTCCAAAGAATTTTTCCTCAGGTAGACAGCAAATGTTGTAGGTATGATGGGGAAGAAAGAGGTTACTGGCAACATATTTTCTGGGAGTGTAATGAGTTGGCTGATTTTACAAATTCCCTGTAGACTGCACTGTCAGAGGTTTTGGGTGAGTAAATTGGAGTAACTAGGGTTTTTTTTTTTGAGCTGTGATACAGAGTTGGAATTGCCTAGACATAGTAAGGCCTTGTTGAGTCTAATTATGATAGCTGCCAAAAAAGCAATTACTAGAAAATGAAAATCTAAACCAACTTTACTAGAAGTAACAAAGGTAGTAACTGAGATAAAACAACTGGAACTGGGATCATTAGAAAAGGGTAGGAGCAAATTACATAGGAAAAAATGGAAAATGTGGGATCAATACGCGCAGGTGGAATGAGGTTTAACAGAATGTAGGATTTCAATGAGCTATGTAATGGTTGTCTGACAATGACTGGATTACTAAAAGTGATATATTATGTTTACAGCTACAGTTTTGTTGGCATGGTTTGTAATATGTAATGTTTGCATATGAAATTGTGTTGCTGTCATTTATTTTCATTTATATAAATGTAAGATTCCCTATGAAATACATGATCATTTAATAAAGATTTTTTTTGTTTTAAAAAAATCTCATAGTCAGCATTGTTTAATACTAGTGGTCTCCAGTTTGACTGTTCTTTCACCCTTTTTCCCTAAAAATTTCATTGTACCCATACATAGTTTTCATCGTTTACACCTTTTTCAAACCATTCATTCAACACCTCAAAAATTTTTCTTTTTGACATTCTTGCATGCCCTTGTACATTAGATATTGAAGTCCATCTAAACCTGTAGCTGTTTGTACATTTGCTGTTTTCAACACATTTTGAAATTCTGTCATTGTAATATTTTCTTATTGTCTTCAGTTAGTTGTTTTTAAGTTCTATCTACTTTTTCTTAGTGTCACATGTGAAAAGTTTTCAAAATAAGTCTGCATAATTTCTTTGTGTATTCACTGTATATACTTTCTTATTCCTTAACTCTCTTATTATTATTATTTTTTTCTTCAACCATTTTACTTAAATATGGTGCTACTACTACTACTCTTTTGTAAAAAGTATCTTTGCTTGAATAACTTTTTTAAAATTTTCTCTTGGTTCATTTTGTATAACCTTCTCTCTCTCTTTCTGAAAGCTTGCCATTGTCTATTATGTTTTTAAAGACTTGGTTACTGATTTCCTTATATTTATAATTATCTTGTATTCTTTCTGTTCTTTGCCATTCCAGTATTTATTTTCTGTATTTTTCTTTTAAACTAATCCACCAACTTGTCCAGTCTTTATAAACTCCTCCCATGTTTATATGATCTAGCCATAGCTGTTGTATTATTTACTTTACATACTCATTTAGCTCTGATTCATTAATTCTTTTTATCCCTCCACATATTTTTATATAACATATTCTTTCTTGAATCTCTATCCAAATTTCTACATGGTCTGAAAAACCCATAATTTTAACTCTTTGATGTAATATACTTAAACACTCTGATACAATGAAGTAATTAATTTCAGTTATCAGATTACTGTACTACTTTTGTATGTCCATTGTTTTTTTTTCCATAAGTACATTTTACTGCGTTTGATCATATCTGAAATAACTTCTGCATCTGCCCTTCTTTTCACCTTTGTCTTAAATCAAATTGAAATCTCCCACTACTATCAGTTGCATGTTTACATTCACATAATCAGGTATTTTCCTAAACATAATCTCTCTCTGCTTTTGTGAAGTGTATGCATAGAGTCTCTCTCTCCTTCTTTCAACTTTTCTCGTTTAGGGGTCACCCCAGAGGATCACCTGTCCGCTCATGATTGGCGGTGGAGTTTTTAATCACTCTATATATTTGGTTCTTCTTTCTTATATCTAATATTACTATTCTTCCTAATATTACTAGTGTATAATCAAGAATTTCTATACATTCTTTGCATAAAATTGCTATTCCTGAGCATTTTTCATCTCATAAGTTCCATATAACATTGCCTTCCCGTGACCCATTAATGTGTATTCTTTCTTCTTCTGTTATTCTTTTATCTGTTAATGCTATAATGCCCATATCTAACATTCTACACCATTCCAACACTCCTAGCCTTCGCTGAACATTCTTTATACTATTCATGTTAATAGCTAGGATTCTCACCTCGTGGAAGGGTTTTTGATGCTTTTATCCTTTTCCTTTTTTGGTTCCTCCTATACCTATATTTTTAAATTTGTGATTTCCTTCACTCGTTTCCCAGTAGAACTTTTTACTTTTAACTCTTATCCATTTATCATCCCTTTATTCACTTGAATTACTTCTTCCTCGGTCTCCTCTTTTTCCTTTTGTTTCCCTCCTACATTTATGTACTTCCATTCTTATATCTTTCGCCTTCATTTTTTTTTTCTTTTTGTGTTTCTTTTGTATTGTCTACTAAAATATTCTACCTGTCTTGGTCTGACTTTGTTTCCTGTGTATAATTTTCTGTAGCATTACAGTGCATCCATGAATTCTCTGATTTTTTTCCACATTTTATACATTTTTTGCTCATTTTTTTATTTGCTTCATAACCAACTTTACACAATCTTTCCAGTATTTATCCAATCCCTTATTCCCCTCCACATTAATTATACTCTAATTACTACTTAACCTCACGCAATGCTTTCTGCTTTCTTCTCTTCTTTTGCCTTCTCTCACCGTTTGTGCATACGATTTCTTTTCTTCTTTCCTGAACTACTACTACTTGAATTTTGTCCATTATTTCTCCCCACAACACTGCCTTTTCACTCTTCAGTTCACTGTGTTCAGTTAATTCTTTCAAATAAACATTCCACAACCCCCTGATTGGAGAGTTGTGAAAACACACTCCGGTGTTGCAGAATCTGATGCAAACAAATTTCACTGAAATAACTCGTATGAAGCTACCATTTCTACTTTGACTCACTCTTTTTGTAGTTTACTCTACTCTCTTCCACTTTCTTTCCTCCCTTTTTCATTCTCCTCACTCCGCATGACTTCTGACTTATTCTGTGCTACATTAGACTTTTCAGCTGTTCGATTAACAGATTCTCTCATCAAAATACAAAAAACACCTTCTTCCTCTTCCATGTTTAATTTTTAGACTTCCTGCTTCTCCGAGCCATCTCCGTGTCCAGACAGGAAGACAGGTAGAGTAACAGCAAATGAGTCCCCTTGCACAAAGAGTAGGGGAATTTCCCTGGTGCCCTTGCTGCATTTCCCCTAGTCAGTATGAATACTACCTCATGTCTGCCCAGAAAAGAGACTTTTAACCTAGAAGGACTAACATAGCCAAACAAGTATCAGTAAGTAAGTAAATGTATGCATACATACAAACATATATACCAGTTGAGCAGACTCCTTTTTGCAGGTAGTGGCTGTACCAGTTATGGTGTTCTCAGTTAGTGTGAGTGTAACGCTGCCACCATCTGTGATGGCCTCATTGCAACCAATGCCACTAAATGTCAAAAATAGCTGTTACTCAGTCTGTTTCAAATGAATAATCCACAAAACACAGTGTTGGCACTAAGAGCATAGAGGGAGTGCACTACTGTCCTGGGTCTGGGTCTCCAGCCTCCACACCCAAATTAGACTCCACACTGTTCACTCACAGAGCCACACCACTCTCTTCATGAACCAGTGTCTCCCACCACCTCTCTATCCACAGTAACTGCCTTTCACTCGAAGTATTATTTTTCACATTCATACACATGCACACAATTTCCGTGGAAGGCTGTTGAATCCTCCAGTTCCACACAGCCTTCTTCCTGGACCTGGACCTGGTAGTACTGCCACCACTCTGAAGAAAGTCAGAGGCTTCCAGTTACTGGTATGCTTTGATATCTCTTTTACGGGTAGCTGGCTGAAGCAGTCTCAGAGACAAAGCCCTTTCTGTATGTTCCTCAATGTAAATAGTTACCCTCTTCACAATGAAGCAAGTGTGTAAGCACTCTTGCAATAAATAAAAAGCAGCCACACTAGGTTAAAGATAATTAAAATAGATTTTACTTAAATAATAAAGAAAAGAGCATGGATACAAAATAAAATATACATAGACTGACCCACATTGAAGATTGAAGTACAATAAACAGAATGCATACAGAAAAATCCAACTCAAGCTGTCAAAGTTTCCTAGCTAGCTGCTACAGGGAGTACTATACCTTAACATGACTAGCTAATTTCCATAGATAGGCTGTTCTCGCAGCAACATCACACTTGCCTCATTGTTGCTGTGGAAATTGGTTATAAACTAGCTAGCTCCCACACCCATCACAACAGTAAGAGTTTGTCCCAATACCTTTACATCCATTTCTTCTTCACTTGCATCCCAAATGAGTCTTAAAAAGTTATATTGACCATTGTATTCCAATGATATTTCATAATCGTCTCTGTCAGAAGAAGGTGCTGTCCTGTCTGTGAATGTAGCCTCTCACTCTGTGTTTTTAGCATCTGGACAAACAAAAGTGTTTGCTAGATAACATGTACATTGCAAATCAACATGTCAGAAACAGAAGAGAAAAACAACATACAAAGAGAAATTAATTTTGCTTGCTTCAGCCCAGCATAAGCACATTCCGCAACCATTCACTTTAGCTTGCATCACCTCTGGCTTCACAGTGAACATAGCTGTGAAAAATTACAATTAGCTGCTCAGAATTAGTTGTGCCTTCACTTAGTTTATTTCTCATTTTATACCTTACCCATAGGCAGGCTATAAACAGTGTATTTTGAGTACTAAGTTCAGACTAAATCAGACACCCACTTGGACAAAATGGAAAGTAAACTTGCTTGAAACCCTTCTGTTGCCAACATTGTAGCACTGTATACTCTGTCAGTGTATGAACCGTAACATGCTCACAGACTGGGAACTTCTTTTTAACATGAATAATTCAGTCTCTGAGATGTCCCTTTCATTCAGAGAGGTGGCCTGTAAGCATCACACACTATCACTACCATCTTACCTCAACCACACTAAATTGGCTTATGCTGAAGCTGTTAAGCAGTCACTACCAAAGCCTCCTAGGAATAAGAAGACTAGGTTTCAGCAGGTACCCAGCACCACATAATGACCATTCTCACATATATGAAAAGGTGTTACATAATTTCTCATTTACATATATGAAAAGGTCATCAGGAGGTAGAATACAAAATAGTGTAATACTTCATGTTCCAAGAGTAAAACTGTAATGTCTTAGTGTTTGACTCCATTGTCAGGCAACCTGACTCCACACTCACAAGACTGGACTAAAACTGGGTTACAATTAGTTGTCTTTCTGGTGCAAGGATCTATACATTACAAGGACTATACATTTCCTCTCATTAGACAAATACGATTATGACCCAGACCTCTCAACCAATTGGGGACAAATTTCAACAGAATCAAGGACAAGTCAAGAAAAAATCAGGGACACTTTTAAAATATTAGTGCTATTAACTTGAAACATTGACAGAATCAGAACATATGAATTAATACACATTTTCTGAAGTAAAAGAAGTTTATAACTCGTAGTTATTGTCATTATTCATTGTGTAATTCACCACCTTTCCTTCAAAAGTCACTATTTTTAGGAGGGATTAAGAGGGACAGAGTTAAAATTTGAGTCGAAATCAGGGACGTCCCTGAAAGTCAGGGACAGTTGAGAGGTATGTTATGACCTAGTGGTAGTCCAAGTGGGTGTCAGTGAGTCCAGGTGTATAACCAGAGAGACATGTTGGATGTCATCATGCATATGTCCAGTGCAGGAAAGACGCTGATCCTAAGTGGAATCCCTCCTTCTCCCAAAATGGTACCTGTACCTGTATACAAAGAAAATGCGATTGGCTTTGTTGTTGGTGCCATTCTGTATGGATCCAGTATGTCTCTGTATGGAATGATATGCTTAACAGCTCAAATTGTTTTACCAGTGATGGCCTGCAGCCCCTTTACATGGATTCCACATACTGGCCAAAGCTCTTGCTGCCCCCGTAGTGCAGTTTGTAAACAAAGTCTGGCTAATGGATGTCTTGGCATAGCAGATATCGGTGTAGTCATCTCAGGCCCTGTATTGGACTGTATTAAGGTTGCTCTTCTCAGCTTCTTAAGTCTTGACCAACAATTTGCATGATTTTGAAGCTCTACTGCAACTTAAGCATGTACACATTTTTGTAGTCACTGAGAGTTGGTTTCATTGTAGAACTGGCACTTCCACTGTACCTGGGATTTGTCCATTCCATGCATTCAGTTTTGATGGAAACTGTAGTGGCATTTCCTTATTCCTCAAGGACCACATCAGTCCTCTAGACAGATACCCAAAGACCCACAAACTGAAGTCCTATAACTCCAATTTACCCTAAATAAGAAAACATAAACTTATAGACTGCTACAGGACCACTGTCCATGTTCACCCTCGCAAGTGTACATGAAGATCTGTCTATTGCCAAAATGACTTTATAGTGGCAGATTTCTGCTACCCTTCAGAGAACTGGAGCACCTACAGTGGATATAAAAAGTTCACATACCCCTGTTAAAATGCCAGTTTTATGTAATATAAAAAAAGGCCACAATAAATCATTTCAAAACTTTTCCCACCTTTAATGTGACCTATAACCTGTACAATTCAATTGAAAAAACAAATCTGTTTTTAGGAAAAAAATATAAAAAATAAAAAATGTACAATACACTGGTTGCATAAGTGTGCACACCCTTAAACTAATACTTTGTTGTGTCTCCACACCTTTAAACTAATACTTTGTCAAAGCACCTTTGTAATTTGCTCCTGCCTTTTGAGGACATAATATTCTTGATCTGGTCGTAACTAATACTGCCACTACATTGACCGACATGGTCGTTTCTCCATTCCTGGATACATCTTATCATAAACTTGTAAACTTCTCTTTCAGAATCTCTAAAACCCTGCAATCAGTAATTTTAAATTCAGAGATTTCAAATGGACAAACCTTCTCAAACTCTGATGAGGTATCCAAATTCATGTGGAACCTCACTAAACCAGATAATGGCACATCTGCTGTCTTATACAAAGGAATTCTTTCACAGATGGATAAGTGCATAGATCTGGCCATCCCTACTAGTGCCGTAAATAATAGGAAGTTTAACAACAAACCACCCTTGTGGTCCACCAGCATAAATAAACCCTATTAACCCTTGTGGTTCGCTAGCATAGATAAACTGTATTAAAAAAAAACACTTCCTGACTCTTACAACTTATCTGAAATTCCTCATATCAACAATTGCATCGAGAATGTCTGTAAAGACCTAAAAGGGCTAGTAAGGTGAGTCAAGAAAGTAAGTTAGCTGAAATTAACTGCTGAAGCCCTGGAAACTAAGAAATAACACCCAACAGTGTTGTGAACTTATCCAAAGTGGCAGCACACACTGAGAGCCATAGCAAATATACTGTCAGACAAATTTGTTGTGGACTTTACCCCTGAAACAACTGTCTTAATTGCACAAATTGCCAAATACTCTACATATTGTAATTTCCACAAATTCCCAAATACTCCTGTACATATTCTAATATCACAAAGGAGCATGTATTGGAAGTGCTCTCTAAAACCAGTGCTACATTGTGGTCTGATAATTTACCTGGGTGCCTAATAAATAGTGTCAAAACATGCTCTTGTGGAGCCTCTCCATAAATGGTTTAATCTGAGCTTAGCTACAAGATTTGTCCTGGATGTATGGCATACTACAGTAGTGGTCTCTCTACACAAATGAGGCCTTACCACTGACTAAGGAAACTATAGACCCATTAGATTGACTAGTCTGATTTCCAAAGTCATGGAGCACATTATGTCTGACTACATAAACTATGATGTCAAAAACCTTGTCAGGTTAGACTCTCATCAGCTTGGCTTTGTCAAAGGAAAATCCTGCCTTCTCAGTTTAGTTAACTTCTTCTAGAACATCACACAGGCTGTGGCCATTGGTCATTCTGTTCATACAGTGTGTTTGGATCTGGCCAAAGCATTTGACATAATATTCCATGCTGGCATCTTAAGCAATCTAAGTGCCTTAAAAGTAGATCCATATGTGGTGAGATGGATAGCCACCTTGCTGAAAGATAGAATCATATTGTGACAGGCACCTTATGGAACACATGAAGGCAACTATTCGTGTGCCCAGGGCTCAGTACTGAGACCCATCGTTTTCAGCATTTACTTTGCAGATCTTCACAACAAGAATCAGGGCCTTCGGTTAACTAACTGCAGTATGGACATTGCTGTCAAATCTCCCTCTGATACCCATTCAGACTGACAGAAACTGACCCTCGTAATAAATGGTGTATGAAAGAGAACTATATTTAAAAACAAAGTGCAGCATTGTCAAATTTGGTAAGCAGCTCTGTCCCTCAAAGTGCAGTATAGCCAATAGCCCACACCAAAATTATAATGTAGTCAGGGAACTTGGAGTATGGGTTAATAATTCCCTTTCCTTTTACCACCATGTAGTAGCCACAGTCAGAAAATCCTTCTATTCAGCACAACCAGTCTCTATAGGTGTGTGATACAGTTCAAAATAAGTTATCATCTCTCTCTCTATGCAGCATTTATTAGACTAATTATTGAGCACCACACCCCCTTTGGGATGTGCCTTCCTATACATATTTAGCAGGTAAAAAGGCTAAGGAGATTTCTAACCATTTTGGCCTAAAGTCCTTAAGCTATGAGGAAAAACTTGAAGCATTGTGTATTTACATAGTTTCTTCTAGGCCTTTGCATGGTGAGTTTATCCATTGTGTTCCATTACACTAGGGACTTCTTACTCTGTGAGATCCTGTATCTCTGCAAGTCAAGTGGCTCCACAAATACCAAAACTCGGGACTTAAGTTAATTAAAGTGAAACCCCAGTGTCCTTCATATTAGTAAACCTGAGTGATTCAGTGGTGGCTGGTGACTTCAAATCAAAGGGGACTGCAGGAGCCAGCTGAATGGGTGGGGTCAAGGGGAAGGGGTGTGGCCAACCAGAAAGGGGAGGGGCTATGCTCAAAACCACAAAAACTAACTTTAATTAAATACACTCCCCTGGGTGGCATGACAAACCATCATTATGAGAGTCCAATCAAGACAAAAATAAGTGTAGAAGAATAAAAATATTTCAATGCATTGGCTGCATGACAGCTTACTTAATATCTAGATGGAAACAAAAGGTTGTGAGGCATGAAAAAATAAATTACTTTTTAAGTACATCAAAATCAAGTACAAGCAAAACCAGAAGCACTCAACTCAAACCACTTCTCCTTGCACTGCAGTTCTAATTATAATTTATATTCAGCTTTATTAAAGTGCCAAGTAACATGCTGAAAGTAGAAATCTCTGTGATGCCCCCACTTGTAAAAATGTTTCTTATCCAAAAAAGACCTGCTGCCTGACAACTATCTACTTGTTTCATGGGGAAAACATGTAAGTAAAAAATGAAAAGCAAACAAGAAACAAGCTCAAGATACATTGCTTAAAGGATTACTGTGCAGGTTATGGACCACACATGATTGGCATTCTGTTTAGTTTACGGGTAAAGTCTGTAGAGATGATTGGAAGTCTCCAACAAGTGTAATGAGCTTTTTAAAATAATGGAATCCTGTCCTTTAATACCCAAGGCTTATACATTATCTAGCCAAGTATTCTCTGCATGGCAACAACAGAAAGGCTTTCAATGTTGGCAATTCTTTAACAGTATGCTTATTAAAGCTTACTTGCATCTTATGATCTCAGACAAGTTTACATTATGGTCATTAAAGCATTGCTACTTAAACACAGAGCAACAGGCGCTTTGAGTAATAAGCATAAATCAACAGTACAAAAATATGACAGAAACCAGACCTTTCTGCAAAATCAAGGACAGATGAAAAGCCACTGTAGTACTTGTGTCTACCTTGGATGGGGAGACACACTGCACATTTACACTGCATAACTACTCCTTGCCTTGCTTGGACACATCCAGAGTCAGTACATGGTGGAGTGGGGTACAACAAGTATGTCACAATTTGAAATGTCTCAGGCTGACTGTGATGGCCCTGACACGTGTCATACCTCTCAACCTCAGAGCAAGAAATCTGGACAAAGCCATACACAGAAGTGGGACAAATGCCCATAGATAAGGACAATTTTTAAATATTGCTCTAATAAACTTAGAAAGATAATAGAATAGGTCTTGCATTAGTATGACTTTTCTGAAGGGTATAAAATCTGAAACTCAAATGTCTGCCATTATTTTCTAACTTCCGTCTTTAGTGATTTGTCACTAATTTGCCAAAAAACACAATTTTATGAAAAATGGACCAAATGTGATGCAAAAATATAAAATAGCCACACAATACAGCTGGGAACCTGTCAAAGAAGGGACACTTTAATATTAGTACTGCTAACTTGAGCAGCTGACAAAATAAAAGAATCTACATGCATTTCAAGTAATCTATAACTTTGATTATTACAGTTATTTCTTAATTGTAAACCCTCAATGTTTTCTTCCAAAATTGCTATTTTGCGGAGGGATTATTAGGGGGAAGAGCAACATTTTAAGCCAAAATCGGAGACAGTTGAGAGGTTGGCTATGCCTAATTCTATAAAGCAATTTATTTGCATGTACCTCTCAACCTGTTAATGCAGTAAATCTGAACAAGGCCAAATATACTGGGGGAACATATAAACAGTACTAAAAATTGCTCTTGTATAAATTGAGATAGTTGATAGAATAACAGTTCTTACTTTAGCATGCATTTTTCTGAAGGTTATGAAGTCTGAAACTCAGTGTATCATTATTTAGTGACTTAATTTCTAAATGATTTGCCAGAAAACTACAAATTTTATGAAGAACAAACCAAAAATAAGAAGCAAAAATCTATTTATTCTTTGAAAATCTGGACAGTTGGGAGGTATAGTTCAGCTGGGCCTGTCTGAGTTTGCTGCCCTTCCCCCCTGACAAAATCACGGTTGAAGAGCCTCTGCAGCCATTCCTATGAACCATTACTTGGCTATTTCACTCCATTTACCATAAACACTAATGTGCATACTGCTTTACTTGTATGATGAGTTGGACTTCATTTGAAAGTTTTATTTTGTATTTTACAGCACAAACACTAAGTCATCTACTAAACAAAGCAATGCAGTCTCACAATGAAACCTTAGCATTAAAACTTCTTTGCTCTTGAAACTCACATTCATTGAAACAGCATTGAAACCCACATTCAAAGAAAATACATTTTGCCAGTGGCAGATAAAGATTAATTTTGGGGCTGTTTTCAAATCATAGGCCCCTTGCATATGAAACATACATGTGCTCTTTGATACACCTTCCTCATTGTACTAAATTATATTCCTTGTACAATATATTACAGTTGTTAGAGGGCGTTTTAAATTTGTTTTGAACATTTTTCCAGTAAACAATGAAACAAAATGCATGCCATAATGACAAAACTGCCCAGTTCAGAACATTTATCATAAAAGTCTACTCAGACTTCCGCAGTCCACCATTATCAGTAAATATGCACAATTCTACAGTCCACCATTATCAGTAAATGTGCACAATTCTACAGTCCATTATCAGTAAATGTGCACAATTCTACAGTCCATTATCAGTAAATATGCACAATTCTACAGTCCATTATCAGTAAATATGCACAATTCTACAGTCCATTATCAGTAAATATGCACTATTCTACAGTCCATTATCAGTAAATATGCATTATCTCTGAAGAAGTAAAAGTCATCTAAATAATTTCACATTAAAGAAATCTGTAACTAATGAAGAGGTTGCTGCTAGCAAACACCTTTATATTTCATGGTTTCATCGAAAAATAAAGTGCCTGTTGCCCCTCAGGAATAAATTGCCTATATTACATTAAAAAAATGATAAGCTAGTAATATTGCAAGAGGAAATGGATGGCAAACTGATAATGAACTCATAGTTAGTATCTTCACCAAGGAGAACATTCTCAGTACAGCAGCATCCACCCCTTGTGGGAGTAGAACCCACAGCCTTCTGCATCAAAGACAAGTACACAACTTGTTGTGCTATATTAACAAGGCAAACCAACTTCACTTAAGCAGCACTAAACTTCTGTTCGCCTGCAGCTCTCAGCTCCGTAAAATCTACTCAATACTCAACTTTGCAGCACAGGAAAACTGGAAAAAGCCAAAATGTATTGGGGGGGGGGGGTCAAAAGCCCAAAAACCAGGGACACAAACATTGCTTGTATAATCTTGGAAAGTTGCTAGAACCATACATTTTACTGCCAAGCTCCCTGTGCAAAACCGAGCAACATACCACTACTCCAAATCAGCTGCTTTGTAAAAGAGGAAGACTGAAACTTAAATGGCTATCATTTAGTGAATTCAGTTCTCACCATAGCTGTCAACCTCTTAGTACAAAACACCTGGACAAACCCAGTAATGAGGGAATACAGCCCTCAAACATTCAGTGAATTCAGTTCTTGCCATAGCTGTCAACCTTAGCACAAAAGACCTGGACAAAGCCAAAAGTGAGGGAATGCAGTCCCAAAAATAGGGACAAATTTCAAATATTCATCTTATAAACTTAGAAAATTGCTAGAATAAAAGGTTGTGTTACTATGTATTTTCTGAAGAACATGATGTCTGAAATTCAAATGCCTGTCATTTTTACTGCTGACAGAATAAAAACAATTTTCAGCAGAGACCCAGGGAGAAATACTGCAGACACATCTTTGTAAAATGACAGGGCACCAGAGCAAATCCACACAAACACAGGGAAGGAGATGCAGACTCCACACAGAAGGCACCCCAGCCAAGAATCAAACCAGAAAACCTATAGCTGTGAGGCAACAATACTACCACTGCACCATCAAATATGCAAAGACTTAAACATTCAGAAACCTGAAGTCTGAAATTCAAATGCCTGTCAATTTTATTTAACATGTGTTAATCAGGACAGTCTGACTTGGAACAAAAAAACAATTTTCAGCAGAGGCCCAGGAAGAAATAATGCAGACATGTCTTCATAACATGGGAGGACACAAAAGCAAACCCACACAAACACAGGGAGAAGATACAGACCCCACAAAGAAGGAACCCCAGCCAAGAATCAAACCTGAGAACCTGCAGCTGTGAGGCAACAATGCTACTACTACACCATCAAATATCAAGCATTGGAGCATTTACAAACCAAAGATATTATGAGGAACAGATCAGATCAAATATGAGGCAAAAATCTGCAATTTTTTTACAAATGGTGGTGGGTAGGGAACTCAAGTCTTTAACACCTGCATACAGGGTACATGGTTCAAGCCTGAGGTATTCCCTACCACACCACCATGAGCACCTGGGGCATTTACACACACACACACACACACACACACACACACACACACACCAGTCCATTCAAATAGGCTTCCCTACTAAACAATAAACACACACCAGTCCATTCAAATAGGCATACATTCATTCACACACTTCCCTACCATTCTAGACTAAAATAATTAACACACTTACCTGTCCTTGCTGCCCATTCTCCATAACATTAATCCAAATGCCCGCGCAATACTCCATAGTCCCGCGAGATTCCCGAGATCCAAACCTAATCCACAGTCCCGATGCATTTTCCCAGTGAGTCTGTGCACTTTAAAAGTGCACAGATGTCTTCTATGTTTCCCTACCTGGATTGCCGGACTGCCACGAGCATGCGCAGTAGACTCGCAGTAGTCTGGACTACTGCGCATGCGCGAAGTCCGCGAATTTAAAAAACATTTTTTTTCTTTTTTTTTTTTTTTTTTTTTTTGGTTGAGGGGGCTGCAGTCCGGCAGCCCGATAGCACGGGCCGCCCCTGGAGTAATTGGATAGGTACCCATAAATTTACTCTGAGACTGACCTTCTTTGCTGTTCTTGAGAAGGAGTACAGCTTGAGGTGGCTGTTGGCAAGTTACAAGTGGTCTTATAATTCAGTTGCATTATGTTTCTCATGATGCCACGTTTGTATTGGCAAGTTACAAGTGGTCTTATAATTCAGTTGCATTGTGTTTCCCATGATGCCACGTTTGTATTACAAGAAAAGTAGCTTTAGCTTTCATCACTACCATCAGTCATAGCAAGACAGTTTTTTAGGGCTTCTGGAGTTCTGTGTTACATTCTGATGGCTCCACAGCAAGGCTTCAAGTGAAAAATAGTGTTTTCTGAAAAATCCGTCGAGTCACTCAGTGCAGTCTCTAGAAACAATTACACTTTTCAGGGGAGATGCTTGTAACAATGAGTCATAACATTTGGATTTTCCTACCTTCTGTCTGCTGCCAGCCATATTTTCCAGGCTTTCTCTGCTTTCCGGCAAGGACCAATGATGGTAGTATGCCTGAGGAAGTGTGTGTAGGTGGTGTGAGTCTGTCCTATATATTGCCAGCACTGTTATGTGCTGTTTTACTTATTGGCTGAGTACTGCTGGTTCCTTATTTTTAAAATGGAGATATTAAAAGTATAGAGTTGCTCTTTCAGTCATATATTTGTTGATTTTTTGAATGCAGAATCTTGGATAGTCCAGAAGAATCATATTTTGGACATGACATGTTTACGTTTATGCCAGCTTCCCATAAGTCAGTTAGTAAGCATGCTTGTGGTACACAGTTTCCACATACAAACACCCAGTGCTTCTTTTGTTTACAACTTTAGCAGAAACTTAAGTGTTGTGGTATTTGTTTGAAGGTAGTAGATTAAGATGCTTTCTTCGTTTTCTTCTTGCAGAATAGTGTTTTAAGCATGAAAAGTTATGTAAGAAAGAAACAGTCAGCGAAGAAAGAAAAGATCTAACAATCCTGAAAAAGAGAAATAAAAAATCAAAATAGGTCATTGTAGGAAATGTTAAAAGATACTCTACCAGATTGACTTACAAGGGCTTCCCACTTCCACACTCAAAACAGGAATGTCTAAGCCTGTCGCAGAAAGTGTCTGGCTCCCATGTTTTACAGTAAAAATAGTCAGCATCAACATTTGTACCCTCATCTGAGCCATGCAGAGTAATTTTACAAGTCCAGGAGATGGCAGATCATGAATGCATGATTGTTGGCAATCTTCAAACAGCCACTGCTAAACAGGATTTATCACTTACAGAACACCCACAAGTACTCCTGTACTATCATTCTGTAACTGACTACAAGTTAATTGTAACTGACTACAAGCCATTTTTCATCATCCTTTGAAGAAATTGAAGACTTGCGTAGATGTTACCAAATCCCCATTATACTGAGACTCTAGTCACAATGATACAGCCTCCGAATCCACTTATTTTTGTCCCACCAAGGGATGTCACCCCTTATGAGACAGTCTGATGTGTGGAAGAGTACTTTGGCTAGCTGCAGTGTGTCCCATCTTTCCCAAGACAAAAGTTAATTGAAAATGATGCAGCTGTCAGAATGAGTCGCTTATCCCTCTTCTATTACAGACATGACAGGACGTTTTGAATGGTAACAGCACTTGAAAGAGCAGATAGCTTCTGTAGGCAGGGTCTTTAGAATAATCAAAAATCTGATCAATCTTTGAGCTGTCCTCCACAGCACAGTTTAGGAACACAGTCTCTTTAATTGCTTTACCTTTTGACAGAGAATCAAGGCTGCAGGACACGTTTAGCAAGAAAGTGTATGCCTTTGCTAACTTGGGCTTTACATCAGTTAGTAGTATGGCCAACAGTTATGCAATGGAGTACCATTCTTGACCAGTTACTTGAGTATATTAAAAATAATCGGGATCAAACAGCAAGGACAGTCTGGGAAAGCTTAGTCATTGCCTGACATAATAGATGTCTATTTCCTGAAATATGCTTTTGATGCGTAGGAAGTCCAGCCTGGTCAGGTGTAGATATGAGAAGACATGCCTGACATAGGGCTGACATCCTAAAGATGTGAAGTGTCAGCTGTCTCATTCACATAGAATTTGCTGTTTGGTAAGCTAGCTGATTGTATCATTAAGAATTTGGAGAAAAGGGAAATTCAAGACCATATTTTCAGGACATCTGCTATGGCCCACTTATCAGTTGCAAAGAAACTATTCTGCAGTTAAAAAAGACAGTTTTGCAGGAGGAGTACATATATCCCACAAACTCATGGCCAGAAACCGTAAAAAAGAAAGCAGTTTCCATCAGTCTGAGTGTCATGTGGGAAGGGAAAATATTAACAATGATTTTCAAACTGACTACACTCTGCACTTCCCTCCTCCTTCATTCCGAGTGTCCAAAACTTCAGTAAGTGGGGCAAATACAGTTTAAGTAACTACCTCATCACAGAACCCAAAATCTGGTGGAATGATTTACTATAACAAAGTGTATCATGATTCAGCACCAGAAAGCACCCCTTTAAATCATTAAAAAATCTCTTCCTTTTGGCTATTTCTCACTGCTACAGTAATAACATCTAGAAGCATAAACCCAAATCCAGGTGATCCCAGTTACACTGGTGTACTGTGTACTACAGCTGCATCATATGCATCCATCAACCCTCATTTTCCTCCACTGCGTCTGTTATGCACACCAACCCAGCTCCACAGGAAGCAGCACATTAGCATTTTTCAAATTAGCCCAGTTCGACATGCACAGGTGTGATTGATTAATGGGGACTACTAGAATCACATCTGTGTCTTGCAAAACAGATGTTTGGTTATAATAAAAACATGGATGAAGGGTAACATGTATTGTTTACAGACTACATAACCATTTACTATCAGATTTACACTAAAAACTGCCCAGACAATAAAATCAAAGGAGGGCATATTATTGTGTATTTGTAATCAGTTCCAAGTATCTTTCACAGTAAAACAGTGACTTTCTAATGCTGACTTGCTGGCTCATAATTGCAATAATAGAAGGTTGCATGAAGCTTGTCGCTCGTCCCCTGGTACATTGAAGACAATCAGGCGGGGTAGTTTGTTTAACATGCTTTATTACATAGGAACACATCAGGATGGATAGTAGCATCACTAAATATAAACAGACTGATTAACAGACATAGCTTACGCACATGCGTGCTTGCATCTCAACAGCTTACCACAAAATGACAGGCTTGCACGTGCTCACTATTTATGCACGTGTACAAGCCCTTGGATAGCTTCTTAAAGAGACATACACACCTGATCTACAAAGCTAAACACAGCAGTGTCTTGCATTCCATCCACCAACCAACTTCTACAGGAAATTTTATCTGAAACCTATGTACAAATCAGTCAAACCTGCAGTTCCTCCTTCTTGGGGACTTGTCAGTTGGGATGCATTTAACAAAAACAGCAGCTGTGAGAACTCTGGTGTGAGGTAACTTGACTGAAAAAATTTAACACCCCAGCTAGTCCTTATCCAGTCTCCTGAATTTGGCCTTCACAAGCATCTCCTTTCAAGTCCTTTAGTGTAATAGTATTCTGCCCCTTCAAGTTACTGAAACCCGCAATAGTACTAGTCACCAGGAGGCCAGTATCTGAAAGGACGAGAACAGATGTCCACTTTGAATAAGAGTACTACAACAGGGATCTAGTCCTAAATGAAAACAGTATAAATATTCCTCTAACATATTATTCCCAGTGAACACGACAAGTCAAGGAGACTAAATTGTTCTCTGTTTATAAGGCTAATCACAGTACTTAACAAAAGAGCTGATACATGGAGAACCTTGAAGGCTACCAACAATCCAACCCATTACCAATAATTATTTTAGCTTTGTAGAGAAGCAGCCACAAGCTCTTCAAAGCCGTGTGTTTGGGGGGGGGGCATTAGCAAGGGAACCCCCTCCACTAACACACTGCTTTTTGTCTCAGTATGCCACAGTGACGTATTGATTGCCACCATTATACACAACATCAAAAAATGTATTTGAAGGTTAGAACATTATAGCTTTAATCATTCCAAGCTATCTTTCCTAACTGAGGCAACCCAGCAAGCTCCTGCAAATGTAGAATGCCAGAGATCACTATTCTCTTTTAGAAAAAGTTTATTTAATTCTGTTAAAAGTACTAAACAGTTCTTACCAGTAAGCATATTCCAAAGTTAGAGTTGTACTCCATTTGTCTCAGATTGGCAGCTCATACTGCATACCAGTAAGCCTCTCTTACACACACAGTAATTGAAGGAGCATTATGCTGTTACTTTTGTACAGGATATGCTGAAACCTTCCTGCTGGAAGAAAGTTGTTCCTCTTTTTGTGTGTGCATTTCTTTATTTATGTACTCATTTAACCAGAAAAGTGGGGATGGTTCATGGACCCTTTCAGTAATGACTCAACTACAAGGGCAAGAGTAAATGCATATATAATTGGGCAGTTTTGTCTAGCCTGCCAACTAGCATGTTGTTGGGAAGTGGGAGAAAATCGGAATATCTGTAGAAAACCCACAGAGTCAGACACTGAACATATAAAACTCCACATGGGCAGTGAGGAGAGGTTAGGATTTACCCTGAAACCGGAAGATATGAAGCAATGATCAATGGATGTCTTGTGCAATTTGCACATTTTTCAGGATAGAATTTTGAGATTATTTATTAAATTGATGTGAAGGGAATGGCAGGTGGTGAATACTGGAGTTTAAGCAAGAGTTTAGAAGACGATTAATTGAAAAAAGTGGAATGATATCATTGAATAAGCACCAGCAAAATAAGAAACTTTCAGAATCTGATCGCTAAAAAATTTGAAGTAATGGAAGCAAGTTTTGGAAATTTTTACATCTAAGCAGTATAAATATCTGGCACTGGTTCTTTAAAGACTTAAGAAACTAAAGGACTATTTAATTCTATAAATAATGATGTTTGGTTTCTAATCATAGTAATTTATTGTGTTAATATCCATCTAAACCAGAAGTGTCAGGTGTGTGCAGTTGACTATTGTAGCCATTGATGATTTCAGGCAGTGATAACATACTGCCAAAAAGATTAACAAAAGTAGCAGGAAGCTTTGTAGAGATGAGGGGCTGTTCTCCTGCCCCCCACATATGCGAGCTTTGGCCACCTTGTGCCCTGGGTATGTAACTATACCAGCTCCAGGTCATACAGTCTCAAAGTAAAACTTAAAAATCTGCTTTGCCCCTTTTTTTTCCATATGATGAAATCTCGAAATTAATATATTCAGAGATCCTGAAGTTAGGGTAAGACATTGCCAGGTATGGTCAGGGCAGCCTTACTTCAGAAACATGTCCGACATATAACTTAAGTTAATCCCTGACTGTGGTCCAGATGACCCTGGATTGATTAGCGAATAGGACTACTGACACAGCTGGCAGGAAGGATGGGGCATGCCTATCCTTAGAAAGAAGGCACCTGCCAGTGTAGGGAGATCACTCATTAAACTCAGGTGGAGATCAGAGGTCAAAGTGATCAGTGAGCAGACTGAGGGGATGTGGCTGGTCTAGATCTCTGGGCATGTATATCCTCACAAGCCACACCTCATGGCCCATTGAACCTATAGATAAACATCACCACAATGCAAGTAGAGCATAGGGAAAAAACAGCAGCTTTTCCACCATATGATAAGGGAACTGCAGGCAGTATGTCTGGAGAAGTCCATGTCATCTGGATGGATGGAACCCATCTTGTGAAAGCGTGCCAGAATGTCCTTGGCCTAGTTACTTGAAGGAGCAGTAGGGCAAGCCGGGTGTCTGAGGTCAGAAGTAATCTCGCAAAAAAAGTACTTGCAGTTGTAGCAGTTATTATTGCATTGGGAATTAATTTTGAGATTAAGGAACTTTCCTTTAGCATATCATTATGCTTTAGTTTTTCTTGTGTATTAGGGCATGCTAGACACTCTGTATTACACGTATAATTACAGAGTTCTTTGAACACTAATATAAGTAATGTAATGAATATTGTTTTTTATTTGGTTAGTTCCCTAGGCCCTTGATCTAACAGCTAGTACCCTTGGCCCCTATCTAGTAGAGCTGTTGGTATGATCCCTGGTGTGAACTTTCTGTTACCCATCCGCTCGTCAAGGTTCCTCTTGAAGAGTGATAGTGAGGGGCTCTGTCTTATGTAGATCGGGACCTTGTTCCATAGCAAGGGAAGTCTTTGCGAAGGGACTCTATCCCTCCAGCATGTTCTATTCATTGTTGTGCTGAGGTTTATATCCCTAGAGTGTGTAGCTTGAGTAGATTTGGTTTTGCTAAGATGGAGCATGTTCAACAGTTCTGGGTTGGACATGGCTCTGTATGTTAGAAAGAGATTGCCTCTGAGAAGGCAGTATGCAACAGAGAAAAGCCGTAGTTTTTTCAATTGTGCTGCATAGGGCAACTGGTTGAGGCCAGTAATCCTCTTAGTGAGGTACCTCTGTGGTCTCTCCAGCTGCTGGAGATGCCTAGTCAGGTACATTCCAATTGGTGCATTGTACTCAATAATGGGTCTGATGAGGGAAGACTAGAGGGGGCACCACTACATCCTTAGATCTTGATGCGAACCCTTTCATGATCAGATGGGTCACATAGAAGGATTTTCTAACCACCTTGGCAACATGGTTATCAAAGGAAAGCTGACTATCTACTTGGGTCCCTAGATCCCTTATTACTTCTTCAGATTTTAGGGGGTTGCCTCCTATGTGGTAGTTCGCGGGTACTCTTTTTTCCAAAGGGGATTACTACACATTTTTTAGCATTTAGCTTGAGACCACGGCTTTGACACCATGCATCAGTCTCATTAAGGCCCTTCTGCAGGATATCCATGTTGGCTGGAGACTATTATAGCACGCAGTTTGCAGTCGTCTGCAAACTTGGTCAGCCACAGCCCTTCAGTGCTTGCCTGTACTTCTGAGAAGTATATGCCAAACAGGAGGGGCCCCAGGACAGAGCCCTGAGGCACACTGCTCGTTACTGGTCTGGATTCTGACATAGATCCCGCTACTCTTACTTTGTGGATCTGTCTGAGAGCCAATTTGCGATCCATCTTGTGATGTAAGGGTTTATGCCCAGGTTGGTGGGTTTACCAATAATACCCGAATGGGGAATGGTGTCAAATGCTTTAGCAAGGTCAAGGTAAGCCGTGTGTACCTCCTTTCCCTTATCTATAGCCTGAGTAACAGTCTCAAAGAAGTCCACCAGGTTCAGGAGGCATGATCTGCCCTTGACGAAGCCGAACTGTGTGGGGTCAAGTGTTTGGAGGTTCCCAATCTCTCCATTTATGAGTTCCATAATGATTCGCTCCATTACCTTACAGATCAGACTGGTCAGGCTTATTGGTCTGTAGTTCCCAGGGTCGGTTGTGGGCCCACCCTTGTGCAGCAGAACCACAGTTGCTATGCGCCATTCTGTGGGCACATATCCTGTCGAGAGGCTGAGACTGAACAGAGTATTCAGATGCGGGGTTAATTAATTTTGGAGCTCGCGTATGACACAGCCCGGGACACCATCTGGTCCCTTGGAGGCAGTGTTTTTAGCTTTAGATAGAGCCTTATTAACCAACGTATCAGTAATAATTGGAGTTACACAATCCCCTGGAATAGTAATAGGTCCTGTAGGTGGTGGTGGTGGTGGGGGGGGGGGGGTTGCACTGAACCAATCAGCCGAGATGTTGGGAATGTCAGTGGGGTCAGTGTATTTTGTTCCATTTTGTACTCGCTCAGAACAGACCTGTGCATTGCCATTTAGGTTTTTGACATAACCATAGAAGGCGTTATGGTTATCCTTGGCATCCTTGGCAACTTTCTTTTCAAAATTGGCTTTAGTTGACTTGATGAGGGCCCTCAATTTCTTGCTAATGCTGATCAGGGATGATTTTTCTACTTGAGATTTGGCCTTTTCGTGTATAAGTCTCCTCCTTTTATTGTATAGTTTGCTTATGGCCGGGGTCCACCAGACTGGTTCCTTCTTGCTTGAGGAAGGAGTCTTGGTTTTATTTGGGATAGCACGGTCCATGCAATCCTGAAGATGTATATAAAGTGCCTTGGTGTAGGATTCTGCATCCCGAATATCATTATCCTTCTGCAAGGGAATAGTGAAGCTTTCCACTTCTGACGCAAGTAGTTTGAAGTTTGCTTTGGAAAGGTTTTTTACGGTGGTTTCTTTGACTGGGGGAGGTGGAGGGGTGAGGACTTCCAGGGTTATCAGTTTGTGGTCTGATCTGACCAGTGAGGGAGTGATAACGGGTGTAGTACAATGGGTGCCCATATTTGTGATGACTAAGTCTAATATGTTGTTCCCCTCTAGTGGGAGAACATACCAGTTGTTCAAGGGCATTTGAATTTATAAATTCTATGAACCACTGGGCATAGGAGTTAGAACTTTGGTAGTTCACCCAGTCTATACCAGGGTAATTGAAATCACCCAAAATTATGGTGTTGGGTAGGACCTTTATATTTTCCAGTGCCTCAAGGAATGCTGAGTGAGCATCTTGAGACATGGTGGGCGATCTATAACAGGCTACGACCTGAAATGTGGTTTTGCCTGCTGATAATTGCGCATGGATGATCTCTGGGGCATCATGCTGCTCCACTAACCTGGAGATGTGGGTATCCTTGATGAATATGGATACACCTCCGCCCTTTGTACTGCGATCCGGTAATTGTGTCCGGAAGGTATATGTATGTATGATTTCTATATATAGGGATATATATATATATATATATATATATATATATATATATATATGTGCTATCATAATTATGAACACAGTGTGTTGATTTTATTGATTTGTGCTTTTTTGGTTTTGTTTTCCATCGTTTGCATAACTTTGTATGAGTTTATACGAATTTGCTAGTACTTGAAAGGGTGTTGTATTTTAGTTTAAAAATAAATTTGCTTGAGTGAGAAAAATACATTGACTACTTAAGTGTGTTAGAAAATAATATGAAAATATTGTGTATCAATGAAGAATTTAGAGCTGCGAGCAGTGGATGATTCTTTAATGTGTCAGTATAGATGTAAAAAGGGAGTGATAGAAAACATTTCATATTAAGAAGCCTCATTCTGTAAATATGAGGGACTGTACATCATCTTTGTAATATAACGAATAAGACAATATTATAGTTTCCCCATTTCCTCCTTGTAGGGCTTGTATGCTTCAGGCATTATAACCATAAGACTGATGAAACTTTCCCAAACTACTAAAAATCCTCTTCTTGCCCGTTGTGCATTTCTTTTTACACATACTTCAATGCTTCATTGCTTTGCTACATTGTGGTTAAAGGAAAAGGCCCAAGAATTCCCTTTAATTGCAAAATTTATTACAAAAAAAGCTGTTTTTGTTAGACTTTTTCCTGTAGCAGCAGTATACGTGAGCATTTTCTGTTTGCTTCTTTACTGTTTTTTCCCCTCTTCCTTGGCTTGGCTTTTCTTTGGTACTTTTTTGTCAGAAAGTATTCCTGACCACCTTCCTGCAGCAGTTAGGCTTTCTCCCTTCTTGTGACATCTAAACCAGTGTATAGGAAGTGTGCTTGTGTGGTAGGGCTGTACGCCAAACCACCTACCACTGACACATTTGCTGTATAATTTGTGTTGGGAGAAGCACAAAGTACCTTTTATTGCTTCTTTTGTGCTAATTTTAATCACTCAACATGTGGAAGGTGTTATGAATGCTTAGAACATTACTTACTTATCAAGCCTTATATACCCAAGTGAAATGTGCTGTGAGAGACTGAGATGTGGTAATTTTGGCATGAGTGGAGTAGTGAGTGGGTGTCTGTGAGGCTGGTTACATTGATCTGTTACAAGAGCTTGTTGCAGTATAATACCTCTACCACATGCCAGTCAGGTATGCATAGATCTACATGGAACTGGCTCCTTGGATGTGGTGTGTGTGTGTGTGGGGGGGGGGGGGTGGCTGTAGCACATCTTTTAAACGGCTAAGGAGCTATTTGCATGGAGTGGTGTTTAAATCCCACCTCCCAACGAGAAGCTTCATGAAAGTGTGTTGCTGCAGGCCACTACATTACAAACTTATTTGTTTTGCATTAAGTCATGGCATACTGGTGTGAAGGTAATCCATGGTAAGGGGCAGAAGAGATGACTACCTTGGTGTTGACTCATCACTTAAAGGGTTTGGCAGTATTGATGAGTGGTGGGAGGGCAGTAGCATTAGAGGTTACGGAAGGTGCAATGACCCTCCTTCCTCAGAAGACAAAAAACAATGAACACCATTTTACAAGCATTTAAATAAGTCTTCTAATTGATCTTTAACAGCAGAATAAGTGTTAATTAAATCAAGCACACCTATAAACATATTAATGAAGCTAGCACAACCACTGATAACCACAGTTATAAGCTGCTGTTAAAGATCAATTAGAAGACTTATTTAAATGCTTGTAAAATGGTGTTCATTGTTTTTTGTCTTCTGAGGAAGGAGGGTCATTGCACCTTCCGAAAGCATGTTGCTCAAGATATTTGGATTAAAGCTTCTGTATTGGGTGTTGAATCCAGCTCATTTTTGTGTTCTTGTTTGGTTTTCATTTTCTTGGTTTCCTAGCATTAGAGGTTAGAGTACAAATTAAAAAAAATAGTTTGCTCACACAAACAACTCAAGGTTTAGGTAGTCTGGTGTCCATTAGTGCTAAAAATAGCAATCAGTATGAAAATATGTTGGCCCATTAAAACAGTCTGGCACCCAGGAACAGTGAAGATGATTAAAGATAATGCAGTAAGGTGGCACATTCATGTGCGTGGAGGTAGTCATTTGGATCAGCTAGTAAGACTGGCTTTGTTAGCTTGAGAAACCGCCTTTTACCTTTTACTCCAATGTAAGGTCTCCGAAATTGGATAGCAGACAACTTGAACAAACTTTTCCACCAGCAACCATGAATGGAAAATGGTGGGCTTGTCTAGGGAATGGATCTTTTTTCACCATTACCCTCATTAGACCAATAATTCAGTACATTTCACCCTTCAGCATATTTGTTTTATTTTGGCAAACTTTTACTTTTTCTGTAAGATTACTGTTGTACTAGATGAAATGTCAACATGTAGAGGCAATGATCTGATTTCCTTATATGTCACTACATTAAATCACTGAAGCCTGTAGCACCTTTTTTGTGTACTTCCAGTTAACACCTATCGCTCCAGATCATTTCTTTAATTAAGTGGCTTAGCAGCTAGTAATATGTAGTATTAGAAAAGGCAAGGACTTTTGAAGAAGACCTGTCATTGATATTTGCGTTTTAAGTTCCACATCTTAAGAGATGTTCAGTGTTATTTACATTGCTAATTATATAATTAAGTATGCGTTTTCATATTTATACAAATATCTCAATAAACATACACCCAGGGACGAATTTCCTGCTGGCATGTGAAAACTTATCTCTGGTTAACAAATGTGATATTATAACATACGTCTAGTTTGTACAGTTTCCAAAATATAATAATTTGTGAAAGTTTAAGAAAAATATAATTCTGGGCTTGTGTACATTATAATATACTACAGTATTTATGGAAAGACACTGATTGCACTATCCATTATCACTGAAAAATATTTTTCCCAATAGTGCTATTTGTATAGTTGTAATAGCTTTTGGAAAGACACTGATTGCACTGTCCATTATCACTATGAAGAATATTTTTCCCAATAGTGCTATTTGTATAGTTGTAATAGCTTTTGGAAAGACACTGATTGCACTGTCCATTATCACTATGAAGAATATTTTTCCCAATAGTGCAATTTGTATAGTTTTAATAACTTTTATTTTTCACAAAATATTTACATTTGTTTACCTTATGCTTTTTAAGTTATTTTTTCAGAAAATGCTCTGGAATGCAAGGATGTATGTCGGCTGCTAGAGGTGTGGCATTCTACATCACAAAGGTGTTCGTGAATTAATACTGATATTCATAAATTTATGGAGAAAAATTGGCAAGTCATAGTATTGATTTCCTGTGCGTAAAATCTGTTACCTGTACTGCTAAAAAAAATAAAAAATTCCTAACAAAGTAATGGTTGCATCATAGATAAGTTAATGGGCAGATTTCAGAGCAATTCTCAACACAGTCAGAAACTTCTTCCATTTACTGTTAGTGTAATACTTGAACTGTCTCATAAAACTGAAAAATAAAAAAATAATAAAACATTCTGTTTCTGTAAGCCGCGGTGGTGCAGCGGTTAGCATTGTCGCCTCACAGCAAGAGGTTCTCCCGTTCGATTCTCGGCTGGAGCACCTTCTATGTGGAGTCTGCATGTCCTCCCCGCGGTCGAGTGACGTTAAAGACATTCAGGTAGGTGCGAGCATAAATGGGCGTGCCTTTGTTGAAGGTTGGGCGTTGGGCTGGCAACTCAGCACCGTAAAATTCACTGTCATTTGTTACATACACACAAGCACATTAAAGAAGTTAGATGTTCATATTTTGTCTGTTAGTAGTAGGTAAAGCTTCCTATAACTTTATCATCACTTTAAAGAGAGGGGTTTCGTTTTCCATAGCAGTTTTGTAACTGAGATTCAGGCTGTAGTAAAATTCTTTTCTACTCTGGGTGCAAAGAATTTTGAACCAACAACATTCTTGACAACTGTATTCCTTGGCAAACATTCCACAATCAACATTCCATTCTTTCAGCTGTGAGGAAAAATTAATTCAAATGTTGCAGCAGGTATTTGTAATAAAACTAGAAAAAAGTTGCAGGACCAATTACTTGAGAGGGGAGGTGGTAGTCAATAGCTGGTATTTTTGGAATTGTCTAACAACTTCCAGTATGTCGCTACCCCACCCCACCCCCAGTTCTTCTAAGTTTAACCTTCCCTTATCCCAGACAGTACATGTTTAGATGAGTGTACATTTTCATAACTGAGACAAGTCCACCAGACATTCTGGGGAAAAAAACATTAAAGTGTACAACATAGTGAAATAAAACGGTAGTAAGTATGTTTGTTTTATTTAAGCTGTCACATATCGTTTTGCACAGCATAATTAAATTATTCTGAAAAAAGTGTACTTCTAAGGTGTACAATCAAGAAAGCTTAAACTATAGAACATACTTAATTTAAGAATAATGAGTTATCTGAAATGCAAAGTAACCCTTTATAAAGATAGTTATTTTTATTGTTTTAATTTTCTTGCCTTTGGAAGAGATATGACTTTACATCACTTAGGTGAATTTTCTGGAGTTTTATTTTTTTTTAGTACAAAATGATTGCCATTTACCAAAGCTATAGGCCTGTATTTATTTATTTATGTATTTTAACTGAATAAGACCCTTAAGGCGTAAGTGCATTTTTGCAAGAGGGCTGTCTGGCTAAGTGACTTTCTTAGTCGCACAGCAAACAAGCAGAGACTGTGGGAGTCAGATTCAGGGTTGCACAGTAATGCTTGTTAACAGCTAGCTAATAGTTGTACCATTATTTATTATAATTCTGTTCTGTTCAGAAATTCCTTGACATTTTACGAATTTAAAATATTTGTGGAGTACATTTTATCATGTTATCTGTGAAACCATACTCTTTCTGCTCTCCTTCTGGACCTATCAAAGGCCTTTGATATGGTGAACCACCAACTACTTCATAATACCCTAAAAAATCTCCATTTAGACAACCAAACTCTAGAGTGGTTTCAAGCCTATCTCTCGGAGAGACAACAAGCTGTACTCTGGCAGAATAAGCTCTCTAGCCTCCTACCTAATACCATAGGGGTTCCTCAAGGTTCCATACTGGGACCTCTTCTCTTTTCTGTCTTCATAAATGACCTCTACAAAGCCATCCCTGATGCCACCTATATTCAAAACGCTGACGACTCGACATTAGTTTGTTCTGATTCATCTCCAGTTAATCTATTATCAAAAACACAATCCTGTTTCACGGCAGTAGAGAATTGGCTATTGGGACGTCAACTTATTCTTAATCCAAACAAAACCAAATTGTTAATCTTCTACCCCACTCATAAGATCATACCCACACCCTTTTCTATTCAATCCAAAAATGGGACAATTATCTCCCCAGACTCCTACACTAAACTACTGGGAGTTACCATTTTAGATTTGATATCCATATCAATCAGACTATTAAAACCGTTAATAAAAAACTCGGGTCGCTCTATCGAATAAAATCCTTTCTTACTCCAATCGCAAAAATGGCCACTGCCCACTCTCATCTCCTTTCTACCCTCCTATATGCCTCACCTATCCTTACAAATCTTAACATATCTGAAGTAAATAAACTAACATGTTGTTATAATCATATTGCCGGATTTGCAACTGGCATGCCTTACAGAACCCATCATTGTAGCAACCTACAAAGTCTGGGTTGGATAGAATTCCCAAACCTTCTCCAGCAGAGCCAACTCATAGTAGCATTTAAAATTCTTAAACAATCTGACAAAACCCCTGCACTGAAAAACCTAATCAAACTTTACAACAATCTCAATAGTTTACGCTCCTCAAACAAGCTACTAGCTCAAACTGTAAAATCCAACAATGCAGGGGGTGACGCTCTCTTTGCCAATGCAATCGGAAAAATATGGAACTCCCTTCCACCCAGCCTCACCATCATTCCCTCCATTAAACTTTTCAAAAATAGGTTAACTCAACATCTCAAGACACATTGGCTTTGCCAATGCACAAGTCCAGACTGACTCCACCTAAACTAGTAATCTTCTTCCTTTACCAGGTCTAACCTATTTAACCTTTACCTCTCTCTCATCTGATTCCTCCTTATCCCCTCTTCCATGTAAATCTCTTTTCTTTTCTTCTTAAACTAATACCCTATCAAACTATCCTAAGGGTCAGCCTAAAAAGAGAAAAAGAATGCTATAAGACGTGTGTGTAACATTTTATATATACTTGGAGTAGTGTATTTAAATACTTTATAATGTCTCCTCTTTTTTGTGTAAACTACCAGAGGAGAACAGTCTGTATTCTATTAACATATATTTTACCTATTTGTCAATGTTGGAGCTTTTCTCCCCGGGCCTCTGCTGAAAATGGACATGTATCCAGTCGGACCTTCCCGGTCAACAAATGTAAAATAAAATAAAATAAATAAATAAATACCATACAAACTTTAGGATTGACATTGGTAAAGCCTTTCATGATGGAATAATGCAAACACCAACAATGAAAATTTACACACTGTAATAACAAAATCACTTTTCTTCTTATAGACACTATCATACTTTGTTAGTACCATATAATTAATATGCTGATCATTTTTGCAAAAACATTGATATATTTTCGGACTTGCATGGTGAATGTGTTTACTTTTGTGAATACATGGTTTATAGCTTTAGTATTTTCTGGTAATTTAATGAAAAAATTGCAAGTTTTCTATTCCTTTACACAACATCTTGAGTACAGTAGCAGAAATATGTTCTCAAAATCATGTGTAACCTTTGGTGGAAAGTCTGTTTTGTCAAAATTTAATGTCAAATGAGTATGTTTGTTCGGTAAACTAGATACTTTTAACTGTAATGTATACAACAGTGTGCAACAGGAACTTCAACAAATAGAGAGAAGGCACATGGGATGAAACTGAGTACAGATAAGACTGTTATCATGGCAGCACATTGGGGAAATTAGAAGATGGAAATTCAGCTAGAAGAGAAGGTAGTGGAACTGGTTAACAGCTTCGGGTGTCTTAAAGGGATTGTTGAGGAGAAGAGAAGTTAGAATGATGATGTCAAGGCTAGAATTAGAGGGTCTGCAGCCATCTGGCAGTGTATGCCAGGGGTAGTGTGTGGCATAAGAATGTTGGAAAAAGTAAGGATTACAAAGCAGTGCTGCAACCAGTACTTATGCATGGTGCAGAAATCGGGGTAGTGAAGGCAGAGTAGTTGAGAAAGCAAGTGGTGATGGAAATATTGACTAAGATTGTAGGGTGCACACTATAGGACAGATGAAGAAATTACATCAGAACAGAAGCTAAAGTAAACATTTATGCACATGTGTAGGAAAGCAGAAAATTATTTGGTGAAGATTTGGGAGAGACAGGAAAAAAGTCAAGAGGACTCAAGAACATCAAGCAAAAATTTGGGTGGATTGTGTGGGAGAAGACCGGCGACAATCAAGCATGATTGCTGAAAAAGGTAGCTCAGTAGCATTGAATCCAGAAAAGTGGCAGCAGTTGACATGACACAACACCCCAACCCCATGTAGAAAAATGAGACGAGGGGGTTGATGATGATGATGATAAATAAGGCACCCGAGATGTGCAATATACAGATATTATTGCACTTCCAGAAACTTGTACATTTGTTCTTCTGGCTCATGCTTGACAGTGTCCCTTGGAGTATAATAATTAATTCATGTTCAGTGTATATTCCTTTGTGTGTTTTGGATTATTTGTGGTATTAAAACACAATCCATTTACTGCAGACCGACTCAGAGTCAGAATTCCATTTCTTGCATTTCATTTATCATTAAAACAAACTTTTCTACATTATTCATTTTCAGTACTGAGTGCACGTGCATACGAGCTACTCTTCACTGTATATTTTCTTTTTTTTTTTTTTTTTTTTTGCCAGGAGACTTTGCATTACATAACTGCACTTCTGTTTCTCTGCCATTTCCTGCTGTTGCCAACTTTCAGCACTTCAGCCTTTGATAGTACATGGCATGACTTTGCATGGCACCAAAATGATTTATTTTTTTTTTATTGTAAACTGTTAAAATTGCATAAATAATACTGGTGAATTACAGCCATGAGAGAAGCAAAAAATATGGAGACTTCTGCCACACAGTTATAGGTTGCAGCCACCCTAAGTCACAGGATCTGGAAGCAGAATCTTCTTCATAGTTGAAAATATTCAAATAATTGTGGTAGTTTCTCAGCATTATACACAACCTACACCAGGTTTGCATGCACATGGAAGAGGTCATAGTTTTTGTGGAAGTTTGCCTAAACCTTCTGTTATAAACTTCAGTAGTCATACCTTCAGGCTGCAGTGTTGGTTCTGTACTACATGTAGTCCCTCTTGTAGTTAAACAACATGGCAGTCTTACTACTAATTTGAAAGCAAGCAAAGCTACCATAAGAGAGCTGAGGTGTACTGAGAGCCTCTGTAACATACAATGCAGGAATGGGGTGACACACTCTTTTTTTCTGATTATGGGAAGACACTATACTAGTGTGGGAATCTGAAGAAACCTAAATATCAATTGTAGGTTAGTGAGTCAGTTTAATTTAAGTAGAATAAGCAGAGACACAGATATGAATAAATTCCAGTCACTGTATCACTTCCGTACTGTGTAAAAAAAAAACTTGTGTTCCTAAGCAGGTTCTTTTAAAACTCAGCAGAAAATGGTGAAACCTAACATGTTTCTTTTGCATAGTTGATAGCATTAGTACTGCAACCGATTTTTAAGACTGAAAAAATGTACTTGGGTTTGGTGTAAGCAAGGGCTTTATTTATGTGCACCTAGTTGTTCCTCCTGAAAGTAGGCTGTGTGTGTTAATATCAAATATCAAACCATACCAGCTTGAGGACAGCAAAAAGAAAATAGATTTTTTTATGCATCACGGAAAAAAAATAATTTTGGGAGTGCAGTTTACTACCTCCAAGATTGCTTAGATAAAAGGGAAATACCTGTATTCGTTTTTCACTGAGTTGGAATGACCCCGGAGGTAGTATATTTAGGGAGGGGGTGTAGGGACAGATTCCCCACATCAGGTGTGCAAGAAGATATTCTCCCTGCAAAAACATGAAATTAGGATTCACGTTATCTTTTCTGGCAGTGAGGGGTTGGTAGTTCAACATCCCGACAACTGAACCACAGTAGATCAGAACAGACCATAGTTGCATTGCACAGTTAAAGTTTTCTTGATTCAGAAAAGAATTCAAGCAATTTTATCCTTTTTGTGTCAGTCTTTTGCTTGTCTTCTCAGCCAAGATTGTAGTGGTTCTGAATGCCACACTTCATATGAGGAATGCTGTAATGCATTATCTCAGAAATCTCAGGGAAAAGTTTCAGAATTCTCTTCTGGACCTTCAGTTGATGCAGATTTTAATGACCAGTCCCTTGGACTCAGGTTGGAAGTTCCTGGCAGTCTGAAAAACAAGGTCTGCTAGTCCTTGACAGTGCAGAGACCATGGTCATCTTTTCAGATGGACCCTGACATCAGTCTGTATTTGGTATTTATATGCAGTGCTGGTGATCCAAGAATTCAAGATTTGTCTCCTTTAGGGTTCTTTTGCAGGTAGCCATTGACAATATCAAGCAACATGTCAGACAATACTAGTGATAAAAACAGCAAAACAATTTGCTAGTTTCAAGAGAAGAAACATTTACTATATCAAGTGCATTCACACAAAATCCCTAGCAACTTATTTGCCTTGTAGTTCACAGTGAAAAAACACAGCAAATAATGGCTTTTGTTGCTGTCTTTTAACACTCTTATATTGAACCTATAATTTCTTTATTGTATTAATGTTGTACTTTTGACTTTACCTGACCTAAGGAACCAGTACCAAAATGCAATGCAAGAGGCAGCCATTGACAAAAGTAGTAAAGTACACACATAACCTACACAAATTAATGCAATGTACATGCAAAGCATTCTTGGAATATGCCTGTGAATGTGTTAGCCAATCTCCCTAACACCATAAAAGGTAGTATTAGATAAGGTCCATGAATGTTTATTACAGCTAAACAGAAGACTCGTACTGTGGTTCTTTATTATAATTATAATAAATATTGCTACTCCATCTCCAGATTGAGGCCTTCTGGAACCAAAGTTTTAAATCTAAATCTGAAACTGAAACTGTATTTTTTCCTCAAGTTTATTCAAAGCTAATTTCATGTCATCTCCCCTGTTTAAATTAGAAGACCCTAAGGCAAACAGTCTGAATTGAGAAATGCTGCTTGTATGAAACTCCAGGGCATAAGCTGCTAACCAGCTTAAGTGTTACTTCTGTTGTCTTTAAGTTTTACCGTTAAAGAATTCTACTACTTTGTCTTATATGCCATTGTCAGCACAGTTGCAAAAAAAAAAAACACCACAAATAGCATTATGTGAATTACAGTTGAAATATTTAAAGAAACTATCTTTTGCTGAGTTGTCACTTCAGAGAAAATATGACTGCAAATTTCACATTTGCAACAGGTGAATTGCCTTTGCTTACTCTCAACTGTCTCATGTGACTTGTTTTATAAGAAAGTGTTTCCTAAATTCCTGTACAAAAAAACAAGGTATGCATGGAAGAATTTCTTTCAGCTTTTTGCTAAAGAACAAATGTGATAGTTGTTTAATAAAGTTTAGGTACAAAATGTAAAGGAATGTTACATTGCCTGAGCTATACACTGCTGTCTGCCCAAAGCGCACCTTACTGTCCAGTCCCCCATAACCTAACAGTCAAATTTTTCGTCTTCAGTTGGTTAATGCTGCCATTTATCATAATATTAGGATTGTAGCTGCACCCCATACCTGTTCCAAAGAACCTGCACATTGCATAGATTTTTGCCATATGTACTTGCTCTTCACCAAACATTATTACTGGTATTAGGATTTCAGCAGTCTGTATTCAGACTGAGCCCTTGCATTTAGTTATTTCTCTGGCTGTTGCCTCCAGGAAAGTTTTTAAGTACTGATGTGGATTCTTCCTTACATTTATGTATTGCAGGTAGAAGTGAGCCCTGTTGATCTGCTAAAAGACATCTGCAGTGGTTGTTTGTTACCCTGCTACAGTCTGTTTGGATGTGTTTTCCATCTGCTCTCAGTTTTGAACTTTACTATCAATCAGGCAGGTATATAATTTTATATTCTTTTTTTATGGCTCTTTCACGTGTGCTCACTCAATATTATAGAGTTGAACTGGGGTAAGAGCATTGGTGCGTTCTTGTAGCCATGTGAAGAGTGTCATTTCATCCACTGGCAAAATGAGTATAGAAGTGAGAGAGGGAGGTTGCAGGAATTTATATGGTGAGAAATCTTGTAGTACTCACTACAGAATCTGCTGTCAGCAGTCACAGATCTCTTATGTTTGAGCCTGAGTTATTCTGCAATCACGAAAATAAAATTGCCAAAGATTCCAAAGACAACCACAAGGCATTCTATAACTATATCAAGAATCTAAATGGCAATGCTCAGATCTGCTCTGAGCTACAACAGAATGGCATTAAATATACTGATCCCAAGGATATTGCCAATATCCTGGCAGATTGATTCAGTGCCAACTTCACCCCCCCTCACCCCCCTAAATGGCCCATCTCAATACCGGAAGATTGCCAAATTCCGGTAATAACGGCCACACAGGTAAAAAACACACTCTGCAAAGCTTCACCCCCCCTCACCCCCCTAAATGGCCCATCTCAATACCGGAAGATTGCCAAATTCCGGTAATAACGGCCACACAGGTAAAAAACACACTCTGCAAAGCTAAGAGTACAGCATCCATGGGACCAGATGACACCCCGGGCTGTGCACTACATGAACTACAAAATGAACTGGCACCTCACCTAAGTGTCATGTTTAATCATACCCTCACCTCAGGCTTCATGCTCACTGAGTGACACACAGCTACAGTTATCCCACTCCACAAGGGGGGGATCCACCTTGGATCCCGGGAACTATCGCCCCATCAGTCTGACGAGCCAGATCTGCAAGGCCATGGAACGCATTATCATGAAACTTTATAAACAAAGAATTGGCAACCTTAAAACACTGGACCCCACACAGTTTGGGTTTGTGAAGGGCCGATCTTGTCTCCTGAACCTGATTGACTTCTTCGAATCAGTTTCCAGAGCCGTGGACGAGAGTAAGGCAGTCCACACAGCCTATCTGGACCTTGCCAAGGCCTTTGACACCATCCCCCACTCTGGAATCATAGATAAATTTACTAAGTTGGGCATTAATCCCTACATCACTCGATGGTTTGCCAACTGGCTTACTAGCAGAACTCACACTAAAAGTAGCTGACTCCAAATCCAACTGCAGACAAGTGACAAGTGGAATACTTCAAGGTTCAGTCCTGGGGCCTGTCTTGTTTGGCTTCTTCTTCTCTGAAGTACAGGTCAACACTAAGGGACTCTGGCTAACAAAGTTCACAGATGACTGCAAACTGGGAGCCATTACTGAATCCCCAAATGATGTCGATACTCTACAAAAGGGCCTTACAGAAACAGATGCTTGTTGCCAGAGCCATGGGCTCAAGCTCAATACCAAGAAATGTACAGTTATCCCCTTTGGGGAAAAAAACATGTACCCGTGAATTACCACATAGGTGGCAGTACACTAAATACCGAAAGTGTGATAAGAGACTTGAGGACACAGGTGGACAGTGTTCTCACCTTCAATAACCACATTGCCACAACAGTCAGGAAATCCTTCTGTGTGGCACACCTCATCACTAAGGGCTTTTCAGCCAGAAAAAAGGTCATTGTCCCACTGTACTCATCCCTCATTAGACCCATTATAGAATACAATGCCCCGTCGTTTGGTATGTACCTCTCAAGACATCTGCAACAACTGGAAAGGCCACAGAAATACCCCACTAAAAGAATCACAGGCTGAAAGCAGATGACCTATGTTGACTGCCTTAAAAAACTCCAGCTATACTCTGTCGCATATCGTCTACGCCAAGGCGATCTCTGCTTAACATACAAGGCCATGTCAAACCCAGAGCTGTTGGATATGCTACACTTAAAGAAATCCCAATCCCTCAGAGCCACACGCTCCAGGGATCTAAACCTTGTCATCACAATAAACAAAACATGCTGGAGGGTTAGGTTCCTGACTCAGAGACTCCCTAGACTCTGGTATAGACTGCCCATACATGTCAAGCAGAGCACCTCTTTGTCCCTCTTCAAAAGGAATTTTGATGACTGGATGGGAGAAAGGAAATTCACCCCAGGGATCACGTCAGTCGCCCTGCTAGACAGGGGTCCAGGGAAGTAAATAGTGTGGGAAGAAATAGCCAGGGAATTGTTATGGCTAGGCATGTATAAGCACTAGGGCCGATAGCCTATTACCAACCTATGAACCTATAATGTATGTTTTGGTCATCTCAGGACATCATGCCATCACAGATGACCGGATTTGAACTCTGCATAAATTTGTCATGCAGTTCCTAAAGGCGTTGCTGTAATGCCCACCCACATTTTGAAGAACCTTTATCATCTCCTAGCTGAGAGACTTTATGGCCTGATGACTGAGTAGATTTGAAGTTCATATCCTGAAACATTATTCTGGCTTTATATCAGTGGGCATGTCTTTTGTGACCCAATTTATCAAATTCTAACTCTCTTTCAACATGTTCGTAATGTTAACTTTGAGACTGCTTTAAGGTTCACTTCCCTCACACTTTTTACTTTGTTATTGCCACCTGGGTTTGCTGCAACTTCGAGAAAGAAAGATCACTTAAAAACTACTTCAGAGGGGTCCACAAAGTAAATTATAACAGATGTGCAAGTGCTCACACTGTTTGATTTTCAAGAGTGTCCTTAATGCCTTTCCTGCATCCTCTTATTGTTAGATGCTGTCTTCACCTGTTTCAGTTATGTGCTCTGGAAGTGTTTTAAGTTTTTAATTTTATACTGTCATGTATTATTTTTGTAGTGAAGTTGCAGCTTGTTCATGTTCCGTGAGATAGAAATGAGGACCATGGGGCAGAGTGTTCTGTACTAACCATGTGTGATGATATCATGCTGTGTGCTGGATGGGACTGTATGCATCCTAGTTGTAGGAGCTAGAGATCTTCAAACAAGTATGTTGACGGTGATTATCCTCAAGGAGGAGAGCCTAGCTGTCTGTTATTGCAGGGACCCTCTGAAATATATGCTAAGGAGAGAGTTTTATATCTGTTGATTATAAACCAAGACTAGTCCTAGCTCATGCTGTGTATTGACTGCATCAGCAATTGCTAAATACGATTTCTGCACCAGTTGTTTCTCACTTTGGAAAACTGAAAATGATGTTGACTAGTGTTGCTTATATAGGAGTCTTGTATCAGCTAGGTTTAGGACAGATGATGACACTTGCACTGGTCAGTGTGGAAATTACTTGACTGCTTGGCGACACTTGTCATCGGGATAGATTCCTTGCAAGGAGAGAAAGCTCAGAAGTGGTGATTAGAGTACATATGGTGATCTACCTCATTTAGCTGAACAAACTATACTAATACTTGATCTGCATTCTTCATTGTAACCTTCTGTGACAGAACTGGAATGAAAATTAATCTTTTCCATTGTTTTGCAGAGTTTCAAAAACTATGGCGAAGTATTCCTGTGGATTCCGTAGATGAAGAAAAAATTGAAGAGTATCTTAAAAAGCAGGGCATTTCTTCTATGCAAGAGTCAGGACCAAAGAGAATGGTATACTTTATTTTTTGTTGGTGATATATATAAAGTGTGTGTGTGTATGTGTCTGTCTATGTCTGTCTGTCTGTCTGTGTATGTGTATGTATGTGTGTGTGTGTGTGTGTGTGTGTGTGTGTGTGTGTGTGTATATATATATATATATATATATATATATATATATATATATATGGGTCTACTTTGACCCATCAAAATTACGTTTCAACGAAACGTAATAATGCGAGCTGTTTTTCACGAAACTGCACTTTAACAGAAATGCACTTTTATGAATAAGAACTTCACAAAAAAAAAAAAAAAAACACCTAAAAAAAGCAACACTAACCATATATATGCAGGGGTCTGTGCCCCCCACACCCCCCCTACTTTTATATTCTCACTCCGAGATCGCACTACAGTGGGGAAAAGGGAATGTTCCTTTATCCCCGCTGTACCGCAATCTAAGCAACAACCCCCGTTGCTGTTTGCTTAGTTGCCTTTTTGCGAAAAGTGCATTTCGGCAAAAATGCACTTTTACGAAATTGAGCTCTCCAAATTACGTTGCAGTAAAATGTAATTTCGTTGGGTCATGGTAGACCCCTATATATATATATATATATATATATATATATATATATATATATATATATATATATATATATATATATATAAATATGTCTATAAATATATATATATATATATATATGCATGATGCACATGTACCCATTTATTTATAAAACCTTGCTTGTTCAAATAAAATCTTCTGTATATATTAAGCACAATAGTTATTTCCTGAAATATTTATTTGCAAAAATCTTGCATGTATAGTATTGCCTTGTAGTTTCTGAAGTAGAGTTAATTGTTACATACTTTTGAAAGCTTTTGAATGTATTAGTATTTTCTGTCAGTGAAAATGACATAAAACAAAAGTGCATCACACTGTTGCAGTAATGCAAGAATATTTTTTCAGAATTATTATTATTGAAAATATTTTGAAGAAGGACATCAACAATAAGATTAAATCATGCCAGCAGTTATGTCTATTTACAGGGCTAGGGCATGATATGGATTGTAAATAAACTGATAAAAGGAATAGTTGTGAAACATGTCCATTAATCTTAATCCTATGTTCCAGGATAAAAGTGTTTACACTGAGCAACATTGATATAAGGCTGGATATGGTGTCTGTTAATAGTAAAAAAAAAAAAAAAAAAAAAATAGTGTGCGCTCATTCTTGATTTCCACTGAGAAAACTCCCATGTTGATTTACTGTAGTAGCTAGCCTTGATATACATATGATTGCATAAATTAATTTTGGACACTGATAGACCACAATTTATCATGGTTTGTGCCTTGGTATTTAGCAGATTCACTAGTGATGCCTGAAAGATCAAAAGGCTGTGGGTTCCTTCCCTATGCTGGGTGATTGGATTCATGTTTAATTTCTGACAGTAAAATGTAACACAAGGGAGGTGCTGCACTCCCAAAGTGATGTCCTTCAGGTGGAATGTTAAACGCTGGTCCCAGGGTTCCATCTGTTCAAGTTGGTGATATGTTAGCTGAATGTCAAAGATGCCGTAATACGTATCAAAAAAGAGTGAGTGTTTTTATTGAGGATAGCTAGTAGTACAGTGCATCCATCATAGATCACCAAGTATTTTTTCTTTTAACAGTTCAGTATAGCACCTTGAGTAAATGTGGTTATATTGAGTGCATGATTGATCAGTATTCCACAGAGTGTTGTACAAGATTTTGTTGCATCTTCTCGGGGAAAATATCAAGGTTATATAAAACAAAATCAGATCGTATATAACTGGCTATGTGGCGCTAAAGGGTAAAATCATGATTCAGCGTCATAAGACCCATGTTTGAGTAGCAGCCTTGGCACTGGTAGAGCTGATGGAAGTGAGTGGCTTTTGTCTTTTTAGTACTCCAGGAGAAAGGGGAAGGTGGCTCCTAGTCGGCCATTGCTGCCAGCAGACAGAGGCTTGCTTTTGGCCACTGATCAGAGCAGCAGCTTGACATTCTCCGATCGGTGACGGTAGTTCTCAGGAGGCATTTATTTGGGAGCATACTTGCTTCAGATGGAGGGCATTGGATTCCCTCTGGTGATGTAATGATAACACCTGGGGCATGGCTTACAGCTTAACAAAAGTGCCCAGCTCTCTGGATTAGTGAGGGCTTCACTGCAAACACATCTGCAGGCTGAGGGAATGGTAACAACATAGGAATTTGTGAGCCATTCATTGGGCTTTGAAGCTTCAGGAGGGGGTTTGGTGATTAGAGCTGTTGATTGGGTGGTACTCATGAACCGTTACGGACAGTTAGGCTGTAGTCGAAGTTTTTAATCCTATGGCTTTGGTAAAGCATCCCAATGGGTTGCCTTGATAATGGCCTCTCCAGACAAGCTCTTGGACTGAGGCCAGATGAAATTTCCAGGATAGGGAAACAAAAGAGAATTGGTTGACCTGGGGGAGGTTTAGTAGTTGGCAAGTGCAGGGTTAAAAGGTATATATAAAAAAAGCTTTGACCAGATTGATTGTTCTTGTTGATTGATGCTGCTGCTATTATTAAATCATCCAGATGTGGTGGAACCTTTCTAAAGGGGAGGTACAGCATCCTCCCCATGCACACAGAAAATAGTGTTGCACATCTTCCACTCACAGATTGGGAGGGTGGAATGATGGATTTAAACTGTTGAAAATACAGTCAGTGGAGCATGTGGTGATATTTTGTAGAGGATATTTTTTTCTTTATCAATTCTTTTCGGTAGCCCCTTGATACGATAACCATTATTTTATTCCCAAAAAAGCTAATTTCCTTCTAGTTGATGAGTGTGCAGGTGTAGTTTAGATTCCCTGATCTTTACACCTCTAATAATAAATACCTTTCCATACTTTGCTGGCAGACTGATCCCTTTTCGCAGTTACTTTGTCTCAATGTACTAAACAAGGTTCACTTAAGCAAATACTTATTCTCGCTTCATATTTCTAAAACTTGATACTTTTCACCTCCACCCCCAGTGCAGTATTTTTAAAATTAAAGAATTCTGAACTCATCTAATGCAGCACTTGATAAACTGTACCTTTTTCATCTTGGTCAATGAGACTGCAGTCATGCCTTCCTCTCCTTCCTCCAACAAACTTTAATCTCCTCCATTGTATGTCATTGTATAAATAATGTATACCAATGTTTAAAAGAGACTGCTGTGTGCCTGCCACCATTACCCTTTAACAGTATTAGGGCAGTATCTCTCCACTCACAAGTCATGATTTACTTATTGAAGAAACTCTAATCTATCTTAGGTCTAACTAGATATAACGCTTATTTTCACCACAAAGATTATGTATTGTATAGAGTGAGCCCATCTAAATTATTCCATTAACCTTTATGTAAATATGCTGCACTATAAACTCTGCTATATGTATCCCATATATTCATGGTTTGTCTATATTAAAATATGTAAATATTCTGTGTGTAAAAACAACATATATGTACCTTGTATATGTGGCATGCTTGTTGTTGTAACAGTTGCACGCTTCTGCATTTCCATATTTAGGTTATTATACCTTTTATTGTGCTGTGTGTGCACTCAGGCTATCTGAAATGAGTCCATCATGAATCAGCATATATACTGGTTAACGAATCATTCATAAAAAAATAAAACAGTGGCGGCATCCGTTGTCAGACATGTAAGTCAAAGAGGTGCAGCTCCAGTGCAAGGACCCTTTCTTCTTAAACCAAGAGGTCAGTTAGACTATTTTTACTGTAGTCACCATCTACTTATAATTTGCTTAACTAAGTAATGCAATCAAGCAATACATGTAAGTGATCACTACTACAGCTTTTGCACTGTCTTTTCATGGAATTCATTGTTATGTTGAATGTGTTGGGGCTTAAGGCAACAATGGTAGTCTCCTCAGGCTTTCCTCCTTCTGGTTAACTAAGGCAGGCCATTCTAATTGCCCCCTTCTGGTCAGGGCTTCCAGGATCTGGTCCCATATCTACAAAAGATGAAACAGACATTGACTACATGAGGGCTGTGCATGATTCTCCCTGCCCTTTTCTGTCCTTCCAGGTCACCCCATTTCTTCAAGAACAAGAAACATCCCTTTTTGTTCTTCAGGCTTCCCCATTTCTTTCGAAACAAAAAACACCCTTCTTTCTCCATGTAGAGAGGAGAGCCTGTAAGCATCTGGTATTGTTACCACTTGCTTTAGTGCTAATCAGAGTCGTTAAGACAGTTTCTCTACTGTCTCTACAGTCTCCTTCCTACCATTCTGGACTATCAGTGGACATTGGTTTTTCATCACCAAATGGCAGCCATGGTTTTTGCAGTATTTTTTTTTCTGCATCTCTCAGGATGCAGTTAGTACACTGCATTGTTAGACGTTGTTCATCTAATGCCTTTGTGGACCTTCTTTTTACATCAGAGCCTTGTCATTGATCTCTAGAGTGGTGGGTGTGTCCCCTAATCTCATTGTAGATTAATGTGTTCTGCTAAAGAAGGGTAGAGGTCCAGATGATGGATCCTTCACTAGCTCTTGTGTGTTTCAGTGGAAATGGTTCCCCAGGAGTAGGGGCTCTATATAAACCAGCTGAAACTCTACCCAGTTTTCCTCATCCTAAAAACTTTTGGAGTTCAGACAGTTAGGCTGTAGTGTAGTATATCATATCAGGAAAAAAGGCAGCATAAACTTACACTCTGCTTGTAGATGGGGGTCTTCAAATGAACTATGGACTAGGACATCACCTTAACAGCACTCACATTACTAAGGAAGCAGATGTGTTAGCAGATTCATTGACTTTGCTCAAGTCCTTTTCTGGAGCTGGGGATTCAGGATTTGAGTTGAAGCTCTTCTGTGAGTAGAACTGAGCGGTTTGCCACAAGTAGATGAGGCCCTCACCTTTTTTCTTTTCATTGAGTAGGGCAAGGTGAAGTTAGTGACGTCAGTGTCTCTTCCACTGCACGAAAGTTTTGCCATATATCTGGTTTGCCTTATTCTGCTCCTGATAAAATTCAGAAAAAAAGACTGGGATTCATCCATATTATCCTGCAGTGCCCAGTAAATGTATGGCTTCAGGCACTAGGGTCCTTGTCTGGTACTTGAAGCAATGTACTTATTGGGCACTTTGTATAAACCAGAAAGTCCCCTAAGGCTCATCCATTTTGTCCTGTGGTGCCTAAGAAGTGTGGTTTCAGGCTTTTGTGGGTCCTTATATGTACACAAATAAATGTTCAGGTATAAGTCAAGGAAATAATTTTCACTTAAGGCAACAACCAGCTCCACATCAGGGCCTGGTTGTTGCCTTACATCTCTTTGTCCCACTGAGGCTTCCACAACAAGTCTCAGAAGTGAGTCAAGCTGTCGAGAAGTCTTCTGCTCCTCAGATCTTTGCCTATACATAGAAGGGGTTCTCTACCTCTGCATAGAGGTGGTATGTGCCATCTGTTTCGGTTAGTCTACAGTTGTTTTTGAAATGTCTCGGACAGCTTTTCCCCAGAAAATTTTTTCACCTTTTTATTTTTCTAACAGTTCCAGTTATTTCTTTTCTGTTCTTTGTCAGTATCATTTAGAGTTTTTTTCATATGAATGAAATGTTCTGCCATAAATATGGCAGCTAACGATTTTCAGACTGCATTTTGCCAGGGCTTGGACCAAAATGTGGATGCCTGTGAATATCATAGTAAATTTAAAAAGGATATAAAGCTAATGACAATACTCATTAACTTGTTCCCATCTACAGCACTATGTGCATGGTGTGTTGCTGCACATGTGCCAGTTGTACAGGTTACCTTGTCTTATTCAAGGCTACAGTGCTTCAGAGACCATACACAGTGCTGTGTTACACTGTAGCTAAATCCAAATTATTCACTGTCACAATTAAACAGCTTTTAATGTGAGAAAATGACTTAAGTTGGGCAAGTGTGGCAAACAGCTCCTTTACTTTTCCACACATGTAAGATAAACTTTGTCTCAGAGCTACAAGCTGTCTAGCACAAAGCACATGAATTTGTCAGGCATTAGGTTTCTAGAAAAGTAGTCCAGAAATGTTCTTGATATAATTAGCAAATGCAGAGAAGGTTAAGCAAATCATTGAGAAAAGGCCCAAACTGATTAAGAAGAAAAAAGAGCTTTTGTCTCTTTCACATAGTAGATCTTTTCATCCTTCTGTTTGTTCTGTTTTGGCTGATAACCACTTCATTGCCTAAACACAGGTAAATGCAGCCTGTTTCTGTGGTGCTATTAATGCCACTGAAATCTGTGATGAAGCTTTTGCTTTCACTTGTACCAGTGTCTGTGCAAGCACTGAACATTCCATTAGTTATTTTGCAAGTAAAGGTGGTAGATAAGCTGGATATCTCCATAAGTGCACAGTCTACATTTTTTCATGATTTTCAAGACTTAGTCTATCTGTAGCATCCGTTGATTAAAAGTAGTTCTTTCACCAAACTTCTTTACCAAACTTCTTTAATTTCTGTAGATACATTCTGAGGAGTGGCATAGGTGTGTGTTGTAACAAATTAGACCGGTGTCTTGTACTGTTGAAGGTTTTGGAAATGAAGGAGAACAAGTAGTCCATCTCCTGTTTTTTTTTTTTTTTGTTTGTTTTTTTAAGGGGGGGGGTTATTATTCTTTTTTTTTTACTTTTACCCAGCTTTGGTGTCCTCTGTGTACTCAGTCAGATCATGAAAACCTTTTCCAATCATTAAGCTTGCCTTCATAGATCAACTTTAGTGTACTGTTAATACTGTGGTTGGATTACATTTGGCTTGCAACAGGCATTTCTGCCTCTAAATGAAGATATTTGCAAATGCTGAATATTTCAGAATCTTTATCTGGAGTTTGGAGGAATCTCCTTATAGTGTTTGAAACTTTTCAAGATTTATGGTATTCCTTTCACTGGTTAAGTCTGATCACAAACTTGTAACCATCTAAGTTAAAATCTCTAAACCTAGAGATGGAAATGTCAGTGAACTGAAGTACTTTTACAATTCTATATTCACGTACAGATGTATTACCCAAGTTGTTATGGCAAGTGGTTATCCAAACAAAATTGTTCCCACCTGGTTAAATGTATTAACTTAGTAATCTTATCTAAATCAAAAAATGGGAAATTTAGTAGGGTGGTCCACAAGTATAAACTTTATGGAAAAAGAAAAAACTTGAAGTATGCGGTAAAATTAAGTCCCTGAAATCAAGGATAACATCAAGAAGTTATCAAAAAACTGAAAAATGCCATCAGGAAAACAAAGGCATCACATGAACTGATTAGCATCCAACATTAAAGACAACTACAAATCCTTCTTTAGTTACATTAAAAAGATAAGAAACAACACCATTGCTCAGAGCTCATTCATATCGGAGCTCATTCAGAATAGAAGTACTCACTCTGGTCCAGTGGATATTGCCAACATAAAACAAATTCAGTGCAAGCTTTACCCTGGACACAGCTATACAAACCTCACATATCCCTGAAGGTCTTTGAACACCAATTATGACTAAAGAACATTTACTATAAGTACTTTCCAAAATGAAAATGCAGCCTCCATGGGACTTGATAATGTACCCAACTGCCGGACACACATCACTAAGCAAGTGCTTACAGACCCGCTTCTTAATCTCTTCAGCCTGTTTGGCACACAGCTGTGGTGACGCCACTTCACAATGATTGCCCTGCCTCTGACCCCAGAAAAATAGATTCATCAGTCTAAGGAGCCTCATTTGCAAAGCCATGGATCATATCATAAGGATAGATCCTGTCTGAATCTGATAAACTTCTTTAGGAGAATGGCACAAGCTTTGGACAGTGTACCTTGATTTTGCCAATGCATTTGATGCCATAGCTCATACCAACATATTAAAGTGCACTCCAAATTGATCCCTGTGTAGTTAGGTGAATTGCAAATTGTTTGAAGGATAGAACTCACACAGTGTGGTTGGCGGGTGGTGCTTCAGATTGCACCAGGAATCCATTTTAGGACCTCTGCTGTTTGACATCTACTTCTCTGATCTCCATATCACAAACAAGGATCTCTAGTTAACCAAGTTTGCAGATGATTATAAACTGGGTGTCTTCCTCAAGTCTCCCTCTGACACACAGGCAATCCAATATCAGTTTACATTTGTTAGCAACTGGTGTACAAGGCACGCTCACATTAAATGCCAACAAGTGCAGTATTGCATTTGATAAGCAATCCCTCCCAGTTTATACTATAGACAACACTTGAAAGTAGTGACAGACCTTGAAGCATGGGTGGATAGTTCCATCTCATTTGATCATCATGGAGCAGTGGTGGTTAGGAAGTCCTTTTAGCTTGCACAACTCAGTGCAAAAGGAATGTCTTCAAAGCCAGAGAGTCCTTACTCCTTATATTCCTCAAAGGTTAGGTCTGTCATAAAATTCCTAATTTGGGATGTATCTTGTTAGACACATGGAAAGACAATGGAGATTCCTAACCAGAAAGATCAATAGCTTAAAAACTGAGCAACTAGGAGAGGCTAGAAACTCTGTGCCAGTGCTGTGTATCCTATAGACTCTCTATGGGTAATGTGTGTCTTGCTTATAGAGCCATAAGGGATCCAGATGTATAAGACCTTCCAGTACCTTCATAATTCAAGCAGTCCTACAAATACTAAGACTGGCCTAAATTTACTTAAACACTGTGAGAGATGGATTACTCAAGCAGTGCCTATCCTTCTCTCAAACAAACATATCCAAATTAAGCAGTATAATTCCCTATCTACCTTCAAAAGGGAACTGATTTGGTGGGCTTTCATAAATTCACCCTGGGTATGACTGGTCTGTCCCTACTTGAAAAGGGAGGTAAGGCCTAGGTTGGGTACTTTGGTGGGTACAGCAAGGTGTTAACCTCTTGAACCACTTACCTTGTATTTTTCATGATTTCTAAAACACAGTTTGCCCAGGTACTCAGTCCTGTGCACACAGACCTGCAATTTTTTGCACAGATATGATAAATATAGCTCACATTTGTACATTAGTTGTAAAGCTGCACCCGTAAATAATGTTATACCTTCTTCCTCTGTCTTTGTTGACAAAATTACAGTGTCTGCAAGAACATTTCCTTTTTGCAGAAAGAAGAGATTATTGGACAGGTTTGAAGGGCAAGTTGTTTACCTGAAGTACATTATCAGTACCAAGAACTATTTAATACATGTTATCTTGTCATAATTTAGTGTTGTCATTAACTCAGTGTACTTTAAATTATAGGCAGGACACTAAAAAGGAATAACAAGTATTTGGCTGCCCCTGTAACTCTCTGGACTTTAAAATGTGGTTCTGTCTCACTAAATGCTTTTTCTGGAGAAGCACTGACAAGAATCGTTATAGACAGCATGCCTGGCTGAAGTCAGAAAACCTCCTTGAGGATGTGAAATGCCCTTGTCATAGATTCCCTTTTGTCTGGAAACTCTGCCACTGGTCTTATCAAGTCATTATGTGGCAATGAGAAAATTACTGAACTCCACCAACAGGCTTGTCTTCTAATGGTCAGAAGTGACCAAGTGTCTAAAAATTCCTACAAAGAAAGCCAAAACTTTTTCAACAACATCATACCAGTAAGCATTAATTTCTGCCTTCGAAATCTCCTGGTAGAACAATAATGTTGCTGCCTTTGAAGTGCTGTCAGTGCTACTCGGTTCTGTAGTTTTATTTTTTAAAGATTCCAGTTTTTCTTCTGCTGATGTATTGTAAACATTATGTAGTGCATGATTTTATTTCTGTCATGTTTACTTTTATGTAGATGACCTGCATTAAGATTATATCTTGGGTCATGATTAATGTACTTATTTGCTATTATTCGCTGAGTTTTTATATGTGAATTTTGCTGCTGATGTGTAATGAGGATTTATTACTTCAATTAACTTATGTAATTTAGTTTTTGTAACATGAATAATATACGGATGTCCTTCAAGGATGCATCTGCAGTCATCACATATGGGCTGTCCTGCCTCAGGCAGCCCTTCGGTCGGCCGGATTCCAAAGTCTGGGTCCGGCGTCGGCTGATGTCGCCCTTTCCCCGACGTCAGAGCGCCTGGGGTATAAAAGCGTCAGCCGACGCCATCTTCCTCCGTCTTTCTTGCCGCGTGGTGCCCGAAGCAGAAGCAGTTCGCAAGTGCCGGTCGGCCAGCTCCTGCAGTTCAGCTACCGAAGACTTCAAACGCTAAGTACCCCATTGGGGACTCTTTCTTGCCTCAGCCGATGTCAGATAAAATTAATAATTGCTTAACTTGTGGGAAACAAATACCTCATAAGGTATCACCACTCTTACTGCCTGCCCTGCCTAGGCCCAGACCACGACGTCTTGGCCTGTTCAGCCTGTGCTTCCTTCAACCGACGCACTCTTAGACGGCGGGCGGAGTTTGCAGAGGAATTGTTTGGGGCTAGTTTTGCTTACAATATGCCGTCGGAGACTCCGACTTCACATTTAATAAAGAAACGGAAGGACAAGGACTGACACATGCGGGCCGCGGTTTCGGCTGAAACCACGGCCAGGCCTAACGCGAGTGTCTCGGTCTCGGCTGAAACCGAGTCCTTGGTGCTTCCGTCCACCGATACCGCTAAACCGGCAACCTCGGCCCCGGAGGCACCTACGGAGTCGGTTATTGAATCTCCATCAGAAACTGGTGTCCTGGAACCTTCCGACACCATTCCCCTAGACAAAACTACACCAGCACATGGTGCAGCCAGGCCTCCTGCATCCATGTCCATAAAGACATTCTCTAGGGCTAAAGCTGCTAAACACTCAAAAGCTTTGCCTCCCAGGGTTATTCCTCAGGGACCCTCTACAGGTTCACAGATCCTTAATTTAGCAGAGGACCTTATTTCCTTAATTAGGGGCTCACAGCCTCTTCCGGACAGGGGCTCTCAACCTCCTCCAGATAAAAGGCCCACGGTTGAGCCCTCTGATCCCCACTCCTCAAATGAGGCCTCTGATGGCTCTACTCTATCGGACTACCAGGAGGAGGCTTTTTCGGCCTAAGACGATTCTGATGCAGAGGAATCTATCCCCTCGGCCTCCCCTCCTGAAGAGCTTTCCTTCAGGGAGACACTTCACACTATGAGAGAGCATTTCCAATGGCAGAGCCAGGAATTCTCTGATTCCAGGAAGAGATTAAGGACTTTCTTGCATTTACCTCAGCATAGACCTTTGGCTATTCCTCCTGTTTTGAATGTCATTGATGATGTGTACTCTGAGTCTAGCACAACCCCTGACACTCTTCCTCCGGCTCCTGCCAAACCCGATGGGTACTACAGGGTCCCGGACTCGCATCTTTTCTTTTACAAGGCCCACTCTGCTGATCCAGAAGCTATTTCCCAGGGCCCTAAAGGGGCTGCAGCTGCCACTTCTAAAAATCCACTCCCCTCTGAAAGGGAGTCCAGGGCTTTAGAGAGATGGGGTAAAAAAGTGTATACTTCTGCTACTCTTTCTATGAGGGCTTTAAATTGTCAATTTCATATGATACAGTACCAAGAGTATTTGTTGGATGAATTGCATAAGAAACTGTCTTCACCTGAGCCCCTAGATCGCAAATCGCTTCAGGATCTGGTACATAACTCCCAACCGGTTAGCAACCATTTCTTGCAGTGTGGTTATGATGCATTGGAAGCTTCATGTAGGTCAGCTATGACAGGTGCAGTCATACGTAGGCATGCTTGGCTGAAGGAGCAATCTCTGCCAGACCATGTTAAAGCAAAGCTTCTGGATGCTCCACTGCTCAGGAGGTCTTAAAGAAATTTGAAGAAAAAGCAAAATCTGTACAAACAGTCAAAGATTTTCTCCAAGTCCAACCACCAAGATTCAGCAGAAATTGGCCTTCCAAGAATTGGTCCTTTCCAGACACAGAGAGATTTCAGCGAGGCAAGAACAGGCGTGCCAGAGGTAGAGGGCAAGCTAGAGGCTCCTACAGAGGCCGTCAATGGCAGCCTCCCAACCAGAGAGGTAGTGCAGGACCTACAACTGCTGCACAAGGACAGACTCAATGGCTTTACTTTGACACCGCCAACCAGGGCTCAATTGGAAGCACCTTTGGGCGGAAAGCTTTCTTTATATTCAGAAAACTGGCACAGTATTACAAGGGACAAATGGACACTACAAATAATAGACAAAGGATACAGGTTCCATTTTCACACATTACCAAAAAGAAAAGGCATGCCAGACCTGCCACCGAATCAAAGGGCAGAGGCTTTGAAACAAATCTCCAACTTAATGCAAATTAAATCTATAGAAAAGGTTCCTCTCTCAGAACAAGGCCAAGGATTTTATTCCAGACTATTCCTTGTTCCAAGAAAAGAAAAGCAATGGAGGCCTATTCTCGACTTGTCCGCACTGAATACTTATCTCATTGTGCGAAAATTCAAAATGCTGACTCTACAGCAACTCCTTCCCATGCTGGGCAAGGGGTCTTGGCTGGTATCTCTGGACCTCAAGGAGGCATAAGGTTCAGAGCATTATCAATTCTGAGCATTGCCCTTTGGCTTATCTACTGCGCCCAGAGTATTCACGAAATGCCTGGCATCAGTAATTGCACACTGCAGACTTCAGGGGATTCAAATATACCCATATCTGGACGACTGCCTTATACAAGCGGACAGTCAACAAACTTTGGTAAAACACTTGAATTATGCCATTCACCTACTTCAGGCCTTGGGATATACAGTCAACATTCACAAGTCAAGACTTGTTCCATCCCAAAGAATAACTTTTCTGGGTGCAAATCTAGACACAACCACCCAAATGGCTTTCCTCACAGAAGAAAAACAAAGTCAACTACCGGATTACTTCAAAAATCTGTCAAGATAAACTCAGCTGACTGCAAGGAAAATCCTGCAGGCCCTGGGTTACATGGCTTCTTGCATTCTCCTGATTCCACAAGCAAGGCTGCATATGAGGAAACTACAATGGTACCTAAGGAGTTTATGGACTCAGCACAGTCACAGCTTGGAAACTTTGATACCACTCATTCCATGCCTTCAAAAGGAATTTCTGTGGTGGGCTCAAGCAAGCCAGTCAAACAGGGGTCTGCCCTTCAGCAAGCCAATAGCCAGCCGAACCATTACAATGGACGCTTCAGACCACGGATGGGGAGCGCACATGGAGGGCAGATGCATTCAAGGACTATGGTCACAAAAAGAGCTACGCATGCACATAAACCAAAAGGAAATGCTGGCAGTGATACATGCAATCGAGGCCTTCAAACTCTTTCTGCATCAAGGCCACCTGCTAATAAGGACAGACAACACCACAGTTATGTGGTACATAAACAAGCAAGGGGGCACCCATTCTTACCCTCTTTGCAGACTGGCAATGAATCTATGGGAACTTTCCTTGAAAATCAATATAGAGCTACAATCCCAGTTCGTGCCAGGAAAGGACAATATACTGGCGGACAGCTTAAGCAGAAACATCATGGATGCACACGAATGGATGCTGCACCCAGACATCTTCCTTCAGATAACACAATTATGGGGGAGGCCGGACATAGATCTCTTTGCCTCCCCCCACAATCATCAGCTGAAGAAATTCTACTCAAGGACATACCACCCACAAGCATGGAAAGTGGACGCCCTTTCTTTCAGCTGGAGAACTTTAACAGTGTATTCTTTTCCACCTCTTCCATTAATGACCAAGGTCTTACTGAAGATCAGGACAGAGCAGCCAAAAGTGATTCTGATAGCTCCAGACTGGCCAAGACAGCACTGGTACCCACTGTTAAAGAGCATGTCACGCACGAAACCATGGCCTCTTCCACTATGGCCACTTCTCCTGACACAACACAATTACAAAACTCTGCATTCCAACCTGAAAACCTTGCAACTAACAGCCTGGAAAATACCTTGATTCCTCCACAGGATAAGCTATCCAAGAGAGTGAAGGATATCATCATGGAAGCTCGCCGGCCTTCCACAAGGAAGGCATATTCAGCAAAATGGAAAAGATTTCACACTTGCAACACTGCAAAGGGCCTAGATGTGACAGTGATGAACATGGCACATATTCTGGAATACTTGGCAGAAATGCTCCACAATGGCCTGTCTTACTCTTCCATTAAAATTCATGCTTCAGCAATTTCAGCAGAGTACAATACTGATCCACCTGTCTTCTCTCATCCTCCCCTAAGGCAGTTTCTAAGAGGAATTAAAAACATCAATCCTCCAAGGAAACCACCAGTGCCTACTTGGGACCTTAACTTCGTGTTGGAAAAACTAACACTACCTCCCTTTGAACCAGCAGCATCTGCAGAACCACAGTTCCTGTCTTGGCCATAACCTCAGCAAGAAGAGTATCTGAGTTACAGGCCCTCATGGCAGTACAGCCATTTCTTATTTTTCATCAGGACAGAGTTTCATTGAGAACCAATCCTTCATTTATGCCAAAGGTGGTATCCAGGGTATCATTAAACCAAGCTATTCACCTGCCTACCTTCTTTCCAAATCCACAAAACAAAGGGGAAAAACTTCTGCACACCCTGGACATACACAGGCAGTTGCGCTACTACTTGGACAGAACTAAAAGTTACAGAAAAACTGACCAGCTGTTTGTAGCGTATGCTGCTGGTGCACAAGGAAAAGCAATTTCCAAACAGACAATTTCAAAATGGGTAGGGAATTGCATTCATTTTTGTTACTCCTTTCATGGAAAGACTGTGCCAGCTAACATTAGACCTCATTCCACTAGAGCTACAGCCACCTCCACAGCCTTCTTAAGAGGGGTGGCTACCAAGGACATTTTAGAAGCTGCTACATGGAGCTCCATGCATACATTTTCCAAGCACTATAATTTACCTTTATATTCCATATCCAGAGCAGGCTTTGCTACGGCAGTCCTGCAAGTCATTTTAGCTACACCATCATTTACATAGATCCTCCACCCCCAGATTGGCTATGGTATTCTACCCATATGTGATGACTGCAGATGCATCCTTGAAGGACATAGTTCAGTTTTGTACCTACCATAAATGTAGATGTCCGATAGGTATGCATCTGCAGTCAGGTTTACCCTCCCTCCTTTCCCCTCTGTGGTATTTCTTGGGTTCTTATCCCTCTTAATAGCTAGCTGGGGTTATCTATTATGGTGTATTTGTTTTATATACATATATATATTTATATATATATATATATATATATATATATATATATATATATATATATATTTCTGAGCATGTGTGGAATTTATTGCATTTCTCCAAATTTAGCCTTCCTTAGAGGGCACCTGGCATCTGGGGCAAGAAAAACTGAGGAAGATGGCGTCGGCTGACGCTTTTATACCCCAGGTGCTCTGACGACGGGGAAAGGGCGACATCAGCCGACGCCGGACCCAGACTTTGGAATCCGGCCGATCGAAGGGCTGCCTGAGGCAGGACAACCCTTATGTGATGACTGCAGATGCATACCTATCGGACATCTACATTTATGGTAGGTACAAAACTGTACTTTTGGTTGGGGAAGTACTTTTGGACAGATATCTGTAACTTCTTGAAGTGCAATAGGAACAATACTAGGCATCATGGGGGATGTAAAATACCTAGACATATACACTTTTAAATTAGACGCACTGAAAAGTTCACACCTCCCTTGTCAAGCACTTTATGGTGCTTATCTCCAAAATCAAGCAGTTCTATATATGACTGTGGTGTAAATGTCTACCAATCCAGTCATCAAGACTAATCTTAAAGGTGGTCAGTGCTCAAGGTAGTTTGACATGCTGTGGTAGCTTATTAACAGGAACAACTTTGTTTTTTTTCTTTTCAGTTTTCTCTATTGCCTAGTGTTGTTTGCTTGGTCATGTGTACAAGAAATACAATTTTATATACTTCATTTAACATATAAAGTTTTATTTTATTGTCATTAGAATAAAAAGCACAGTTGGTGCACATGTGTTTCTTTAAACCATTGTCTGCATATGTGCAGGCCTGTTTTTCATATATATGTACCTGCTTTGTTCCTGAATAGGTACCCGTAAATCTTTTGTGTTGTACTATTTTCCCCATTATTCAGAATGGTTATCTTTCTACTTGGATGTACAGTACTTCATGCATTACAGTAAACAGTGTTTTGGTGTTAGTTGCACTCATAATGTGAGTAATTTTAAAAAGGGATGGTGCTTTATGTGCATATTGTTGATTAGAGATGAAAATGTCTTTAAGAAAATGTTTTAGTAAGTGTTTTGGCACCATCTTGAGTATTCAAACAGTGGTAATTTGGGATGTTGTTGTGTCTTACCTTTCAATTGTCCAGATTTCATAGAATATCCATATTTTTGCTTCATATTTTTAGACTGTTCCTGATAAATTGTGAGGTTTTCTGGCAAATCATTGAGGACTGAAGTCACTACATAATGGCATACATTTGAGTGTCAGACTTCATCTCCTTAAAATGTATGTTAATCCAAAACATGTTATTTTATCAACTTTCTAAATTTATAAGAGCAATATTTAAAACCTCTCCCTAATTTTGGGCCTTTGTCCTCATATTATTTTTAGCTTTGTCCAGATTTCTTGTGCTTAGAGATTGAGAGCTCTGTGTCATAGGATTATAGGAAGTTACTAGGCTAATAGCGCTAAGGCCTTTACAAGCCTATCCAAGTTCTGAACTTGTTTCTACAATTAGCGTGTATTGCCCCTGGCCAAGAGTGACACAAGTGGAACCCCCAGGGTAGGTTTACGGTTACCCATCCAGTTGTCCAGATTGTGCTTGATGAGGGCCAAAGAGGTGCTCTGCTTTGCATGAACTGGGAGTCTGTTTCACAGGTGTGGTAACCTTTAGGAGACAAATCTATCCCTCCAGCAGGTTCTGTTAATGTCACATACCAGTTTAAGGTCTTTAGAGCGAGTAACCTGTGAGCCATTGGACTTGTAGATATGCAGCATTTCCAAAGCAGAGTCAGAAATTGCCTTATGTGCAAGGCAGAGATCACCTCTGAGTAGTCTGTATGACACTGAGTGACAGTGATTTCAGCTGATCTACATAGGGCAGATGCTGAAGACTTTGAATTCTCCTTGTGAGGAACCTTTGGAGTCTCTCCACTTGCAGCAAGTGCTTGTAAAGGTATATACCAAAAGGGGCGTTGTACTCAATTATTGGCCTGATGAGGGAAGAGTACGGGGAGGTTATAACTTCTTTTTTTCTGGAGGCAATGCCCTTACGTGATGAGCAATATAGAATACCCTTCTTATCACTGTGGAGACAGTGTTCAAATGTAAGGTTGCTGACAACCTCTGTGCCGGGTCTCTCACCACTGAGTGCATGTTTACACTGTTTCTATTGATGTGGTAGTTAGCCAGAACATCACTGTTACCGAAAGGGATGATGATACATTTTTTTGCAATGAGTTTAAGGCCATGACTTTGGCACCAGTTAAGACCCTGATGTTCATCGTGTTTCACTATTGCAGTCATTACACTTGGGTTATCCTGCTGGCAGGCTACCCGCAGTTGGCCTGAATTCCAAAGTCTAGGTCTGGCGTCGGTTGCTGTCGCCTCTTCCCTGACATCAGTGCGCCAGGGGTATAAAAGATGCAGCCGACACCATTTTCTTCAGTCTTTCTTGCCGCGCGGTGCCCGAAGCAAAAGCAGTTCGCAAGTGCTGGTTGGCTGACTCCTGAGAATTCAAATACAAATTTCAGATCCGAAGTCTTCATTAAAGCTAAGTACCCTGTTGGGGAAACTTTTTTCTTGCTCCAGTCCGATGTCAGAAAAAGTTAATAATTGTATTTCTTGTGGGAAGCAAATACCTCATAAGGATTTTCATTCTTACTGTATTCCTTGCCTAGGCCCTGATCACAACGTTGCTAGCTGTCTGTTTTGTGCTAGATTTAACAAACGCACTATTAAGCATCGGTACGATTTTGCTGTTTGTTACTTTGTCCGAAGATTCAATTATATAATGCCGTCGGAACAGCCGATGACCGGAGTTTATAAAAAGTGCAAGGAAAAAGAAAAGGACAGGCATCCGAGGTCCAAAACTGATGAGGCTTCCGCTAAGCCAGTCGCCGGTTCTCAGTGAGGCGCTTTCGCATCCCCTGATGCCCACTACCTCAGAGCCACAGGCCGCTGACGACTCCCACATGGAGCCAGCTAGGCCTCTGGATACTCAAGGTATTGGAAACTATTCCCTCAGATGGGTCCGGAGCCACTGAGCAGGCATCGGCTTCTGAGGGTGTTTTCAGACCTGCACAGTTGTATGTAAAGCCGACTTCAGCTTCCAAAGCAAAGACTAAAGCAGTTCTAAAGACAAAGAAACAAGTACAGCATTCTTCTGGACAGACTTCCATGCCTAAAAAACAGATGCTCAAAATGGCTGAAGACCTAATTATCTTGATCAGGGGTTCCCATCCCCCTCCTGACAAGAGGCCTAGGTAAGAGACAGAATATGAATCTTCAGATCAGATTTCCATTTCCTCCGACTCCTCTTTTGAACAGGAATACTCTCTTCCTCCTTACGAGGATTCTGATGCTGAAGAATCTATCCCTTCAGCCTCACCGCCTGAGGATTACTCTTTTGGGGAACCCTGCATACCATGAGGTATGCACTTCCACTGGGAGAGCCAAGACTACTCAGAATCTAAGAAAAGGCTTAGAGATTTTCTTTTACTACCTCAGCACAGGCCTCTGGCTATTCCTCCTGTGTTAGACATTGTAGATGATGTATTTTCAGAGTCCGGACTTTCTCCTGACTCTCTACCTCCTGCCCCTGTTAAACCAGACAGATACTACAGGGTTCTAGATTCATATAAATTTCTTTATAAAAACCCTGCTGCTGACCCAGAAATTATTTCTCAGAGTCCCAAGGGGTCAAGGCTTCTACTACAAAAAACCCTATCCCCTCTGATAAAGATTCAAGGGCACTAGACAGATGGTGAAAAAAGGTTTACACTTCTGCTACTTGGCTGTGAGGGCTTTAAATTGTCAATTTCATATGCTAAAATATCAGCAATACTTAATGTCACTGCTAAAACAAAAAATGTCAAATTCTGGTTGTGCAGTAAATAAGGAAATGCAGGATTTACTGCATGTAACTGAACAAGTGGGAAAGCATACATTGCAATGTGGTTTTGATTCTCTGGAGGCCTCTTGCAGGGCTGCCATTGCGGGTTCTCTCATTAGGAGGCATGCTTGGTTAAAGGAACAGAATCTGCCTGATAATGTTAAAGCAAAATTATTAGATGCTCCATTACAGCATGATACCTTATTTGGTGTTAAAGCAGAGGAGGTGTTGAAGAAAATGGAGGACAAGGCGAAATCTATGCAAACAGTAAAGGATTTCTTACAGGTACAGCCACCCAGATTTAGCAGGAACTGGCCTACAAAGAATTGGTCCTTTCCAGTGTCAGACAGGCCACAAATAGGCAGATACAGACACCCCAGAGGCAGATCCCAGCCCCAGGGCTCATACAGGCCTAAACAGTGGGGTGCTTCTACCTCCAAAAGCGGAGAAGACAAATCACAGCCATACAGGAAACAGTCCCAATGACTTTCCTCTGCCAGCACCAAGCACTTATCTTTTGGCACCCCCCCTTAGGGGGAAAACTAGCACTTTTTTCTCAAAATTGGCACATGATCACCCAGGACAAATGGGTCTTGAATATAGTGTCCCAGGGATACAGGTTCCACTTTCACACCCTGCCAAGGGCAAATGCCAGACCTGCCACACAATCAATAGGCAGAGGCACAAAAACAAGTTTCATCCCTCATGGACATGAGGGCCATTCAGCAAGTACCACAGCAAGAGCAGGGACAAGGATTTTACTCAAGACTTTTCTTGGTACCCAGAAAAGACAAAGCCTGGAGACCAATACTGGACCTGTCTATTCTAAATACATTTCTGGACGTTCCAAAATTCAAAATGTTGACTCTGCAGCAGCTCCTGCCCATGCTGAGCAAGAAGGCTTGGCTGGTAACTTTGGACCTAAAGGAGGCATACCTGCATATTCCAATAGACAATCTTGCAGAAGATACCTCAGATTCATAGCTGTCTCAATGCACTACCAATTCTCTGCTCTGCCCTTTGGCTTATCTGCTGCGCCCAGGGTCTTCACAAAATGCCTGGCACCAGTAATTGCATTTTGCAGACAAAGAGGAATTCAAAAATATCCTTACATGGACGATTGCCTTATTCAAGCAGAGAACAAGGACGTTCTACTAAAGCATCTGGCGTTTGTAAATAGATTACTAATTTGCCTAGGGTACACAGTGAACGAAAATAAATCAAAACTAGTACCCTCTCGAGATAATATTCCTGGGTGCAAGCTTAAATACAACTACCCAGGTGGCTTATCTCATGCCAGACAAACAAAGGCAACTGACTTCTTACTTCAAAATGTTGGCAACAAAGACCCAGTTATCTGCAAGAAAAATTCTGCAGGCTTTGGGCTTCATGGCATCCTGCTAATTCCATATGCCAGACTGCATATGAGGAAACTACAATGGTATCCAAAAAGTGTTTGGACACAGCCTGGAAACATTAATTACCCTAATTCCTTGCCTGCAACAGGAGTTTCGATGGTGGGCACAGGCCTGTCACCACAACAAGGGACAGCCATTCATCCTACCCACAACCAGGCAGTCAATAACAACAGATGCATCAGATTATGCCTGGGGGGCCCACATGGCAGGAAAATGTATTCGGAGCACATGGCCCACAAGCCAAAGGCATCTTCATATCAATCAAAAAGAGATGCTAGCTGTTCAGAATGCCCTGACAACTTTCAAGGAACTACTCAATCCAGGACAACTACTGATAAGGACGGACAATACTACAGTCATGTGGTACATAAACAAGCAAGGAGGCAGACATTCCTACCCCATCTGCAGACAAGCCATGACTTTGTGGGACACAGCATTGACTTATCAAGTACACTTGCAAGCACAATTCCTGCCAGGAAAGGAAAATACGCTGCCAGACGAACTAAGCAGAAACCTCACGGATCCCCACCAGTGGAAACTGGATCCACAAGTCTTCAGCATGATAATAAAGAAATGGAGATGCCCAGACATAGATCTATTTGCCTCCCCTCACAACTGCCAACTAACAGAGATTCTGCACAAGGACTTATCACAAGCAAGCATGGAAAGTGGATGCTCTATCATTCAGCTGGAAAACCCTAACAGTATATGCCTCTCCTCCCCAAGGTACTTTTAAAGGTCAGACAAGAGAAGCCAAAAATGATTCTGATTGCTCCAGACTGGCCCGGACAGCACTGATGCAAAATCCTAAAGAGCTTGTCTCAAGGCCCAGCCTGGACATTGCCTGTAATTCCTCATTTACTGACCCAGTGAAACAAATCTTGCACAGCCAACTCAGAACCCTAATTCTGGCAGCATGGCGGATAATGTAGCTATTCAGAACACACCTCTCTCTAAAGCAGTGATGGATGTTATTTTGGAGGCCAGGTGGCCCAGTACCAGAAAATCTTACGCAGAAAAATGGAAAAGATTCTGTGCTTGGAACCAGGCACAAGGAATTGACACGTTTGTACCAAATATTCCTCAGATTTTACAATACCTAACTGAGATGCTGGACAAAGGCCTATCCTTTTCATCAATTAAAATCCATGCCTCTGCCATTTCAGCTCATTACAATACGGAACCGCCAATTTTTTCACATCCGTTGCTAAGAGAGTACCTCAGAGGGGCAAAAAACATAAGACCTCCAAGGAGAGCACCAATACCTGCATGGGACCTCAATTATGTCTTGGAAAAACTCACAGTACCGCCTTTTGAGCCAGCCAATACAGCTGAAATAAAGTTCTTATCTTGGAAAACAGCTCTGCTCCTAGCAATAACCTCTGCAAGATGAGTCTCAGAGTTACAGGCACTCATGGTCGTGGAACCTTTTATCATTTTCCATCCAGACAGGGTTTCTTAGAGGACGAACCCGACATTTATGCCTAAGGTAATGTCCAATGTGGCCCTTAACCAAACCATTCATTTGCCTACTTTTTATCCAAACCCACAGAATAAGGGTGAGAGACTCCTGCATTCTTTGGACATACACAGACAGCTACGCTTCTACTTGGACAGAATTAAGGCTTTTAGAAAGACTGAGCAATTCCTAGTAGCATATGCTGCAGGATCACAAGGAAAGGCCATCTCAAAGCAGACTATTTCAAACTGGATAGGCCACTGCATTCGTTTCTGCTATTCACAACATGGCAAATCAGTGCCTAAGGGCATTAGGCCACATTCAACCAGAGCAGCAGCCACTTCAGCAGCCTTGCTCAGAGGAGTACCAACCAAAGACATTTTAGAGGCTGCAACTTGGAGTTCAGTGCACACTTTTACCAAGCACTACCACTTACCTCTCTACTCTAAATCCAGAACAGGCTTTGCTACTGCAATTCTGCAGGGCCTTATAGCCTCTCCTAATCCTATTTAGACCCAGCCAACCAACCTCAGCTTTGGGATTCAACCCAAGTGTAATGACTGCAACAGTGAAACACGAACATAGTACAGTTGTGTACCTACCATAAATGTAGATGTTAGAGTGTATTCACTGTTGCAGTCCAGGTTACCCACCCACCATCCCCCTTTTCTTTGCTGGGACTTATCTGTGCTTCTCTATTCCTATACAACCTATGTGGTGTATTTGCTTGTAGATGAAGGAAATGTTATTTTTGTGCATGCATACTTATTGGCATAATTTTCAGCCTTCCAGTTTGGGGGCACCTGACATCTGGGGCAAGAAAAACTGAAGAAAATGGCGTCGGCTGCATCTTTTATACCCCTGGCGCACTGGCACCTCTTCAAAAGGAACCTTGACGATTGGATTTGAGAAAGGAAATTCACCCCGGGGATCACGTCAGTCGCCCTGCTAAACAGGGGTCCAGGGAAGTAAATAGTGTGGGAAGAAATAGCCAGGGAATTGTTATGGCTAGGCTTATATAGGCCCTAGGGCTGATAGCCTAGTACCAACCTATGAACCTATAAGAGGCGACAGCAACCAACACCGGACCTAGACTTTGGAATTCAGGCCGACTGCGGGTAGCCTGCCAGCAGGATATCCCAGGTGTAATGACTGCAACAGTGAATACACTCGAACATCTACATTTATGGTAGGTACACAACTGTACTTTATAGAATGTTCACATCGTTTGGGGATTCTGTGACCGCTCTCAGTTTGCAGTCGTCTGCAAACTTTGTCAGCCACAGACCTTTAGATGTTCTTCGTGTTTCACTCTTGCAGTCATCACACTTGGGTTGTCCTGCCAGGGTTAGTCCTCAGTCGGCCTGAATACCATAGGTTTAGTATTTCTGTGTTGGATGCTGTTGCTCCAGGACTGACATCAGGTCATCAGTGGTATAAAATCAGGCAACAGACACCACTACATCAGTCTTTCTTGCCGAGGAGCCCAAAGCAGAAGCAGTTTGCATGAGTGCCGGTCGGCCGCTACCTGAATTTTCGTTTTGAATTGAAATTGAAGTTTTCTAAAGCTAAGTACCCTGTTGGGAATCCTTTTTTCTTGCTCTAAGTACCCTGTTGGGAATCCTTTTTTCTTGCTCTAACTGATGTCAGAAAAAGTTAACAATTGTTTCGCCTGTGGAAAGCAAATACCACACCGAGATTTCCATTCTTACTTCGTCACTTGTTTAGGTCCAGACCACGACGTCCCTCACTGTCGGTTTTGTGCTTTGTTCAATGCCAGAACTGTATGTCATCGGACCCTTATTGTATCAAATTATTTTTGCTCTCAATCTCTGTATTCTGAAATGGCTTTGGTAAGTCATCTGACTAGCGATCTTCCAAAAAAATTTAAGGATAAAGACAGACCACACAGGTCCAGAACTGCCGACAACACTTCCATTAAGCTAGTCGCTAGTTCGCTGGTCCTCAGTGAGGCACTTTCGCAGCCCCTGATGCCCGCTTCTGTGGATTCGCAAGGCGCTACCGAGACCCATTCAGAGTCCATTGTGCCGCAAGACTCTTCTTTGACTAAGGATCCTGCGGATGTCTCTATCTTGGATGGGTCCGGAGCCGCTGAGCACCCACTGGCTTCCGAGAAAGTTCTCCGCACTACTGATACTCGACACAAACCGACAACTTCTTTTGCGTCTTCAGTTCTTTCTAAAACTACCGAGTTTCTAAGGCCCAAGGTAAGAGCTATGCCTAAAAAAAACGATGACCCAAGCTCAAGCACCTGCTTCCTTGCCTCAATCTCAAATGCTTAAAATGGCAGAAGACTTTATCATGCTTATTGGGGGAAGCCAACCTACCCCTTCCAAAAGAAAAAAAAGACTTGTCCCCAGCAGTTTTATCTGACCAGGAGTCCGATGATTTTGAGGTTTCTGAATATGAAGACATGCAACCCTTGTCTGATTATTAGGATTCAGATGCAGAGGAATCTATTCCTTCTGCCTCTCCTCCGGAGGATTTTTCATTTGGTGAAATCCTAAGGGAGCATTTCCAATGGGAGTGTCAGGACTATCCTCAGTCCTAAAAGAGACTCAGGAAATTCTTAGATTTACCACAGCACAGACCTTTAGACATTCCTCCTGTCCTGGATGTTGTGGATGATGTCTTTATGGAATCCAGTTTAACCCCTAACACCCTTCCACATGCTCCAAGGAAGCCTGGCAGCTATTAGAGTCTCTGACTCGCACAAGTTTCTTTTCAAAAATCTTACTGCTGACCCAGAGGTCATCTCCCAAGCACCTAAAGGAATAAAAGCAACCACAGCTAAGAATCCCACCCCCTAGGACAGGGATTCCCGAGCTATAGACAGATGGGGTAAAAAAAGTATACACCTCTGCAAGTCTTGCCATTAGAGCACTAAATTGTCAGTTCCACATAATGAAATACCAGCAACAAACAATGGAACGCCTTAAACAAAAAATATCTACCTTTCTGGCTTGTGCAGAAAATAAAGAATTACAGGAGCTTATGCATTCTGCAAGCCAAGTTACTAAACATGCCTTGCATTGTGGCTTTGACACCCAGGGCAGTAGTCACAGGTTCTGTACTTAGAAGGCATGCTTGGCTTGAGGAACAAACATTGCCAGACCATGTCAAATCAAAACTATTGGACGCACCATTGAACAAAGACAATTTGTTTGGCACCAAGGCAGAAGAAGTCTTAAAAAGATGGGGAAAAAAAGCTAAATCTATGCAGACAGTTAAAGACTTCTTACAGGTCCAACCTCCGAGGTTCAGTAGGCATGGTCTCTCCAAACACTGGTCCTTTTCGGCCCCCTCAAGACCAGCTCAGACAAAACCTTGGGGAAGCAGACCCCCAGACAGCAGTCCCAGGGAATGCAGAGATCTAAGCAGTGGAGTTCCTCCACTTGAAAAACAGGGAGTACTAAGCCACCCACTTATGGAAAAAACTCACAATGACTGTACACCTCCACCCCTTACCTCTGCCCACCTGCTTGTGCCCCTAGGAGGAAAACTCTCCTCCCATGCCAAAAACTGGGCCTCTATCACCAACGACCGATGGGTCCTCAACAGTGTCCCAGGGATATAAATTTTATTTCCACACTATGCCAACCTCAAAAGGGTTCCCAGATCTTCCTCCAAACCACTGGGCAGAGGCACAAAACCAAGTCCATTCCTTGCCCTCCATGAGGGCAATACAGCCTGTTCACGCAGACCAGATAGGCCAAGGTTTCTATTCCAGACTGTTCCTGCTACCCAGAAAAGAGAGCACCTGGTGCCCCAATCCTCGATCTATCTATTCTAAACACCTTCCTGGTGATACCAAAATTCGAAATGCTCACCCTCCAGCAGCTTCTTCCTATGCTATCCAAGGATGCTTGGTTAGCCATCCTACACCTAAAAGAGGCCTATCTACACATCTCAATCAGATTCCTACAGAAAATATCTATGTTTCAGGGCAGGATCTATGCACTTTGAGTTTTCTGTGCTTCCCTTTGGCTTATCCACTGCTCCCAGAGTTTTCACAAAATGCCTGGCTCCAGCCATTGCTTTTTGCAGGCAAAGGAATATTCAAATTTACCCCTACTTAGACGACTGTCTGATTCAGGCAGACAGTCAGGAAAAGATGTTACAGCACCTGACCTTTGTAAAGGACCTACTGACCTCCCTGGGGTATACTATAAATGAAAAGAAATCCAAATTAGTACCCACTCAAAAAATTGTATTCCTAGGAGCAAGCCTGGACACAGCATCCCAGATGACATTCCTTATTCCAGAAAAACAAGCCTATCTGACTGGCTACTTTTCTCAACTAGCCACCAGAATCCAGTTATCTGCAAGGAAAATACTGCAAGCTCTAGGGTTCATGGCATCCTGCATTCTACTCATACCATATACCTGACTGCATAATTGGAAACATCAATGGTACCTAAAAAGCCTTTTGTGTCAACACTGTCAGGACCTGGAAACTATCATACCTATGATACCCTGTCTAAGAAAAGATTTTCTTTGGTGGGCAGCAGCATGCAGCCACAACAAGGGTCTTCCCTTTTCACAACCCCATGCCACTCAGACCCTAACCACAGATGCATCAGATTATGCCTGGGGTGCACACCTGGACGGCAGGTGCATTCAGGGCCATTGGAGCCCAAGCCAAATACATCTGCACATCAACCAAAAAGTGATGCTAGCTGTTCAGCATGCTCTGACAGCTTTCAGACCACTACTCTCCCCAGGGCCTCTAGGGGTCAAGACAGACAACACCACAGTGATGTGGTACATCAACAAGCAGGGAGGAACTTGCTCTTATCCCTCTTCAGGCTCGCCATGACCCTTTGACACACGGCTTCAGCCATGCAAATTCACTTGCAAGCACAATTCCTGCCAGGCTCCCAAAAAATCTCTGGCAGACAACGCAAGCAGAAACCTCCTAGACCCACACGAGTGGCAGCTAGACCACAGCACCTTCAACCTTGTAACCCAGAAATGGGGCACCCCGAAGGTGGACCTCTTTGCCTCCCACAACAATCACCAGCTCAGCAAATTCTGCACCAGGGAATCTCACAGCATGGCTCCAATGGGTAAACCTCTCGATCTATGCATTTCCCCCTCTACCTCTACTTTCAAGGGTACTACTCAAAATAAGGGAAGAAAAACCAAGAGCAGTCTTGATTGCCCCAGACTTGCCATGCCAGCATTGGTACCCACTGCTGTGCAGTCTGTCACCCCTGCCAACATGGCAACTACCTCAGATCCCAACTCCCCTGACCCAGCAGAATGAGAGAATTCATGCATCCACAGTTGCAGACCCTGAACCTGGCAGCCTGGCTTATTCCCTGACCTCTCCTCCAGTTGCCAGCCTAAGCAAGCAAGTCCTGGATGTTATAAGCGAGGCCAGATGCCCCAGCATTATAAAATCCTATGCTGACAAGTGTAAAAGGTATTGCTCCTGGATCCAGGCCAAAGGAGCTGAAACAGCACAGCCTTTCCTACCTCTCATTCTGGATTACCTAGCAGACCTACTGCACAGGGGGGCCTATCCTTATCTTCTATTAAAATTCATGCCTCTGTCATCTCTGCTCATTACAGCACAAAGCCACCCCTCTTTTCTCACCCTCTCATTAAACATTTCCTAAGAGGGGCTAACAATTTAAGGCCACCCAGAAGAGCTCCTACCCCAGCTTGGGACCTTAACTTTGTGTTGGAAAAGCTCACATTACCCCCTTTCAGCCTGCAGCTTCAACAGAGTTAAAATTGCTCTCTTGGAAAACAGCATTGCTTCAGGACTAAGCCAAATTTCATGCCTGAAGTGGTGTCCAGTGTGACTCTCAACCATTCATTTCATTTGCCCACTTTTTTCCCTAACAAGGGGGAAAGGATTCTGCATTCTCTAGATGTGCACAGACAGCTCAGATTCTACCTGGATAGGACTAAATATTTTTATAAAAAATGACCAGTTGCTAGTCAGCTTTGCAGCAGGGGCAGAGGGCAAGGCCATATCCAAACAAACTCCAAATGGATAGCACACTGTATCCATTTCTGCTACAAATACCATGGTAAACCTCCCCCTAAGGGGGTCAGGAAGCATTCCACCAGGGCAGCCTCCACCTCTGCAGCTTTTCTCAAAGGGGTCCCTACCAGGGACATCCTGGAGGCTGCAGCATGGAGTTCTGTTCATACCTTCACCAAGCATTACCACCTGCCTATCTTCTCCAAATCCAGGGCAGGCTTTGCAGCCGCAGTCCTGCAGGGCATCCTAGCCAGCCCCTAGTCTTCTTGACTGCCTCCACCCTTTTCTTCAGCTTTGGGAATCAACCCAAGTGTGATGACTGCAACAGTGAAACACTAAGAACATAGTACAGTTGTGTACACTTACCATAAATGTAGATGTTCGAGTGTATTCACTGTTGCAGTCCTGGTTTCCCACCCTCCATTCCCCTTGTCTCTCTGTCTTCTTCACTCCTTACAGGGATTTTTGGTATTTATTTTCTACTGGTGGTGTTCTTCCACCATAATCTAGCTCCCTCTTTGGGGGCTCCTGACATTTGGGGCAAGAAAAACCTGATGTAATGGTGTTGGCTGCCTGATTTTATACCACTGATTTTATACCACTGAAGACCTAATATCAGTCCTGAAGTGACAGCAAACAATGCAGAAATACTAAGCCTCTGGTATTCGGGCATACTGAGTGCTACCCCTGGCAGGATAACCCAAGTGTGATGACTGCAACAGTGAATACACTCAAACATCTACATTTATGGTAAGTTTACACAACTGTACTTTTTTGCTTGCACTTCAGAGAAATAGATTTGAACAGTAGAGGTCCCAGGACTGTTCACTGTAGAACAGCCCTGGTTATGGGTCTGCTCTTGGAGGTGGATTCCCCTATTTTGACTGTATGGGTTCTATCGGTGAGCCAGTTACTGACCCACCTAGCGATATAAGGGTTGATACCTAGTTGGGAGAGTTTGTCAATAATGCGTGAGTGGGGAATAGTGTCAAAAGCCTTGGCCAAGTCCAGGTAGGCTATGTATGTACAGTTTTCCCCATGTCCTTGATTTGATTTCTGTCATGTTTATTTTTATGCAGATGACCAAGTCTCTGGTGACTGTCTCGAAGAAGTCCGCCAGGTTTACCAAGCATGATTTCCCTTTTGACAAATCCAAACTGGGTAGGGTCAAGTGTTTGGAGATTACCTATGTCATTGTTGATGAGGTCTATGATGATTTGCTCCATGGCCTTGCAGATGAGGCTAGTCAGGCTAATAGGTCTGTAGTTTCCAGGGTCAGTGGAAGCACCACCTTTGGGCAAGGAGGATAACGGTGGCCATTTTCCATTCAGCTGGGATGAAGCAAGTTTTTAGACTGTGATTGATAAAGTACCTAATGGTGGTGTTAGTTCTTGTTGGAATCCATGTATGACACAACCTGGGATGTTATCAGGTCCCATAGATGCTGTGTTTTGGCCTTACAGAAGTCTTATGTGACTTGCTCCATGGGGTATGTGTGGTGGGGTCAAGGGGAGTGAAGTTTTCACAGAATCTGTCAGCTAATATGTTTGCTATGTCCACAAGCTCAGTGTATGTGGTATCATTAACTACCAGTTCAACGCAAATCTGGGTCCTACCTTTTAGGCCATGGATGTAACTGAAGAATGCTTTACGGTTGTCCTTCGCTAAGGATGCTAATTTGGATTCATAGTTTGCTTTGGAGGACTTCACAAGAAGTTTTATTTGCTTGTTTAAGCTGAGGAGAGAGTGTTTCCAGTTTAGGACACGCTCCCTCCTACTTTTGCACAACAATTTCTTTCTGTTATTATAAAGCCTGTTAATGGCAGTTGTTCACCAGGCAGGTTTGCTCTTCCTGAAGAGCTTGTTTTGGTCCTGTCAGGTATAGCCATGTCAATGCAGTTATGCAGGTGTTTGTAAAAAGTATGGTGTAGGACTCTGCACAGTTGCCAGTTCCATCTGAGAGGGAAGGTGCAGTGAAGCTATTTATACTTTCTCTTAGAAGGATATAATCTGCCTTGGAGAAGTTTTTAGTTGCTACTGGGGGGGGGGGGGGTCAGATGTGATAGTTACTTCGAATGAGACTGATTTGTGCTCATATCTGATAAGGGAAGACCTCACAGTGGGGGTGCAACAGCAATCTGCCATATAGGTAAGCACCAGATCAAGTATGTTGGTGCCCCTAGTTGGGGTGTCCACCAGCTGGTCCAGGGCGTTGGAGTTAATGAACTCAAGGAACCTTTAGACAAGTGAGTTTGAGCAGGAGTAATTTACCCAGTTAGTGGATGGGTAATTAAAATCACCAAGAACCATGGTGTTCGGCTGTATCTTGAAGGATTCCAGTAGATCCAAGTAAGCAGAGTGGGTGTCCTGATTCATGGAGGGGGTCTTGTAGCTGGCAATGACTTAAGTAGGTGTCCTACCAACAGTTAGTTGCTCCTGAAGTGTCTTCAGGGAATCGTATTGTTTAACCAATCTGGAGGTGTGTTTATCTTTAATGAATATTGATACACCGCCTCCTTTAGTTTTCACACCTTCCATTTGTGGTCTAAACATGCCGTAGAAGGTGTAACCCGGTGTGGCTGGGGTGTTATCCACAGAGTTGAGCCAAGTCTCTGTGACCACACAGATTTCAGTGTCTTCCAAGTTGAGGACCGTTTCCAGTGAGTGTAGTTTCATGCTAAAACTCCTACCATTTAGCAGCATAACCTTGAGGTTGTTTTTGATGAACTTTTTAGGTCCAGTATTTTGTCCTTGAGACATTGCCTAAGAAAAGGCAGTAGGGGGTGGCGAGAGCCTTTGTCAGTAGCCGAAATCCCAGGGGTGACATGGAAGACCATCTCTGGCAAATCTTCGAAGTCTGTTGATCATGTCATCTCAGGCTGGCAGAAACTGGAACCCTTTAGAATGACACCAGAAACTCAGCCAATTATTGAAGTCAGTGATTTTCTATTTATATTGTGGTATCATCCAAGGCAAAGGTAATACGCTTCTCAAGGCTAGGGACATACCTGCCTGTGACACATAGAGAGCTGAATCATGTCTGTCTTCATGTAGTCCAGTGAGGTACGTATTAAGTTGTTCACACTAACATGTACTATGACCGAATCATAACCGTAATTGTTGCTGAGAGACTTGAGTGGCTGTATGATCTGATGAATCCTGGCACCAGAAAGACAGCTGACTGTGACTTTCTCCATGTTCATCGTGCATACAGCTGCAGTCATAACAAATGGGTTTTCCTGCCGTCAGGTCGGCCGAATTCCAAAGTCTAGGTCCGGCGTCAGATGTCGTCGCTTCTTCCCTGACGTCAGTGTGACAGGGGTATAAGAGAACCAGCCAACGCCATTTTCTTCAGTCTTTCTTGCCGCGCGGTGCCCGAAGCAGAAGCAGTTCGCAAGTGCCGGTCGGCCAGCTCCTGAGATTACAAATATTTTTCAACCGAAGACTTCTTGAAAGCTAAGTACCCCGTTGGGGAAACTTTTCTTGCCTCAGACCGATGTCAGACAAAGTTAATAAATGCATTTCATGTGGGAAGCAAATACCGCATAAGGATTTCCATTCCCTCTGTATTCCTTGCTTAGGCCCAGATCACGACATCTCGGCCTGTTGTTTTTGTGCTACATTCAACAGACGCACTATTAAGCGTCGGGCGGAGTTCGCCCAACACTGTTTTGGCAAAAAGTTTAATTACATTATGTCGTTGGATACTCCGACTCCAGCTTTGGGTAAAAGACGCAAAGATAACGACCGTCATACGAGGTCCGTGACTTCTACCGACACCACGCTAAAGCAGACTACAGGTGCTCCAGTTCTCAGCGAGGCGCCTACACAGACCCTGACTACCGATGACACTTCATTAGTGGTGTCTTCTGTGCCTGAGGTCGCAGGCTCTTCAGCCCACACCCCGACTACAGATACTGAAGCCACTCTTGGCAGGGAAACTCAGAGTTTAGATAGGCCTGCCTCCTCTCAAGGTGTCTTCAGGCCCTCTTCTTCTTTTTCCATTAAGGCTTTCACTAAATCTAAAGCAGCCATGCATTCTAAAAGACAAGCTCCACAGGGCCCCACTCAAGGCCCCATGCCTATAAAGGAGATGCTCAAAATGGCTGAGGATTTGATTACTCTTATCAGGGGTTCTCAACCCCCCTCGGACAAAAGGCCCAGAGTGGAGGATGAATACCCTTCCTCGGACCAGGCCTCCATTACTTCAGAACATTCTGAGGACCAGGAACATTCATACTCCCCTTTGGAAGATTCTGATGCAGAGGAGTCCATTCCCTCTGTCTCCCCCCCTGAGGATTACGCTTTTGGGGAAAACTTGCATACCTTGAGGGAACACTTCCACTGGGAAGGTCAAGAGTACTCAGACTCCAAGAAAAGGATCAGGGATTTCCTCTTGCTCCCTCAGCACAGGCCTCTGGCTATACCTCCTGTCTTGGACATACTAGATGATGCGTATTCAGAGGCCAGCCTTAACCCAGATTCTTTACCTCCAGCTCCAGTCAAGCCTGACCGGTATTACCGGGTTCCTGATTCACACCAATTCCTATACAAAAGTCATGCGGCTGGCCCAGAAACTATTTCACAGGGTCCCAAGGGAATTAAGGCCTCCACTGCCAAAAATCCATTACCTTCAGAGAGAGATTCCAGAGCTTTAGAAAGGTGGGGGAAAAGGTATACACCTCGGCCACCTTAACCATGAGGGCATTAAACTGTCAGTTCCATATGTTAAAGTATCAACAGTTTTTGTTATCTCAGTTAAAAAGCAAAATGTCACAACCTGAACAACCAGACTTGAAGGAGTTGCAGGATTTGTTGCATAGTGCAGAGCAAGTGGGTAAACATACCTTGCAATGTGGTTTTGATGCTTTAGAGGCCTCATGTAGAGCTGCTGTTACAGGATCAGTCATACGTAGACATGCTTGGCTCAAAGAGCAAACCTTACCAGATCATGTCAAAGCAAAATTACTAGATGCATCTCTTCAAAAAGATGTATTGTTTGGTTTTAAAGCTGAGGAGGTATTAAAGAAAATGGAGGAAAAGGCAAAATCAATGCAAACATTGAAAGATTTTCTACAGGTACAACCACCACGTTTCAGTAGAAATTGGCCTTCAAAAAATTGGTCCTTTCCAGCCATGGACAGACCTCAAAGAGGTAGATACAGGCGCCCGAGGGGTAGAGGGCAATCTCAAGGATCATTTAGAGGCAGACAATGGCAAGCTCCTACACCAAGAGGTGGTGAGGATAGTTTGCAACCATTCTGAAAGCAGAACCAATGACTTTCCCCTTTGCGTGTCAAGCAAGGCCCAAATGGCAGCACCTTTAGGCGGAAAACTGGCATTATTTTTGAAAAATTGGCAAATTATCACAAAAGACAAATGGATCCTGGACATCATAGACAGAGGCTACAGATTCCACTTTCACACCCTTCCAAAAATGAGAGGCATGCCAAACCTCCCACACAATCAAAGGGCAGAGGCACAAAAACAAATTTCAGATCTCATGGACATGAAAGCTATTCAAGAGGTACCTGCACAAGAACAAGGTCTAGGTTTTTATTCCAGAATATTCCTGGTACCAAGGAAGGGCAAAGATTGGAGACCTATTTTGGACCTATCCATCCTAAACACATATTTACTCGTACCAAAGTTCAAGATGCTCACATTACAGCAGCTTCTTCCCATGCTGGGCAAGGAGTCTTGGCTGGTAACATTGGACCTCAAGGAGGCATACCTGCATGTCCCAATCAGAGAAGATTGCAGAAGATACCTCAGATGTCTTGCAGGTTTATCCCATTATCAATTTTCTGCATTGCCCTTTGGCTTATCTGCTGTGCCCAGAGTGTTCACAAAATGCCTGGCATCAGTAATTGCCTTCTGCAGACTTCAAGGGATACAAATATACCCATATTTGGACGACTGCCTGATCCAAGCGGACAGCAAGCACATACTTCTGAAACACCTGGCGTTTGTAATGATGTTGTTGAATTCTCTGGGATACACAGTCAACAAAAAGAAATCAAGACTAATACCCTGTCAAACAATAATTTTTCTGGGTGCCAGCTTGAATACAAACACCCAGATGGCCTACCTCACGCCAGAGAAACAAGGGCAACTAACTCAATACTTCAGAAAACTGGCAACTCTCACCAGGCTGACTGCAAGGAAAATCCTGCAGGCTCTGGGATTCATGGCATCTTGCATTCTGCTAATCCCATGTGCAAAGCTGCATATGAGGAAACTTCAATGGTACCTAAAAAACTTAAGGTCTCAACACAGCCACAGTTTGGAAATAATTATACCACTGATTCCATGTCTTCAAAAGGAATTTCTATGGTGGGCTCAAGCATGCCAAAGAAACATAGGTCTCCCATTCTGCAAGCCTCAAGCAAATTAAGTCATCACAACAGACACCTCGGACTACGCCTGGGGGGCGCACATGACAGAGATCGGTGCATTCAGGGCAAATGGTCACAAAAAGAAAAGCACCTACACGTCAATCAAAAGGAAATGCTAGCAGTAATAAATGCTATTATGGCTTTCAAAGACCTACTGCATCCAGGCCAGCTATTGATAAGGACAGACAACACCACAGTGATGTGGTACATAAACAAACATGGAGGAACCCATTCATATCCCCTATGCAGGCTAGCCATGTCTCTATGGAACATGGCTCTGGAATTACAAATCCAACTTCAAGCACAGTTCCTGCCAGGCAAGGAAAACACGCTGGCAGACAACCTGAGCAGAAATATGACAGATCCACACGAATGGAAGTTGCATCCTCAAGTCTTTGCAAAGATAATTCAAGCATGGGGAAGGCCAGACATAGATCTCTTTGCCACCCACAGAATTTACCAATTGACAAAATTCTGCTCAAGGACCTTTCATCCACAGGCCTGGAAAGTGGACGCACTCTCTTTCAGTTGGACAACAATGACAGTTTATGCCTTTCCACCTCTTCCCCTGCTGCCCAAGGTTCTATTAAAAGCCAGAGCAGACAGACCAAGGATGATTCTCATTGCTCCAGACTGGCCAAGACAACACTGGTACCCACTCCTAAGGAGCCTGACACATTCCCCACCATGGATCCTGCCTCTAATGCCTCTTCTACTGACTCAGCACAACTTCAAAACTCTTCACAGTCAGCTGAAAACAATCTAGCCGAATGGAGGATTCCTTAAATTCACAACAGACCCTACTCTCCAAAGAGGTGCAGGATGTCATTTTGGAGGCCAGAAGGCCTTCTACGAGAAAAGCCTACTCCGCAAAATAGAAATGGTTTTGTGCCTGGAATCAGAAAAAGGGTCAGAATCCTGGAATACTGAATTTACCTCAAATATTACAGTACCTAGCTGAGATGCTAAACAGTGGACTTTCATTCTCCTCCATCAAAATCCATGCCTCAGCCATTTCTGCAGAATACAACACTGAGCCTCCTTTATTCTCTCACCCTCTCTTAAGACAGTTCCTCAGACGGGCTAAGAATATAAAACCCCCAAGGAAGCAACCAGTACCTGCTTGGGACCTCAATTTCATTCTAGAAAAACTGACCCTGCCTCCTATTGAGCCAGCTGCATCAACAGAACTGCAATATTTGTCATGGAAAACAGCTTTCCTTCTGGCTATCACCTCAGCACGCAGGATTTCGGAACTACAAGCCCTCATGGCTGTGCAGCCTTTCATCATTTTCCATCAGGACAGAGTTTCTTTATGAACCAATCCTTCCTTTATGCCCAAGGTAGTATCCAGGGTGGCCTTGAATCAGGCTATCCACTTACCTACCTTTTACCCTAATCCACAAAACAAGGGGGAGAAATTACTACATTCCTTGGACATTCACAGACAGCTCCGTTATTACTTGGACAGAACAAAGCCTTTCAGAAAATCAGAGCAACTCTTTGTGTCCTGTGCTACAGGTGCTCAAGGGAAGCCTATTTCCAAACAGACAATCTCAAAATGGATAGCCCACTATATACGCTTTTGTTGCTCTTTTCATGGTAAACCTGTACCTACAGGCATCAGATCTCACTCCACAAGGGCCACAGCTACCTCTGCAGCTTTCCTCAGGGGGGTTCCTACCAAAGATATTTTGGAAGCAGCCACTTGGAGTTCTGTACATACTTTCTCCAAGCATTATCACCTACCATTATACTCCAAATCTAGAGCGGGCTTTGCCACTGCAGTCTTGCAGGGCATCCTGGCTCCTCCTAGTTCCTCTTAGTGCCTACCATCCCTTTTTATCTTTGGGATTCTACCCGTCTTTTATGACTGCAGCTGTATGCACGATGAACATAGTACAGTTTTGTACCTACCATAAATGTAGATGTTTGAGTGCTAATACAGCTGCAGTCCAGGTTTACCTCCCTCCTTCCCCTCTTGGGACAGGCCTGATGGCCAACACCCCCTCATACAACTTCATTGGGGTATTCTTTTATGGTGTATTTGCTTGCAACTACTGTTTTTTGATTATATTGCATTGCATTATTACATGAATTTATGTTTTGCCTTCCTTCTGGGGGCACTTAACATCTGGGGCAAGAAAAACTGAAGAAAATGGCGTCGGCTGGTTCTCTCATACCCCGCACTGACGTCAGGGAAGACGCAACGACATCCGACGCCGGACCTAGACTTTGGAATTTGGCCGACCGAGGACCCGCCTTACGGCAGGAAAACCCATCAGTTATGACTGCAGCTGTATTAGCACTCGAACATCTACATTTATGGTAGGTACAAAACTGTACTTTCTTCAGCCTGGTGAGGGGGATGTCTGTGTCTCACTATGCAGTCTCCTGTGGCTAAGATATTTTTACTGGATGTGTGTTGCCTTATGGGCATTGATGGTGAGACACTTGTGCTGCTATGTGTGTTTTGAGTGTTGTGGCTGGTTTAGTATGCATGTGTTTTGGAAATCTGTGGTGTTTAGATTTTATTGTAAGTAGCTCCCCATATGTTAGTCTGTGTGCATGCTGTGTATCATGAGTAGGAGATGTTCTTCATGTTTCACTGTTGCAGTCATCACACTTGGGTTATCTGCCTGCAGGTAGTCCTCAGTCAGTTCGAGTACCAATGACTTAGTATTTCTGCGTTGGTTGCTGTCATTCCAGGACTGAAGTCAGGTCATCATGAGTATAAAACAGGCAGCCGACACCAATACATCAGTCTTTCTTGCCGAGGAGCCTGAAGCAGAAGTAGTTTGCACAAGTGCTGGTTGGCCGCTACCTGAGGTTTTTTTTCCCCAAATTGAGTCATCCTGAAGTCTTCTAAAGCTAAGTGGGGATCTTTTTTTCTTGCTCTAACCGATGTCAGAAAAAGTTAACATTTGTCTCGCCTGTGGAAAGCAAATACCACACTGAGATTTCCATTCATACTGCATCACCTGTTTAGGCCCAGACCACGACGTACCTCTCTGTCTGTTTTTTGCTTTTTTCAATGCCCAAACTATTCGTCGCCGGGCCCTTATTGTCACTAAATGCTTTCACTCTCGATCTCCGTATTCCAAAATAGCTTCGGTAAGCCACCCGACTACCGATCTTCCAAAAAAAGTGAGGATAAAGACAGAGACAGACCGCACAGGTCCATTACTACCAGTGACACTTCCATTAAGTTAGTCGCCAGTTTGCCGGTACTCAGTGAGGTGCTTTCGCAGCCCTGATGCCCGCTTTGATGGATTTGCAGGCCGCTACCGAGACCGGTTCAAGTCCGGTATGCCGTGAGACTCTTCTTTGACTACGGAACCTGCAGGTATCTCTACCTTGGATGGGTCAGGAGCCACTGTCCAGACACCGGCTTCTGAGGAAGTTCTTTGCACTACCAATATTCGACACAAACCGACGACTTCTTTCGTGTCTTCAGATTTGTCTAAAACTACCGAGTTGCTAAGGCCAAGAGTATGAGCTTACGCCTAAAAAACGATGACCCAAACTCAGGCACCTGCTTCCTTGCCACAACATCAAGTACTTAAAATGGCAGAAGACCTGATTATGCTGATTAGGGGAAGCCAGCCTTCCCCTGCTAAGAGAAAGAGACTTGTCCCCAGCAGCTTTAACAGACCAAGAGTCCGACGACTGAGGTATCTGAATATGAAGACATGCCTTTCTCTGCTTATGAGGATTCTGATGCAGAGGAATCCATTCCCCCTGCTTCTTCTCCAGAGGATTTTTCTTTTGGTGAAACCCTACATACTTTAAGAGAGCATTTCCACTGGGAATGCCAAGACAATCCTCAGTCCAAAAAGAGACTCGGGGAATTTTTAGACAACATAGACCTTTAGCAATACCCCCAGTTGTGGATGATGTCTTTATGGAATCCAGTCTAACTCCTGATACTTTACCCCTTGCTCCTAGGAAACCAGACAGGTACTACGGAGTTCCTGACTCTCACAAATTCCTTTTCCCAGGGGCCTAAAGGTATAAAAGCCACTACAGTTAAGAATCCCACCCCTTCAGACATATGGGGTAAAAAAGTATACACCTCTGAAACCCTCGCCATTAGGGCATTGAATTTCCAGTTTCATATGCTGAAATACCAGTAACATATTATGGAACTTATTGAGCAAAAATTAGCTACCTTTACAGACTTTGCAGAAAATAAGGAATTACAAGGGCTTATGCATTCTGCAAGCCAAATCAGCAAACATACTTTGCAATGTGGCTTTGATGCCCTAGAAGCATCTTGCAATGCAGCAGCCACTGTTTCTGTACTGAGAAGGCATGCTTGGCTTAAGGAGCAGACCTTGCCAGACCATGTCAAATCAAAATTACTAGACACTCCTTTGACCAAGGATAATCTGTTCGGCACCAAAGCAGAAGAGGTTCTTAAAAAGATGGAAGAAAAAGCTAAATCTATGCAGACAGTCAAATATTTCTTGTAAGTACAGCCTCCTAGATTCAGTAGGCATTGCCCCTCAAAGCATTGGTCCTTTCCAGCCCCCTCAAGGCCATCTCAAACTAGACCCAGGGGAAACAGATCCCACAAACTACAATCTCAGGGTATGCAGAGATCTAAGCAATGGAGTGCCTCCACTTCAAAAACAGGGAGTGCTAAGCCACCCCCTTACGGAAAGAATTCACAATGACTTCTCAACTCCACTCCTCACCTCACTCCTCACCTCTGCCCAACTGCTTGTGCCCCTAGGAGGAAAACTTACCCATCATGCAGAAAACTGGACTTCCATCACCAAAGACCAGTGGGTCCTCAACATTGTATCCCAAGGGTACAAATTTTACTTCCACTCTCTGCCAACCCCAAAAGGGTTTCCAGACCTTCCTACAAACCAGTTGGCAGAGGCACAACACCAAGTTCAATCACTGCTTTCCATAAGGGCAATTCAACCTGTTCCTGCAGAACAGATAGGTCAAAGGTTCTATTCCAGACTTTTCCTGGTACCCAGAAAAGAGGGCACTTGGCACCCAATCCTAGATCTTTCCATTCTAAACACCTTCCTGGTGGTACCAAAATTCAAAATGCTCACTCTTCAGCAGCTTCTTCCAATGCTGGCCAAAGATGCCTGGTTAGCCACCCTAGACCTAAATAAAGCCTATCTGCACATCCCTATCAGGGACTCGTGCAGGAAATACTTATGCTTAAGGGCAGGATCTATGCATTATCAGTTCTCTGCACTTCCCATTGGCTTATCCACTGCTCCCAGAGTATTCACAAAATGCCTGGTTCCAGCCATTGCCTACTGCAGAGAAAAATTCAAATTTACCCATAATTGGACGACTGCCTGATTCAAGCAGACAGTCAGGAAATGCTGTTGCACCACCTGCCATTTGTAAAGAACCTTCAAACCTCCGTGGGATACACTATCAATGAAAAGAAATCAAAACTAGTCCCCAGTCAAAAGATTGTATTCCTGGGAGCAAGCTTGGACACAGCATTCCAGATGGCATTCCTTACTCCAGAAAAACAAGCCTATCTGACAGGCTACTTCACTCAAATGGCCACCAGAACCCAGCTATTTGCAAGGAAAATCCTGCAGGCCCTAGGGTTTATGGCCTCTTTCATCCAACTAATTCCATATGCCAGACTGCATATGAGGAAACTTCAGTGGTACTTAAACGTCTTTGGTGCCAATATTCTCAGGACCTGGAAACTGTCATTCCTATTATACCTTGTCTAAGGACAGAGTTTCTTTGGTGGGCAGCAGCATGCAACCACAACAAGGGACTTCCCTTTACTCAACCCTACCCAGACCTTAACCACAGACGCATCAGATTATGCCTGGGGGGCACACATGGACGACAAGTGCATTCAGGGCCACTGGACCCCAAGTCAAATTCATCTGCACATCAACCAAAAGGAGATGCTAGCTGTTCAGCACACTCTAACAGCTTTCAGATCCCTACTCTCACCAGGACCCCTGCTAATAAAAACAGACAACACAGTTATGTGGTACATCAACAAGCAGGGGGGAACCCACTCTTACCCACTCTGGAGGCTAGCCATGTCCCTGTGGGACACGGCCTTGGACAGCAGAGCTTGGAAAGTGGATACCCTATCCTTCCAGTGGGTAAACCTCTCAGTCTATGCATCGGCTCTGACTCTGCCATCTTCTATAGCTCGAGAGCTGTTTACTGGCTTGAGGCTACCCCTTATCCCATGATGCCTAGCGATAGCTACCCAGATCTCATTTGCCGCTTCAGCTGCAAGGTGTCGTTTTTCTGGCTCAGGCTCATATAAAGTTTCTTTATAGAACTTTTTTACTAGAAATAGTCCTTTTCCTAGGAGTTATTGTTAACTTTGTCTTATTTTTGTTGTATTAGCTAGTGTGTATTTGTAGCTTCCTTACCCTTCCTTGTAGAACTCGTTTAATTTGGAGAGTTCTCCCCCTCCCCCCTCCTTATCCTTTTCTTGTCAGGTTAGCCGTTTAGGTTTTAGGCTTTCCTTCTACCTTCTTTATACCATCTGCAAGCTCAATTCCTGCCAGGCAAACAAAATCACTGGCAGATGGCTTAAGCATAAATATCCTAGACCTGCACGAGTGGCAATTATAACCCAGTACCTTCAGCCTTGTGATCCAGGAATGGGAGACCCCAGAGGTGGGCCTCTTTGCCTCCCCCTGCAATCACCAGTTCAACAAATTCTGCACCAGGACACTTCACAGCAGAGCTTGGAAAGTGGATACCCTATCCTTCCAGTGGGTAAACCTCTCAGTCTATGCATTTCCCCCTCTGCCCCTTCTCTCAAGAATATTGCTCAAGATAAGACAGGACAGACCAAGGACAATCCTGATTGCCCTGGACTGGCCATGCCAGCACTGGTACCTACTACTGCACAGCCTGTCACCGGTGCCACCCAGGCACCTACCCCAGAGCCCGACCTTCCTCACTCAGCAGAGGGGACAGATCTTGCGTCTGCAACTGCAAACCCTAAATCTTGCAGCCTGACTTATTCCTTTAATTCTCCCCCACTGACCAGCCTAAGCAAGCAGGTACTGGACGTCATTCTGGAAGCCAGAAGACCCAGTACAAGGAAATCCTATGTGATAAGTGGAAAAAAGTATTGCTCCTGGATTTATTCTAAAGGTGAGGACACAGCACTGCCCTCCCTACCTCTAATCCTGGATTACTTAGCAGATCTACTCCACAGAGACCTGTCCTTCTCCTGTACTAATATCCATGCCTCTGCCATCTCGGCTCATTACAATACTGAGCCCACCTCTCTTCTCTCACCTCTCATCGAACAGTTTCTGAGAAGGGCAAACTACTTAAGGCCACCAAGGAGAGCACACACCCCTGCTTGGGACCTTAACTTCATACTGGAAAAGCTCACCCCCCCCCCCCCTTTTGAGCCTGCAGTGTCAGCAGAGTTAAAATTCCTGTCTTGGAAAGCAGCCTTGCTTCTGGCCATCACTTCAGCTAGAAGAGTGTCTGAGCTACAAGCACTTATGGCTGTGGAACCCTTCATTATTTTTAATGCTGATAGGGTCTCCCTCAGGTCTAATCCTTCCTTTATGCCTAAAGTGGTGTCCAGCCTGGCTTTCAACCAATCTATCGATTTGCCAACTTTCTTCCCTGATCCTCAAAATAAAGGGGAAAGGATCCTGCACTCCATGGATGTCTACAGACAGCTCAGATTCTGCCTGGATAGGAGTAAGCCCTTCAGCAAATCTGACCTGTTACTACTCAGTTTTGCACTAGGGTCAGAGGGCAAGGCCATTTCAAAACAGACAATTTCCAAATGGATAGCACACTGTATCCATTTCTGCTACAAACACAATGGGAAACCAACCCCTCAGGGGATCAGAACACACTCCACTAGGGCAACTTCTACCTCTACAGCATTTCATAGGGGAGTCCCTACCAGGGACATTATGGAAGCTGCTACCTGGAGTTCTGTGCACACATCAAGCATTAACCTGCGTATATTTTCCAAATCCAGGGCAGGTTTTGCAACAGCAGTCCTGCAGGGCATACTAGCCAGCCCAAACTCTTCTTGACTGCCTCCACCCTTTCTTCAGCTTTGGGAATCAACCCAGGTGTGATGACTGCAACAGTGAAACATAAGAAAATAGTACAGTTCTGTACACTTACCATAAATGTAGATGTTCGAGTTTATTCACTGTTGCAGTCCTGGTTTCCCTCCCTCCAGCCCCCTTCTTTCCTCTCTATGTTTGTTACTCTCCCCTTACAGGGGTATTGGTATTGGTATTTACCTTTTACTGGTGGTGATTTTCCCACCATAACTTAGCTCTCTATTGGGGGGGGCTCCTAACATTTGGGGCAAGAAAAACTGATGCAATGGCATTGGCTGCATGTTTTTATACCCCTGACGACCTGACGTCAGTCCTGGAACGACAGCAACCGACCCAGAAATGCTAAGTCTCCGGTATTCGGGCTGACTAAGGGCTACCTGCAGGCAGATAACCCAAGTGTGATGACTGCAACAATGACTATACTCGAACATCTGCATTTTGTCCATAACAGTACTTTGTGGTAGGTGGTCTGACAATCTGTTCTGTATTTCTGTATATTGCACAAGAGAGCTGTGATTCTAGATTCATAATTATGTAGGTGCATGTCTCACAAATGGTACAGGAATGATTTAGAAGTATGGGGTTGTCAGTGTACATGAGAGCTTTGCTGCTAGGAGAAAAGGAGGGCAACAGGCAGTTCATGGTCCTAGGGAATAATCTTTGTCTGGCTAAAACAGTTGAAGAGGGAATACAGCAGGGGAAAGTATTTGTAGGTTTAGGCATAAAGAGCTCTGGTTTAGGTAATATTTGCAAGGCTAGAGAGCAGGTGTCTGTAACCAGCAATCCCTCTGCGCAGTAGTGTGCAATGCTGTGTGATGTGCAGACAAGCACAGACTGGTTCAAACACAGGCTTTTAAAGCAGAAAAACAGGAAACGGCCAAAGTTCAAATTATCCAATCAAAAACACCCTAAACAGAGCCCTGCAACAGTAACTCTAGTTAGATCAGTCCGTATTATACCTTCCTGCCATGAGGGTACCGGGGACCCTCCAGACAAAAATATAACTGTTTTACAAGCTCCAAAGGTCACAAGCAGTATTAGATTCAGCAAAAACATGATGCTAGTGTTCAAGTGCAGCAAATAAGTAAAATGAACAAAACTAGCAGACGAACATCAATTACAGTTGTAAGAGGAATTCAATTAGCAGGCAGTCTAAAAAATGCAGTAAAATACAGTTGCACAGTTTAAACAGATATCCAGCAAATATTGTTTTAGTTAATCAGAAAGTGCAGAAACTAGTTGAAAATAAGCACTTAATTGTTTGTAGTTTGCAGGTATTTGGAAAACAATAGAGCAAGGGCAGAAGGGCTTAACTCTCATTGCAGCTTTGAGCAAAAAAGTCTCATGTTACTGTAGAAGATAACTTGTATATCAAAACCGGTTTAACATTTTTGTTCACCTCATTCAGTAAATGTGAATTTAATATGATTACTTAGCATTTTATGTAGTGCTCACATTGTTGTGTTTAATTTTAAAACCTCACCATTTCTTCTTTATTTTATTACTATTTATATAGAATGAAAATACTGTTCTTCACCTATTATAACGTAGATGTTATCTTAGCTTCTTGTATCAGCTGAGTACTTTATACATAATTCTGTTTTGTGTACACATATCAGTAGTTTTCATATGTTTCTGTACTAGTGCTAAGCTGTAAGACCACTTATGTCACCATCTTCCAAAACACAGAAAGGATACTGCTTGTGAAGCTGCCCAAAAGTGACTCTTCTCAAAGAAAATTGTAAAGCTGTGTGTACTTTGCATAATGGTAGAACTTTAAGGAGAGGTCACTGTAACAGTAAAGCTCCATCCCACTGTCACCCTTTACCTGTAATGATTTTGTAATTTCCTGCACTGTTAAACCTTAGGAAGTATCTGTCACGTTTGCTATCAGGATACTTAATGGAATTATTTTATTTTTAAGTCTTTTTGGCTTTTGATGATGTCTTTAACTTCTTATACTGTAATGGCCAGTTGACAGTCCTGTTTTTTTCACCATTCCTCAGATGCTACTGGAATTACAATGCAGCTTTGATGGTGTCTGCTAACCTTATCAACTGTTGGATTTAATTTTTTTTTTCCTTTTTTTTGTTTTGCTACTAAAAGGGTTTTATATAGTTTCCAGAACTTGGTTACCATGCATTTGTATTATTCTTTTTTTCAGTTAATATGTTTGTTTTATAGTTGCATGAAGTATCTTTTGCTTTTCTGCATTATTATAATTATAGGACAGAATTAATAGCCAGTGTCCTTTTATGGTGAGGCTTCATGTTTTGTATTTAAAGTGTGTGCATTCCTTTTTGTAGTAAAGTAGATAACTGTTCACTTATTATTTGTGTATTTGCTAATTTCATACTTCATGTGCATGCTCCTGTATTATGCATCAGTTCATCTTGTGTTTTTCTCTTCAGAAACATACCTTATTTTTAGATATATAGCAAAGGAAACCAAAAGCCTTTATAGACTGATATTTGGTTTTATTTTTATCATGTCGTATTGTGGTGTTTTTGAATGGGAATGATGTCTAGTTAGACTTTAGTTAATTATATTGGCATTGTTTTCAGTGTAGACATATCTATTTACACTCCCTTTGCATAGTTAACTTTTCTGCTACAAACATTCGTCCCTTCAAGCAGTTGTGTCCAGAAGAAATGAAAGGAATGTGAAATAATGGGGTATAGATAGTTGAGCCTTTTACCATCCCATGTGAGTACTTACCAAGTGCAAGGTCTGTGTTGGTTGCTTGCAGGAAAGGTGTCACAACTTTCAATGTTAAGTTATCTATCTTGCCTTCGTTCTTGCTGGTTGGTTGGGATCAGAGCCGATCCTCGGCTCTGACTCGGCCATCTTCTATAGCTCGAGAGCTGTTTACTGGCTTGAGGCTACCCCTTATCCAATGATGCCTAGCGATAGCTACCCAGATCTCATTTGCCGCTTCAGCTGCAAGGTGTCGTTTTTCTGGCTCAGGCTCATATAAAGTTTCTTTATAGAACTTTTTTACTAGAAATAGTCCTTTTCCTAGGAGTTATTGTTAACTTTGTCTTATTTTTGTTGTATTAGCTAGTGTGTATTTGTAGCTTCCTTACCCTTCCTTGTAGAACTCGTTTAATTTGGAGAGTTCTCCCCCTCCCCCCTCCTTATCCTTTTCTTGTCAGGTTAGCCGTTTAGGTTTTAGGCTTTCCTTCTACCTTCTTTATAGGCTAGCCGTTTAAGGTAGAGGCTTTCCTATCAAAACAAAAAAAAAACTTTAGCTTTTGTCTGTAGTATAGTGTGTTTTTCTGTAGACTGTATTTTGCTTTGTTAGCTATTGTGTTTCTTGTTGCAGGATGTCAAAAGAATCCAAAGTGTCTGGGTTCAAGAAGTGTGACTCGTGCTGTCAGAAAATGTCTCTGACAGATGGGCACACTTCTTGCGTCTATTGTTTAGGCGCTGTGCACCTGCAGGACTCTTGTTCTATCTGCCATGCATTTAGTCCAAGAGTTCTGCAGGAGCGCAAGAATAAGCTTATTCTTGGGGGTCTTTTAAAGCCCCAGGATTCACCGGCCAAGACTCAGCCTGCGAACTCCCCTAAATCTACCAAGCAGTCGGCTCCAGGTTCGGAGCTGTCTTTGGTTCAGACTCTACCTGCTACTTCGGTTCCGGCTGGAACTGATAAGACTATCTCCCCATCAGCTCCATCAGAAACTTTGGAGCCTTTGCGGAGCCACAAGAGGCTGAGGTCCCCTTCTTTGGAATCGATACATTTGGCTCTTCTGTCTCCCCTGCTTCAGATCGAGCGCAGTCACAGATCTTCTCACTCCTCTCGATCCTCTAGGCTGTCGGATCACGATGTGGAGAGAGTGGTCAGTAGGTTGCTAAAGTCGCAGGCAAGATGTTGTCCAGCCCTCCTCAACAGGTGTCGGCTCCATCCACTTCTATCGATGTTCCTCCTCCGACTCCATTGAGCTCAAAGCCAGAGTTCGTTGGGGTTCGAGTAGTGGAACCGTTGGCTCCGATAACTCTATCTCCTTCAGTTCCGTCGTCGGCTCCGATCCCCTCGATGGTGCCATCCGTCGAGGGATCTGGGCGCCGGCGCTCCCTCGTCGGCTCCGAGGGGGCGAGTGGCATCGGACCCTTGTCCGACCCTGTTCTCCCACTCGGAGCTTCGGCGCAGGTGAGCTCAGCTCCTACATTGGCCTTGGAGCAGTCTCCCTTGGTGCGGAAAAGGATTCCGATTTCCTTGGAACCGGAGCCTTCTCTGCAGCGTGGCAGGGACGCCTTCGATGTCATGAGGAGTGTGCTGGCCACTGAGTCAGCTCCACTATCGGTCCCACCGGCTCCGTCCCCAGTAGTGCCTGTGCCAACCTCTGCTCCTCCTCCAGACCCCAAGCGTGGGGAACCGGCACTCCAGGGCACCCCATTGGGTGTTTCCTCTTCTTCTCAGGCCTCCCCTGATCATCCAGAGGAGCCCCCTCATAAGAAGTGCAAGAGGAAGCACATTGACTCCCCTGAGTCCGTCACTTCTGATACAGACTTAGATGATTCGGAAGGGTCCCAGAGATCCCCCTCTGAAGATGTTTCCTTTTCGGACATCCTAGAAATGCATAAGCAGAGGGGGCACTGGAATCCCCAACCCCTACACCGAGGATGAGTCTGTATTCCTGGATGCGTTCGGTTCCCAACCTTCCACCTCCTGGGTTTCTCCGCCTTTCGATCCACTTATGTCAGTGGTGGCTCAAAAGGTTTGGTCAGCTCCGGATGCAGTGGAACCAACTCCGAGGAGACCTGGCAAGTTCATCACAGCACCACATGATAAGCAGTTCCTTACCAAAGGTGTTCCTATTGATGCCATGGTGGTAGCAGCAGCCACCAAAAAAAGAGTTAGTGGAGACCTCTTCATCTGTCCATCCTCCTAACAAGGAGTCTAGGACCATGGACAGATATGGGAAGTGAATGTTTGCTTCAGCGACCTTTTCTATGAGGTCGCTGAATTACTTATGCCATTTTACCCGGCTTCAGAGGGATCTCCTTAAAGAGCTCAGAGGTACCCTTCAAGATCCATCAGCTGAGGGGGCTCAAGCTAAAGTAGCTTCCCAGCTGGTCTGTCCATCCTCCTAACAAGGAGTCTAGGACCATGGATAGATATGGGAAGCAAATGTTTACTTCAGCGACCTTTTCTGTGAGGTCACTGAACTACTTATGCCATTTTACCCGGCTTCAGAGGGATCTCCTTAAAGAGCTCGGAGATACCCTTCAAGGTCCATCAGCTGAGGGGGGCACAAGCTAAAGTAGCTTCCCAGCTGGCAACGCTTTATTCTGTAGTCAACTCCTCCATGAGGCTCATTTCCTATGCAGCCAATGGTGCGAGTAGAGCCGCAGGTACGGGTGTGGCCCTTAGGATGCATGCATGGATGCGGCTGTGTAATTTTGCGGAACCCTTTAGAGCGTCATTCACCAACACCCCCTTTGATGGTTCCTTTCTTTTTGGACCACAGATGAAAGACACTTTGACTAGGTGTGAGCAAGAAGGCAAGACTCTCTCTGCCGTGGGAGTCCGTTTTTCCACTCCTTCTAGACCATACCCCAAGGGTCAGAAGAGTGGTAAAATGTGGTTCCGAAAATCCCAGGGAGCCTTGCCTGACACACGTAGCGATTTTTCCTCCAGGGGCAGAGGGGGAAACAATAACTGCAAGACGCCAGCCTCGTGGCAGAGGGGGTCCACAGAATCAGGGCAGCAGCGAATCTTTCTCTGATGAGCCTTTTCAGCATCCCTGAAGGGTTGCCCGACTGCCCGCCTCTGGAGGCAGTCGGGGGAAGACATTCACTGTACCCAAAAGCCTGGCAAATTTTAACGCAAGACAGATGGGTACGGTCCATTATATCCAGAGGTTACAAAATTCCCTTCTGTCATCCCCCCTTACCGTCAAAGAAATCCCTTCCAGATGTTCCACCTAATCTGAGGGACCAAGCAGTAATAGAAGTTTCAAAACTGCTAGAAAAAAGAGTCATCGAGGAAGTCCCGGCAGACCAGCACAGATCCGGAACTTACTCAAGGTTCTTTTTGGTACCAAAAAAGACAGGGGACCGATTCTGGATCTCAGCAGACTAAACAGGTCTGTTCAAAGAACAAAGTTTCGGATGGTCACACTACAGTCCATTCTACCCTTTCTGGGTCAGGACAATTGGATGTGCTCGATAGATCTTCAGAATGTGTACTACCATACCAAAATGGACAGGCGCTCCAGGAGATCTCTTCGCTTCTGGCTGGGAGCCAGTCATTACCAGTTCAGAGCTCTGCCCTTTGGTCTCACCACAGCCCCCAGGGTATTCAAATGTATGGCAGTGGTCACGGCTCACCTGAGATGTCTAGGATTCCAAGTGTTTCCATATCTAGACGACTGGCTCCTCACTGCTACTACCAGGCATCAACTTCTGCAAGCCAGGGACTACACAATCACAATCTGCTCTGAGCTAGGCATTACAATAAACTTCAAAAAAATCTGCCTTGTTGCCCTGTCAATCTATCACCTATATAGGAGCAAATGACACAAGGAACATGTCCGCAAGGCTACCGCCAGAAGGGTGTCTACGATTCGCCAGCAAGTACAAATTCTGATGCAGAGCAAGAGAATCCAAGTCAGGTTCGTCCTTCAAACTCTGGGTTCCATGGCAGCGGCAATTCTTCTAATCCCACTGGCCCGTTTTTACATGAGGATCCTTCAGTGGCTTCTGTTCACACAGTGGTAGTCCACGATTGGCCTCAGGGACTTCTTTATGCCTTTCCTCCGTTTCCCCTGATTCCAAAACTCATACAGAAAGCAATATCGTTGGGCTGCAAAATGATCCTCATTGCCCCCTACTGGCCTTGACAGATATTGTTTCCATTCCTGCACCATTACCTTCTTGATCAGCCCTGGACTCTGGATCCAATTCCAGACCTACTGATTCATCAATCAGGCGGGTTGCATCACTCCCTCCAAACACTCCAGCTCACAGCTTGGTTGCTTCACTTCCAACTTTCGCCAGGCTTCCCAGCATTTCCCCGGCTGTACGTGAGGTTATTGTCTCCTCTCACAAGTCCACAACTAGAAAAACTATGCTAGTAAATGGAAACATTTTTCTTGTTGGGCAGAGGCTAGGAACGTTAGACCCCTTTTCAGCCCCAGTCCATGCAATTCTGGAATTCCTAGCACAACTTTTTCATTCCGGGTCTGCTTCAGCTACAATCAGGGTTCAATTGGCAACCATTTCAAACTTTCATGTTGGGTTGTCAAATTCAAACATCGTCTTATAAGCTCTGTAAAGCCTTTTTAAGAAGGACTACTCTCCTTAGACCTCCAGTGAGAGATCCCTCTCCTCCTTGGGACCTTAATGTGGTACTAACCTCCTTAATTCTGCCCCCCTTTGAACCAGCAGTGTCCTGCTCCATTAAGTTTCTGTCTTGGAAAACACTTTTTCTGGTAGCTATTACTTCAGCCAGACACGTCTCTGAACTTCAGGCACTATGTGTTTGTCCTCCATACTTGGTTTTTCATAAGGACAGGGTTGCTCTGAGGACTAATCCTTCATTTCTTCCTAAAGTCTGCTCAGAAAATAATTTAAACCAATCTATAGACCTTCTTGTGTTTTTCCCTAACCACACCAACAAGGCAGAGTACAAATTACACCAACTGGACGTTCATAGACAATTGCGTTTTTACCTGCACAGGACTAAGGAAATAAGGAAGTCGGACCAACTGTTCCTTTTCTATGCTCTAGATAAACAAGGTCTCCCAGTTTCCAAGGTGACCTTATCCAGGTGGTTGTCTCACACTATTACTTTTATCTGTCAATTAAGAAACAAAGAGTTGCCTATCCAACCAAAAGGTCATTCTACTAGGGCCTTGGCCACCTCTGTAGCCTTCCAATCTAGGTTGCCAATGGATTCTATCTGTGCAGCTACTATGTGGGCAAATCCTCATACCTTTATTTCTCATTACAAACTAGATATGGTCTCCAGGAGCAGAGCTGACTTTGGTTCCACTGTTCTGAAGAGTCACTGTTCTGAAGAGTCTGTTCCAATGAGCCGCCCAGGATTGTAGGTGCTAGGGACACTGTCCCAACCAGCAAGAACGAAGGCGAGATAGACAACTTAACATAAAGAAGTTATGTACCTACCATAATGTTCCATGTTGCCTTCATCTCGCCTTCTTTCTTGCATCCCACTCTATGTCCCCCTGCCCTATTGGACCAAGAGGAGTTCTGGTTTCACTGGCTGAGTGTTCTTTGGTTTGTTTCCTCTACTGACTTAGAGAGTATGACAGGTATGCTTAACCTGTTTGTTTGGACAGGTTGATTCTCTGGCTATGTCTGGGGTTAGCTATTTCAAACGAGATCTGGGTAGCTATCGCTAGGCATCATGGGATAAGGGGTAGCCTCAAGCCAGTAAACAGCTCTCGAGCTATAAAAGATGGTCGAGTTGGAGCTGAGGATCGGCTCCGATCCCAACCAGCAAGAAAGAGGGCGAGATGAAGACAACTAACATGGAACGTTATGGTAGGTACATAACTTCTTTTTACTAAACACACACATACTTACATTTTATTTTCTTGTATGTTGTGCGGTACCCTCCCCACCTAATGCGTGCAAGGAAAAGTGAAATGTGTTTATCTTGGAAAATCTGAAGTGGAAATCCCAATAGTTACCCACTGTAGAAAGCCTTCCTGCACATGAACTGCTATGCTAAGGACACACCTGTCATTTATGGAATTTTGTTCTTACAGTGGGAGTTGAAGTTATGGGGACATTCTGGATGGGGACTATAGAGAGTTAGGAGCATAGGTAGTTAGAAAAACATTTTCATAATGCACCATTTTGTCACACGTTTATTTTTATTTCAGGCTCCTATCCAAAAGAGAAAGAATCCTGGCTCTCAGAAGCGACGTCGGTTTAAGACTCATAATGATCACTTGGCTGGAGTGTTGGAGGATTATGTTGATGGACCAACCAACAAACAATGAACAGGTCACATGCAGAACAGAAATTGTCTCAAAGAAAGTTATCGTTGAACCACCAAGCTTCATTTGCAAAGGCACTGCCAGCCTCATCTTTTGTTTTGTTTTGTTTTTGTTGTCTACTTATTTAAAGCATATATTTGGAAACTCTTAGTTTCTGAAGAGAGCTGTACTATACAGTTTCCTTATTTTATAGGTGGGAGGATAACGTTCTGTTAAAAATTTGAAAATGTTCAATCCTTGTAGTAGAGACCCTCAAGATTGATTTATCAAAATATGAATTGCATACAGACATTGAACACTGAAATGCACTGCCATGCAGGGTCTCAAATGGGCTCAGGTTTGGATTTTTAGACCGCAGGTATTGTACAAAATGATCAGTATTTCAGTATAGCAATGGAACTCTTAGGTAAGGAAATTCATAAGTTTAATTCCTCACTACATCTGAGTATATTGAAGTATACAAATCTACAGCTATATTTCTTTTTCATTCTTTATAGTATAGGAGTGAAGCTGGATGACCAGCAAATACATATGCTAGCATTGTTGAAAATCACAAGATCAGCAGAGTGCATTTTGATTAAAGTCCTCATGAGAGGATTATCAATGGCAAGTGCAGCATTCACTGCAGGGAGTGGTCTTTAAATGTTTGTTACTCTGAAAAATTAATATTCTGTTATGTTATTAAACAGTAGGTTCCTGGTTGTTTTGGAGTAAGTTCAAAATTCAGAACAGAACTCCTCTAACTAAAAGCCACATTTTTATATTTCATGAGTTATAAGGAGCACATAAAAGTCTGTTTAAATGTGTATGTAAAGGTGCAGAATGAGTGACCATGTCCTGAAGGTCTGTCTTTTTATTACGTAGCCACCTTGTTGGATTTTAAATGAGGTGCACACCATTGTATTTTTTTAGTATTGTTTAGTTTTCGTCTTGTGCAGGCAGGTTTCAGCTAAAGGGGTTATTCTTCCTGATAGTAAGTGCTATAGAGCTTCTGTATTCCTTTAGTTACGCACTGCTGTGATGGCTTGAATGACCAAGTCAGGTGCCTTCATATTGACACCTTGTTTCTTACGTAAATCAGCAGAATACAGTACTACATCATAAAATATTTAAGGGGCTGAAATATATAATTTCATGAAAACTGAAACCTTTGATGGCAAAATATTTTAAGCATGTTCCCATTTCAGATGGTACTCTGTTCATATGTATATATGGTATTAAAAGTCCATTTATTAAGTCTTCATGTTATGTAACAGATTTTATATACAATAGAACCCATTTTAAAAAAATACAAATGACTAAAACAGTAAAACTTGGTCTGTTTTTCTTTAGTATGATTTATTGTTTAACCTCAGCAAATGACTTATGTCACTTTTACATTAGAGTGACACCTCCAGATTTTTCTGCAATTACATCCTACTGACGCCTCTAGTTGTCATATATTGCTTGCTCATATTTGCATCAATAATTCCAAAACCGTGCTACATACAACATATTGAAATATTTCATCTTAAAGCGTACACGATGGCAAACACAACTTTATTGATAGCTAACTTCTGTCCAGTACAGATAGAGACAGAACTGCTTTGCCTCAAGACGCTCTGAGTTGGATGAACAAAATGTCAACAGTTTGTGTGTAACTTGAGTGATTGCTGTGATATAAATTATTTACAAAATATTTTCATACTTTAGGTACTGTTTACTGTGACTTCTACAATCTAGTTTAAGATATAGAACATTAAGAATACTACCACTATGAAACTATTTTGTGCTGAAGGGTTTTCCAGTTATACTTTTTTAGTAGTCCTGTGGTTCCAGGGATATAAATATTAGTTTGAAATGTGAACATAATTTGATTCTGGTAAAATGTTTAGGCTTCATCCATTAGAAGTTACAGTGAAAACTTCCAGAGTTCCATTAGAGGTAAAAAGTTAAGCACTGTATAAATGTTGGCTGTATTTTAGCTTAGAGCATTTTATCATTGTGTTAGTATAGTAACATGACACTACTTGAACAGTCATAAAATGTGTATAATAGCCCAGAAGAACTGACGACTACAAAATCAAATTTGGGATTGTACTAAGGTATCTGTAATCCTTAGTGTGTGTTAGCAGGGGTAATTACTGAGTTTTCACTTTATTTATTAAGAATATGCTCAGTTCCTCAGCAGTTTTTGTTTCAGTGTCTTTGATGTGGCTTCAGAACCATTAGAATTGCATCAAGAGACAAGCTTGCAAGATCAGTTCACATCTTTATTTTTGGTGAGTATAAGTGGGCCTTCACATGTACCTGTAGAGGTGAGTGTATATATGACTCAGATGCAGTCACTTCAGTATATTGAGACAATGACATCATCTTATAATCCTTTGATGTTCAACAAAGACACTGTCTTACTGGCATTTGGGTAGTAGTATCCTGCTGCCCTCCATTGGCAGTCCATTAAATCTGAGTTATCACCCACTGCATGACTGTTGATGGGATGAACCAATCACGTGGCAGTACAGAGACTGCCTTACAGACCCACAGACAGGAACCCTTTCAGTTTTCTAGTGCCATAGAAAGAGAAGGGTCTGTTGGAACACATCTCCTTACTCTGGAACTCTTCAGCTGCTCGGCTTAGATGAGAAACCCTTTTGGGGTTTTATTATCTTCCTTTTTTTCTTTCAGTGTTTGAATATCGTATTCTGTTTCTTTTAAGTTTTTTTTCTGACTTAGAAATTTTGTATATGATTGGGTTTACTTTGCACAGATTAAGGCTTATACTGCTTATTATAAGCCATTTTTTTTGGTTTCTGGGGATTTTTAAACCCCTCAAATGCGTTTTATGGCAGTTTGTTTTACTGCGCTTCCTGTCATTAAGTCATGCTTCCAGAGCTGAATTAATTGTACCTCTTTTTTTCTGTTGATTAAGAGCTTTGTTTGGAAGTGTTGACAGGAAAACCTGCTGATATTGCATTTCTTTCCCTTTGGGGTTATGGTTATTTGAGATTATTGAGCAGGATTACAGTATTTAAACTTTCTTTTCATTTAAATTACAATTTTAGAGCCATTTTGCAGTTTAAATATTTATGACAAGATTTTTAACAAATTTACGCTGTATTTCTTGTCTAAAACTTTTATGCTATTTTATTAATTTGGGGCTAAAAATAGCATTTTTGTCTATTTTGTGCTTTGAACTGTGTTACTGGAACTACTGTCATTTTATTAAATGCAATGTTCAGTATAGTAGCCCAGAAGAAATAGATTTCAGATTATTATTTAGAGGGAAATTAGTTGAATTTGGTAATTTTTTACTGAGCTGACCATGCAGCCATTATTGGTATTGCTCTGGTTAGCTTTTTGTCTCCTGACTTGATGGACTCAAATAAGATGCCCCCACCACCATCACCATTACCCCTTATACACGTAAAAACATAGAAGTAAATCAGCCTACAGCTTCACTTCACTGTAGCCTTGGGCAGGCTGTCTCTTCATTCATCTTCTTTTACCTCCAGGTTTCTTGGTGTGGTGGAAGCACCACAACTGTGTATAACTCAGGGGTCAGATATGTCCTCCGGAGCTATACCATTGCATTTTTCAGGCATGAGAGAAACAAACATTTTAGTTTCAAAAGAAGTCAGGGATACAGAATATGTTACCATTGTTGGTAGTTCTCCCACAAGGGATTATTCCATTAGGGCAGTGCATGCACAGACAGTAGACCCGCCATGTTGCAGTCTCTATCTATGTTTTCAACTGAGTTAGTGAATGTGGTTAGATCCATTTTTTAGCCCATTGAATATAGGGTGTAAACAGAGATCTGATATCAATTTTCATTCTATCCTCAACTTATGGGTTTGGATCGGATCCCTCAGATCTGAATTGGCCATTGCAAAAGCTCATTGCAACCAGAAACTCACAAACTATTCCCTTACCCACAATGCACCAACCCCCATTACCTCTGATCTCGTTTGCCACCTAAAGGTACTCTCGAGCAAATAAGTGACTGTTTCTGTCCTTATTTTTAAATATTGCTATTGTTAGTTCTTTCTAAATCTGTGTTTCTCCTATCATTAATCTCCCTTTCCACCCTTTTAGTACAGTTAGTACGGTTGTACTCTGTCTTATACTAGACTTCCGCCGTGGTGCAGTGGTAGAATTGCCTCACAGCAATAGGTTCTCCTGTTCATTTCTCGGCTTGGGTTGGGAGTGCCTTCTGTGTGGAAGTCTGCATGTCCTCCCCACGGTCGAGTGGGCGTTCGAAAGACATGCGTTGAATGGACGTGCCTTCGTTGAAGGTTGGGCTTCGGGCTGACATCTCGACACCATAAAAAAACAACTGCCAATCATTAGCGGACCAGAGTTCCGTTGTGGTGACCCCTAACCAGGAAAAGCCAAAAGACCAACAAGTACTCTCTCGTGTACTATCAATAGCTTACTTTCTTCTACAATTCTGTAGTTCTTAATACCATTGTTGGCATTCCTGCCTTTTTCCAATTATCTTAAAAAAAATAAAAACTTGTGTCATTTGATAAATAGTGTTTCCTCTCATAGACTGTAAACTAAAATATATTTTTTTCCTTTGCCTTTTGTGTAATGTGGCTGATAAACACAAAAGCCTGGCTTGGATTAAAAAATGAAAAATGTGGGCACAAAATTCCTTATTCTGATACCCACACACACTGTGTGTACTGTTTGTATCCACTCCACCTACAGGAAAACCGTGCAATATGCCATTCTCAAGAAATAAATCTCAGAATACCACTCTAAAAGACTCCAAGACCAGGATACAAAACAGTAACAATGGATATTTATTATAAAGCACTTTTCATCTTGTCGCCTGACAAGACTTCTTCAGATAAAACATTCATAAAAAACTGGTTTAAATACATATACTTAGTGAATACATCATTGTGAATCACCCAATAAGGGAGTTGTCTCATTTAACTCAGTGCTGTACTCTAAAGAAACATTCACATTGCCCACTTTTTAATGTGTGAACCATTTTTAAAACCATTTTAAACTATTATCTCACCTTCGTTTAAATATACATGCACACAAATTCACAAACAGAGACTTGTGTATATTCATACCCTGTCAATGCTTGTTCTTATAACATTACTTAACTAAAATCAACTATTTTTAAAATATATATTGTGTTAAACAATTCTTATATTACTGTGTGTAGAGTTGTGAAAAATTAATTTTTGTTCACCTATCAAGGTTTTTTTTAACTTTAGAATACATTGAATGGAACACATTTCATTAAGTCCTGGAAATACTTCTGAATTCAATCTTAACTGCCATAATCGTTCCAATCTTTCAAGTAGTAATCATCAAATACTATTTGATCTATAGCTTTGAATTTAAACTTGTCGGGTTTTCAACCACATGCTTAGCCAAGGCATTTTACATTTTTTTTCCTTATGCTATGTAAATGTTCATAGACTCTTTCTTTCATTTTATGTTCTGTTTTTCCTATGCAAAATGAATAACATGCCTGGCAAATAGCAATATATATATATATATAAATAAAATTAATTTTGAATTACATGTACATTTTTTGTTTATTGTGTATTTTTTATTACGGACATAGAATGTTTTTCCTATATCCATATTTACACAATAATGACATGCACCACATGTTGTCATTCCTGGATTTCTAACCAGTTTATTTGTTCCATATCCACTCTCTGAGAGGCTTTGAAATGCTTACCTCTTTTATATATAACCTGATGTAACTCTGTAAATATTTCACAAAATGATGTTTGTCCTGTTAAGTCCCAATTTTTAAAAATTATTTTTACAAGGTCTGTAGCATCTGTGTTTTGTATTTAACATCTCACTTCCACCACTGTCTAAAATTTGAATATTTAAATTGTCCTGATCAGTGTTGTGTTCACCCAAAATAGGCTTGTATATCCTTTTTTCCCTTTTGCTTTGCACTTCCCATCTTAACTCTGTCAGCAAACCCAAAGGGTATCCCCTCCTAGTGAACATGTGCTGTAATGTGTCACATTCTTCTGTGAAATCATTGTCCTTGGTTATCATCTTAGTGGCACGTACAAATTGCCCCATTATAACAGATCTTTTTTTGTTTTAAAGGGTAGCAGCTTGAAAAATGTAAAAGGGTATTTGAATATGTAACTTTTCTGTAAATTGCCAAAATATACCTTTTCTTTTCCTTGTCTTTACTCAATTTTATGTCCAAATATGCTATACAATCCTTGTTAAACTCAAAGATGAATTTTAATAAGGTTGTTGTTTTATTTAAATACTCTACTAGCTGTTTTGCTGTATTTTCATCACCTTTTAGTATAATTAGGATATCATCTAAAAATCTAGTTTAAAAATGTATCCTATCCTTGCACCACACGTTGTTCTCTATAAATTCATTTTCACAAAATGCCATAACTAAATTTGAAAAACTACCCCCACATGGTGACCCCATTGCCACCCCAGTACGTTGCAGATATTTCTCTTTATTGAACATAATATAGTTGCTTGATAAAATGATGTCAAGTAACTCTTCTACTGTTGAAACCTCATTTAAGGGGGCACCTTTTTGTCGTAATATACTTGTCACCCATTTTATTCCCTCTATATAGAGAATTGATGTATATAAATATTTTACATCTATCGTTAAGAAGTTGTAGTTTTCATTGTAGTCTAACTTATTTATGTTTCCAAGGCATGTTCCAGAATCTTTACAAATTTTAAGTTCTTGTTTTATGTATTTTTTAAGTATACTATCTACATACTTAGCACATGCATGAGTGGGTGATGCTCTGGCATCTACAAGGGGTCGCATTGGGGGATTTTCAATACATTTATGTATTTTGGGTATACCAAATAGAATAGGTGTTTTTGGTGTGGGCATTATTAGGTAATTCAAAGTTTGATTATCGATCCTACCTTTTTTAAACATGTCGTTAAAGTATGACCTAATTCTCCCATATGCTACATTAACCTCATTTTGGGAGACAGGTGTATAGGTTTCACAGTTCACCATCTCTTTCATTTTCTGATTATAATGGTCAATGTCCATTATTACAGCTCCCCCACCCTTATCGGGTTTCATGACTCTAATTGGTGCTGCTGTAAATCTCTCAGACTTGCTTGTTTATCTAAGCTGTTAATGTTTTTAATAGACTTTTCACATATTTTATCAAACACACTTAAAAGTGGATGTAGTGGTGGGTTAAATGTACTTGATACAGATAAGTCATGTACATTCCTTGGCGCACGTCCTAACATTGCAGCTAAATTTAATTTACGGATAAAGCATTTCATTTCAATAAGTACTTTTCCAATGTCAGTGTGTGTATCCGGTACAAAAGTTAAGATTAGATTCAGGAGTATTTCCAGAACTTAATGATAGGTGTTTCATTCAATGTATTCTAAAGTTAAAAAACCTTGATAGGTGAACAAAAAATAATTTTTCACAACTCTATACACACAGTAATATATGAATTGTTTAACACAATATATATTTAAAAAATAATTGATTTTAGTTGAGTAATGTTATAAGAACAAGCATTTACAGGGTATGAATATGCACACGTCTGTGTTTGTAAATCTGTGTGCATGTATATTTAAAGGAAGGTGAGATGATAGTTTAAAATGGTTTTAAAAATGGTTCATACATTAAAAAGTGGGCAATGTGAATGTTTCTTTAGAGTATAGCACAGAGTTAATTGAGACAACTCCCTTATTGGGTGATTCGCAATGATGTATTCACTAAGTATATGTATTTAAACAATTTTTTATGAATGTTTTATCTGAAGAAGTCTTGTCAGGTGACAAGACAAAAAGTGCTTTATAATAAATATCTGTAGTTATTGTTTTGTATCCTGGTCTTGGAGTCTTCTAGAGTAGTATTTCTGTGATTTATTTCTTGATTTTGTATTGGTATTTTTGGTGAACAATATGCCATTCTTTCAACCTGAGAACATAAAAATAAATTGATCCTTAAGGGGTTGCTTCCCTCTTCTTTTATTAAGGCATTATCTGGAGCTTCCTCCTCCTCTAGTACGTCTTCAGGAAAATCTAAGATAAGACCTTCTTCAGATCCGTCTACTTCATCTAATCTTAAACAAAAGAAAATTAAGTCTTGATCCAGCATCAACCTCATATCCAAAATCAGATGATAGATACCTAAGATCAGACTACACTATCTGATCCAAAACCAAAACTGACCAAACTTACGTCAGATAGTGTTTTGGATCCGACTCTGCAAACATCAAATTCGACCCCTGAGATTCCTTGCCTCCTGAGAATTAGATAGTCCCCTTCAGTGGACCTAATCCCTTCTAAGGCCCCCTTCATCTTTTTTGAGAGAGACCAAAGTCCTCGTCACTGGTTTCCACTCAGTCCTCCAGGAGCCTTACTGAAGAAGACGTGGAGAGGTTAGTGAGAAAGATTCTGTAACCACAGAGCATATCAAGTGCCTTCTCAGCTCCTTACCCCTCTGGATTAGGAGATAAGGCCTTCCACTGCACCCCCCTATCCAAATTCCTAATGTAACTCTTCTGTCGGCCTTTGAATTTTTGGTTCTGAACCGTCTGGGCCTGTCAGCCATGGGATTTGAGAATTGCTTTGTCTTTGATTCCAAAGGTCGCTGAGTTCTTTGGTTTCTTTGGATCTGAAAGGCTGTTGGAGCCAGGGCTACCTAGTCAACTCTGGCATGTCTTAGTCAATTTTGAAGTTTTCGGAGCCATCTTTGCACCTCGGGGAATCAGCACTGTTAAGTTTGGCCCAGACTTTGGCCTTGGGGCTGTTCTCCTTGGAGCAGGAGGGAACTATGGTCAGAAGGCTTGTCCTTAACAGATCCAGGGTCGTCTTCGTCTTGGGAGGGTCCTGCCTTTGAGGTTATGGAGAGAGGCCTTGTCAGCTTCCTTGTCAAAGACGGTTCCCTTCCTCTCGGATCCTCCATCTGGAGTCATGTCATGTCATCTATCCTCTCCACAGGGACAGCTGGTACCAAAACCCCAGGCTTCCCAGCAGGGTGTCCACACCTCTTCTGATACCATGCATCCCACTGAGGAGGTCCCTAGGAAGAGATCATGCAAGAGGAAGCACTTGGACTCCCCCAGGAGTCAGTCACAAAAGATACGGACTTTGAGGAAGGTGAAGGGTCCCAGTAGTCACTTCCTGATTATGTGCAGTTTGGAGACATCCTTGAAATCCTGAAACAGAGAGGTGGTTGGAAGCCCAGCAACCCTTCATCTGAGGAGTCTGTATTCTTGGAGGCATTCGGTACCAGCTCATCTACCTCCTGGGTGACTCCACCCACCGGTGACCTCGTAGATTTAGTGTCTCGGTGAGCGTGGAAGGCCCCGGACACTATTGAGCCAATCCCTCGGAGACCAGACAAAATTTTGTCAGGCACTGAAGATAGACAGTTTTGGATGAAAGGTGTGTCTGTGGATGCCATGATTGTAGCAGCAGCCACTAAGAAGGAACCATCTGAAGTGAATTCCACTCTCTACTCACTGAACAAAAGAGTCTTGAACAATGGACAGATTTGGGAAGCATTTCTATGTTTCGGTGACCTTTGCTTTGAGGTCTCTGAATTATGTGGCATATTTCACCATGTTAGAGAGAAACCTAATTAAGGAACTCTCTGCTACTGTTTCAGGAACCGTTTCTGATGAGGTACAGGCATCCGTCACTTCTCTCCTGGCTACCCTGCAAGCAGTTTCCAGTTCATCCATGAGGTTAGTCTCATGCAGTCGAAGGAACCTCAAGGGCAGAGAGTTCTGACGTTTCCATAAGGAGGCACACCTGGATGCGCTTATTTAGTTTTGCGGAGCCCTTCAACTCTTTCTTCGTCAATGCTCCCTTTGACGGAACATCTTTGTTTGGTCCCAAAGTTAAGGACACTTTATCCAGGTGTGTAAAGGATGGAAAGGCCCTGTCTGCCATGGATATATGTATTTCCACACCTTAAATGTCCTTCTCCAGGAATCAATGAGGTGCTGGGAAATGTGGTTCAAAAAGTCCCAGGGTCCTTTCCAGGATGCATGTGGAGGAGTTTCCCCCTGAGGCAGAGGGGGGAATTTAAACAGTAGATGCCACACTCGTGGCAGAGGTGTCCCGCAGAACAAAAGGTCTAGAGATTCCTTTTTCGATGAACCCTTCCAGTGTTCCTGAAAGGAGGCTGGATTGCCCCCCTTTGATGGCAATCAGTTGTCATTTGTCCCTGTGCCAGAGATCCTGGCTAGAAATAACAGATCTGATATCTCTCTCATTCCTTCTCACGTATGGGTTATGGATCCAACCTCGGATCTGACTCAGACGCATTTCTTCATACTAGGATCCAGGTTTCGAGTTCCCACAACTACCCAGAATGCCCTGCACTCCGGCCAACCTCCCCAAATCATGTTTGCCACCAGCTGAGTTAGATGTGGTCGTAAATGGTCTCGAGTAGTTAGTGGAGTTCTTCGGTTTTCCTCTTGCAGATAAGTTTATATTCTACACCATTCTTACTTTTACTTCCTCCCCTGACAATGTCTTCAGACCATTTTCTGCTTGCAACACACACATACCGGGGAACTCCAACATCCTGGCGGAAAAGCTCAGCAGGTCCAGTATGATCCCTTATGAGTGGTCCCTCAGTCAATCAATAGACGTGATCATCAGCCATTGGGGCCAACCTTGCTGCGACCTGTTTGAATCCCCCCAGAACAAGAAGTGCATCAGCTACTTCACTCTGATCTGCCTTCCAGGGGAGTCCCCTAAGGACACTCTGGTTCACGAATGGCATCGACGATAGTAAGCTGGTAGAAATCACTGAATTCCCAGATGATGTTGACATCCTACAAACAGGCCTAAAAATGACAAATGACGGGTGCAAAAACTATGGTCTCAGACTAAATGCTAAAAAATGTGTAAATTGGTCTCCTCTACACTTATGCTCCACTACCTTTGATCCCAAAGTTTCTTCAGAAAGCAAAGCATCTGAAGTCTTTGGTAATCATGATTGCTCCTCATTGGCCTCATCAGATTTGGTTCTCCTTCTGCTGATCTCACCTGAAGTATCCTCCATGGATTCTAGAACCCAAACAGGGCCTCCTTTGTCACCCGATAGAGGGTTATCATCCCAATCTGCTGTTTCTCAAACTGACCATTTGGTTTCTCCACTTCCAGTGATTATTTGAAGGTCCAGGCTTGCTTCCCCAGTCTGAGATATTATTTTAACCTCCCAAAAAACAGCTGCAAAAAAGTTTATGTAGCAAATGGAAGAGGTTTGATGTCCTTCAAGGATGCATCTGCAGTCATCACATATGGGTTGTCCTGCCTCAGGCAGCCCTTCGGTCGGCCGGATTCCAAAGTCTGGGTCCGGTGTCGGCTGATGTCACCTCCTCCTCGACGTCAGAGCGCCTGGGGTACAAAAGCGTCAGCCGACGCCATCTTCCTTCGTCTTTCTTGCCGCGTGGTGCCCGAAGCAGAAGCAGTTCGCAAGTGCCGGTCGGCCAGCTCCTATAAATTCGCTATCCGAAGACTTCAAAAGCTAAGTACCCCGTTGGGGACTCTTTCTTGCCTCAGCCGATGTCAGATAAAGTTAATAATTGTTTAACTTGTGGGAAACAAATACCTCATAAGGATTTCCACTCTTACTGTCTTCCCTGCTTAGGCCCAGACCACGACGTCTCGGCCTGTTCAGCCTGCGCTTCCTTCAACCGACGCACTCTTAGACGTCGGTCGGAGTTTGCAGAAGAGTTTTTTGCGGCTAGTTTTTCATACAAAATGCCATCGGAAACCCCGACATCTCATTTAATTAGGAAACGGAAAGACGAGGACCGACACACGCGGGCCGCAGTTTCGGCTGAAAACGCTGCTAGGCCTACCGCGAGTGTCTTGGTCTCGGCTGATACAGAGTCCTTGGAACTTCCGAAACCTGAAACAATACAACCAACAGCCTCGGCCCTGGAGGCTCCTACTGATTCGGTTACAGAATTGCCTTCAGAGACTGGTGTATTGGAATCTTCCGACACCATACCTTCAGACAAAGCTACTCCAGCACGTGGTGCAGCCAGGCCTCCTGCATCCATGTCCATTAAGGCATTCACCAGGGCTAAAGCTGCAAAACACACTAAAGCCATGCCTCCCTGGGTTATTCCTCAGGGACCCTCTTCTAGTTCACAGATTCTTACCCTAGCAGAGGACCTTATCTCTTTAATCAGGGGCTCTCAGCACCATCCGGACAGGGGCTCCCAACCTCCTCTAGACAAAAGGCCCAGGGTGGATCCCATTGATCCCCTTTCCTCAGAGGAGGCCTCTGTGGGCTCGGATCACTCGGACTACCAGGAGGAGGCTTATTCAGCCTACGAGGATTCGGATGCAGAGGAGTCTATTCCCTCGGCCTCCCCTCCTGAAGAGCTTTCCTTTGGGGAGACCCTTCACACTATGAGAGAGCATTTCAAATGGCAGGGCCAGGAATATTCTGATTCCAGGAAAAGACTAAGAACTTTTCTTCATTTACCTCAACATAGACCTTTGGCTATTCCTCCTGTTTTAAATGTCATTGATGATGTGTATTCTGACTCTAGTATGACCCCCGACACTCTGCCTCCGGCCCCTGTTAAGCCCGATAGGTATTACAGGGTCCCGGACACACATAATTTTCTTTACAAGGCCCACTCTGCTGATCCTGAAACCATTTCACAGGGCCCTAAAGGGGTTACAGCTGTTACTACTAAGAACCCACTCCCCTCTGTAAAGGAGTCCAGGGCATTAGAGAGATGGGGTAAAAAAGTATATAACTTCTGCCACTCTTGCTATGAGGGCATTAAATTGTCAATTTCATATGATACAGTACCAAGAGTATTTGTTAGAAGAAATGCATAATAAACTGTCTTCTACTGAACCCCTAGACCGTAAATCCCTTCAGGATATGGTGCATAACTCCCAGCAGGTTAGTAACCATTTTTTGCAGTGTGGTTATGATGCATTGGAAGCTTCATGTAGGTCAGCAATGACTGGTGTTGTCATACGTAGGCATGCTTGGCTGAAGGAACAATTTTTGCCAGACCATGTTAAAGCTAAGCTTTTGTGTGCTCCACTGGAAAAGCAAAAGTTATTTGGTTCCACTGCTCAAGAAGTCCTAAAGAAATTTGAGGAAAAGGCAAAATCTGTACAAACAGTTAAGGATTTTCTTCAAGCCCAACCGCCTAGATTCAGCAGAAATTGGCCTTCCAAGAATTGGTCCTTTCCGGACACAGAAAGATTTCAAAGGGGCAAGAACAGAAGTGCCAGAGGTAGAGGGCAAGCTAGGGGCTCCTACAGAGGCCGTCAATGGCAACCTCCAATCCAGGCAGGCAGTTCAGGACCTGCAACTACTGCACAAGGACAGACTCAATGACTTTGCTTTGATTCCGCCAACCAGGGCTCAATTAGAAGCACCTTTGGGTGGAAAGCTTTCTTTATTCTCAAAAAATTGGCACAACATTACAAGAGACAAATGGACACTCCAAATAATAGACAACGGATACAGGTTCCATTTCCACACATTGCCAAAAAGAAAAGGCATGCCAGGTCTGCCACCAAATCAAAGGGCAGAGGCTTTGAAACAAATCTCAAACTTGCTACAAATGAAAGCCATAGAAAAAGTTCCTATTTCAGAACAAGGCCAAGGATTTTACTCAAGACTATTCCTTGTTCCAAGAAAAGAGCATAAATGGAGACCAATTCTCGACTTGTCCGCACTGAATACTTATCTCATTGTGCCAAAATTCAAAATGCTGACTCTACAGCAACTCCTTCCCATGCTGGGCAAGGGGTCTTGGCTGGTGACTCTAGACCTCAAGGAGGCATACCTGCATGTCCCTATCAGACAAAGTTGCAGAAGACACCTCAGATTTCTTGCAGGGTCAGAGCATTATCAATTCTCAGCATTGCCCTTTGGCTTATCTACTGCGCCCAGAGTATTCACGAAATGCCTGGCATCAGTAATAGCACACTGCAGAGTTCAGGGGATTCAAATATACCCATATCTGGACGACTGCCTTATACAAGCGGACAACCAACAAACTTTGATAAAGGACTTAAATTATGCCATCAATCTTCTACAGGCCTTGGGATATACAGTCAACATGCACAAATCAAGACTTGTTCCATCCCAAAGAATAACCTTTCTGGGTGCGGATCTAGATACAACCACCCAAATGGCTCATCTCACAGAAGAAAAACAGACAGCTACCGGATTACTTCAAGAATCTGACAAGGCAAACTCAGCTGACTGCAAGGAAAATCCTGCAGGCCCTGGGTTACATGGCATCCTGTATTCTTTTGATTCCACAAGCAAGGCTTCATATGAGAAAGCTACAGTGGTACCTAAGGAGTTTATGGACTCAGCACAGTCACAGTTTGGAAACGTTAATCCCACTCATTCCATGCATTCACAAGGAATTTCGGTGGTGGGCTCAGGCTAGCCAGTCCAACAGGGGGTTGCCCTTCACAAAGCCAAAAACCTCCCAAACTATTACAACGGATGCTTTAGACCTAGGTTGGGGAGCACACATGGAGGGCAGAGGTACCCAAGGACAGTGGTCACGAAAGGAGCTGCGCATGCACATAAATCAAAAGGAAATGCTAGCAGTGATACATGCAATCGAGGCCTTCAAAATCTTTCTGCATCAAGGCCACCTACTAATAAGGACAGACAACACCACAGTTATGTGGTACATAAACAAGCAAGGAGGTACCCATTCCTACCCTCTTTGCAGACTGGCAATGAATCTATGGGATTTTTCCTTGAAACTCAATATACAGCTGCAAGCTCAGTTTGTGCCAGGGAAAGACAATACACTGGCGGACAGCTTAAGCAGGAATATCATGGATGCACACGAATGGATGCTGCACCCAGACATCTTCCAACAGATAACACAATCTTGGGGGAGCCCAGACATAGATCTATTTGCATCCCCCCACAATCATCAACTGAAGAAATTCTGCTCAAGGACATACCACCCACAAGCGTGGAAAGTGGACGCCCTCTCTTTCAGCTGGAGAAATCTGACAGTGTATGCATTTCCTCCTATCCCATTAATGACCAAGGTGTTACTGAAGATCAGTACAGAGCAGCCAAAAGTGATTCTGATAGCTCCGGACTGGCCAAGACAGCACTGGTACCCACTGCTGAGAAGCATGTCACGTACGAAACCATGGCCTCTGCCTCTATGGCCACTTCTACTGACACAGCACAGATACAAAACTCTACATTCCAACCTGAAAACATTGCAACTAACAGCGTGGAGAATACCTTGACTCCTCCTCAGGATAAGCTATCCCAGAAAGTGAAGGATATTATTATGGAAGCTCGCCGCCCTTCCACAAGAAAGGCATATTCAGCAAAATGGAAAAGATTTCACATCTGGAACACCACAAAGGGCCTAGATGTGACAGTGATGAACATGGCTCATATCCTGGAATATTTGGCAGAAATGTTCCACAATGGTCTGTCTTACTCTTCTATTAAGATTCATGCTTCAGCAATTTCAGCAGAGTACAACACTGATCCACCTGTCTTTTCCCATCCTCTCCTAAGACAGTTTCTAAGAGGAATCAAAAACATCAAACCTCCTCTTCCTGCATGAGACCTTAACTTCGTGTTGGAAAAATTAACACTGCCTCCATTTGAACCAGCAGCATCTGCAGATCTACAGTACCTTTCATGGAAGACTGCCTTCCTTCTGGCAATAACCTCAGCAAGAAGGGTTTCGGAATTGCAGGCCCTGATGGCAGTGCAGCCATTCATTATTTTTCACCAGGACAGAGTTTCATTAAGAACTAATCCTACTTTTATGCCAAAGGTGGTATCCAGGGTTTCATTGAATCAAGCCATTCACTTGCCTACCTTCTTCCCAAATCCACAAAACAAAGGGGAGAAACTGTTGCACACCCTGGACATTCACAAACAGTTGCGCTACTACTTGGACAGAACTAAAGGTTTCAGAAAAGCTGACCAGCTGCTAGTAGCATATGCTGCTGGTACTCAAGGAAAAGCAATTTCCAAACAGACTATTTCTAAATGGATAGGAAATTGCATCCGCTTTTGTTACTCATTTCATGGAAAGACTGTACCAGCTAACATTAGACCTCATTCTACGAGAGCCACAGCCACCTCCACAGCCTTCTTAAGAGGGGTGGCTACAAAGGACATTCTAGAAGCTGCCACATGAAACTCCGTGCATACATTTGCCAAGCATTACAATTTACCTTTATATTCCAGATCCAGAGCAGGCTTTGCTACGGCTGTCCTGCAGGGTATCTTAGCTACACCATCCTTTTCCTAGTTCCTCCACCCCCAGATTGGCTATGGTATTCTACCCATATGTGATGACTGCAGATGCATCCTTGAAGGACATAGTACAGTTTTGTACCTACCATAAATGTAGATGTCCGATAGGTATGCATCTGCAGTCAGGTTTACCCTCCCTCCTTCCCCTCTGTGGTATTCCTAGGGTGCTTACCCCTCTATTAGCTAACTGGGGGGGGATCTATTAATATATATATATATATATATATATATATATATATATATATATATATATATATATATATATATATTTATATATTTTTGCAAATGTTTGGATTTTTATTGCATTTCTCCAAATTTAGCCTTCCTATAGGGCACCTGGCATCTGGGGCAAGAAGGACTGAGGAAGATGACGTCGGCTGACGCTTTTGTACCCCAGGCGCTCTGACGTCGGGGAGGAGGCGACATCAGCCGACGCAGGACCCAGACTTTGGAATCCGGCCGACCGAAGGGCTGCCTGAGGCAGGACAACCCATATGTGATGACTGCAGATGCATACCTATCGGACATCTACATTTATGGTAGGTACAAAACTGTACTTTTTCTGGGCTTATAAAGAGAACACTGGCCCTTTTTTGGCCCCAATTCCAGATGTACTACATTTCCTTGCATCTCTTTTCAAAAAAGGGGCCAGCTTCTCTACCATTAAACCTTAGTTGGCAGCTGTCTCTAATTTTCATTCTGACAGTGTTCTGATTAGCCCTTCAGCTTCCAAACTATGCAAGGCCTTCTTGAAAGGGATCTTTCTCCTTAGGCCTCTTGTAAAGCATACATGTTAAGTTGTCTATCTCGCTTTCATTCTTGCTGGTTGGGTTCAGAGCCGCTCCTCGGCTCCGACTCGGCCATCTTCAAAAGCTTGAGAGCTGCATAATGGCTTGAGGCCACCCCATATCCCATGATGCTTGGCGCTAGGTACCCAGATCTCGTTTGCTGCTTCTGCTGCGAGGTTGTCTTACTGGCTCAGGTCATATATTTTATTATCTGTTTTTTGATAAACTAGTAGGTTTAGTGTAGTTTATTAATCGTAGTATACTGTCTTTCTTGGGGTATCTTTGTTTAGGTATATATCCTTTTCTTACCTGTATTCCCCTTCCCTTCAGAGAACTCGTTTCAGTTAGAGAGTCCCCTCCCCTCTCTTTTCTGAAGTAGCCTTTTAAGTTAGAGGCTAACCTTTTTCTTAAAAAAAAAAAAAAATATATATATATATATATATATATATATAGTTAGTATTTACTTAGTTTAGTCTTTTGTTGTTGTTAGACTATTGTGTGTATACTTGATTGTTTTTGGGTGTGGTAATTTTGTGTGTGTGTATAGCTACTATACTAAAATTCTTATAGTTGTGTTTTTTTGTCTGGTATTCCTTCTTTAGCTATATCTAAGGATACCAAGGTGTCCAGATTCAAGAAGTGTGATTCATGCTGTCAGAAGATGTCTCTGACAGATGGTCACACTTCTTGTGTCTATTGTCTCGGCACTGTGCACCTGCAGGACTCTTGTTCGGTTTGCCATGCTTTCAGTCCAAGAGTCCTGCAGGAGCGTAGGAATAAGTTAATCCTATGGGGTTTGCTCAAACCCGAGGAGTCACCGGCTAAGGCTCAGCCATTGAAGTCCCCCAAGCCACCTAAACCTTCGACTCCCAGTTCGGAGCCATCGTTAGGTGAAGCTGCTACTTCTGCCTCGGTTCTGGCTGGAACCGATGTGCCTGCCTCTCAGTCAGTTCTGACACGCACTTCAGAGCCGGCAGGGAGTCAAAAGAGATCTAGGTCTCCCTCCCTGGAGTTGATACGCTCGGCTCCGAGGTCTCCTCTGCTCGAGTCGGAGCACAGTTATCGGTCCTCCCACTCTTCTCGGTCACCGAGATTGTCAGATCACGACTTGGAGAGAGTGATCAGCAGGCTTTTGAAATCGCAGGCCCTAGCTAAAATGTTGTCCAGCCTCCCTCAACAAGGTTCGGCTCCATCCTTGTCTGCAGTCATTCCTCCTCCGACTCCTCCCTTGAGTTCGGAGCCGGAGCTCATTGGGGTTCAAATCGTGGAACCGTCGGCACCGATACCTTCTCCTTCGGTTCCGTCGTCAGCTCTGATCACTTCCTTGGTACCGTCCTTGGAGGGATCTGGGCGCCGAGACTCCATCATCGGCTCCAAGGGGGCGAGTGGCATCAGACCCTTGTCCGACCCTGTTCTCCCCCTCGGAGCTTTGGTGCAGGTGAGCTCGGCTCCTACATCGGCTTCGAAGCCATGTCCCTCTGTGCAGGGAGGGATTCCGGTCTGGTCGGAACCGGAGCCTTCTCAGCATCCGAGAAGGGACGCCTTTGAGGTCATGAGGAGGTGTGCTGGCTCCTGAGTCAGCCCCACGATCATCCCCACTGGCTCCTCCCACTATGGTGCCTGCGTCTGCCTCTGTCCCTTCTCCAGACCTCAAGCATGGGGAACCAACACTCCAGGGCACCCCCCCTTGGTGTATTGTCCTCTTCCAAGGCCTCCCCTGATCATTCAGAGGAGCCACCTTATAAGAGGAAATGCAAGAGGAAGCATGTTGACTCCCTGAGTCTGTCACATCAGATACCGACTTGGAGGATTCGGAAGGGTCCCCGAGATCCCCCTCTGAAGATGTCTCCTTTTCAGACATCCTTGAGATGCTTAGGCAGAGGGGGAACTGGACTACCCTAAGCCCCTATGAGGATGAGTCGGTATTCCTGGATGCATTTGGATCCTGACCTTCCACCTCCTGGGTGTCTCCGACTTTTCACCCACTCATGTCCATTGTGGCTCGGAAGGCATGGTCAGCTCCAGACACAGTGGAACCCACCCCCAGAAGACCCGCTAAATTCATAACGGCACCACAGGATAAACAGTTTTTGACCAAAGGTGTCCCTGTTGATGCCATGGTGGTAGCGGCGGCCACAAAGAAGGAGTTGGCTGAAACTTCATCTCTCTATCCTGCTAACAAGGAGTCCAGGACAATAGACAGATACGGGAAGCGGATGTTTTCTTCAGCGACTTTTTCTATGAGGTCTCTGAATTACTTGTGCCACTTTACCCTCCTTCAAAGGGATCTCCTTAAAGAACTTGGAGATGCCCTCCAAGATCCATCAGCTGAGGGGGCCCGGGCTAAGGCATCCTCCCAGCTTGGCGACTCTTAATTCAGTGGTGAACTCCTCCATGAGGCTCATTTCTTATGCAGCCGATGGTGCGAGTAGAGCCGCAGGCACAGGTTTTGCTCTAAGGAGACACGCTTGGATACGGCTGTATAACTTTGCGGAACCTTTCAGAGCGTCTTTCACCAACACCCCCTTTGATGGGTCCTCCCTTTTTGGATCACAGGTGAAGGACACCCGTACCAGGTGTGAACAGGAAGGCAAGACTCTCTGTGCCGTAGGAGTCAGTTTTTCCACTCTTTCTAGACCACATCCCAAGGGTCAGAAGAGTGGAAAGATGTGGTTCCGGAAATCTCAGGGAGCCTTGCCGGACACACGTGGTGAGTTCCCATCCAGGGGCAGAGGAGGGAACAATAATAGATGCCGCCCTCGTGGCAGAGGGGGTCCGCAAAGCCAGGGCAGCAGAGAATCCTTCTCTGAGAAGCCCTCCCACCATCCCTGAAGGGTTGCCAGACTGCTCACCTCCGGAGGCAGTCGGGGGAAGATTATCACTGTACCCAAGAGCCTGACAAGACATAACACAAGACAAATGGGTACGGTCAATTATATCCGGAGGCTACAGAATACCCTTCATTCGCACTCCCGTAAAGTCATACAAGTCCCTTCCAGATGTTCCACCCAATCTAAGGGATCAAGCAGTACAAGAAATTTCAGAACTGCTAAGAAAAAGAGCCATCCAGCAAGTCCCAGCAGACCAGCAAGGATCTGGAATTTACTCAAGGTTCTTTTTGGTACCAAAAAAGACAGGGGACTGGAGACCCATTCTGGATCTCAGCAGACTGAACAGGTCTGTACAAAGAACCAAGTTTCGGATGGTCACGCTACAGTCCATTATGCCCTTTCTGGATCAGGACAATTGTATGTGCTCTATAGATCTTCAGGACACATACTACCACGTCAAAATGGACAGATGCTCCAGAAGATTTCTCCACTTCCGGCTGGGAGCCAGCCATTACCAGTTTAGAGCTCTGCCCTATGGCCTCACCACAGCCCCCCGTGTGTTCAAATGCATGGCAGTGGTTACCGCTCACCTGAGATGGCAAGGATTCCAGGTGTTTCCATATCTAGATGACTGGCTCCTTACTGCTACCACCAGGCATCACCTGCTGCGAGCCAGAGACTTCACTATCGACACTTGCTCCAGTCTAGGTATCTGAATAAATTTCAAAAAGTCTGCATTGTCACCCTGTCAGTCTATCACCTTTATAGGCGCAAATTTAAATACAAAGGACATGTTAGCAAGCCTTCCACCAGACAGGGTATTAGTGATTCATCAACATGTACAGGTATTATTAGCATGCAAGAGAATTCAAGCCAGGTTCGTCCTCCAAACTCTAGGTCTTATGGCAGCAGCTGTCATACTTGTTCCTCTAGCTCGTTTTCACATGAGGATCCTCCAGTGGCTGCTTTTCACCCAATGGTCCTTCCAGCAGCTTCCCATGTCTCACATGATATCACAGAAGCATGCAAAAAGCACCTTGCATGGTGGATGGGTCTCCACATTAGTACCCCTAGGCAGACCATTTGTACTTCCCCCTCCAGTTGCTGCGGTTACCACGGATGCTTCCCTGATTGTGTGGGGGGGGGCATTATCAGGGCAGGACAGTCTAAGGTACCTGGCAACCTCATGAGTACCACCTGCATATAAACGTTTTGGAGATGAGGGCTGTGCTTCTAGCATTGCTGCTCTACAGGACCCTCTTCCTACCGGGACCATTGCAATTCAAACGGACAATATGTCAGTAGTGTGGTACATCAACAAGCAGGGCGGAACCAAGTCCTACCCCCTATGTCGAGAAGCACTCGGACTCTGGCAGTGGGCAATCTCTTCCCAACGGTTTCTGATCACATCGCACATCCCTGGGAAGTCCAATGTCATAGCAGACAGACTGAGCAGAGCAATTCTCATGCCTCACGAGTGGTCTCTGAATCAAGTAGTTGTGGACCAAATATTCTGCAAATGAGGCCAGCCTTGCTGCGACCTTTTTGCCACCCCCTTCAACAGCAAATTCTTTTCTCTCCTTCCACTTCCCGGACATTCCCCCAGAGACGCTCTAGTCCACGATTGGCCTCGGGGACTTCTTTATGCATTCCCTCCATTTCCCCTTATTCCAAAACTGACACAGAAAGTTACCATTTTGGGCTGCAAAATGATCCTTATTGCTCCTTACTGGCCTTGACAAATATGGTTCCCATTCCTGCATCATCATCTTCTTCTCGAGCAGCCTTGGACTCTGAACCCAGTTCCAGACCTTCTGATCCATCGATCGGGCGGGCTGCACAAATCGCTGCAATCTCTCCAGCTCACTGCTTGGTTGCTCCACTTCCAACCTTAGCCAGGCTTCCAGATATCTCCCCGTATGTGCGGGAAATTATTTTATCATCGCACAAGTCTACCACTAGAAAAACTTACGCTAGTAAGTGGAAACATTTTTCTTCCTGGGCAGAGACTAAGAGTATAGACCCCCTTTTCAGCCCCTATACACTACATTCTGGATTTTTTTGCGGAACTCTTCCATTCTGGGTCCGCTTCCGCTACAATTAGTGTTCAGTTAGCTGCAATTTCAAATTTCCACATTGGCCTGTCGGGAAATATCATGTCGCACAAGCTGTGTAAAGCCTTTCTCAAAGGTACCACTCTGCTCAGACCTCCAGTGAGAGATCCCACACCTCCTTGGGATCTAAATTTGATTTTAGCTTCTCTAATATTGCTTCCCTTCGAACCTGCAGCTTCTTGTTCCCTGAAGTTTTTATCATGGAAAACACTCTGGCAGCCATTACTTCAGCCAGAAGAGTTTCGGAAGTGCTGGCTCTTTGTTCCCATCCTCCCTACCTAGTGCTCCACAATGATAGGGCTGCTCTCAGGACTAATCCTTCCTTCCTTCCTAAGGTCTCTTCAGAAAATAACTTGAATCAGTTCATAGATCTTCCTTTTTTTTTTCCCAACCACTCCAACAGGGCGGAATACAAATTGCATCAGTTAGATGTTCACAGGCAACTACGCTTTTATTTGCATAGAACGAAAGATATCAGGAAATCGGACCAACTTTTCCTTTCCTATGCTGAGGGTAAACAAGGTCTTCCAGTTTCAAAAGTAACCTTGTCCAGGTGGTTGACTTCTATCATCACATTTATCTATCAACTGAGGAATAAAGAGTTACCTGTTAAACTAAAAGGTCACTCCACTAGAGCTTTAGCCACTTCTGTGGTTTTCAGGCTAGGTTGCCCATGGAATCTATTTGTGCTGTGGCTACGTGGGCCAACCCACATACTTTCATTTCACATTATAAGTTGGATTTGGTTTCCAGGAACAGAGCTGATTTTGGTTCCACTGTTCTGAAGAGTTTGTTCCGATGAGCCACCCAGGATTTTAGGTGCTAGGGACGCTGTCCCAACCAGCAAGAATGAAGGCGAGATAGACAACTTAACATAAAGAAGTTATGTACCTACCATAACGTTCCATGTTAGTTGTCTTCTTCTCGCTTCTTTCTTGTGTCCCACCCTCCATCACCCTATCCTTGTTGACCGAGAAGAGTTCTTTATGGTGTTTGTTCACTGGCCGAGTCTTCTCTGGCTATTCCTTTCTGTCTAGTAGCCTCTCTGGAGGTTTTATATATTCCAGGATAGGATCCTTTCCTTTATTGTGTCTGCAGTTAGTCTTACCAAATGAGATCTGGGTATCTAGCGCCAGGCATCATGGGATATGGGGTGGCCTCGAGCCAGTATGCAGCTCTCGAGCTTTTGAAGATGGCCGAGTCAGAGCCAAGGATTGGCTCCGAACCCAACCAGCAAGAAAGAAGGCGAGAAGAAGACAACTAACATGGAATGTTATGGTAGGTACATAACTTCTTTTTCTCCATCATGGGATCTCACTGTGGTTCTGCAGAGCTTAACTCAAAAACCTTTTAAATCAGCAGGTGATTGCAACCTAAAGTTTCTTTCATGGAATACTGTTCTTTCCATTGCTGTTACCTCAGCAAAAAGAATTTCAGAAATTCAGGCCTTATCTTCTAAGCCACCTTACATTGTTTTCTACAAAGATAGTGCCCCTTCATACAAACCCTCTTTTATGCCTAAGGTAGCTACAGAAGCCAATCTTAGCCAGACTATTCAACTACTGGTTTTCTTTCAAAATTTCTCTAATGAGGGAGAACAATTGTCACATTTGCTAGATGTTCGCAGGCAGTTACTTTTTTATCTGCACAGGATGAAGTTCTTTAGAAAATCAGATCAGTTGTTTGTGTTCTTCTCTCCTAGCTGTCTAGGTCATGGTTTCAAAGGTTACTCTCGCTAAGTGGTTTACAGATTGTATCGCCTTGATTTATAATAAGAATGGTTTATAGCTACCTCACCTTCCTAAGGCCCACTCCACTAGGTCTATGTCCACTTCATCCACCTTAAATTCCAGGGCTTCCTTAGATGATATCTGTGCAGCAGCCTTATGGTCTAAGGCTCACACATTTGTATCACATTATAAATTGGACCTTGTTTCCCAGAGCAGGGCTTCATTTGGTTTGGCAGTGCTCTGGCATAGCCTTCTTTGAGATGACCCAGGAGTTGCATAGCTAGAGACTCTACCCATACATGAGGAATGAAACAGACAACGTCAGATGTATTAGTTATGTACTTAGCATAACTTAGTATCTGTGTTGTCTTCCTTCATTCCTCTTCACCTTCCCACCTTGCTATCCCCCTTCCTGGTGCTCTAGAAGACCTAGAGAGAACTGTCTTTAGGAACTGTTGCTCCTGGTTTGAGCCTCTGGTTATGGAGATATATTTAAATTTCCTTCACTTTTCTTTGCTCTCTATTATCTATGGGCAGTAGATTCAATTTGAGGAGGTTGATTGGAGTGCAGGCCATTGTGGGTAGTGGGAGAAGCTGGAGACTTGGATCTTAGTCTGAAGAAATCCAGCCGAGTCAGATCCGTAACCCATACGTGAGGAGGAATGAGAGAAAAAAACACAGATACCAAGGTATGGTGAGTACATAACTAATAACTACATGGGTGCAGAGGATTATTTCCAGAGGCTGTATAATTTCCTTTTCCCTTTCACCTCCTATCACAAGAAAATTCCCTGATGTTCCACCCAGTCAGAGGGAACAAGCAGCATTTCAGATACAAATGCTGCTAGAAAAAGAGTCATCCAAGCAGTCCTGCCAGACCAGCTAGAATCCGGAACTTACTCAAGATTCTTTTTAGTACCAAAGAAAACGGGCCTGGAGACCAATTTTGGATGTCAGTGTGTTGAACAGATCAGTTTGACGGTCCATGTTTCTGATGATTCCAGTTCAATCTATACTCCCATTTTTGGGAAAGGATGATTGGATGTGCTCGATAGACCTTCAGGTTGCATCCTGTCACATAAAGATGAACAGGCAGTCCAGAAGGCACTTACACTTCTGGGTGGGAGTCCGTCATTACCAATTCAGAGTTCTGCTCTTTGGTCTCACCACAGCCCTCAGAGTGTTCACCAAATACATGGTAGTAGTGGCAGCTCACTCGAGATTGTAAGGATTCCAGGTGTTTCCATACTTGGGTGACTAGCTCATTACTGCCCCGACCAGGCATCAGATAATAAAAGCAAGAGATAGGGTACTCCAGACTTGTTCTCATCTGGGAATAATCGTAAATTATGAAAAGTTTCATTTGAAACCTACTCAAAAGTTGGAATTTATAGAGGCATTGTTCAACACTGCTTCCTCCAAGAGTTTAGACCTTAAGAACACAGGTCAGGAAGATAATCTGCAGTACCAAAATTTCTGCCTGTTTGGTTCTTTGGGCTAATAACTTTAGTAATGTTAGCCAGGTTCTACATGAGGATTTTGCAATGGATACTAGCTGCTCAATGGTCAATACTTTATCAGCCCATGTCAGCCCTAATTCATGATTTGCAAAAGAAATCTCAGGTTGTGGATTCAATCAGATCAAGTTCTACTAGGTCAACCATTCATTGTTCCTCAGCCCAAGGCCATAGTGAACATGGACTTCCCAGTTGGAGTGGGGGGCATTATCTGGGGAAGTCAGTCCAAAGCACTTGGTCTCCCACAGAGGCCAAGTTGCATATCAGTGTTCTAGAGGCGAGAGCAGTGATTTTGGTGTTGCACGCATTTCAAGAAGCTCTCCCATCAAGGCCGATTGCAGTTCAAATGGACAACGTGTCAATAGTTTGATGCAACAACGAACAAGGAGAAACAAAATCTTACCCAGTGTGTCGAGAAGCTCTTAGAGTGTGACAATGGGTGATCTCATCCGACTGCTTTCTTATAGCAATGCAAATTCTGGGGAAGTTCAGTGAGATAGTGGACAAGTTGAGCAGGTGTATTCTCCTACCTCATTAATGGTGTCTCAGCAACAGTGTGGTGGAGACTCTTCTTTCGCCAGTGGGGCCAGTCTTGCTGCAATCTTTTTGCTTCTCCTTTAAACAACAGATGCACCAGCTACTTTTTCCTAATCCACCCCCCCCCCGACAGGGATAGTCACCGAAGGATGCTGTACTTCACGATTGGTTCCCCAGTCTACTTTATGCCTTTCCACGATCCCACTAATTTCCAATTTCCTGCAGAAAGCTGCTATGTTGAAGAGCAAAGTTATCCTCCTTGTAACTTTCTGGCCTCAGCAGATTTTGATTCCTCTTTCTTTGGCCTCACCTGACTTCACTCACCGTGGACTCTGGATCTGACTCCATACCTCCTTTCTCACCCGATAGGCATGATTCATCCAGACATATTGAACCTCAGGTTGACTGCCTAGCTTCTCCAGTTTCATTACTAGCGAGATAACCTATGCTCTCCTTTCCAGTCTGTCAGATACTCTTATCTTCACATAAACCGTCCACACTTAAACTTTACTCCAGTAAATGGAAAAGATTTGCTTACTTGGGCCTGTCAAATTAATGTTTTTTCAGCCCCTTCGCATAGCATCCTGGAATTTTTAGCCTTAATTTTTAAAGACTGAGCTAGTTCCTCCCCGGGTAAGGTTCAACTAGTAGCAATATTGAATTTTTCACATAGGATTTGATGGTGTTTCCATTATCTCCCATAAACTATGTACAATTTTTTATGAGGCACTCTCCTACTCAGGCCCTCCCTTCAGTGACCCTACTCCCCCATGGGACCTCAACTTGGTACTGCAACAACTTGCTCAGTTGCCCTTTGAACCTGCAGCCAAATGTGACCTCAAATACCTTTCTGGGAAAACAATTTTTGTAGTAGCTATTACTTCTGCCAGAAGAATTTCGGAGATAAAAGCATTGTCTTCAGAATCACCTTATTTGATATTTCACACAGAGTCACTCTACAAACTAATCCTCCTTTTCTTCCTAAAGTGGTATCAAAGACTAATATAAACCAGTCTACTAATTTTCCGGTATTCTTCCCCAAACTTTGTAACAAAGGTGAATACACACGGCACTTAAGTTATGCACAGGGAATTGTTTTTAACTACACAGAGCAGAAATTTCAGGAAGTCTGAAGAGTTTCTTTTTCAGAATTGAAACTTTGAAAACCTGTTACCAAAATTGTTCTAACCAAATGGCTTTAAGATTGTATTTCTTATATACACCAAAGTGGGCATTACCTTGTTGAAACCTCTAAGAACTCGCTGCACTGGAGCCATGTCTACTTCGTCAGTCTTTCACTCTACAGTCTCCATGGATGACAATTGTGCAGTAGCAACTTGGGCTACTCCTCATACATTTGTTTCTGATTACAAGTTGGATATGGTCTCCAGGAACAGGGCATCATTTGGCTCAATGGTGCTCAGGAATATCCTTCCTTGAGTCCACCCAGGGAATTGGGTAGATGGGGATTCTGTGCCATAAGTTGAGGATAGAATGAAAATTGACAATGTCAGATAAAGTTATGTACTCGCCATAATGTTCCATGTGTATTGTCCATTTTCATTCTTCAACTCCCCCCCCCCCCGCCTTATGAACTTCTGGAAGAGCGAGTGTTTTTTTTGAATATGCCACTTCCTTGATACATAACTCCAGATATAGTCTCCCCTCGCTCTCTGACTAAATTGTGTCTTTCTGCTTTCTTAGCAAAGTGGATCTGAGGTAATTGGGGTTGGTGCATTGTGTGTAAGAGAGTAGCTTGAAAACTTCTGGTTGCTATGAGCTTTTGCAGTGGCCAGGTCAGAGCCGAGGGATCGGATCTGAACCCGTAAGTTGAGGAAGAATGAGAATGGAAAACGGGGATGGAACGTTATGGTGAGTACATAACTTCTTCTTATGAGTAACACAGTTGCTCTCAACCCTGGTCAGCCACTCAAAGATTCTGATTTTGAATGGGATCTGGAATCTAAAGTTTCAGAAGGGTCAGAGTCTGACCAATCCGTTTCCTCTGAGGATGAATAGGTTCAGAAACCCATACAGATGTTTTCTTTTTCCCAAATGTTTGCTAGATTTAAGGATGTACTCAGCTGAATGCAATCATTGGGTGCTCTTGAGATCAGCAGGGTATATGATCTGATTGAAGATGAAGCCCCAAACGTGGCGACCTTCCCTCCATTGATCCCAGAATTGGAGGATGTTTTAAGAAAGCTTGTAATTTTCCTCTGCTGAATAAGTCTGTGCCTAAAACGTGTTTATGAAACTGAGTGCGCTCAGCCATTCCTGTTTTTTCAGGCCCCTTGTCTGCAGACCCTGTTTCTTTGTCTCTAGTGATCATTGTCAATAAAAAGTTCATGTCTTCATCAAACCCACTTCCTCAGTAGAAACTAAGCAAGTGCCTAGAACCTCGGGGATAAAAGCTGGTACAATCCAGCATGATAGATTTTAAAGTGTTTAACAACCTGTATTTTATATGGAAGTTTGTGCTGAGGTGTATGTATAATTTAGACAAGTTTGCAGCATTATTACCTGCTGAGCAAAAAACTATGTGAGATTGTTTTCTGTATGCCTTGGAGACAGTTGGTACTGTTTCTAGAAATGTAACATCTGTGGTAGTAAAGAGGTATGCTTGGTTACATAGCCAAAACTTATCTGATGAGTTTAAAATGTGATTTTGACTGCTCCACTTGATTCTGATTGTGTGTTTGGTACAGCAGCTAATCATATCCTAAAACACTGGGATGACAGAGGTAAACTAATCCAAGTGGTGTCTAAAATGTTCCATATTCCGAGGTTCCACCCAATAAGCAGGATTGTTTTCATGGCCCAACAAACAGAAGCCACCGGTGAATAAAACCCCCGGTCTCAAAACAAAATGTAAGAAGAGAGCATGCCAAACCTAACAAGGGGGTTCCTTTCCCAGAAGGATAATCCCCCCTTCCAAACTGTGTGTGCGCCAGGATGGCATCCATCATTCCCAAGTTTCCCTCCAGGTGCACCACCTTGGAAGTTAGATCTCAACAAAGCAGCCTGGCCATCAATGGTTTCCAACAAATGGGGTGATCAACATCTTGGGCAGAAGTTTACAGGTGGCAGTGGAAGAAACAGCCATCTCTGTTCATGGAGTTCCCCCTCTCCTGCTGGACCAGACTTCATTATTCCCTCCTATTTTCCAGTACATGCTGCAGTGGATCCGGTCTCTCCTTCGAAGAGAATGAAAGTTTTTTACTCCACAATTTGCCTAGTTCCCAAAACAGAGGTGTCATGGAGATCGTTGTTGAAGCTTTCCTTTCTGAATACTTTTATCATGGTCCCCAAGTTCAAGATGCTCACTGTGCAGACAGTGCTTCCACTTCTGGACCACTAGTTCATGATGACAAAGGAATTTAAGTATGCATATTACCATGTCTTCATTGCTTCAGTACATATCCGAGATTTGCAGTGTCTGGTTTACTCCATCAGTTCACTGCATTGCCTTTTAGGCTCTCCATTGCACCTCAAGTGTTTACGAAATGCCAGGCTCTAGTAGTGGCTCACTGCCAAACTCTTGGCATTGGCATTTTTCTTTTTCCTTACTTAGATAACTTGTTGATCTGTGCAGAGTTTGTATCCACGTGTTTGGAATCGCTATAGAAGGTCTTGATTTTAGTTACCCATCTAAGGTTCAAGTTGAACCTTTGGAAGTCATGCCTAACACCCCTGCAAATACTCTTCTTCTTGGGGTGCTTAACTGACACCAACAAAAGAATGGCCTTTCTTCCTGAAGACAAGGTTCTGGCTAATAGATGATACTTTGAGGAATTCTCCAGGAGAAATGTTACTAACAAGATAATTCTCAAAAATTCTGGGCCTAATGGCATCCATGATACCAGTGGTCCATCTCTGCATAAGGAAAATTCAGTGGTCTACAAAATAGTTGGGCACAAGCACGTACATTCCCTGGAAGCCCATTTGCTGATGCTGGATTTCATCAGAGGAGAGTTACAAGTGGTGGAGAGCACAAATGAATATCAGTCCAGGACTTACTTTCTTCCCACCTCTTCTGGCAGAATCTTTCCAGACTGATTCGTCCAGCTTCTCTTGGGGAGCTTTGTTAGTGGAAATGCAAGTGCAGACCTTTTTGGATGCCCAAGAATACACATAAGCACATCATTATCAAGGAAATGTTAGCTGTGATCCATGACTTGAAAGTCCTTCACCATTTATGGACTCCAGGTACCCTTCTTGTTATGGACAACACATTGCTGTGGTGTCTCACAAGACACAGGAGTACAAGGTATTGCCCTCTGTGCTGGTTGGTAGTGATGGCCTGGGAGCTGGCTTTACAGCTTTGTCAGACTGTTAAGTCATCATACATCCTGTCATAGCAAAATGTCTTGACAGACCAAGCAGATCCTGGGTAGACCTGCACAAGTGGCAGCTCAAGGCAGTGGTGTTCCAGGAACTAGTCCAAATGTGGGAATACCTCAAACATATCTATTCACATCCTTTCAAAATGGACAGCTGGGGAAATTCTGTTCTGGATGTCCTTGCTGCCATGCTTGGAGTATAAACACATTCTCATTCCCTTGAAAAGAAGTGTTCCTATATGTATTTCCACCCTTTCCACTGATTCACAAGGCAGTTCTGAGTTTAGAAAAAAATTGTCAAGATTATTGTGGTGCACCCCCAATGGCACAGGCAGTTATAGTTCTTCCTTCTAATGATATTGACCAAGGGGAATTGCCACATATTTCCCCGCACTCTGGATTGGCCCACACAGTCTTATGGATGACTGATGCACCTCAGCTTGGAGCAACTACAATTGACAACCTGGATGATTTGATCTTGACTCCATTTAGGTACTTATTTTGCAAGTATATGCAGTAGATGTTAAAGGAGTCCAGAAAACCTGCTTCCAGAAAATCTTATGTTTACAAATGATGTGGTTTTCTAAGTGGTACCTAAATGGGAACAGATGGTCCCTTGAGGTTAATATTCCTCTGGTCTTGTAGTGAACTACTGTATTAAAAATGTAGAGTGCAAATAGTTATGTTCCAGAAGATACATTTGGAAAGAACTGAACATGTGAATTTGATAAAAGGTTTTCAGGATAGTTATTCAGCGGAATACCTGGAGCAAAGGAAGATTGGAGTGCTTATATTAATTGCAAGAAGAGCTCCAATAGTGATAAAAGAGAATAAAAAAGGCAATGGTAGATTTGTAGTACTAAGAGACTACTGGCAAGGGAGGAGGATTATACTGGCATGTATTCATGTTCCACCTAAAACTGCTATAATCAGCTTAAGAAAATTCTGTGATAAATAAACAGCTTTCACTAAGGAGTATTAGAATGGGACTGGAATTTGATTTACAACAGTGAAGATGTGTTTGGGTGTCCCAGAAGGAAATATATAACAAAGGAGGGTAGATCTTTAAAGAAACGTATGAAGATGTTTGACATGGAAGAGGTTCTTCGTGTTTCACTGTTGCAGTTATCACACTTGGGTTATCCTGCCAGGGATAGCCCTCAGTCAGCACGAATACCAGAAGCTTAGTATTTCTGCGTCAGTTGCTGTCGCTCCAGGACTGACGTCAGGTTGTCAGTGGTATGAAATCAGACAGCCAACGCCATTACATAAGTCTTACTTGCCAAGGAGCCCAAAGCATAAGCAGTTCACAAAAGTGCCGGTCGGCTGCTACCTGAATTTTCATTCCAAATTGAAGTTGAAGTCTTCTAAAGCTAAGTACCCCAAGCTAAGTACCCTGTTGGGGATCCTTTTTTCTTGCTCTAACTGATGTCAGAAAAAGTTAACAATTGTCTTGCCTGTGGAAAGCAAATACCACACCGAGACTTCCATTCTTACTGCGTCACCTGTTTAGGCCCAGACCATGACATACCTTGCTGCCACTTTTGTGCTTTGTTCAATGCCAGAACTATATGTCATTGGGCCCTTATTGTAGCTAAATATCGTCACTTTCAGTCCCCGTATTCTGATATGGCTTTGATAAGCCATCTGACTACCGATCTTCCGAAAAAACTTAAGGATAAAGACAGAGACAGACCGCACAGGTCCAAAACTGCCAACAACGCTTCTGTTAAGCTAGTCATTAGTTCTCCAGTCCTCAGTGAGGCACTTTCTCAGCCCCTGATGCCCGCTTCTGTGGATTTGCATGCCACTACAGAGACCCGTTTGGAGTCAAGTATGCCACGAGATTCCTTGTGGACTAAGGATCCTGCAGATGTCTCTACCTTGGATGGGTCCAGAGCCACTGAGCAGGCACCAGCTTCCGAGGAAGTTCTTCGCACTACCGACACTCAACACAAACTGACTTGTCACATCATCAGTTATTTCTAAAACTACCAAATTTCTAAAGCCCAGGGTCCAAACTACGCCAAAAAAAAAAAACGACGACCCAAGCTCAGGCACCTGCTTCCATACCTCAGTCTCAAATGCTTAAAATGGTGGATGACCTTATAATGCTTATTAGGGGAAACCAACTTACCCCTTCCAAAAGAAAGAGACTTGTCCCCAGCATTTTTATCTGACCAGGAGTCTAATGACTCTGAAGTTTCTGAATATGAAGACATGCAACCCTTATCTGCTTATGAGGATTCAGATGCTGAAGAATTCATTCCTTCTGCCTCTCCTCCAAAACTCCAAAAGGATTTTTAATTTGGTGATATCCTGCATGTTTTAAGGGAGCATTTCCAATGGGAATATCAGGACTTTCCTCAGTCCAAAAAGAGACTCTGAATTCTTAGATTTACCACAGCACAGACCTTTAGCCATTCCTACTGTCTTGGATGTTGTGGATGATGTCTTTATGGAATCCAGTTTGACTCCTGACACCCTTCCTCCTGCTCCCAGGAAACCTGGCAGGTATTACAGAGTCCCTGACTCTCATACATTTCTTTTTAAAATTCCTACTGCTGACCCAGAGGTCAGCTCCCAAAGACCTAAAGGAATTAAAGCAACCACAGCTAAAAATCCCACCCCCTTGGACAGGGATTCCCGAGCTTTAGACAGATAAGGTAAAAAAGTATACACTTCTGCAACTCTTGCCATTAGACCACTAAATTGTCAGTTCCACATGCTGAAATGCCAGCAACATACCATGGAAGTCCTCAAACAAAAAATATCTACCTTTCTTGCTTGTGCAGAAAATAAAGTATTACAAGAGCTTATGCATTCTGTGAGCCAAGTTACCAAACACACCTTTGCAATGTGGCTTTGATACCCTAGAAGCATCTTGCAGGGCAGCATTCACTGGTTCTGTACTTAGGCATGCTTGGCTTGAAAAACAGATCTTGTCAGACCATGTCAATTCAAAACTATTGGACGCACCATTGAACAAAGACAATTTGTTTGGCACCAAGGCAGAAGAGGTCTTTAAAAAGATAGAAGAAAAAGCTAAATCTATACAGACAGTTAAAGACTTCTTACAGGTCCAACCTCCGAGGTTCAGTAGGCATTGCCCATCCAAGCACTGGTCCTTTCCGTCCCCTTCTAGGCCAGATCAGCCAAAACCTAGAGGAAGCAGGGCCCCCCAGACAGCAGTACCAGGGAATGCAGAGATCTAAGCAGTGGAGTTCCTCCACTTCAAAAACAGTGAGTGCTAAGCCACCCCCATATGGAAAGAACTCATAATGACTTTACACCTCCACTCCTTACCTGTGCCCACTTGCTTGTGCCCCTAGGAGGAAAACTCTCCTTCCATGCAAACAACTGGGCCTCTATTACTAGCAACCAATGGGTCCTCAACATAGTGTCCCAGAGATACAAATTTTATTTCCACACTATGCCAACCCCAAAAGGTTTCCCAGATTTTCCTTCAAACCAGTGGGCAGAGGCCAAAAAACAAGTACATTCCCTGCTCTCCATGAGGGCAATACAGCCTGTTCCTGCAGACCAGATAGGCCAAGGTTTTTATTCAAGGTTTTTCCTGGTAATCAGAAAAGAGGGCACCTGGTGCCCAATCCTTGATCTATCACTTCTAAACACCTTACTGGTGATACCAAAATTCAGAACGCTCACCCTCCAGCAGCTTCTTCCTATGCTTTCCAGGGATGCTTGGTTAGTCACCCTAAACCTAAAAGAGGCCTACCTACACATCCCAATCAGGGAATCTTGCAGGAAACATCTACATTTCAGATCGGGATCTATGCACTTGCAGTTCTCTGTGCTTCCCTTTGGCTTATCCGCTGCTCCCAGAGTTTTCACAAAATGCCTGGCTCCAGCCATCGCTTTTTGCAGACAAAGAAATATTCAAATTTACCCCTACTTAGACAACTGCCTGATTCAGGCAGAGAGGAAAAGCTGTTACAGCACCTGACCTTTGTAAAGGGCCTACTGAACTCCCTGGGGTATACTATAAATGAAAAGAAATCAAAACTAGTCCCCACTCAAAAAATTGTATTCTGGGAGCAAGCCTGGACACAGCATCCCAGATGGCATTTTTTACTCCAGAAAAACAAGCCTACCTGACGGGCTACTTTTTTCAACTAGCCACCAGAACCCAGTTATCCACAAGGAAAATCCTGCAAGCTCTAGGGTTCATGGCCTCCTGCATTCTACTCATTCCATATGCCAGACTGCATATGAGGAAACTACAATGGTACCTAAAAAGCCTTTGGTGTCATACCTGTGATATACCCTGTCTGAACAAAGATTTTCTTTGGTGGGCAGCAGCATGCAACCTCAAGACTGGTCTTCCTTTCTCACACCCCCACGCCACCCATACCCTCACCACAGATGCATCAGATTATGCCTGGGATGCACACCTGGACGTCAGGTGCATTCAGAGACATTGGAGCCCCAATCAAATACATCTGCACATCAACCAAAAAGAGATGCTAGCTGTTCAACACACTCTGACAGCTTTCAGATGCCTAATCTCCCAGGGGCCTCTAGTGATCAAAACAGACAACACCCACAAGGATGTGGTATATCAACAAGCAAGGAGGAACTCACTCCTATCCTCTCTGCAGGCTCGCCATGACCCTTTGGCACACTGGCTCAGCCATGCAAATACACCTGCTAGCACAATTCTTGCCAGGCTCCCTAAACTCTGTGGTAGACAACTTAAGCAGAAACCTGCTAGACCCACATGAGTGACAGCTAGAACACAGAACCTTCAACCTTGTAACCCAGAAATGGGGCACCCCGAAGGTGGACCTCTTTGCCTCCCACAACAATCACCAGCTCAGCAAATTCTGCTCCAGGGAACCTCACAGCAAGGCCTGAAAGTGGATGCTCTATCCTTCCAATGGGTACACCTCTCAATCTGTGCATTTTCCCCCTCTACCACTAATTTCAAGGGTACTGCTCCAAATAAGGGAGGAAAAACCAAGGGCAATCTTGATTGCCCAAGACTGGCCATACCAGGACTGGTACCCACTACTGCGCAGTCCGTCACCCCTGCCACCATGGCACCTACCCCCGATCCCAACTCTCCTGACTTAGAAGAATGGAGAATTCGTGCATCCACAATTGCAGACCCTGAACCTGGCAGCGTGGCTTATACCCTGACCTCTCCTCCAGCTTCCAGCCTAAGAAAACAAGTCCTGGTTGTTATACATGAGGCCAGACACCCCAGCACTAGAAAATCTTATACTGACAAAGGAAAAAGGTTTTACACCTAGATCCAGGCTAAAGGAGCTGAAACAGCACAGCCCTCCCTACCTGTCATCCTGGATTACCTAGCAGACCTACTACACGGATGGGTGTCTATCCTTCTCTTCTATTAAAATTCATGCCTCTGCCATGTCTGCTCATTATAGCACAGAGCCCACCTGTCTTCTCACACCGTCTCATCAAACAGTTCTTAAGAGGGGCTAACAATTTAAGGCCACCCAGAAGAGTTCCTACCCCTGCTTGGGACCTTAAATTTGTGTTGGAAAAGCTCACCCTACCCACCTTTGAGCCTGCAGCTTCAGCAGAGTCAAATTTCCTCTCTTGAAAAACAAACTTGCTTCTGGCCATCACTTCAGCTAGAAGAGTTTCAGAGCTATGTAGAGCCCTTCATTATTTTCCATGCTTACAGTCTCTCCCTCAGGACTAACCCAACTTTCATGCCTAAAGTGGTGTCCAGTGTGGCTCTCAACCAATCAGTTAATTTGCCCTCCTTTTTCCCCTAACCCACAAAAGGGGTAAAGAATTTTGCATTCTCTTGATGTGCATAGACAGCTCAGATTCTACCTGGGTAGGACTAAATTTTTTAGGAAAATGACCAATTGCTAGTCAGCTTTGCAGCAGGGGCAGAGGGCAAGGCCATATCCAAACAGTCTCCAAATGGATAGCACATTGCATCCATTTCTGCCACAAACACCATGGGAAACCACCCCTTAAGGGGGTCAGGACGCATTCCACTAGGGCAACCTCCACCTCTGCAGCTTTTCTCAGAGGGGGACCCACCAGGGACATATTGGAAGCTGCAACATGGACTTCTGTTCATACCTTCACCAAGCATTACCACCTGCCTATCTTCTCAAAATCCAGGGCAGGTTTTGCATCTGCGGTCTTGCAGGACATCCTAGCCAGCCCCACTCTTCTTGACTGCCTCCTCCCTTTTCTTCAACTTTGGGAATCAACCCAAGTGTGATGGCTACAACAGTGACGCATGAAGAACATAGTACAGTTGTGTACACTTACCATAAATGTAGATGTTCGAGTGTATTCACTGCTGCAGTCCTGGTTTCCCACCCTCCATCTCCCTTGTCTCTTCCTCACTCTTTACAGGGAATTTTTGGTATTTACTTTCTACTGGTGGCGTTCTTCCACCATAACCTAGCACCCTATCTGGGGGATCCTGACAGTTGGAAGAAAAACTTATGTAATGGCGTCGGCTGCCTGATTTTATACCACTGATGACCTGGCATCAATCCTGGAGCAACAGCAACCGAAGCAGAAATGGATAACCCAAGTGTGATGACTGCAACAGTGAATACATTTGAACATCTACATTTATGGTAAGTGTACAAAACTGTACTATGTGACTTCAGTGCTAGGAGTTCAGAGTGAATTTACTTATTCCCCATGATGCTAATAAACTGGGGCTAAGCTAGGCAGAATGTACATTTCTCAGGAACATGTGCATTTAATTGAAGGTCTTGATATGCACCCAGTAACTATTTCAGATCATGCACCAATAATAACTAAATTAAAACACAGGATAGTGAAAAAAAAATGAAACACTGGCGCTTTCCAACTTATTCGTTGAAAAGAGATGAATTTAAGCATTGGGAAGTGGAAATTATTTAGGCGCTATTAGAGAAGATAGACATTTCTTCTGAAAATATAGCTGTGGGTGGGATAAAATTAAAGTGAAGTTTATAGTGTGAAAATAAAAGAAAGGGAGATATGGTTAAGAAGTAACAAGAATTTTTTTAGTGGGACTGACATGTTAAGTATTACAAATTAGGGGGAATCTCACATAACAAGAGGAGGAGCAACTGCAGAATGGTAAACAGAAAATAAGGGATTACTTTGATAATATGCACGAGTTAAAAAGATTGCTGTTAAGCAACTGTTTTTAGAGCACAAAAACCTTTAGCACAATGACTCAAGCAACAGAAAGTAGACAGGGCTATCACCAAGCTTAGGTAGCCTGTAACAATGAAGATAGCAAGATATCCTGTAGAAGTATTAGAAATATTTCTGAAATTCTATGAAAGTCTGTATAAAGCAGACAAATATGGAAATCTAGAAAGGGTCAATTTGAAATGTTTATGGAAGAATTAAATATGCCTAGGTTAGAGGTAGAGGAGGCTCAATTGCTAACAGGATAGGAGAAGACAAAAATAGTGATATAGAACCAATCTACCAGCAAGTACCCAGGGATTGATGGTATTCCTGTGGAAGTTTGGAAGGTAAGAGGGACAAAAATGGTTGTAACAATATTTTCAGAGAACTGCCAACATCCTGGAAAGTGGTGGTAGCTGTAATACCTAAACTGAGTAAAGATCCATCAGATCCATCTTCATACAGACCCATTTCAATATTAAACCACAAGTATAAAATATTTGTCTGTAATGGCAAAAGTGATACCAAAATTTATAGATCTGGATCAGTGTGGTTTTTGTGGAGGGAAGGCAAACATTTGACAACATTAACAGAACACTGATGATCCATAGGGAAGCAGAATGTAAGAAAATACCACTGTTGTTGGGTGGTCTTGATGCAGCAAAAGCATTTGACAGAGTAAGCTGGGACTTCTGATGAACTTATTAGACTAATTAGGAGGATATATGATGAATCAGAGGTAAAAAATTAAAGTGGATGGGTTCCTCTGATAATTTCTGCTTTAGCAGAGGAACCAGGCAGGGGTATCATCTCTCCCATTACTTATTTGTATTATATTTAGAACCATTGGCAAAGATAATAAGCGAGTCAGAAATTCAAGGATATCATTGGTATGGTAGTCAAGAAAAGCTAACAATATTTGCAGATGATATTTTATACCTGAAAAAAACAGAGAACATTAGTGTTGTGGAACATATTGAGACAGTTCCAAATCTTTTTGGGATACAAAATGAATGATGCTAAAACAAAACAAAGGCAATAGCAATACATTCCGTACATGCACACAAATTGGTTCAGCAATATCCATATTTCTGGGGACACAAAATGAAGCATTCAGGAGTATGGATTGCAAATGATTCCAGTGTAGCAGCTAGGGATATGTGGGAAGATACTAAACAAAAGATAATACAAAAACAGAAAAGGAAGCTATGTTGTATGGATATCCATAGCAAGATACAAGCAGTTAAAATGTTTTTAGTCCCTTTAGTCTTATATATAGGTCAGGGATATTTTTATCAACCAGAGGAGAAGTTGTGGATAGAAATTAATACAGAGCTGGAGAATTTTATTTGGGAGGGGAAGACGAGAGTCAAGTAGGATAAGCCTGTTCTTCCAATTGAACAAGGTGGATTGGAATTACCCTATTTGAAGGAGTATTTCAAAGCAACACAGTTAAGGCTCCTGTACATAGTACAAGCAGAAAAGTATAATTCAAAGCTGAACGAGATGAAGATTATTGTATTCATAAAGTAGCAGCGAGTTTACTCAAAATAAGCGAACACAGGAATGGCGAAAGGAGGTTTTGCCAGTATGGATGACTGCAATTAGGGGTACAGACAGTAGGCAAGAGGGGACTGTAATTCATTGAAGAAAACTGACAAAGGAACCAAGGTATTGAGAGCAAATAACTGGAAAGGGAAGGGTAAAAGAATGAGAACATGCCAAGAACTTACTTGAACTGCAGGTTAGAGATTGCCTTCCCTATCTAGGAGTGATATCAAATTATAGGCAAAGAGAAAGAAATAGGGACAGGTCAAAATAAAAGACCAGCACTGATAGAGGTTTTAGTAGAATCTAGAATGGAAGTTGCCATTAATTAATTAATTTATTTATTTATTTATTTATTGCAGTTTGTTTACCAGGATAGTCCATTGGGCCTTGAAGAACCCGTTTTCAATGGAGTCCTGGGGAGAAAAGCTCCAAACAGAAAATAAATGTACATTAACATTTGACAGTAACATCTAGGCACATGCTATCAAAAGAACATAAGCAAAACATAAATGTACATTAACATTTGACAGTAGCAATCTTAGTACATGCTATCAAAGGAACAAAAGCAAAACTAACTACCTCTAGCAAAACATAAATGCAAATTAATGAACAAACATAGTAGATGAATAAAGTAGAAATTATATTACAGGGCGTTAGGTAGAGTTGGTTATGTGGGGTGGGTGCAAGAGCATTCCCATTGAGATGCTAGGTGTAAGAAAAGTGACTTCTTGAAGGTAGAGTGGTTAGAGGTGATGCAGATGTTTGGTGGTAGAGAGTTCCAGAGGCGAAGTTTTTTTGGTCGCGGATCGTAATGAAGTTGTGGGTCCGTTGAAGGATAGTGGGAAGTCGGTGGGTAAGTGGTCACCTAGTGGGTTGGGAAGGATGCCACTTTTGGTGAAATAGTGGGGATGAGAGACTAGAATCCAGTCCAATATACTCCCATTTGAGGGGTTTTTGGCTGGGTGAGTAGGCAAGTTGATCAGTTGTGAGAAATGGTAGAGGTTGATATTAGTGGTGTTTGAAGGAGCCTGGATAAGGGCCCAGTTAATGTTTATGTCTCCAAGGATTATGGTTTCATTACTAATGTTACTGGATAGCCAAGAAAGGATAAGTTCAAGTGTAGAGATATTTTCCCCTGGGGGGATATAGAGGGAAGCTATACATATGTGTTTGTAATTATTGATTTGTAGTAGAGTAAGGAGAAGTTCAGCATTGTGAAAGTGTGGGATAGGTTTGTTGTAGGGAGAAACTACTAGGGAGGAGGAATATATAAGGGCTACTCCTCCGCCTTTTTTGAGAGGTCTGTCTTTTCTTATGATGGAGTAGTTTGGGGGAATTACTTCAGAGTCCTTAATATGTGGTTTTAACCAGGTTTCAGAAATAGTCAAGATGTCAGGTTTATTGTGTATAAGCCAAGCATGAAGGTTTGGGACTTTGTTAACGATACTTTGCGAGTTTAAGGAAGTGAATAATAAGGATTTAGTTGTGGTGGTTATAGTGGCAGGGCCTGGGTTGGATTGGATGTCACCTGATATGAGAGTACTAATCAGGTGTGGTATATAATGGTTTAGGTAAGTAGATAGCAAGGTGGTGAGATTGGGGTTTATTGAGAAATGGAGGGATTTGCTAGTAGTTATAGGAATGGAGATTGTGTGATGGGAGATAAGTTTGTATCGAAGAAGAAGGGGGTTGTCTGAGGGGTATAAATAGGGGGAAATGAGAGAATATGATTGTGATGGAGGTGAGTTGTAGTGGTTAGTTATATGAAAGGACTGGAAGTTGAAGGAAATAGTGGGCTGGGAGAGATGGTGGAAATAAGATAAGGAGAGGAGAAGTAGTAGTGAAAGGAAGATGGAGTATTTAGAGAGCATGTTGTAAAAGAGTAACAGTAGGACAGTAATAGAATAGTGTTGTTTGGTATGTAGGAGACAGTGTTAAACAGAGGGAGTGTAAGTTATCTAGAAGTGAGGAGAGTAGTATTGGCTATAGAGGGGTGTAGTCAAGAAGAGGGAATGGAGTAGGATTGGTTAATAAGATGAAAATTGGGAGGAGAGTGAAAGTTGGTTTTGGCGGGAAAAAAGGAAGGTGTGTTAGGAGGTCCAAATACTGATTGGAGTAGAGTGGGAGTGGTTGTTGGAGGGATAAATGTAGACGTGCTGGGGGCGGGTGAGAATTGGGGGCAGGGCGAACGGAGCGGGTTGAGCCCACAGGGCGAATGGAGCGGGTTGAGCCCAAGAGCAGAAGAGGAGCGAGAGACTATCAGAGAAGCAGTATAAGTGAAGTGTAAGTAGTAGAAGGTGAAGTGGAGTGGGTCTGGACAAGGTGTGAGGAGTGGGCTAAAGGTATTAGGGGAAGAGTGGGGGACAGAGATGTGGGAACTGTGAGACCAAAGGAGAGAGTTGTTAGGTTCACTTCTTGTCCTAGCACAAAGAAGAGTTGTAAGTTAAAGCTTTAAGCTCAGAAACAATGGAGAAGGGATGTTCACTAGTGGACAATGCAGGAATGCAATGGCTCACCAGGGAATACTTGGGCTGATGGGATGGAGGGAGAAGGGAGCAATAGTAACAAAGAACAGTGAGAGGTATGGAGGATAGAGGAGTAGAGTTGAGAGGGTTAGGCTGCTGGCAATCCTGATGGGGAGTATACTGCTACTGCTAGGAGAGCAAGAGTACAGTAGTTCTAGCTTAGCAGATGAACGTACTTTAAGTTCTTTTAGAGTCTCTTGGGTATACTTTTCTTCGAAGGGAGTTGAAGCAGCAGAGAGTATTGCTTTGGCAATATGGAGTACAGCTCTAGTTAGGTCCAAATATCCACCCAGGCAAGAACACAGGGTACAGCTCTAGTTAGGTCCAAATATCCACCCAGGCAAGAACACAGGGGGAAAAGATTCAGGGCAAGAAAGCTGGAGGAAAGAAAAAGATGGACAGGAAAGCAAAAATCAGTTAGTAACAATTTAAAATGCACTTTATCTATTACTATAGCTTAATTAAGGAAGAAGCTACTAAGTGTATTTATACAGTCTACATAAAAAAGCAGTGGAAACATTCAAATAAGGCTAGTGGAACTAGATAAGGCATAAACATATACTACTTATTCTAGTGGAGCTAGTAATATGAGCAGAGCAAGGTCTGATACACAGTGTCTCAACAGCGTTTCACAGAGCACGTGGAGGGAAGCACATTGCTTGTAAAAAACCGTCGCCAGTAGATTAAAAGTACCACATGCGGTATCACACACTAATAAAACACTATCTAGATTCAAACAATGTGTAACAGTTTGGTTTACAACAGTATTTGTGATCCATATACAGTGGCTCAAGTGCAGTACAGAATAGTTCAAAAAAGGAGAAATAGCTACACGTAAACTATCACAATAAGATGGAACATTAACCTAATTCCCTGCAGCAGTGTTAATCTGGATAAACAAGCACTCCTAGCACAATATGGTGGCTTTAACTGGTTAAACTGGAAGGGATAGCACGTGGTAAGAAGCTGACGCTATCGTTTAACTATGGAGAAACCCCTCATGAAGTCATAAGGTTATGGATAGTACGCTCCAGTTAGAAAGGCTGAATACTTGTAGCCTAATATAAAGGTTTAAAGTTTTATCTATACAGCCTTCAGCAAGTTGGTAACAACATCTAGTAGCTTAATCTATACAACCTTCGAGCAAATATGTAAATCAAGGCACAATGATAGGGCTATACCTGGGAAGGCAGTCGCTAGTGAAAAAACAATTACAGACAGTCGCTATCTAACATAGCCTTTGAAAAAATGGTGAAAACATCCAGTAGTGTGACCTATACAGCCTTCAGACAACTGGTAGCGCTTTACCTGGGAAGGCAGTTTAGTCTAGCGAAAAAACATTCACAGACAGTCGCTATCTAACATCTAACATACAGCCTTTGAAAAAATGGTAAAAACCTCTAGTAGTGTTATCTATATAGCCTTTGGACAAACAAATCAAGGCAGCAAAGATAGCGCATTACCTGGGAAGGCAGTCGCTATTTCAGAAAAAATTTATAGACAAATCAAGGCACCAAAGATAGCGCTTCAACTGGGAAGGCAGTCGCTAAAAAAAAAACATTAACAGGTTCATCCATGCAGTCGTCATAGTGCAATACAGTAATCAAACAGCAGTATAACTGAGAAATATGCGAGAGACCAGCATATTAACTGACGACAACAAGACAGGCTAAAGGAAGTCTGAGACAACAGGACAAGCTGGTTTATAAAGTTCTGAGGACTTTTACAGTAAAAAGCAGTTAAAGGAATAATTAGTAAAATATTGCATGATAACTATGAGAGTCTATCAGAGGAGGTTAGAAAGCATTGGGAAGAGATTGGATAAGCAATTCACAAAGAAAATGTAAGGATGTATATATTTCTCCCAAATATGCAAAAAAAAAAGTCAAGAAGATTTAGGATCTTTGCTTGGAAATGTTTAAATAGGTATTTTTATATCCTAAGTTGACTTCAATGAAATTTTTCCTTTGATAGACTGCAAATGTTGGAGGTGTGATGGGGAAGAAAGAGGTAACTGGGAACATATTTTCTGGGAGTGTGATGAGTTGGAAGACTTTAAAGATTTCCTGCAGACAGCTGGGTCAGAGAAACTAAATGAGCAAATTGGTGTAACTAAAGAAATTATTTTTTGAGCTACGATACAGAATTGGAATTGCCTAAACTTAGTAAGGGCTTGCTGAGTCTAATTATGATGGCTGCTAAAAAAGCAGTTACTAATAAATGGAAGTCAAATTCTAAACCAACATTACTAGAAGTGAAGATAGTAACAGAGAGAAAACAACTGAAATTGGGATCTTTCAAAAAGGGTAGGAGCAAATTACATGGGAAAAAAATGGGAGTTGTGGAATCAGTACTTGCAGAGTAGGAACAAACTTTAAAAAGATGGGATTTGAATGAGCATGTTTGAATGGCAATGACTGGCTATATTATAAGTGGTGTACAGTGTTTGGAGCTACATTGTGTCAGCATGGTTTGTAATGTATGGTATTTGCAACTGAAATAAAAACATTCCTCTGGTCTTGAAATAATTATATGAGCTACTTCAGGATGACTTACCTTATGGGTCCATTAAAGTGCATTTAGTGGCTGTCTTTGCTTGTTTGCCTTTTGATCCCCCCTCTTTCTGTTTTGGTAAAACAGTTCATGAGAGGAGCATTGCATAGGAGATCCCTTCACAAGAAAACTCCTCCTTCATGGGATCTCCGCTATGTTATGGAAAAATTTACCTTACCTGCTTTCAAACCTGCTACTCAGGCTGTTCTGAAACTCTCTAACTGTATTGCTTATTGCTCTCACATTTGCAAGGTGAATCTTTGAGCAGCAAGCTGTCATGAAGGGGCAACCTTACCTTATTTTCCTCATGGATAGGGTTATGTTACACACTAACCCCTCTTTTGTATCAATAGTGGTCTCAGAATTCACTCTCAATCAGTCCATCCACCTCCCCATGTTTTCCCCAGGACCAAAGAATAGAGATGATACTTCATAACTTGTATGTGCACTGGCAGCTCAGGTAATGCATTGCCAGAACAAAACCCTTCATGAAGGCCTAAAGATGTTTGACAGTCACACCGGCAAATAAATCAACTTTTTCTCTAAGAAAACCATTGCACATTGATTGTCCCCTGGTATTGTTTTGTTACACCCACCATTACAAGATAAAGGCGCATGCATGAGAGCTTGCTGCTCAGAGACTCACCTTGCAAATGTTAGAACAATAAGCCATACAGTTAAGAATTTCAGATCAGCCTGAGTAGCAGGTTTGAAAGCTGGTCTTTCCTCTTCAATGGTGTATTGGAAATTATTATATTCAAAGTATTCCAGAGGCAACAACTTGGTTATCTGTCCAAATATTTACAAAGTACTGCAAGTGCCATTTCTAAATCCAGAGCAGGTTTCACTAGGACCATTCCAGGTGCTATTTCATCATTGTCCTTCCACTTCCCAGGATAGGTAGCTTTGGGAATATACTCAAATGTCAGTAAGGCACTGTGTTTACTGAACATGGTACAGTTGCCTGAGTCATACTCACCTGTAACAGTAAATGTTTGTAGAAAACACTGCCTTACTAACAGCACCCAAACACCATCCCCCCTTTTGGATGTACATAGCTTGATGTTTGAATAGCCAGAGTGCTGCTCTGTGGCCTTTATTTGTGTGTGTGTGTGTGTGTATGTGTTTGTAAAGCTTTTATTTCCATCTTCTCTTCCTGGTGGACCCTAGAAAACTGAGAGAGTTCTGTGTGTGGGTCTGTAAGGTTGTCCCTATACTGCCAGGTGGTTGGTCCATCACACCCACAGACAGGCAGTGGGAAGGACTGTGAATTTTAGTAGTATGCCAAAGGAGGGTGATAGAGTAATACTACCCATATATCAGTAAGGCAGTGTGTGTTACAAACTTCTGCTGTTACAGGCAAGTAGGATGTGTGCAACTGTACTTTCTCCACCAAAGGATATTACTTGTAATGAAACTGTCAGTAAATTTTCTGAAGAGATCAACTGAATCTTAAGTGTTGGAGTCCTTTTTATACAGCACTGTTGAAGATTTACTGAACGTTAACTGTCTTCACTCACATGTTCCATCACAGAAGTCTGCAGATATGTGTAAATACTCAAAGAATAGGACACACCCTTACAATAATTTAAAAACTGACCCCATGTAGATTTACTCTCAGCTTCTGAAACTACAAAAAGTCTACCTCTTGCTACATTACACTTTGAAAAGGAAGTGCAGTTGAAGGATGAATTTAGGCAAAACAAGGTATACACTTCCAGTACACTGTCTATTAGGGCTATAAACTGCATTGGCCAAATGGTTTCCTGCCGGAGAACAGTATTAGGGAAAACTCTTCACAGTATTCCAACTTTAAAGGGTAAAGAAAAACTACAGTTAACTGAATCTTCAGGTAAGATAAAAGTATATACACTGAAATGTTCTGATTCAATAGATCCTGTCTGGGTCTGCTGTGAGAAGCAGACATGCATAGTGATAGGGTGGTGTGCTTGAGTAAGATCTAAAAACATTTGCTGAATATTTCAAAGCTTGGATATTTCATGATGGTCTTCACTATATTACCATTGCAGTAGTTCTTACTTCTGGGACTTGATCACTGAGTGACCTGTCTGTCCAACCAGCCTTCTACAGCTCAGGTTCCCTTTCCCTGTTTTTTTTTTTTTTTTTTTTTTTTATTCATGGTACCTAGCATTGCTTCTTTAGAGGCCATAGTAGTAAAGTTAGCAAAGAAGTAGAGGGCTACAGTATGGCTGTCTGGAAGCCAGGATTTGACCCCCCCAATCCTTTTGGGTGAAAATTCCCCTAAAGAAAACTCAAGTCCTGCAAGTCCTTCAGCCTGACCAGGTTTTTCAAGCCTAGCCTAATCCACCCCAGTCACCTATTAAAAGGGAGTCTTCCTCGGATGACAATGAGCCACAGGACCCTGCTTAGGATGATTCAGATTTCTTTCTCTATTTGTTTTGCATATCTGATGCTGAAGATACTCTTCAGATTCTCCTTCTGAGGAAATTTCATTTGAGGAATTTTTAAATGGGATGGTAGGGAAGCTTCTGTACCTAGAAAATGTACTCTGGAAGCTGCCTTTGCAGCTTTCTCTCAGACTGTTGATTCTCAAGCCCTTGAAACTCAAATAGATTTTATGAAGTGCAGGACAGTCACAAATACCCATATAAAAATCCTGTGACAAACCTAACAATAGTGTCTGTAAACCATGAGAAAAGGACCAAGATTGTCCTGTCCCCAGTTCCTTCCCCAGTGGCAAGGAGAGTCAAGGCCTGGATAGAATGGATAAAAAGGTTTAAACCTCTGCCACCGTTTCCTTTAGGGCCATTAATTTGCCAAACTCGCATTACAAAGTTCTTACTGCCCCTCCTGGGCAGTAATGGTCAGAAACTGCAAGTGTTAGGTGCTGATCTGAGGTCCAGACTTTTAGAACTTCTCCAAACTGCCAGTCAGGTAGTCAAAACACACTATAAAATGTTGACTACAGCATTGCTGATGCAACTTCAAAGGCTGCTGAGACTTGCTTTGGCCCAGACCATGATGCCCCCCGCTGTCAATTTTGTGCTTTGTTCAATGCCAGAACAATATGTTGTCTGGCCCTTATTGTAGCTAGATATTTCACTCTCAGTCCTCAAATTCCAATATGGCTTCGGTAAGCCATCCAACAGCAGATCTTCCAAAAAAAGTAAGGATAAAGACAGAGAGAGACCGCACAGGTCCAAAGCTACCGACAACGCTTCCATTAAGCTAGTCATCAGTTCTCTGGTCCTCAGTGAGGTGCTTTTGCAGCCCCTAATGCCCACTTTTGTAGATTCACAGGCTACTACCAAGACCCTTTCAGAGTCTGGTATGCCGCGAGACTCTACATCGACTAAGGATTCTGAGGATGTCTCTACCTTGGATGGGTCTAAAGCTGCTTAGCAGGCACCGGCTTCTGAGGAAGTACTTCACACTACCGATTCTCGACACAGACCAAAGTCTTCTTTTGCATGTACCGTTCTTTCGAAAACTACCAAGTTTCTAAGGCTCAGGTTACGAACCACACCCAAGAAACAGACGACCCAATCTCAGGCACCTGCTTCCTTGCTTCAGTCTCAAATGCTTAAAATGGTGGAAGACCTTATAATGCTGATCAGGGGAAGCCAGGCTACCCCTTCCAAAAGAAAAAGAGATTTGTCCCCAGTAGTTTTATCTGAACAGGAGTCCAATGACTCTGATGCATCTGAATATGAAGACATGCAACCCCTCTCTACTTATGTGGATTCTGATGCAGAGGAATCCATTCCTTCAGCCTCTCCACCCGAGGACTTTTCCTTTGGGGAAGCCCTACATACTTTAAGGGAGCATTTCCAGTGGGAATGTCAGGACTACCCTCAGTCTAAAAAGAGACTCAGATAATTCTTAGATCTTCCACAGCACAGACCTCTGGCCATTCCTCCTGTCCTGGCTGTTGTGGATGATGTTTTTATGGAATCCAGTTTGACTCCTGACACCCTCCCTCCTGCTCCCAGGAAACCTGACTGGTACTATAGAGTCCCTGACACACACAAATTTCTTTTCAAAAATCCTACTGCTGACCCCAAGGTTACTTATCAAGGGCCTAAAGGAATTGAAGAATCCCACCCCCTCAGATAGGGATTCCTGAGCATTAGACACCTTTGCCACTCTTGCTATTAGAGCCCTACATTGTCAGTTCCATATGCTAAAATTTCAGCATCATACCATGGAACTCCTCAAGCAAAAAATATCATCTTTTCCTGCTTGTGCAGAAAATAGAGTTACAAGAGTCAATGCATTCTGCAAGTCAAGTAACTAACACCTTACAATGTGGTTTTGATGCCCTAGAAGCATCTTGCAGGGCAGCAGTCACTGGTTCTGTCTTTAGAAAGCATGCTTGGCTTAAAGAACAGCACTTGCCAGACCATTTCAAATCTAAATTTTTGGCCGCACCCTTGCACAAAGACAACTTATTTGGTACCAAGGCAGAAGAGGTCATAAAAAATATGGAAGAAAAAGCTAAATATATGCAGACAGTTAAGGATTTCCTGCAGGCCCTGCCACCCAGGTTCAGTAGGTATTGCCCCTCCAAGCACTGGTCCTTTCCTGCTCCCTCCAGGTCAGCTCAGCCCAGACCCCGGGGAAGCAGGCCCCTCAGACAGCAGCCACAGGGAATGCAGAGATCTAAGCAATGGAGTTTCTCCTCTTCAAAACCAGGGAGTACTAAGCCACCCCCTCATGGTAAGAACTCACAATGACTTTCCACTTCCACCCTCTGCCCACCTGCTCTTGCCCCTAGGAGGAAAACTCTCCTTCCATGCAAGCACCTGGGCCACCATTACCAACGACCGCTGGGTCCTCAACATAGTGTCCCAGGAATACAAATTTTGTTTACACACACTACCAACCCCAAAAGGGTTCCCAGATCTTCCCCCAAATCAGTGGGCAGAGACCAAAAAGCAAGTCCTCCCCCCCCCCTCTCTATGAGGGCAATAGAGCACGTTCCTGCAGAACAGATAGGCCAGGGTTTCTACTCCAGACTCTTCCTGGTACCCAGAAAAGAGGGCACCTGGTGCCCCATCCTCAATCTATCCATTCTAAACACCTTTCTGGTGATACCAAAATTCAAAATGCTCAACCCCCAGCAACTACTACCTATGCTCTCCAAGGATGCTTGGTTAACTACCCTAGACATAAAAGAGGCCTACCTACACATCCCAGTCAGGGAATCATGCAGGAAATACCTATGTTTCAGGGCAGGATCACTGCACTTTCAGTTCTCTGTGCTTCCCTTTGGCTTATCCACTGCTCCCAAAGTTTTCACAAAATGTCTGGCTCCTGCCATTGCTTTTTGCAGGCAAAGAAATATTCAAATTTACCTATACTTAGACAACTGCCTGATTCAGGCAGACAGTCAGGAAAAGCTGCTCAAGCACCTGGCTTTTATAAAGGACCTACTGACCTCACTGGGGTATACTTTCAATGAAAATAAATCCAAACTAGGACACACCCAAAAAATTATATTCCTGGACACAAGCCTGCACACAGCATCCCAGATTGCATTCCTTACACCAGAAAAACAAACCTACCTGATAGCCTATTTCTCTGAACTAGCCACCAGACCCCAGTTATCCACAAGGAAAATCCTGCAAGCTCTGGGGTTCATGGCTTCTTGCATTTTACTCTTTCCATATGCCAGACTGCATATGAGGAACTACAATGGTACCTAAAAAACCTTTGGTGTCAACACTCTCAAGACCTGGAAACTCTTATGCCAATGATATCTTTTTTAAGGAAAGATTTTCTTTGGTGGGCAGCACCATGCAACCACAACAAGAGACTACCCTTCTCACAACCCCACACCTTCCAGACCCTCACCACAGATGCATCAGACTATGCCTCAGGTGTACACCTGGATGGCAGGGGCATACAGGGCCCATGGAGCCCACATCAAATACATCTGCACATCAATAAAAAGAGATGTTAGTTGTCCAACATGCACTGCCAGCTTTCAGACCCCTATTCTCCCCGGGGGCTCTACTGATCAAAACAGACCACACCACTGTGATGTGGTATATCAACAAGCAGAGAAGGGACTCACTCTTTCCCTCTGTGCAGGCTCGCCATGACCCTTTGGCACATGGCCTCAGCCATGCAACTACACCTGTTAGCACAATTCCTGCCAGGCTCTCTAAACTCTCTGGCAGACAACTTAAGCAGAAATCTTCTGGACCCACATGAGTGGCAGCTAGACCAAAGAATCTTCACCCTTGTAACTCAGAAATGGGGCACCCCAATGGTCGACCTCTTAACTTCCCACTCCAACCATCACCTCAGCAAATTCTGCACCAGTGAGCCTCACTGCAAGGCCTGGAAAGTGGATGCTTTATCCTTCCAGTGGGCCAACCTCTTGGTCTATGCATTTCCCCCTCTACCACTCATTGCAAGGGTACTGCTCAAAATAAGGGAGGAAAAACAGAGGACAATTCTGATTGTCCCAGACTGGCCACTCCAGCAATTGGTACCCTCTGCTGCTCAGCCTGTCACCTCAGCCACCATGGCATCTCCCTCAGATCCCAACACTCCTGACCCAGAGGGATTGAGAATGTATGCATCCCCAATTGTATACCCTCAATCTGGCAGCCTGGCTTATTCACTGACCACTGCACAAGCTGCCAATCTTAGCAAATAAGTTCTAGATGTTATACGTGAGGCCAGATGCCCTAGCACTAAAAAGTCTTATGCTGAAAAGTGGAAAAGGTTTTGCACCTGGATCCAGGTTAAAGGGAGCTGGGACGGCACAGCTCTCCCTACCTCTCATCCTGAATTACCTTGCTGACCTACTACACAGGGGTCTATCCTTTTCTTCTATTAAACTTCATGCCTCTGCTATCTCTGCTCATTTCAGCACAGAGCTACCTCTTTTCTCACACCCTCTCATCAAACAGTTCCTAAGAGGGGCCAACAACTTGAGGTCACCCAGAAGAGCACCTACCCCAGCTCTGGACCTAAACTTTGTGTAGAAAAAGCTCACCCTGCCCACCCCCCCCCCCCTTTGAACCAGCAGCTTCAGCAGAGTTAAAAAGTTTCTCTCTTGGAAGGCAGCTTTGCTTCTGGCCATCACTTCAGCAAGAAGAGTATCCAAGCTACAAGTACTAATGGCTGTAGAGCTCTTCATCATTTTCCATGCTGACAGGGTCTCCCTCAAGACTAACCCATCCTTCATGCCAAAAGCGGTCTCCAGTGTGGCTCTCAGCCAATCCATTCATTTTCCACCTTTTTTCCTAACCCACAAAACAAGGGGAAAGGATTCTGCTCTCTCTAGATGTGCAAAGACAGCTCAGATTCTACATAGACAGGACTAAATCATTTAGAAAGACTGATCAATTGTTTGTCAGCTTTGCTGCAGTAGCAGAGGGCAAGGCCATATCCAAACAAACCATTTCCAAATGGATAGCACACTGCATCCATTTATGCTACAAGCAACACAGGAAACCTCCTCCCAAGGGGGTCAGGACACATTCTACCAGAGCAACCTCCACCTCTGCAGCTTTCCTCAGAGGGGTCCCCACCAGAGACATCCTGGAGGCTGCAACATGGACATCTGTTCATACCTTTGCAAAGCATTACCACCTGCCTATCTTCTCCAAATCCATGGCAAGCTTTGCCACTGTAGTCTTACAGGGCATCCTAGCCAGCCCCCAGTCTTATTGACTGCTTCCACCCTTTTTATTTTCAGCTTTGGGAATCAACCCAAATGTGATGACTGCAACATTGAAACACAAAGAACATAGTACAGTTGTGTACACTTACCATAAATGTTCGAGTGCATTCACTGTGGCAGTCCTGATTTCCCCTCCCTCCATCCCCCTTCTCTCTCTCAATCTCTCTCTCCTTACAAGGAACTTTTGGTATTTACTTTCTACTGGTGGTGTTCTTCCACCATAACCTAGCTCCCTCTTGGGGGCTTCTGACAGTTGGGGCATGAAAAACTGATGTAATGACACCGGCTGCCTTATTTTATACCACTGATGACCTGACGTCAGTCCTGGAGCGATGGCAAACCAACACAGAAATACTAAGCCTCTGGTATTCGGGCCAACTGAGAGCTATCCTGGCAGGGATAACTCAAATGTGATGACTGCAACAGTGAATACACTCAAACATCTACATTTCTGGCATGTGTACACAACTGTATTTTCCTTGGTGCTTTACTCCATCTAAACATCTTAGAGAGCCTGAGTCCTATGATGAAGAGTTAGATTTGGATTCTTGTGAAGAGTCTTTGGTGTACATTTCTCAAATGCATTCTTCTCTTGCTTTACAGTCTGGGGAAGACGATTCTGTTTCTTCTGATTCCCTTACAGAAGAATTGTCCTTTGGAGATACTGTGGTATGTATGAGGAAACATTTTAAATGGGATTGTTCCCAAGTTTCTAATGTCCAAAATAGGTATGATAAGCTTTTGTTGATTGATTTATTCTGAACTTCTGCAGTCCCTCTTGTGCTGGATGCTTTGTTGGATACTTTATCTTCAGTTTCCCAATCCTGTGATTCTCAACTTCCTGCTGTAAAGAAGCCTGACAGGTTCTACAAAGTCCCAGAAGGTTTTTGTAGAAAAGTCATCCTTCTAACCCTGCTGTGATTTCTTTAGCTGCTGACAAGCTTATTAAATTGTTGTCCTCTTCTAAGCTTTTGTCTTCAGATAAGGACAGTCAGACTAAGGACTGGCATGGGAAGAACGTGTGTACTTCTGTCACTTTAGCTTTTAGGGCCATTAACTACCAGACTCATATGACCAGGCATGTGCTGACTATTCTAAATCCTCTTGGGATTTTCTTAAGCAAAGTCTTCTGCCATTTCTTTGTTGAGCACTGCTTCCTGGGCAGCTCATCACTCTTTGATGTGCAGTTGTGGTGATGCTTGTTATAGTGCAGCTGTATCAAGTCTTATGATGAAAAGGTATTCTTGGTTAAGCTTACAGGCTCTGCCTGATGATATTAAGCCAAAGCTCCTGGATTCTCCTTTGGCTAACCAGAATTTTTTTTGGCTGTGCTGTGGCTGAGGTGTTTAGGATCTTAATGGCAAGTCAAAATTATGCATGATTTGAAACACATTTTTCTTTTTCCTGTTCTAGAGAGATTATCTAAGTCATTTTCTGTCCGAAGGCAGTGAGACAGCCTTCAAGGGGCAAGAAGTCTTCCAAGAGGGTTTTTCCTCATAAGTTTCTTGAGTTTCTAAGAGTCAAAAGCCTTTTTTCCCTGACAAATCTGCTTCCATTTGACAATTGAGCCTGTTCTGCCTCTTGGCCAGGTTCCTCTTTCTCTCAGGTTAACCCTGTCCTTTCCTGTTTGGCAATAGATAATCACAGACTCCTGGGTGTGTTCTATTATCCAAAATGTCTATTTTATCATTTGGAAATTCCTTCCTCCTTTTTCAGGTCTTCCCCAACCTCCTCCTTGCCAGCTCCTTCATTTTCCTTTGAATGTGTGGGATCTTTTAGTACAAGGAACCATTCAACCTGTTCCCCCACCTCTCAACATGGCATGGGGTTTTATTCCATGATGTTTCTGGTTCCCAGAGAGGAATCATCTTGGAATTTGAATCTTTCTTTTCTGAAATTGTTTCCAATGGTTCCTTCCCTCAGAATACTCTCTCTCTCCACTCTCTTCCCTCTGCTGCTTCCCTAAGCTTTCCTGGTGTCTCTGGATTTGAAGGACCCTTATCTTTACATTCATATTCACCCTGTCTTCAAGAAGTTATGTTTCTCTGTTTTTCTCATCTTATCAATTCTTAGATTTGACCTTTGGTCCTTCTTCTGCCTCGATGGTCTTTACCAAATGTTTAGCCCTGGTAGTGGCGTTCTGCAAGCTTCAGGGTATTTTGATTTCTCCTTATTAACCCAAACTCTTGACTTTGGTTCTCTCCCCAGATCATCATCTTTGGGATCTCAAATTTGCAATGCTTCTTCTGCAAAGTGTAGGGTTCACCTTGAACCTCAAAACATCAGTGCTGACCTCTTCTCAACATCAGCTTTTTCTAGATTGCTGGATTCATTCTGTGCCAGTGATGGCTTTGCTGCCTCCTTCAAAGGTCCTGTCCTTGACATCTTATTTTCAGTCCCTTCTTCCTCTTTTAGTGTTTCCTGAAAGGAAATTTCTTCAAGCTCTGGTGTTCATGGTATCCACCATTCCCTATGGTTTCTTTTGCCAGACACCATGTGAAGTTTCAGTGGTGCCTAAAAACTGCTTGGCTTCAGGATTGCTATCCTCAGGATCTTACCTTTCATCTGTTACTTTGCCTGAATCTCAAGTTCCACTGGTGGATTCAGCAGAGATCTCTGAATCCCAGTCTGCTTTTTCAGGTTTCTGTTCCCACTCAATAGCTATATCTGGATGCTTCTGATCAGGGTTGAGGGGCTGTATTGTACACTGTCAGAATCCAGAGGGGTTTGGTCTCCTCCACAACTAGCAAACGATATTGGTGTCAAGGAAATGATGGCTCTGATTCTGGCTCTCCCTTTCATTTGGTTCCCCATCCCTCTAAGGATCTTTATGGTCAATACTGCAGTCGTAATGGATCAACAAGCATATGGGGCACAAAGTCGTACCTTCATTGCAGACTGCCTCTTTAGGCTTGGGATTTTGCTGTCTGCCATCTTTTGACCCTTCAGACCACAGTCTACTTTCAAAAACTCTGAGCAGATCCAGGGCAGATCTACAGGAATGGATGCTTTACAGAGAGGTGTTCCTGAATATTGTACATCAGTGGGGTGCTTCTCAAGTAGATCTTTTTACCTCCTCACTGAACAGAAAATGTCCCAGATTCTGATCCAGAGCGCCAGGTCCTCTGGCTTGGAAAGTGGATGCGATGTCTTCTTTCTGGAAGGTAATATTTCCGTATGATTATCTCCCCTCTTTCTCTATTGCAAAAAGTCCTCTTTAAGATCATATGGGACTCACCCAAAATGTTGCTGGAGTCTCCCTTTTGACCTAGACAGCATTGGTTCCCCCTTGTATTCCATCAGCCGTGGGACAGTCATCATAAGTTACCTCGAAGGGTGGATCTGCTCACACAAGACAAGGGATGTCTCATTCATCCTCCTAAGAGCTTTTCTCTTTGGTGTATCAGACATGACCTACACTCATTTTCTGTGGGTATTCCTATAGTCCTTTCATATTTGTGTGAGTTACTCACTTCTAGCCTGACATATTCATCTGTTAAAGCTCATTTGTCTGCTATTTCTGCTTGTCTGCCTCCTCCACCACTGGATTTAAGTTTTGAAGTCTAACAATTTTCAAAAGGCATCCTTCATATTAGGCCCCCAAGAAAACTTGTTCCTGCTTCTTGGGGCCTTCATTTATTCAGAAATTGATTCAGTCTCATTTTGAACCTGAAGTTTCTTTTCTTTGCAACCCTGTACTTGGAAGACTGTTTTCAGTTGGAAACTTTTACTTCTGCCAAGAGGGTTTTTGAACTTCAGATGCTCATGGCAGTTAAACTTTTTATGTTTTCTCACAAGGAAAGGGTGTCTGTTCATGCCAGTCCTTTGTTTATGCCAAGGTGGTTAATGATTTGCCCTTGAATCAAATAATTCACCCTCCACAGAATGATAGTGAAAGGATTCTTCACACATTGGCTTTACATAGACAGCTCAGATATTACCTAGACAAAACTAAAACTATGAGGAAATCTGAGCAGCTTTTTGTTTCCTTTCATACCAGGAAATTGTGTTTGGTTGTGTCTAAGCAAAAAACATCTTCTCTTGAATTTCCAAGGCAATTACTTTTTCTTATACTTTTCATGACAAGCAGCTTTCTTCTGTTTGTGTTCACTGTTCTGGTACGTTTTATTTCAAGGCCTTGGATACTAGATCTCTTTTTGAAGCTGCTACTTGGTCCTTTGTGCATACATTTGCTAAAAATTACAAGTTGGTTGTCATTTCTAGACCCAGAGCAGGTTTCACGAGGGCCACCATACATAAGGTTCTGGTGGGCTCCTCTGTGTCTTCCTCCTCCCATTCTCTCCAGTATGTTTTGTACTCCTCCATCTGTAAAGAATACTGCAACAGTGATAAGAAAGGACATTGTAAAGTTCTGTAAGATATTACCATAACAGCAGATGTCCTACTTCTCACTGTTGCAGCATTCTGTCCCTCCCTCCTTTCCCCTGTCTTTTCTGTTGCCTGTCTTCTGGCCAGGGGGTCTGTCTTTCTTCCCTTCCTGGGTGTACATAGTCAACCTTTTTCTCATGGTTTACTCTGGTTCTTCTGGGGTAGTTCAGTTCAGAGGATTCAGCTGTCATATGTCACTTATGTACCTTATGCCTTGGATATAGGACACACTTCTTATGTAGGGCACCTTGAAGGAGAGAAGGCTTTGGTATGCTGGCTGGACATTTGGCCATCCTTGGCAGTATATCCCACCTGTAAAGTATTGATAGTTAGAAGAAGGACATCTACTGTTATGGTAAATCTGACACAACTGTACTGTTTATTTCCAGGAATTGGCAACCCAGGCCAAAACCATGCTCAGAGAGCCTCTGAGACAATGTGGACTCAAGGCTTCCATCATCCCAAAGATTCCACTGCCAAGCCTCCATATGTAGAAACTGCCATGGTACCAGCAGTGAAGAAAATGAAAACACTGTAATCCGTGTTAGCTTGTCTGGCAGGAGATTTGTGCATATTCTCAGATTAACTTGTATTATATGCCAACATGCCTAATTATGAAAACATAAAGTTTTAAAATGTTGAGTATCTCTATGTTTAAACAGAATGTTTAAAGAATCTGCCAGTATTTTGATACATTTCTAATTGTGCATGTTTGAGATGGAGATTATCAAGTACTGTGAAGAATCAGATGAACAGTAGGTGATGTCATTAGAATGTTCCTGGTTGCTAGGTGATTATGTGAACACTGATTGACAGGAACAAAAAAAGCTTTTTCACACAGCTGTTATTTTTAAAATAAGACACTTGAGACTGTTAAGCTGTGCAGTTAGTCGAGTACTGAGCAGTATGTGAAGAGTTGCAGTCAGTGGATCCCATGAAAGAATACTCGCCAAAGACTGTAAGCCTGCCTTTTCCTTGCTGTTATGAGTTAGATTAAATCAGGGACAGTATTCGCTAGTTAGATTAGGAAAGCTTAGTTATTAAGCTAGAGTTTTTCTAAAATGATGGACTTCTACCCTACAGTTTAATTTTACATTTCTGGTGATTGAATTCTGGTGTTTATTGAAAGCTGTTTATTTACATTCTTGTAATGATATGTTTTTCATTTCTTTACATTGTGGCTGGAAATGAATGTGATCTTTAGAGATTAGATAGTGCTTATACCTTTTTGATACTCCCTATGTCACTCTAAAGGCCTGGTTGCTTCTGGCCATAGCTATCATTTATTTTGATATTTAATTTTCATAATTGGACACCATTTTAGAAGAGAATGAAGACACTCTGAGAGAAAGAAGACACTCTGATTTGTAGCAGCATTACTTTGTTATTTTGGGGAAGGGACTCAGCTGTAAATCATTGTCAGGCTTTCCCAGAAGTGTTTAGATGTGTGAGATTTAAGTTTACTTTGAGTGTGAGTGCATCAGAGGTCTTAAAGTGGAGCACATTGCTCTGAAGTGTGTAATAAGGAATTACATTAAGGGTGGACAGAAGTATACAGTCCAGTCCCAGATTATTGAACATGTTCCTGTTGTGCTGTTAGGGGAAATTGTGAAATATTACTCCAGTTTAAGTGACAGTCTCGCATTGAAGTCAGTACTGAGGACTGAAGCTCCTTGGTTACTGACCCAGGATAGTAAGGGACATCACATTTAATTGGTGTCTGTCCAGTAGGATATAGCTGGACATCACATTAATTGGTGGCAGTGGTGGGGATTTTTAATCGGATTCCAGTAACCTGCGAGTTGTTGTCACTAAGGTGTACACTCTTGACAGCTACAAGGTAAACATTCAGAATTTCAATCCACCACAGTTTTATTTTTGTTAGTGAGGGTTAGCAGGCAAGGGTGCCAGCAGAAGGTTTTAGCAAGCTGACAAAGATCCAGTTGCTTAAGTAGTGTGAAGCCAGAGAATTGGTGCATGCCAGCCTGAACAAGGAAGAAATGATTTCACCTTTGGTTGCAGCCACAGCTCAGACCAGTCATTTGGAGGATATCCAGTTTGGTGCTGGTGATGTGCAGCCTGCTGAGATAGGACTGTCCACATTTTCTTCAGAGGACTTGAGAAACCATCTGGAGTTGTAGAGACTGCAGTTACGAAGCCCAACATCTGGAGGCTGAAGAAAGGGAGAGAATGTGATGCCTGAAGGCAGAGGAAAGGGAGAAGCAGCACCAATATGAACTTGATGCTGAGGAGAAGCAGCACAGATATGAACTGGAGGCTGAGGAGAAACTGCATCAATATGAATCGGAGAGCAAACGGCTGGAGACTGAAGAGAGACTGAGATGTTTAGATGCTGAGGACAATGAGAGACAGTGCTGGCATAAAGTGGAGCTTTTGACCCTTCGAGAGGGTCATGGAGGTAATGGGGAAGGGAATAACAGGACCTCAGAAGCTGTAAAGGTAATTTAACTTTTTCCTCAGTGCAGGAATGTGGATGATTTTGATAGTTTTATTAATATTTTTGATAAAGTATGTAGATGATATATTGACCTTGAGCTCTGGGTTCAGCTCCTGACTCCCTCACTCCATGCTAAAGCTGTTCAGGCCATGTCAAAATTGTCTGATGCAGACTGCATGAATTATGTTAAAGTTAAGAGCTGTCTTCTGGATTGTTTTAAACTAACACCTGAAGCTTATAGGAAAAAGTTTTGTGAACATAGACACAAGACAAATGAAAGTGTACATGATTATATTGCTGACTTAAGTAATTGCTTTCACTGATGGGTGAGTGGGTGTCAGGTCACCAGTTTTGAGGGATTGACAGACCCTTTTGGTGGGGGAACAAGGCCTCAGTACTTTGCCTGATAAGTTCATAGGTAGGTACTAGGCTATCGGCCCAAGGGCCTACGTAAGCCTAGCCAACAAGTTTCCCTGGCTTACGCCACCCAAGAAAGTTATTTTCCTGTGGCACTGTCGAGCAGAGACACAGAAGTAATCCCCGTGATGTATTTCCTATAGGTTCATAGGTAGGTACGAGGTGACATGAGATGATGACACGAGAGTCTGGTTAGCAGACTGTGAGTGCAACTCTGCAGACAAGTTGGGGAGGAAAAGGGGATCTGTACTTGGCAAGCAGAGCACCACTGCATAGGAAAAAGATACCCAGTCCTGTACATGGACATAAGGGAACCCATGAGGACAGTCTAAACCACTCTAACAGAGCAAACTAGCAATGGGGAAAATTTAGTCCAAGTGCACAGTTAGGGATTAGATGTTTCAAGTGTAATGAGAAGGGCCACATAGCAATCAAATGTCCATTGAGGCAAGGTGAGAAATTAAAGGTGAGGGACCCAGCAAATGGTGTTGACAAACTGCCAGTGATAAGTTGTTTAGAAACAAATGTGGTGTCAAATTCTTACCAAAATGTATATCCAATTTTAGTAGATGGTAAACAGGTAACTGGTAAGAGGGACATAGCTTTTGATATAACCATTGGGAGGCCTGTAGTGGTTAGAGAAGAGCAGTACTTGCTTTGGCAGTCCATTCCAGTCAGAACATTGGGAGGGACCCCATTCCAAATGCCTTTGGCTAGGGTTCATCTTGACTGGGAGGGTGGAAGAGAAAACAAGCAAGTAGGTGTGCTTGGGGATATTCCTGCAGATGTCCTGATAGGGAATTACTTTGATGATGCAGTGTACATGCAGTGACATGCAGTCAGGCTTGGAGAAAGGGATGTAGGTCTGGTAGTCTGGGAGAGACCCAGAAAGCTCTCATACTTGAAGCTAGGACTGACGTGGTGGCTGTTTCAGAGAAGGTGCTGTCTGGTAGAGTAAGTCCGAAAGTGAACCACAGTTGATGTTGAGTACTAATGTTCACTTAGACACTATGACTGCGAGGACAGAGGTGAGTGGTGGTACTCAGACTGCCAGCAAGGCATAGCTTTCAGAAGTGACTAGGCTTCCTGTGGAAGGGGGGCTGGGGAAGGTCATGAAGATAGAGTTGAAACAGGCTCAACTTGTGGATCCTAGGTTACAAATGTTGAGGCAAATGGCTAATGAGGCACCTGGTGCTCAAGGAAGAAGGGAGCCTGTATACTGGAACAAGGGTTTGTTGTATAGAGAGTGGGCTCCTGGAGGTGGGCTAGAAGGTGAAGTAATATGACAGTTGGTAGTGGCTAGGACTTACTGTCTGCAGCTTTTAGCCATAGCACGTGACATTGATTTCTCAGATCATATGGGCATAAGATGTGCTAAAAGACATATTATGCACATTATTTATTGGCGTGGGATATTGAGGGATGTGGTAGGATATTGTAGGAGTTGTGAACATTGCTAAAAAGTTGGTAAAGCAGGGGACAGGACTAAGGGGGCCATTAATGCCTTTGCCTGTTATCGAACTCCTGTTTCAGAGAGTGGCCCTGGATATTGTGGAACCCCTGAATACTCCAAGTTCTACAGGAAAGAAATACATCTTGGTGGTAATAGACTATGCTACCAGATATCCTGAGGCAGTGTCTCTGTCATCTATTGAGGCAGAGAAAGTAGCAAATACTTTGCTAGAAATCTTCAGCAGAGTAGGTTTGCCACAGGAAATACTGACCGAGGTGCCAACTTCATGTCAGACCTGCTGACTTGTCTGTGGAAGCATTGTGAAGTGAAAAGTCTAAAGACCCCCACCTACCATCCCCAGACTAATGATCTTGTGGAGAGATTAAACTCTACATTGAAGACTATGCTACAAGCATTTGCAGACCAGTTTAAAAGGGAGTGGGACAAGTATTTTCCCCATCTATTATTTGCGTACAAGGAAGTACCACAGAAGTCTACAGGTTATTCACCCTTTGAGTTGTTATACAGGCATAAGGTGAGGGGGCCTGTAGATTTAATTTTAGAAAAGTGGGGAGGTAAAAGCAAATCTCACAGAGACTTTGTTGTGGCATATGTTCTCAACTTTTGGACAAGACTTATGGAGCTTATGGGTCTGGCTCAAGAGAACTTAGCAGTGGCTCAATAACAAAAGAAAGTCTGGTATGACAGGAATGGTCAAACTTGCAAGTATGCTGAGGGACAGAAGGTGATGGTACTTGTTCCTGTTAGGCATAAGTTATAAGCAGCTTGGTAAGGACCCTTTGAGGTGGTGAGGAAAATCAATGATGTGAACTACATGGTAAATTTGGTAGATAGGAGAGGAAGGGCTCAAACTGTACCATGTGAATGTAATGAAACCTTATCATGACAAGGAAGCCCTAGTATTGAACATTCATAGTTGATGGCAGGAAGAGTCTGAAAGGGATGTGGTAACCAATAGGGGAAAATTGTGAAATACTAGTCCTGTTTAAGTGACAGTCTCACATTGGAGTCAGTAGTAAGGATTGAAGCTCCTTAGTTACTGATCCAGGATAGTAAGGGATGTCACATTTAATTGGTGGTCGTCTGGTGGGATGTAGCCTGACTTTACACCAGCATTCCCCTGGTCCGCAAGTCCCTATTTTTCACTTTGTAGCAAGGGAACTCTATTAGTGGGTGAGATAGATGTGGTCAATGTGAGATCCCTTTTACCCAGGAACCCCCCAACCAGTCTCTGAGCTCAAAGGCCTTAGACTTTTTATGAGGAGCTTCTTCCAATGCTTGAAGGGACAAGTCTTATGAAATTATCAGGATAAGAAAAATCACATCAATTTAAAAGATATGCTGGCTTTTATTCAGAGCCTGTGGGCCATGAAACAGTTTAGGAAAAATAAGACCCTCCAAGTGATGGCAGACTATATCACAGTTATGTTGTACATCAAAAGACAGGGAAGGACAAGATCATACTCACTGAACAAGTTATCCATGATAGTATGGGAAGTGACAGTGAGGCACAGTATACTTCTAAAAGCAGTGTACATCCCTTCAAAACAAAACTACAGATAAGCTTATCAGGACCAAGACATAAACTCAATGAGTGAATGTTACACTGGGAGGCCTTCCTAGACTCAGTATGGAGCTGGGATGTTCACAGATCTCTTTGTCAGAAAAAAAACAGGCAACTGAGACTTTTTTAAGAGCCCATGCAGGAAGCCCTGAATGATAGACACCTTCTCCATGGCATGAATAGAGCTTTTCATATATGCTTCCCTCCTTTCCCTTGATTCCCAGGGTTCTGCTAAAAGTGATGAAAGAAAATAAGTTGCTGTTTCTGGCCCCTTTTTGGCAAAGCCAATGCTGGTTTTCAGTGCTCCTGGAGATGAAAGAAGAATATCACCATACTCACCCAGTTAAGGTAGACCTACTATCCCAGGGCAAGGTGTCTCTTATCCACCCAAACTGCTGACTTTGAGCTAACTTTTAGGAAGATAAGATTTTAATACACTTCTGGGATCTATACACTGATGATGTGTTCAAAATGTGTTAAGAATCTAGGAGACTTACCATGAGGATATCTTGTATCTCCAAGTGGAGAACATTTCCTTCATGGCTTCAAACTATTGGTCGGAACTCCAGTTGTTCAGGAGTGCCCTTATCCTGCAATATTTGAGTGACTTACTGAAAGCTGTTTTAGCCAACACTTGCATAAAGGTCTACCTGTCAGTCATTTTGCACTATATAGATTGGGATGCCCTCTCATCCAGTCAACTTCAGGTTAAACAGTTCATGAAAAGGATCCTTCACATTTGGCCACCAAGGAAAAGAGTGACTTCATTATGGAACCTGAACAGTGTGATGGAAAAGCAAACACAAGTGCCTTTTCAGACAGAAGTCAAGTTAAACGAGTCCTTTGAAATTTCTTTCATGGCAGACTGTCCTGCTAGTAGCCATGACCTCAGCCAGGAGAGTTTCAGAGCTGCAAACACTAATCTGTACTCCTCCAGTTTTGGTTTCCACAGCAAGAGGTAAGCCTTAGAACAAATCCCTCTTTTATGCCAAAGGAGAACTCAAAATTTCACACTAAACAGTATCTAACTACCATCCTTATAGGCTCATATATTATTACTAGGCTGCTGATTCAGTAGACCATTTGTAACCTAGCCATATGATCCTACATTGAGCTTACCAAGATTTGAAATTAGTAGACCCCCAAAAGGACAAATTACTTTGGACTTAGTTATATCCTATTTCCAATGGGCATAAGGGACCAGGCCAGACCCTCTCCCCAACAGAATTAATTACTTTGGACTTGGTTACATTCCCTTAACTAGTTCCAAAGTAATTCATCCCATAATGTCCCCTTTTCATAAAGGCTTGAGTGGCTAAACTTGGGATGTACTTGCAGTTGCCCATCTAGTCATCCAGGCTGCATTTAAAAAAGGTCAAGAAGCTACTATTCTTTACATCCAGGGGTATCTATTCCTTAAAAGAGATGTTCTTTGTGTTAGATATCTATCACTCCAGCAGGTCCTATTTATATTGTGATGGATATTTAGATCTGTTGATCAAGTGTTTAGGGTGGTAGGAGTTTTGTGGATGTGAAAGAGGTTGCATAGGACTGGATCTTCAAGGCTGTGTAGGATAGGCAGAAATTCCCTCTCAAAAGTCAATAAGGCACAGAAAAAAGAGATTGAGAGTGCTTTAAGGCAGCCTGGGTAGCTCAAAGGGGGGCATGCCTATGATTGTCTTATTAAGAAAACACTGTAGCCTCTCAAGTTGGATCATTTGCTTATATAAGTACATACCAAAGGAAGCATTATACTCTATAATTGGCCTGATTGTGGTAGGAGTTGAGGGGGTTGATGACTTCCATGGATATAGATGATGTACCCTTTGTGATCAGTCTGACTGTATAACAGGATTTCCTAACAACAATGATAAAATGGTGGTCAAAGCATAGTACTTTATCAATGAAAGTGTCAAATCCCCTAATGATTGAGTCATTTTGGAGAGGTGTTAACTGTGTGGTAGGACCATGGCTGCCTGGGTTTGCCAAAGGCCAGAGTGCTGCATTTCTTGGCATTTAGTTTGAGGCTGTGGACTAAGCTCCATTTATTAATGCACATTAGACATTTTTCAAGAATTTGGTGGTTAGTTGGGATGTTTATGACAGCTCCCAGTTTGCAATTAGCAGCATACTTCATCATTCACAGATGCTTGGTGTTGGTCTCAGTGTCAGAGAATTAATTACCAAAGAGGAGTGATTCATGAACAGATCTGAGGTACACTACTAGTAACTAGTCTTTTGTTTATGTATGTATCTCCAACATTAATAGAAATGGTTTTGTTAGTGAGCCAGTTTATACAGCTGGTAGGAAGGAAGGTTTCCAAGGAAACCTAAGGTGGTATTTATGCTACTAGTATAAATTTGGCTATGGCATTGGGGAAATTCCCCTACTTGTCATTTGTGTGAGTGGGACCTATTTTACAGGAGCACTTCCTGTTTCTGTTCCAGGCACAGAGGAGGACTGGAGAAATGGAAAGGCAGAGGGAGAGTGAAGAAAATGATGAAGTGGTGAGAGAAATGGAGGAGAAAGCAAATATCGAGACTGGTAATATCGAGGGTGTGTGCAGGATTCTGAGGAGATGTTTCTAAGAAATCTGTTTGATGGCGAGGAGTCAGCAAATGATGGATGTATAATTACAACCCTCCAGTCAGGAGAGTTGCAGGATGATTTACTTAAAGAAATGATGATGTAGAGTGAGCCAGAAAATGAAGGAGATGTTTCCCCTGGGAGAAATTATGGAGGGAATATAAAAGGAGGATGCAGAGACAATCCTGAGGAATAGTGGTCAGATAGAAAGGAAGACACATACAAAGAAAGTAAAAGAAGACAAAAGAGGAGCAACAGAAAAGATGAAAGTGAAATATGGAAGTACATGGTAAGGATTCAACATAAAGAAGATAAAGAAATGTACAGGTATGAAGTGTGGGATAATTTAATAACGCCTTTGGGTGTAAAAAGCACATAAGGTGAAAGCATTTATTCTTATTAACAAAGAGACATTTTATGACATTATATTTCAGACTTTTTTCAGTGGAAAATTTTCTTGGACAATGTGAAAAAAAGAAATACTGTAACCCAACCCATGGAATCTTTAAATGTGATAAAACATATAAGAGGGAAACAAAAAAGAAAATTCATGTACAGTTTCAGACAGAAGTGGAAAGAGATTTTGAAAGGACATTTGAAAACTTTATGTAAATAAGTAGTGGACATTGCAACCGTTTGTGAAAAAAAGGATTTATGGACTGGTGGATGGAACTGTTGTATTGTGTTAAAATAGGAAAAAACAGTATACGTATACCAAGCATGATAAATGTAGAGAGGAATATGGGTGTCATAAAATACTGGAGACAACACAAAACATGTTTTTTTTTTCTTTTATGTGGAAAAGAAGGACATTTGATAAGTAAATGTGATAAAAGAAAATATATTAGTGGGGAAATGGGATATGATGCAAAATATGTGAATTGAAGTATTATAAATGTAACAAAATTGCCATTTATGGATGAATTGCAAAAATGAAAATAAGAGTATGGAAAAAAGAAAATGAGCAGAGAATAAATTTTAGCAGTAGTAGAAATAGGAGAAAAATTAGAAAAAAATAATAAAGAGGACATTAGAAGAATGTTCTGAAATAAGTGATGAAGACATAAACTGGGAGGTAGTAAATGAAAAAAGTATTCTGTTGGTAAAAGGGTAAAAGACAGAAAAAGAAAATTTGAAGGGATAAATACAAAAGAAAACAGAAAGGAAATGGATAAAAAAGATGAAAAGAATATATACAGCTAATGAATGGGGGTTATTGTAATGGTTAAGGTGTTTGACTCACAGACATAAGGTACAATGTTTGATTCTCACCTTCAGAAGGGAAATTGGCTAGGCATAGAATGGCCTATTAAGAAAGCTTGCTATAAAATTATGAAACCCCAAATCTAAGGAAAAGGGAAAGTGAAAATTTTAGAGTGCTTTCTGTAAATGTGAATAGTATTAAGAATATAGTAAGAAGAATAGGGATTTTGGATTGGTGTAAAACATGTGATGTACATGTAATAGTATAAGAAGACAATATTTTTAACAAATGAAAGATTACACATAGAAAAATTATGGGGAGGAAATATAATGTGGAATGTGGGAAATGAGAGATGTTCTGGAATAGCTGTATTCTGTAGAAATACAGTGAAGATATTAGATGCAACTTTAGCAAAATTGGGAAGATTAACCATTGTAGATTTTAAATGGAAAGAACAAATATATAGAATTATAACATTATATTGCTTATATTAATTGTTAAGAAAGGGAAAGCTTATTTCATTGTTTTTTTAGACTTTGTAGTGATAAATATGAATATTATAATAACAGAAGACTTTACTTGTGATTTAAGAGAGCAAGCTTACAAAGAAAGAAAATTATAAAAGAAAAATGTTAGAAGTTATAAGATGTAAGTTAAACTTTAGGGCAAAAAATCATAGGCTTACAAAACGGGTATGCATAGAAGTGAAGTCAATTGTTTTATAGTATCAGAAGTATCATTAGTTATAGGAGGAAAGAGGTAGTTGAAACAGGATTTTCTGATCATCCTGCAATATGGCTAGAGACAAAGGAAAACAATGAATATATACAAAACAGGCAAAGCAATAAAAATAGGATAAACAAGAAAGCATGGAATGAAGAGGGAAAGAGATTATAATACCATTTTTCCATAATTGTATTACTAATGAGAACATTTTAAAAATGGTCTGAATGGTGGGTAATACTTAAGGAAATATATAAATGTTTTTTTCCAATGGCAGTATGATGTGAGAAAAGTCGAGAAAGAAAAATATAAAATAACATGATGCATTAGAATATTTAGAACATAATGACAGAAAGTACTTGGACAAAGAAGGCTGATTATATGAAAGAAATCAAGAAAAAATACAAGCATTACTAACAAGCAAAGGTATTTTTTTACTAGGGAAAAAAGTAGAAGGATTGAGTTACTTAAGCAGATTAGTAAAGGAAGATGATAATGTAATGAGAGAAATAAAACATGTAAACAGAGAAATAGAAAAGTCAGGGAAAGATTATGATTAATGTAGTTCAACATGTACAATAAATGTCTAAAGAAAATAGTGAAAAAACATGGAAAGTAAAAAGGTTAACTCAAAAAAGAGACTAAAGTTTTAAAAGTCATTTCTTTAAATTATCTAGATGAAGTATTAGGACAAGTAAATACAGATTTGGCTGCAGGACCAGATAGAATAGAGTATGAAATACATAAAAAATTAGGGGATTGGCAAATAAAATAATTTTTAAAGATTTTGAATTAATGGTTAAATGAAGATTTTATGTATAAAGAATTATATAGTGGAATACTTAAATTCAGTTGGAAGAAGGAAGATGGAAGAGAAACTGGAGACTGGTAATAATAAATAATAATTATAAGCTTTTTTGAAAATAATACAAAAGAGATTTGAAACTAAAATGGAAAATATAGTACAAAGGGGAAAGGTTGCCAAAAATTATAAATGAAAGAGAAATTGTGGATGATATACAGTGAGTCTGTCCTGGAACACAATTCCTCTAACCAGCAGATCTCTCTCTAATGGTCCCAAATTAAAAAAAAAGCTTTAAGAGAAAAACACATTAACTCTTGGCTCTGCTCCAGTTTTAATACCACCTAACATCTGATTAACCTACCTAACTCCTCTGTTTAACATCTGATTAACCTACCTAACTCCTCTGTTTCCTTTTCTTATTTCTTGTCTAACCAATCACTTACCTCTCCTCTTTTCCTTCTTTCTCAATTTTACTGTATTGTGGGACTCCCCCACCCTTACCCCTTACCCACATATTCACTCAGTACCTTTGGAAATAAAGATGCAAGTAAAATTCAAGGGAGAAAAATAAACATAGAAATAAAACTAGCCTGTCTTTTCTGGAGAAACCTATACATCATCATTCAGAAAAAAATGCTTATTTGAAAAATTCAGTAGTGATGGGAAAATAGCATACTTAAGTATATGTATGTTTCTAGTAGTGTTTGAAAATGAATTATTGCAGATACTTTCATTTCTATGGGATTCTAGATTAAATCCAGTAAAAAGAGGAGTTTGTATGTAAATAAAGAGGAAGGAGTTGTAGGGTTAATTAACCCAGTGGTATATACTGCTTCATTAAATTTGTACAAAGTATTAAAGTGGATAAATGAAGAAGATGAGAGATTGGTAGTAAAATTCTATAAATATAAGTATGATAAATTTTGGGGTGTGATAAAAGCACTAAAAGAGAAACAATGTATAAATAAATGAATAAAATTTTACCAAGAAAAAAGTGTGAAATAAAAACTGATGATATGGAAAAACATAAAGTATGGTAGAAGAATGTAATGGTAAAATATTACTATGTAAAACCATGGGAAAATCTAACAGATAAAAAATAAAGCTATAAAGATAAGAATTACATGATGTAATCAGAAAGTAGAATGTCATGATTGTTTTTGCAGTGACTGGTAATAAATAAATTACCAGTAAAAGGAAATATGCTATATAAAAAGAAGAGAGATAGAATATGTTTACATTGTCAAGAAGAATAAACTATGGATAGTGTGTTTTTGAAATGTAAAAGAGTAAAAATGTTATGGGGAAAACTATGTAATGAAGATTTTTAGATATAAGAATAGAAGTAAAAAAATGTTAAAAGAATAGACAAAAATTTATTTTATGTCACATGGGTTATATGGAATGAAAGAATAAATGAAATTATGTTTAATGTTAAATGTATTTTAGCAACAATATTAAGTAAAATCAGATGGTTGTTATGGAAAAAGGAGTGAGGTCTAATAGGGATGAAAATTTATAATGATTTTAAGGAAATTATGAATATTTGTAAATATGTTTGTATATCTATATAGTTGTACTTTTGCAAATATGTTGTAAATAAGAGTTCTTTTTGTATATAAATAAAGCACCGCTACTATTTTTAATAGGTGTCATGGGATCTTTTACATCCGCCTGAGCCACCACCAATTCAGGCAGATAGAGCCTTGGTTTAACATCGCATCTGAAGGATAATGAACTCAGGATTGCAGCACCTCCCCTTATGCTGCACTGCACTGTCAGCAATTGAGCTACCTAATACAGAAATAGAACTCATAGCCTTCTGCACCAAAGTTGGATGTGCTACCTGTTGCACCACTGATATTGATAAATGATGTGCTCCTTTACCTTACAGATAAGGCTGGTAATTTGTGTTTGTAGATTTCTTAAGAAGTAGTAGGTTCCTCTTTGTGGAGCGGGATGACTACAGCAGTTGCCCATACTTTTGGCATGAATCCAGTGGAGAGGCTGAAATTGTCTGGTTGGTTTGTCATTGGGAATATTCAGTGCGTGGTACTGACAAGAAAACAGCCTGGCACCTTATCCAGGCCCTGGAGACTATGTTCTTATCTTTGAAAAGAGCACTTAGGATTTGCTCATGGGTGATCAAGGGGTAACATAGGCACACTAATGTTTTGTGAATGATTAAGTGGAAATGAGGAGTAAAGTTTGAGCTGAATTTGTCTGCTAATATGTTGATTATGTCCTCACAGGATGAGTATACTGTTAAATTTGGTATTAACTCAGAGCATTGTTGGGTATTACTTCTGGTGTTCGTGACATAACCAAAGAAAGTTTTGTGGTTATTCTTAGCATGGAAGGAATTTCTCAATTTGTTCTTTCTTGTGGAGGTTTTACTGTTTTGAGTTCTTCTCCAGCTGATGGGTGTTTATTTTGCTTTTAAGAGTTATGGTTCATAGGTGCATAGGTTGATACTAGGCTATCTGCCCTAGGGCATTTATAAGCCTAGCCAGAGTGTGTTTGGCTTTCGCCACCCTTTTAGATTAGTTGACTGTGCCTCTGTATAGTAGGTCACAGAAGGTAGCCCTTTTAAGGTTAGTTTACTATACCTCTGTAAAGCAGGGACACAGAAGAGATCCCAGGGGTAAACTTACGATCTCCCATCCACTCATCAAGATTTCTCTTGAAGAGGATCAGTGAGGGGCTCTGCCTAACATGGATTGGAATTTTGTTCCAGAGTGAGGGGACCCTCTGGGATATGAATCTGTCCCTCCAGCATGTCCTATTTATTTCTGTGCTGAGGTTCAAGTCCCTGGAGCGTGTAGCTCTAAGGGATTTGGATTTCCTGAGGTGAAGCATGTCCATTAATTCTGGGTTGGACATGGCTTTATACGTCAGACACAGATCGCCTCTGAGTAGGCGGTATGCAACTGAGTAGAGCTGGAGTTTATTTAGCTGAACTGCATAGGGCATCTGTTTGAGCCCCTTGATCCTCTTAGTGAGATACCTTTGGGGTCTTTCCAGTTGCTGAAGGTGTCCGGTAAGGTACATCCCAAATGGGACATTGTACTCAATTATGGGCCTGATAAGTGATGAGTAGAGGGGTACAATGACCTCTCTTGATCTAGATGTGAACCCTTTCATTATAAGGTGGGCTATATAGAAGGTCTTTCTAACCACTCTGGCAACGTGATTGTCAAAGTAGAGATTGCTATCTACTTGGGTCCCCAAGTCCCTAATTACTTCTTCCGTTCTTAATGGATTACCACCTATGTGGTAATTTGTGGGCACTTTGTTTTTCCCAAAGGGGATGACTATGCACTTTTGGCATTTAGCTTTAGGCCATTGCTCTGGCACCAGATATCTGTCTCTGTGAGACCCTTTTGGAGGATGCTTGTGTCAGCCGGAGAGTCGATTACAGCACCAGACATGGCACCTGCTATTCTGACCATGTGGGTTCTATCCCTGAGCCAGTTTGCAATCCATCTTGTGACATAGGAGTTGATATTTAAGCTGGTGAGCTTATTTATGATGCCCGAGTGGGGTATTGTGTTGAAGGCTTTTGTGAGGTCCAGGTAGGCTGTGTGGACTACCTTCCCTTCATCTATGGCTTTGGTAACTGTTTCAAAGAAGTCGACCAGGTTCAAGAGGCAAGAGCTGCCCTTAACAAAGCCAAATTGGGTAGGATCCAGTGTCTGGAGGTTCCCAATGTCTTTGTTTATGATTTCCATGATGATATGCTCCATACCTTTGCAGACCAGGCTAGTCAGGCTTATAGGGCGATAGTTTCTGGGGTCTGTTGTGGCACCACCTTTGTGGAGTGGGACCACTGTTGCTATACGCCATTCCTTGGGTACATATCCTGTAGTAAGGCTGAGATTAAACAGTGACTTTATATGAGGGTTTAGTTCTTCTTGGAGCTCATGTAAGATGCAGCCCAGGACACCGTCTGGTCCCATTGATGCTGTGTTTTTTGCTTTGGAGAGGGCAGCTCTCACCTGTGCATCTGTGATCTCAGGAAGGCTACACTCTGTTGGGATAGACATTTGCTCTTTTGGGGGGGAAGGGGGGGAGAAGTTTGCACTGAACCTTTCTGCCAGGATGTTGTCAATGTCTGTGGGTTGTGTATTTTTTGTCACTTTGCGCTAACTCAGAGCATATCTGGGAGTTGCCTCCCAGGTTTCTGACATAACTAAAGAAGGCCTTGTGATTATCTTTAGTGTCTTGTGCAATTTTTCTTTCGAAGCTGGTCTTAGATGATTTTATGAGGGATCGTAGTTTCTTGCTAGTACTGATCAGTGACGCCTTCCCTTTTTGGGATTTTGTTCTGTCATGTAGTAGCTTGCTCCTTCTGTTGTATAGCTTATTTATGGCCAGGGTCCACCAGACAGGTCTCCTGCCTTTGGAGGAGTGAGTCTTGGTTTTATTTGGGATAGCATGCTCCATGCATTCCTGTAGGTGTCCATAGAATTCTTTTGTAAAGGATTCTACATTTTGGGCCGTATTTTCCACTGGCCCGGGGGCTTTGAAGTATTCCACCTCAATTTTGAGAAGTGTGAAGTTTGCTTTTGAGAAGTTCTTCACCGTGGTTTCCTTGGCTAGGGGTGGGGACGGAATATGGATGTCCAGTGAGATTTGTTTATGGTCTGATCTTACCAATGAGGGGTATACCTCTGGTGTGGAACATAGAGACCCCATGTTGGTGATGACCAGATCCAATATGTTTTCCCCTCTTGTGGGAGTGGTGACCAGTTGTTCCATAGCATTTGAGTTTATAAATTCTAGGAACCGTTGGGCAAGGGTGTTTGGGCTTGAGTAGTTTTCCCAATTGATGTTTGGGTAGTTGAAGTCACCCAATATAATAGTGTTTGGAGAGACCTTCATATTCTCCAGTGCTCTCAGGAAAGCTGAGTGAGGTTCCTGTGTTTGGGAGGGTGGTCTGTAGCAGGCTACAAACTGAAAGGCAGTTTTGCCCACTGTTAGTTGCACATGGATGGTCTCCAATGCTTCGTGCACTGCCACTAACCTGGAGGTGTGGGTATCTTTGATAAATATGGATACTCCCCCTCCTTTTGTGGTTCGGTCCGAGTTTTGGGGCCGGAAAGCATGGTATGAAGTATAACCTGTTAGTGCTGGGGTGCTCTCTTGAACCAGGTTTCTGTTACTGCACAGATATCGATATTCTCCATACTGAGGAGAGTCTCGAGTGCGTGCATCTTGAGGTTTAGACTTCTGGCGTTGAGCAGCATTACCCTTAGTTTTTTTTCTTTGTGTTGTCTATGGGGGTGGGTTTGTCTTTTGAGCCTTGCCTAAAAAAAGGCACTATGGGGGAGGCAAGAGCCTTTGCCAGTATTCAAAAACCCAGGGGTGACAGGTGTAAACCTTCCCTGGTGAAGCAACGTGGCTTGTCGAGCATGTCATCCCAGGCTGACAGACACTGGATCCCCTTTGAATGACACCAATACTTTAGCCAATTGTTAAAATTGATCATTTTGTCTTTATACTGCGGCATCATTCTTGGTGAGGGTAAGATGCTACTCAAGGTCAGGGTCATACCGGCCTTGGCTACATGATCAAAGAACTCCTGTACGTCTTTTTTCATGTAGTCCAGGGAGGTATGTATGGATTTCTTGTTGTATAGTTTAATACAGGATTTTTCACCAAATGTGTTTGTTCTTAAGTTTGGCAATGTATTTATGCCTCCTGAGAAAGGAAATGTCAGTGCAAGCCTGGAAATGAGCATTGACCTTTTCCACATATAGGGCCATGTTTAATGTGAGGTCACCAGGGTGAGGAAGGTGTTTAAATTTCATCAGTTAGTTGGAAGAGGCTTGCCTTGGAAAAGTCTCTGAAGACTGAGGGATGACAGGTTATCTTAGATCCTGCTCTTAAACTGATACTTCAAAGTTGTCAGATTTAAACATTGATTTGGCAACTTTAGGTGCTAAGCTTTGGTGTGGTCTAGATTGGTGACAAAAAAGTCCAATGTTTTTGAGCCCCTCAATGGGATTTTGACTAGTTGGTCTAAGAAGTTGGCATTAAGTCCAGGAATCTTTGTGGTACTATAGGTACCCAGTTAATTGGGATGTAGTTGAATTACGCAAAAAGATAGTGCTGGACTTCATAATGAAGGATGTCCATATGTTTAGATATGCCTTGTGGTTTGCCAGGGTTGGGGGGAGGGTACTATATTTGGCAAAAGTGTGGTACTGGATTTTGTTTATTTTATGAAGGATGCGGAGATGTTCCAAGTCATTGTCCTGGCTGTAATACCTAAAGATGATAAAGACCCATCAGACCCAGTTTCATATAGGCCCATTTTGATTCTAAACCATGATTATAAAGTGTTTATGTCTATAATGGCTAAAAGAATGGCAATGTTGATGCCAAAATTGATAGATATGATTAATGTGGTTTTGTGGAGGGGAGGCAAACATTTGACAACATTAATAGTACAGTGATGATCCAGACAGAAGCAGAATGTAAGAAAATACCACTGTTGTTGTTTGGTCTTGATGCAGAGGAAGCATTCAACAAAGTAACCTGGGATTTTATGAGAAGAGTAATGGAAGCATCTGCATTCCTTGACAAAATAATAAGGTTAATCAGGAGGATGTATGAGGGATCGGAAGCAAAATTAAAGTAGGGGGTTTCCTCTCTGATAAGTTCTGTTTGAACAGTGGAACCATGCAGTTTTGTCCTCTTTCCCCTTTGTTATTTGCATTATTTTCATTGCCAATGATTCTAAATATGAGAGACTCCGAAATTCAAGAATATAATTGATAATGTTAATCAAGAAAAGTTGGTTTTATTTGCAGGTGTTATAATAAAACCAGAAAAGGGTATGTCATTGTTGTGGAACATTCTGAGACAGTTATTTTAAGGATACAGAATTAATGAAGATAAGACAAAGGTAATAGCTTTAAATTATGTACCTACACGTGAATTCATTCAACAGTACCCGTATTTATGTGAACATGATATAATGAAGTACTTAGGAGTATAGGTTAAAAAAGGATTCCATTATGGCAGATAAAGATATGTGGGAAGAAACCAAACAGAAGATAATTCAGACACTGAGAAATTGGAAGCTCTGTTTTTGGATAGCAAGACCTTATATTGAATTCTAGTAGTAACATCCCAAATTAAAAGGATATATATATATATATATATATATATATATATATATCCTTTTAATTTGGGATGTTACTACTAGAATTCAATATAAGGTCTTGCTATCCAATATGAAAGACTTTAAGGAGTTCTTTAATAAAGAAATTCAAAATTTTACTGAATTTAATCATACAGGTAATATCTCTGAGATTTTTGTATGGGACTGTTTAAAAGCGTACCTTTTTAGCAAAATTGCAAGTTGGTATGCACAAAAAAGAAACAATGGGACAAAGAATTGATAGACTGACATGAGAAAATTGCTAAGTTAAAATTAATCAAAAGGAAATAACTTAGAAATAGACACAGTAAATATTTAGAATTTTTACATCATAAAACTATGATAAATTTAGAAAAGTTTAAAACAATTATTCCATAAATCCTAAATCCATACATAAATTGGCTACTAGAACAAAAACAATTGTTAAATCTAACCACATCAAAGAAGGTACCACCATCCTGGAAATACAGTTTAATATCACCAATTTTAAAACCTGATAAAGACACAACACAATCCCCGGATTCTCAAAAGCTTGCACGGCATGCATGATTAGTGTAACAGGAAATTTTGTCAATATGGCGGCCGAGTGATCCACGTACGTGCCAGTTTGACATGCTCGAGTGGTCTAGAACTAGTGCTGCACGTTCCCAGCCCCCATATGCAAATTATCCCATTGGCAGGTGAAAACCATGCAAATGAGGTAAATCTGCCATCCAGGAAGCTGGAATCAGGCCGTGCAAGACTAGCGTAATCTGCAGAAATGTACTCGGTTAGTAACCGAGTACATTTCTGCAAAATCCAAAACGGGAACATGACAGCTCCAAATAAAGGCTGCATATCATTGAGGAAGCATGCCAATGGCCAAGTATAAGGCTATTGGCATTGCAAACCATACAAAAAAATCAAAAAACAACTTTTCTGTTTTTTTCCGCCGATCTCGGCTGTTTAAGCATAGGGCAGCAGTGCTCAAACAGGATCAGGGGGAAATAAAATAAACCTAAAATAAGCATTCTAACTAAAATCAGTATTCTGCCATGCAAGTTAATGGCAGGCAGAAGACTACCAGGCCAGTGAGTAATGGTTACTAAGGGGGGAGGCTCAGTGTGAGACATGTAACTATGCATTAGCAGGCAATCCTATGCAAATGAGGGGAAGGATAGTGAATCACAGATTTTCCCAGCATGTGTGTCAGGTCCCAACAGTGTAAGAGTAGAAATAGCTGGGTGCAAGCCTAGGAGGCAGTGACATCATGGAGGTGTGTGTCAGGCATACTGTAAGCGGATTAGAGCCCTGTGGCTCAGGTTTGCTCCTAGTTTAGCAGAGCTAAGCTAGGGGGTGTGTCTAAACCTGCCTACAACTGTTTATAAAGGCTAAGTGGGTGTGCGCACCATGCACCGGGTTTAACAGGAAGAAAAAGGAAGTTAAACTAGGAAATAGCAGCAGTGTGCACATTTGAGCACTCTGTTTGTGTGGCGTGCACACAGGCTTAAACAGGGAGGCAATGGGAAGGGAAAACAGAAGTAGGAAGGTAATCAAGGTGAACTAACTTAGCTGGCAGGTGACATGTATCAAACCCAGCCAATTACATAGGCAGCAGACCAGCCCAGCCCAGAACACTACTATAAACTAAGCAAACACCTTCCCCTCTATTTTTTCACACTCTACACCACCAGTGTATACAAGTGAGGAAATCTTAACAAACAAATCTACAAAATGAGAAGGGCTGCAGCAGGCAACATAGAACAACATGTGCAAGATGCTGAGGGTGATGAGGATGTCAATGCTGCTGAACAACCCACAGTGAGGAGACGGAGAAGAGTGTACAGACCCAGAGTAACCTACCTGGGGCTACATGAGCTGGAGATAGTGGAGTGCTATAGGGTGGACAGAGACCTCCTACAGCAAATTGTGAAGCTGTGCTGGCCACACATGACACACCAAACTGACAAAGGGGAACCCATCCCAGTGTATACCAAGGTATGTGTAGGCCTAGGTATACTAGCCACAGATACCCAAAGCACAACTGGGGATATCATGGGGATCTCACAGGCATCAGCATCCAGAGTATTCCACCAGTTCCTGCTTGCCATGTCAGCACATGCCAGTGAGCACTTATATTTCCTCAACACCTGTCAGGTGTTGACCAGCAATATGCATCACTTCCAACAAATAGCAGAATACCCTGGAGTAGTGAGTGCTATAGACTGCATGCACATATGCATTAAAGCACCACCCAGTGAGCAGGGTAGGGCCTACATCAACCACAGGGGCATCCCCTCCATCAACTGCCAGGTCATATGTGATGCCCAATGCATTATAATAAATGTGTGTGCTGGCTGCCCTGGAAGCTATGATGATTCACACAAATGGCATCTGATGCAGCTGTACCAGGGATTTGCCAATGCGGACATCCCCTATGGTCACCTAGTTGGGGACGCTGGGTACACAATGGAGCTGTGGCTGATGACACCCATCAGAAATACACACACACCTGAACAACAATGCCATAATGAGGCACACGCACAGGCCAGACATATAATAGAGCATGTGTTTCGGATGCTCAGGTCATGGTTCCAGTGTCTGGACACATCTGGTGGAGCCTTGCAGTATTCACCAGCTACATGTACCCAGATTCTTATGGTATGTGCTATGCTACACAATATGATCCTGCAGAAACAGCTGCAGCAGGAACAGCATGGGGCAGGGCCACACAGCCTCCACCAATGCGAAGGCCTGCACAGGCACAGAGTGACCCAGAGGAGGAACAACCTGAGCCTGCCCCAGTAGGCAGAAGGAGGCATGCCCAGTATGCCCTGGCCTTGACAAAGAGGCAATGCATAGCACATGCACTGACACAGTAGGGACACAGGGAATGACACCTCTCTCTGACTCGCACATACAGGAAAAGGGATGCCAAACATGACACTACCTGTGCTCAACCATGTATAGGGAGTGTACTATGTGCATCCGACATAGGCAGCCCTCCAGCACCATCCGCAAGTCTGGCACACCCTCAAGGTAAGTCAATCAACCTACCAGTTGCCAAATGGAGTAGAATGTGTTTTTACCTGTAGCTATGGTATGGATGTGAGCATGCAAGGGAATTGGGTGGCCGAATGTTATGGCAGTAGACACCCATAGTGGCACCATGACATCTGTAACACATACCGGAGTCACCATAGTAGCCCCCCACATCCTACAGAGTAATGTAATAGCAGTCAGGTCTGCCCCCCAACTTCTGTGTAGAAATGTAGAAACAATCAGGTGTGCCCCCCACTATGCAGAAAGGTAGTAACAGTCAAAGCCAAATGATTGATGGATACCCTTCAGAGACAGCATGCTACCTATCGGTGTACAACACAACGGTCAGCACTGCAGCACAAACTACCTGGACATGATCCACACATTCAATACAGACAGCCATACTGGGCATGCTCACACACTTACAGAAATGAAGGCAATGTCATTCAACAACGTAATGAAAGGTCATACTGGGCATGCTCACACACACAGAGAAATGAAGGCAATGTCAGTCAACAACATACTGAAAAGTCATACTGGGCATGCTCACACACAGAAATGAAGGGAATGTCAGTGAACAACATACCGAAAGGTCATACTGGGTATGCTCACACATTTAAACACATGAAGGCCATGACTGCAAACACCAGTGGACCAGACATATCTGGCAGTTGCAGTTGTTAGTGCAGACAGTCATCAGTATGCCCCACTCATGCCTTACACACACGGTGGATAGGAATACAGACATATATGTCAGGACAACACACTATAATAAGCCAAATGTAGACGTACATAGGTGTGTGGAAAAGGGTGACTGTGACAAGGAGCCATCCAGGCCTGTCCCACCCAGCACACAGCCAAAGGGCCCCAAACACATAAGGTGCAGATGTCACTCACTGCAGATACTAGCCACCAGTATCTGTCAGCATTACAGACTATGTGGTGCTTGTGCCAGCTGTGCAATATGACTGTACAAGGAAGTAGTCATCTAGCAGCTGTATACATGTACCTGTGACATATGACCCCATGTGTGCCCACATGTGGTGTTTCAACCCCTAGATGAATGGGTTGTGGCCCATGCACACACCACCCTCCCCATAGCCCTACTATGACAAGCCTGCTGAGGTCATCCAGTATGAAATACACCTTTGGGTAAGTAGTAGCCCAGTAATCTCTGTAGCGTGTCCTGTAACTGCGTACTGCTGTAGTGTGATAAAGTACTTAGGAGTTCTAACCCCAGACTTGGCAACTGTGTGTTTGTGTGCATGTCTGTCTGTCTCTGACTGTGTAGAGAGCAATGCTTTTTAGGGTACTCACACACCTTACAATTCATATACTCAACTTTGGCAAGGCTGCTGATGTCACCCACCCAGAAATACACCTCTGGGAAAGTAGTAGCCCAGTAATCTTTGTAGTGCATCCTGTAACTGTGTACTGCTGTAGTGTGATAAAGTACTTGGATCGGAGTTCTAACCCTAGACTTGGCGACTGTGTGTGTGAGTGTGTGTGTTTGTGTGCATGTCTGTCTCTGACTGTGTAGAGAGAAATGCTTTTTAGGGTACTCACACACCTTGCAATTCATATACTCAACTTTGGCAAGGCTGCTGATGTCATCCAATGTGATATACACCTTTGGGGAAGGAGTACTCCAGTAATCTCTGTGGCACATGCTGTAACTATGTTTTGCTGCAGTGTAATAAACCAGTTAGGTAGGGGTTCTATTCCCAGACATTGTAAGTGTTAATGTTTGTGTGTGTTCCTTTGTCAGAGTAGGGAGCAATGTTTTTGAGGCCATTCACAGGCACTACAACCTCCATTGCTCTACTTTGGCATGTCTGCTGACATCGTCAACTGTGAAATACACCTTTGGGGTAAAAATATCCCAGTAATCTCTGTGGCATGTGCTATAACTGCATAATGCTGTAATGTGACAAACTAGTTAGATAGGAGTTCTAATCCTAGCCATGACAAGTTTTGTGTGTGTGTGTGTGTGTGTGTGTGTGTGTGTGTGTGTGTGTGTGTGTGTGTGTGTGTGTGTGTGTGTGTGTGTGTGTGTGTTTGTAATTCGTAACCTGTGTGTAGGTGGCTGTGACTGTGTAACACCTGGACCCATTAAGGAGCTAGTTTTGCATTTTTCCCATATGGTGGCCATATTAAATGTCACAATGTCCACCTGTATGCTGTCTTGTCTGTCATCCTACCCAAGCTATCTTTCCCATAGCTACTCTCATTCCCCAACATCAACATCCCCTCTCACTTTAAAACAAAAGGGGTGATCTGTTCCCAAAATATTAATCTCACCCCATACATAGCTTTCTATTTCACACAAGTGTCCACTGGGCACATGTAATCTGGTCTAATTGGCATCACAACGTATTAATGTTGTTGTCACCCCTCTCTCAGGGGTTTCAATGTCCAAATCAACCTCCAAAGTCAGTGCATATGCACAGCTTTTACTGTAGAGGAAATGGGCAGATATGGACCTTCCCTACATCCTTCCTGCACATCCCTGCCTATTTTCCCTCCTGTCTTTCCCTCTTTGTGCCCCTTTTGTCACCACTTTCCTATCAACCCCTTGTTCTTGTCTTTTAAAGAAATTAGCACAGGGGTAAGCGGGAGTAAGCACTTTTAAGCAGCAGTAAGCAGGTTTCAGCCTGTTTGCACAGGAGTAAACACTGCCTACACAGGTTAAGCAATTCAGAAGCTAACTGAGTTTAAGAAACAGCAACCGGAACTTAGCAGTGCTTACCATCACACAAACCCGCTTACAACTGCTCAAAAGTGCCTTAATCACTCTGTATCCAGAGGCCCTTGTTCTGCCTAGCAACAAAATAAACAGCCTCAGCTAGGCTCGAACCCAGGACCCTGCACACCATAGCCAAACTGATTTACCACCAAGCCATCAGAGATATACATAACCCTGCTGTATTCACAAACATATCATCCAGCCCAGTCATTCAACAGTACAGAGAATGTATACCAGCATGTAGATGTATGTGTGTGAGTAGATATATTAATATCTAAACAGGTACAACATATGATATATGTATGTGTATATATATATATATATATATATATATATATATATATATACATAAATATATACAGATATAAATATATATATATATATATATATGAACATATATACATGCAAATGCCTACATCTATAGATATATATGCCTACATCCATATGTGTACATATATACAGCAATATATATATATATATATATATATATATATATATATATATATATATATATGTGTGTGTGTGTGTGTGTGTAAGCAGATACATATATCTATATAGGTATATACGGACATACATCTGTAGATAAAGTGGGAACATAGCAAAAACATATATGTCCACATGCACCATTAATGGGGTTGACAGGCACAAACAACATAAGTCTTGCATGAATAGGTATTCCCCCTCACAGCCAAACACGTCTGCCCTACAATACACTGCCAACTGTTGCAGATCCCATTTTCAGGACCTTACATGACAAGGGCACAAGATGTTAACAGTACTCCATCCCACCTATATGATGTCAGGCTGGTATCAGTAACATATCATGCAGTACAGTCAGGCTCATAATGACTCCCAGTTTGCATTCATCTGTTATCTGTCTTAGCCAGAGTCTCATACTGTTGGCCTGTACTTCAGAGATGTAGATACCAAACAACAGTGATCCCAGGGGTACTCTACTTGTCACTTGTCTGGAGCTGGTTTTGGAGTCAGTTACATCTACAGTTTGGGTTCTGTCAGTAAGCCATGTGACAAACCATCAAGTGGCATAGGGATTTATGTCCAGCTTAGTACGTTAATCTAGGTTTCCAGACTGGGGTATGGTGTTGAAGGGCTTAGCGAGGTCCACATAGGTTGTGTGGACCGCCTTACCCTCTACAACAGCTATGCAGACTGATTCAAAGCAGTCAATCAGTTTCAGGAGAGAAAACTGGCCTTCCATGAGCCCAATCTGTGTGGGGTCCAGTGTTTGAGGGTTGCCAATGTCTGCGTTCATAAATTCCATGATAATGCATTCCATGGCCATGCAGATCAGGCTTGTCAGACTGATGTGACAGTAGTTTCCTGGATCCAAGGGGGATCCCCCCCTTGTGGAGTGGGATAACTGCAGTGTGTGCCACTCAGTGTGCACCAGCCCTGATGTGAGGCTATGATTACACATGACAGTTAGGTGAGCTGCCATTTCTATTCATAGTTCCTGTAGTACACAGCCAAGGATGCCATCTCGTCCCATGAATGCTGTATTCTTACCTGTGGATAGTACGGTTTCTACCTGTGTGGCAGTGATTACTGGAAATTGGAACTCTTTTGTATTGCTATGGGCCCTTTTGGGGGTGAGAGGGGGTGAATGTGGCACTAACTCAATCTGCCAGAATATTGCCAAAATCCATGGGAGCAGGCTATGTAATGCCATTCTGTTGTAGCTCACAGTACTTCTGTGCATTGCTATTTAGATTCTGGACATAACTATAGAATGCCGTGTGGTTGTCTGTGGAACCTGTGGCAATTTTAGTTATGTAACCAGCTTTGGAGGATTCCATGAGGGATCTCAGCTTCTTACTGGGACTGTTAAGGGAGTTGTTTGCATCCTTGCATTATCCTTTATTCTTCAACAGTGTCTACCTTCTGTTGTGTAGTCTGTTTGTGGCAGGGGACCACCAGACTGGCTTGCTTATTTCGGAGGAGAGTGTTGTGGTTCTATGTGGGATGTCAGGAATCATGCACAAGTGGATGTGCTCATACAGTGCCTTAGTGTAGGATTCATCAGTTGAACCTTCAGCTCCTGTCTCCATGGGTGTCACAAACATTGTCACTTCTGACTTGGGTAGCATGAAGTTGGCTTTGGAGAGGTATTTTATGGACAACTGTATATACATTCCTTCCACATGTTCAGTTTGATTATCCTTCTGGTGGGATTACTTTGGTGAGACCTCAGTCACATGTACTGTTGTGATGGCTTAGTAGTTAACTACTGTGACTGTAGTGTACAGGGTCTTTAGTTCATGACCTGCAAAGGCAGGTTATTTTTGTTCTGGCCAGAACAGCGGTTGCTGCACACAGACTTATTAGGGCATTTTAGGTTAGTCACACTCAATACAATTCAAATGCCCTATTTTGGCAATCCTACTGATGTCACGCACTGTGAAATACACCTTTGGGGAAGGAGTACTCCAGTAATCTCCATGGTGCATCCTATAATTGCCCAGTGCTGTAGTATAATAACTAGTTAGGTAGGAGTTCTAATCCCAGATGTGTGTGTGTGTGTGTGTGTGTGTGTGTGTGTGTGTGTGTGTGTGTGTGTGTGTGTGTGTGTGTGTGTGTGTGTGTGTGCGTGCGTGCGTGTGTGTGTGTGTGTGTGTGTGTGTGTAAAATACATTTTCAGACAGGGGTTCCATACCCACTACCCAACCCACCCTGTCTTATCTCCCAATCCCTCTCCGTTGGATGTGGAGACATACACCTGCTTCGCTTAGGCAGCAGCATGTGTAATGTAAGTAATGCTCATGATCAGCTGATGGCCTCTACACCAATCCCAGCCCTCCCCTAGCTGATTGCATGTGAAACAGCTGTGGTAACATTCCCATAGCCATTTGTATGGAAACACACTCCAATACCTAGGAACATCATGGTGGTGTTGGCCCTTTCCACCCACTTTAAGAAGGAACTAGATCTGTCGTGTGGCAAACAACATCTCAGATGGATTGCGGTGTACCTCTAACAACATACACTGTGGAAAGAGTGCAACAAACAGGAGGTGGATGTGCCTGACCTGACTACAGACTGTAAGTGCCGCTATACTGCATTTGGAATAATGCTGTTTTAACAGTGTTTTTGTGGATATGGCTGTTGTACATGTCTCAATACCTGCCATGTCAGTTCCATGTTTATGGGGAAACTCCATCTGCAGGGTCATCTGCAGCCTGGGCAGTGTTGTGTCGGTGGGTGCATGTGTCACCCACAGAGGATCTAGCTGTTGACTGCTGAAGGTAGTGTGAAGATTGCAGTCAGTAGATGGAGAAAGCTGTGGTAGTCACAGACATCATATCCCTCAAAGGACATATGTTGCAACAACCCTGTAACAACAGTAAATGTATGTGGTTATCACAGCAACATGTCAATATTGGCCCTGTGTATGTGCTCCCAGCCATACCTCTGTCAACCTTTGTACATATGTCGTGCATGAAGTGGTGCATATGTGCTGTACACCATACTTTGTGGCATCATATCTGAGAACAAGCCACTGATATATCCAACTGCTACACATATTATGTACAGTAAGGGTTACATTACATGACATTACCTGCACATTCTGTGGATGTCCGTACAGTACTGAAGTCTGTGTACCTATGGTGAATGTCAACAGTGTTTGTAGTGTTGATATGTACCTTAGCCTGTGTACAGACTGTGGTAGATGACATCGTTCTAGTTCCCCTACTATCAGATGTTACATGCTGCCCCACTGTATGGTACTGCAGTGGCGTACATGTTTTTATGGCCATAAACACACATGTCCCATACCACAGATGGCTACCAGACCAAACTGTGTAGCAGGCCAGTATATGTAGGGTCAGTCTGTGAGTGGCACATATGAGGATGGTGTAAAACACATAGTCCATATACTGTAATACCATGCTAGCTAACCATATTTGGCTGTGGCTGTGTTCACATTGGTTGTGGATATGCACTGCCACACAGGTGTATCTTACCCTGTGCTGTGACATGCCTGTTGAACCTGCTTTATATGCAAGTACATGTGCATTCCCCCTTGGAAGATGTAGGCCAGTGTTGAGCCAGTCTGTCTGCAGCCTGCACATTGCATTGTGACATGCCTGGCAGCTGAGTGTACCTACCCAGTGGGATGTCATGTGCAGATACTAGCCAGATGTCCCGCTGCTGGCCCTCCCCTAACAGTCATGTATGTCAGACAGGGCAGTGGGATGCAATGTATGTCAATACCTGTTGTGTAGTATGTGACCATGGCACCCCTGTACCAGTGGTCATACCATTACAGGCCAGGTAGGGGTGTGTGAATGCATGACCTGTGGTGGACATCATATACCAGTCGTTGTGTTATACCCATCTACATGGCCGTCCACATCCATATTGTCAGGCATGGTACACATGTGTAGCACTAAGGGCTTCTGTGTATACCTCTGGACTGTACATACTGTGTCAGACCCTCCACATATATTGGTCACTATCTCTGCTGCAGTCCACAGCTGCATTACGTGCTAGCAGCGGTACTGTACACTGATGTCCTTTGGATGTCTTTCAGTAACCAATGGTACACATGTTATAAGCAGATGCAACCTGCCCACATACCATGTCTGTGAAGACAATCCCATTGACAGTAGCAATAGTCTACTAGTATACCTGCTATATATACCTGACATCCCCTGCAACTACAACATTGGGAACATATAGGCTGGAGTTGGCCTACACTTCATGTCCAGGACATATAGTGGGAATATATGTACATATACCTATCCAGATAGACAGATATACATGATTACACATGTGTACTACGCCCAATTAACACTGTCATGGCAACCACCTACTATAGATTCCCACATCATGTGTGCATGGTCCCATTACATCTCCTGTGTGATGGGCATCCATCCTGTGTGTGGGCAGCAGTGCTACTGACAGCATGTAGCAATGCCCCTTACAGGAGAACCGGCACACTCAGGGCAGCCACGTATTTGTAGGAGGATCAGGAAGTACAGACAGATTGCGAGCAGAGTTGTGTTATGCTTTGTACAGTACTGGTGATGGTCTTTGTGTTTCACTGTTGCAGTCATCACATTTGGGTTATCTGCTTGCAGTAGCCCTCAGTTTGCCTGATTATCAAAGTCTTGGGTCCTTCGTTGGTTGCTGTCTCACCTTCCACGACGACAGGTAGTCAGGGGTATAAAGCATACAGCCGACACCATTTCAGTCTTTCTTGCCGTGCGGTGCCTGAAGCAGAACCAGTTCGCAAGTGTCGGTCAGCCGACTCCTGAAATTTTCATTTTCGAGTTTCAGAACCGAAGTCTTCAACTAAAGTTAAGTTCCCCATTGGGGAAACTTTTCTTGCTCTAAATTGATGTCAGTAAAAGTCAATAATTGTATTTCTTGTGGAAAGCAAATACCTCATAAAGATTTTCATTCGTACTGTATTCCTTGCCTAGGCCCTAACCACGATGTACCTCACTGTTGGTTTTGTGCCTTATTTAAACCACAAACTATTCATCGTCGGTACATTTTCACTGCTAAATATTTTGGTACTTGGTTCAATTATCCAGATATGTCTTCGGTAAGCCACCCGACTACCGACATTCTGAAAAAATGCGAAGATAAAGACAAAGACAAGCCGCATAAGTCCAAAGATGCCTACAATGCTTCTCCTAAGCTAGTCACCAGTTTGCTCGTACTCAGTGAGGTGCTTTCGCAGCCCCTGATACCTGCTACTTCAGATTCGCAGGCCTCTACTGAGACCCATTCTGAGTCCAGTATTCCACGAGATGTTTCAAGTGTGGAACCTGTGGATGTCTCTACCTTGGATGGGTCTGGAGCCGCTGTGCAGGCACCGGCTTCTGAGGGTGTATTCAGGCCTACTGACTTGCATATTAAACCAATGCCATCTTCTTCTTCTTCTAGGCCTAAAACTCGAACCATGCCTAGAAAACCGACTCCCAGTCTGCATGGTCAGGTCTCTATACCTAAAAAACAAATGATAAGAATGGCTGAAGACCTTATTACTTTAATCAGGGGAAGCCAAAACCCCCCCCCCCCAAGAGACTGAATTTGCTTATGATACTTCTGACTAGGATTCTGAAATTTCTGTCTCCTCTGATGACCAGGATTTACCCTTATCTACCTATGTGGATTCTGATGCAGAGGACTCTATTTCCTCTGCTTCTCCCCCAGAGGATATTTCTTTTGGTGAAACCTTGCATACTCTTAGGGAGCATTTTCACTGGGAAAGCCAGGATTACTCTGATTCTAAAAAGAGGCTTAGAGATTTCTTACTCCTGTCCCAACACAGCCCTTTAGCTATCCCTCCTGTGCTGGATATTGTTGATGATGCCTTTTCGGAATCTAGCTTGGCCCCTGACTCTTTACCTCCTGCTGCCAGAAAACCTGATAGATGTTACAGGGTTCCTGATTCTCACAAGTTCCTTTTTAAAAATCCTACTGCGGATTCTGAGACCATTTCACAGGGACCCAAGGGCATTAAGGCTACTACTGCCAAAAATCCTACCCCCTCTGATAGAGATTCCAGGGCCCTGGATAGATGGGGTAAGAAGGTATGCACCTCTGTATCCTTGGCCATCAGGGCCTTAAATCGCCACTTTCATATGTTAAAGTATCAGCAGCATATTATTAGATTGCTTAAACAGAAAATTATGTTGATTCCTGAATTTGCTGAAAAAAAGGATTTACAGGATTTAATGCATTCTGCTGAACAGGTTGGAAAACATACTTTGCAACGTGGTTTTGATTCACTACAGGCATCTTGCAGGGCTGCTGTCACTGGGTCTGTACTTAGAAGGCATGCTTGGCTTAAGGAGCAATCTTTGCCAGATCATGTTAAAACTAAATTGCTGGATGCTCTCTTAAATCAGCACCGCCTGTATGGCGACAAAGCAGAAGAAGTTCTTAAAAAGATGGATGAAAAAGCTAAATCTATGCAAACTGTTAAAGATTTCTTATAAGTGCAGCCTCCTAGATTTAGAAGGCATTGGCCCTCGAAAAATTGGTCCTTTCCTGCCTCTTCCAGGCCTTCTCAGTTCAAACCCAGAACCAGCAGAGCACCCAGGCTTCAGTTCCAGGGTATGCACAGGACTAAGCAGTGGGGGGCTCCCACTTCCAAATCAGGGAGTAGTAAGACCCCCCCCCTATGGTAAGCTTTCTCAATGACTTAACTTTAAAACTTCCAAGCACTTCTCAACTGACTGCTCCTTTAGGGGGAAAGATTGTTCTGCAAGCAAAAAACTGGGAACTCATTACCCTGGACAAATGGGTTTTAAACATAGTTTCCCAAGGATACAGATTTCACTTCCACATGTTACCAACCCCAAACAGTTGGCCAGATCTACCCCCAAATCAGTGGGCAGAGGCTCAAAAGCAAGTACTCTCTCTCTCTTAAAATTAAAGGCTATTCAGACTGTACCAGAAGAGGAAAAGGGACAAGGTGTTTACTCAAGACTTTTCCTGGTACCCAGAAAAGACAACTCATGGTGTCCTATCCTGGAACTGTCTATCCTAAACACCTTTTTTGGTTATTCCAAAATTCAAGATGCTAACTCTTCACCAGTTGCTTCCCATGATAGGCAAAGATGCCTGGTTGGCAACACTGGATTTAAAGGAAGACTACCAGCACATCCCAATCAGGGAATCTTGCAGAAAAAACTTACGCTTCAAAGCAGGCTGCATGCACTATCAGTTCTCTGCACTGCCTTTTGGCTTATCTACTGCACCCAGGGTATTCACAAAGTACCTAGCTCCAGTCATTGCATTTTGCAGGCAAATAAATATTCAAATATACCCATACCTGGACGACAGTCTAATTCAGGCAGAAACTCAGGACATACTTCTGAATCATCTGGCATTTGTACCAAAGGTGTTAACATGTCTGGGATGCACCATAAACAAAAAGAAATCACAGCTGGTACCCTGTCAACAAATTATATTCCCGGGAGCAAGCTTGAACACAACTTACCAGATGGCTTTCCTCATGCCAGAGAAACAAATTCATTTGACAACTTACTTCAAACTAGTGGCCACAAAAACCCTGCTATCTGCAAGGCAAATACTGCAAGCCTTGGGGTTCATGGCCTCGTGCATTCTACTAATTCCATATGCAAGACTGCATATGAGGAAACTACAATGGTATCTAAAAAGCCTATGGTGTCAACATTCTCAGGATCTAGAAGCAATGATTCCTATCATACCTTGCCTATGGTTAGAATTCCTTTGGTGGGCAGAGGCCTTCACCAAAATAAGGGGCTACCATTCACTCTACCCCCTGCCGCCCAAACCCTAACAACAGACACATCAGACTATGCATGGGGGGGCTCACCTGGCAGGGAAGTGCATTCAGGGCAAATGGAACCCAAGTCAAATGCACCTGCATATCAATCAAAAAGAAATGTTAGCTGTACAGAATGCTCTGACAGCCTTCAAGGACCACATTCTTCCAGGACAATTAATGGTAAAGACAGACAACACCACTGTTATGTGGTACATAAGCAGGGGGGTACCCATTCTTACCCTCCTCTACAGACTAGTCATGGCTCTGTGGGACAAAGCCTTGAGCTACCAAATTCATCTACAGGCTCAATTCCTACCAGGAAAACTAAATACACTGGCAGGTGAACTAAGCAGAAATCTCATGGACCCACACGAGTGGAAACTGGAACCAAAGATTTTCAACATGTTGATCCACAAATGGGGGATCCCAGATATAGACCTGTTTGCTTCCCCCCAGAACTACCAATTGGACAAATTATGCACCAAGGACTCCCCACAAACAAACTTGGAAAGTGGATGCTCTGTCCTTTAGTTGGAAAAATCTATCAGTTTATGCCTTTCCTCCTCTCCCTCTCCTCTCCAAAGTACTACTAAAGATCAAACAGGAGAAACCAAGGATGATACTGATTGCACCAGATTGGCCACACCAACACTGGTACCCTCTCTTGCACAGTGTGTTACAGCTGACCCCATGGCACCTACCTCAGACTCCTACCCTGCTGTCTCAGCGGGAGAGCCAGATTCTGCACCCCCAACTTCAAACTCTGAACCTGGTAGCCTGGCTAATTACCTAATCTCTCCATTACCATCCCTCATTAAACAAGTGTTGGATGTCATTTTGGAGGCAAGGAGGCTTAGTACTAGAAAATATTATGCTGAAAAATGGAAAAGATTCTGTGCCTGGAACCAAACTCAAGGGATGGCCACAGCAGCACCCAATTTACCTCAGATTATTCAATACTTACCTGAGATGCTTCACAAGGGCCTTTTCTTTTCCTCTATCAAAATTCATGCCTCAGCCATTTCAGCTCATTACAGCACAAAACCACCCCTCTTTTCTCACCCACTGCTTAAGCAGTTCCTCAGAGGGGCCAAAAACTTAAGACCACCCAGGAGAGCCCCAACTCTAGCCTGGGAACCTTAATTTTGTGTTGGAAAAACTCACACTCTTCTTCCTTTTGAGCCAGCTGCAACTGCAGAGTTAAAATTCCTTTCTTGGAAAACAGCTTTCCTTTTAGCAATCACTTCAGTAAGAAGGGTATCTGAATTACAGACCCTTATGGCAGTGGAGCCTTTCATCATCTTTCATGCGGACAGGGTGTCCCTCAGGACCAATCCCTCTTTCATGCCCAAGGTGGTATCCCGTGTGGCTCTTAATCAGTCCATTCATTTGCCAACCTTCTTTTCTAATCCACAGATCAAAGGGGAACAGATGCTGTACTCCTTAGATGTGCACAGACAACTTAGATTTTACTTGGACAGGACTAAACCTCTAAGGAAATCTGAACAACTGTTGGTGGCATTTGCTGCAGGGGCAGAGGGGAAGGCCATTTCAAAGCAAACCATTTCTTAATGGATAGGCCATTGCATTCATTTCTGCTATCAGAACCATGGAAACCTATCCCACAGGGGATTAGACCCAATTCAACCAGGGCTGCATCTACCTCTACAGCCTTTCTCAGAGGTGTCCCTATCAGAGACATCCTAGAAGCTGCTACCTGGAGTTCTGTACATACTTTCACCAAGCATTACCATTTGCCAATTTTCTCTAAATCCAGAGCTGGCTTTGCCACTGAAGTCTTTCAGGGCCTTATAGCTGGTCCTAATGCAATCTAAATTCCTCCATCCCCTTCCTTAGCTTTGGGAATCTACCCAAATGTGATGACTGCAAAAGTGAAACACGAAGAACATAGTACAGTTGTATACACTTACCATAAATGTGGATATTCGAGTGTATTCACTGTTGCAGTCCTGGTTGCCCTCCCTCCAGCCCCCTGACTTCTTTTGGCTATACCTCTATTCTCCATTACTATACTTAAAAGCTTTTTGGTGTATTTGCTTTTTTGTTGGAGGTATAACCTTGTGTGTGTGTATATATATATATATATATATATATATATATATATATATATATATATATATATATAATTGCTTCGGATTAAGGGGGGCACCTGACATCTGGGGCAAGAAAAACTGATGTAATGGCATCGGCTGCATGCTTTGTACCCCTGACTACCTGACGTCATGGAAGATGAGACAGCAACCAGCGCAGGACCCAAGACTTTGATAATCAGGCTGACTGAGGGCAACTGCAAGCAGATAACCCAAATGTGATGACTGCGACAGTGAATACACTCGAACATCTACATTTATGGTAAGTATACACAACTGTACTTTACAGGGTGTGGGTGTACATACTAGTTTGCCATGGAATGCAGTCCATTTGCATAACAAACAACTGTGGGCCTATCCTCATGCTGGCTGGAGCTGTGCCTATCATGTCTTGTCTGTCCACCACACAGGTCTTGTGTCAGATAATACACTGGCAGTGTGTGTTGCATGTTACTGGTACATGGCTACATCCATGACTGTCTTTACCATCAGTTCCCTGACTAAGGGTATGTTACAGACTATCCTGCAACAGCTGCACCTTGAGTAGTGTATGGCAACAGTTGATCACATATGTGCCTGTATTTCAGCCTCTGTCCATCACCTACATACCAAGCTTTGCACATATGTCATGATGTTGGTGGTTGATCCATAGTAGGCTAGGAGAATAACACACTACCATGTCTGCCATCAGTCCACGCCGTTGTAACCCCCACACATATGGTGAGGCTGGGGCCATATATGTGTGGGCGCCACTTACACAATACATGTGTGCCCCATGCACTGCAGAGCCCAGTGTATGTAATAGTGGTATATGGTCCTGTATTATTGAGTCTAGGGGGGAGCACCAGAAATGACCTAAGCTGCTACAAAATGTGGGGGTATCAGGGCTGAGCTGCCTTAAGGTATCTGGATGTACAGTACCATATACTTCACCTGTATACACATTACTGACATGGACCTGGGTAATGCAGGACTACTGCCCCCTGCCATACAAACTGTTCTGTTTGTCAGTGTACTTGTGATGGTGTCAGTTATGCCATGTTATGTATCAGTTACAACCCATGTGGTCATATGATGTCTGTACCACCTACTGTGTTTGTACAGTGTGTAGATAGAGGCTGCTGAACTACACAGATGGATTACATACTGTTGATTGTTAGGTATCCTGTGATCCAGTGTGTCTTTCCTATTGTACAATGTGAATGTCTTGGTCTGGACAGCAACAGCTGTAGACCTTTCCAGACTACTGTATGACTGTAACTGGTCCACTGTAGCATCACACCATTGAAATAGTTGTCAGTGTCTGAACAGCTGTATGGCATGGCATGTAGAACTGTAATAGTACACGATTAAAGGTTTCCATGTCTGCAAACCTGTGGGTGTTGTTTTACCTATGACCTATCTGTGGGTGTATGTTACAGGCAATGATTGTCATTTGTATGGGTGGCACATACAGTGTCCAGTCATTTAGGGGTCAACTGTAGGAATAGTGGCTGTTCCATATTGTGTGCACCTTCTACTTATGTATCTATGTATCTTACTGTACATATAACTGCATGTGTATGTGTAGTCACATGTATATGTACATATATATATATTCCCATCCTTTAGCCTGTCATATAGTATTTTATAAAAGATACATTGACGATTTGTTTTTCCTATGGAACGGAGACCAAAAAACTTTTCTTGATTTTGTAGATTACTTAAACACTTCTACATAGTTTCTCCAATTTACAATTGGACATTTTGGTGACAATATTAATTTCTTAGACTTACACTTAAACAAAAATTTAGAGTCACATGTAATTGAGAGTAATATTTACAGGAAACCTAGTTTCGTGAATCAATATTTACATTGTGACAGTTTACACCCTCTATTTATGAAATAGGAGTTATAAAGGGACAGTTTATTCGTTTGAGTAGACTAACAAGTAATGACAACTTGTTTGGTGTAGAGGCTGATAAACTTTCAGTGTTCTTTGAAAACAGGGGCTATGATAAAGTGTGGGTCAGGAACATTTTCAAAGAAGTATTAGCTCTTAGACTGAATACAGCAAGTCCAATTTTGGGTCACTCTAACAAGGGTCACACAAGTAATATAGACCAACAGAAGAACTGTATAAGTAAAGTAAACGAATTTAGGTTAGCTTTTCCCATTCCAATTTCCAACGAAATGAATTGGATAAGAAATATTATGTTGGAAAATTGGAAAGTTATATATGGTAACAACGATTTATGTTCCATTATTGGTAAGGTCCCACTGTTTACTTATAGGAAAACCACTAACATTAAATCTATTGTAGAGAACATCAAATATACAAATAATGAGAACAGTAGGTTCGGAACCTTTTCATGTAATACTTGCAGACAGTGTAGGTTTATTTCAGGTAATAGCATTAATTATTTGAAACATCAAAACAGATTTATATACAGTAAGGGACATTATACATGTAAATCGCAAAATGTGGTTTATTTGGCTATGTGTGATTCCTGTGAAGGATGTTATATAGGAAAGACCATTAGGGCCTTGCATAAACGTATATACGAACATAATTTGGCTATTAAGAAAAAGGACCAGTCTAATGCACTTGCTAGGCATGCAGGAATATGTACTGACTTCAAAAAGTTTAGATTTTCAGTTATAGAACAAGTAAAATCTGACCCATTTTCAGGGAATTATAAGGTGTATTTGGAGTGCAAAGAAGCATTGTGGCAAACTACACTTAATGCAGATTGTTACCCTGGGCTTAATGATGTTATTAACATCAAATGCTTTTTACAAATGAACAGGATTTAAATTTATTATATTGAATTTTGTTAATGTAATTATTTGGAGTGTTTTTTTAAACATTTGATTGATACTTGATGTTGATCATTGTCATGTGATATAATTTACTAGTATTTAAAGGGTGTGTATGTAGTGAAGAGCTTTTCTGATGAAGTTCATGTTCACATTAAATTTGGACGAAACGCGTAAAGAAGTTCTTCATTTTGGCTGTTATTTTTCCTGCTGTGCATGTTCGGTGGAGTTTTTTTTTTTTTTTTTATCTAGTTTTGGTCTTTGTGCAGTTCGTTTTAAAAATATATATATATATATATATATATATATATATATATATATATATATATATATAGAGTGACAGAGAGAGAGAGATTTATAGATATGGCTGTATCTGCATATCTGTGTCTGTGTATCTGTAGCCTGGTAATGTTGATGGCTTCCACAAAATACATTACCTATGGGAGCTGGACTGTACTGCATGATATGTTACCAATACCAGCCTAACATCATACAGGTGGGATGTAGTACAGGTAACATCATGTGCCCATGTTGTCATTGGCCCTGGTTATGGGATCTCCAACACTTGGTAGTGTATTGCAGGGTGGACATGTTTGGCTGGGGGGAATGCCTATTTGTACAACTCGTATAGTGTGTGGTGCCTCTCAACCCCATTAATATAACATGTAGCCTGTTATACTCCTCTCCCTAACAGCTACATGTGCCTTGCAGTACCAGCACAGCAGTGTTGTACCAATGGGTTGGTAGGCATGGGAATCCCATTGAGGTCTGCCACATGTGTGTATGTGTGCATATCTGTAGGGTACACCATTTTGAGTCCACATACTCCTTTTACAATACACATTGCCACACAGTAGTACAGATATTGTTATTGTCGCCTATAGGTGTGGCAACACAATGCAACACCCTACTATCCCTGTGGTGTGTGCATCACATGCATATCCCTGTGTTACCACTGTTGTGATATGCAATGGGTTGTTTTGGCGTCATGGCCAATGTGTGATAGTGGGTATGCCAGAGCATCAAGAAGGGTTCTAGTGTGTACAATATCCAGTGGGGGATGTGGGTGCTGTGTACACTGTCTTTACACCATGGTACACCTGGTATTTGGCCCATGTACCACTCTCAGGTGGCCACTGTCACCATCACCTATACAGGTAACAGATAGGATACAGCCCAGTTACACATGTACTGTGTGCAGTGCTACCTGTAACATATTGGACACATGGACTAGTTAGTTAGCAACTATACAACCAGGTCTCTAAGATGTGTGTCTACCTGTTATGTGTCAGTCAATGTGTATATGATGGTATGACACACTATGTATTCTCCATATACAAACATTGCATCCTCCATTACCATATTGTACATGTCTGTGGATGGTCTGTATGTAACACGTGACCTGGTACACACTTCACCCTACAGATGGTGTCATGTGTGCAATGACAGCCACACAGTTCAGTAGCACTACATACCTGAGTAGGGATCTAGACACAGTGTCACCAAGTAAGGATGTGTGTGTATGTGGATGGATTGACATAAGGGTGCAGATTATACTTGTACCAGAAGGCCACTGGTCAATTTTGCTTGGCCAATAACTGTTATACATACCTGTGGCATGTGTGCAACTGTACACCACATATATCACGGCCATAGTGTCACCACACTGACATACCCCTCTGGAATATGACTGCAGACCATCCTCCTGCTGACACATGTATGCCTACAGCACAAATGAATCACAGTATGGGGATAACAATTGGTGTTACCAACAGCTGAGATGCATCATAGCTGCATGGCTACACTACCTGACATGTATGCAGTACACATTACCCCTGACTACATTCTACACTGCAGTACATTGCGGCACTAAATTACAGTCACTGTGTGCATCAGAACCATAGTAGCCTGTCCCTGCATCGATGTTATGGATGACAGGGATATGGCACAGGTATCATCATATGCACAGGGTGTGTTGCAGGTGTGCCAGAGGCCGAAGGTGGTCCATACATGTGTCACCATGTGTGTGCGTGAGGGGTGTGGCTCATTGATTGGGGAGTGATGTGGTGTGTGTCGGTATTGGTCACCCTAGGTGTGGTTGCATAGTGTGTGGGTATGCATGCACACAATTCCGCCATGTGGCTGTGCTATACGGGTGATGTTGTGCAGCTGCAGACCATACCTGGCAGGGTGTGCAGTTCACTGTCTCCGGCCACAGATATGCCAGCTGTGCCTGCCAGGGGTTCCATGGGCACATGCAGGTACAGACCTTGAGGTGCTACTCTCTCCTGATGATGACATATGTCCACTGGAACCATGTCCCACCTGGGACTGGCTAGAGCCACGTACATGAGGCCTGCTGTGGTGTGTTGTGGACAGCAGCCCCAGTGGTGTGCTGGGGCTGGTACTGCCACTACAGGAGCAGCTGGGTGTCCTGGCACATCCATGTTGACTGCCAGCTGCTGGTGTCTTTGGCCTACATCCACACGGCCATTGCACCACTCCCACCACACATTCTAGCAGAGACATACCACGGTCGAGGAGGCCAACCATCTCACCATACCATCTATCCATGACCTCGGTATATTCATGGTAGGCACCAGTGAGTTCATGGAGGTTGTCACTTACAGCTGCAAAAGCAGCCTCTGCAGCCTCAGGCCCTGTCTGGTGTGCATTTCCATATGTGCCTATGCCTCCATTATGGCTTGAAATATGCTCCTGGTGGTACCAGTTGTGGCACCTCTGCCAGGGGCATGATGTCCTGCGGTCCTCCCATGAGCACCATGGTACATCTGCTGATGTGGTGGCCTTCCAGAAATCTGGCTATGCCAACTGTGACCTGACACAGTTGGCATGGACACCACACTTTCCTGGTCATTGCCACCAAACGCCAACTGTCCCTCTGCCATGGCCATGTGATGGGGTTTGTAGGGGTACTGTAACTGTGTGCAAGCTTGGGGTGGCTAGGAGGGTGATGACATGTTGGCACAGTGTCGGCCTTTGACAACCCCACCTGTGCCTCACCTGTACCATCATCATCATTGGTGTCTGTAGGGACACCTACATCAGATTGTGTGCATGAGGGACCCTGACCCACCTCACCACCTGTGGGGGAAACAAATACACATGTTAAGACCTGTACAGCATTGCATAACAGTACACACACTCACACACACTCACACTGACAGCCACCTTACTACCTCACTTTCCCTGGTTTTACAGACAGTCCCACAGTCAGTTACATATGTTCCCCATCCTGCATGGCACTTGCTCATATACATTCACCACTACTGGCCATTAACATATCATTCCTCTCCATGCCTATACGTGTAGTTACAACACCTGACCTGTTACTCCATCACCTCCCTGACTTGGGTGGAGTAGGTTGTACATGGCCTCACTGCTGTCATCCTGTATTACCCTGTGTATGGGCAGTAATGGTGTACAAGGCCCCTGTATGGTTAGGGCTGCTACATTTACTACATATGTCACACACCAGAGCCTCATACTACAGTCTTGCTCAGTCCATGCCACATCTGCTGCACAAGCGACCCATCATGTGGACAACAGTCCTACTTGGATACACTCACTGATGTGCTGTGGTAATTCCCCATTGCATTTGTAGTGCTGCATATGTGGATAGCCGGTTACCTATCTGCTGATGCAATAGGATGTGTATACCTGGTGTGTACTTCACCTCCCAATGCTACAGACCTTGTTATGCTATCAGCTGTCCTGTGCTCTCATACCTGACAGGTTGTCCTGGTGTCCCATGTCTCACTCCATGTACAGCACAATCCTAAGGGGAAGTACTGCCATGCGGTCAATCCCACTATTGCTTGTGCATACATGGGCACACACACACACACACACACACACACACACACACACACACACACACACACACACACACACACAAATGCATTGTCCACACTCCACTAGATTGCACTTACAAACACAATCAGAAAACACACACCCCACACTCCTACATGTGGGTCTGCACAACATTTGGTGTGTACTTCACCTCCCAATGCTACAGACCTTGTTATGCTATCAGCTGTCCTGTGCTCTCATACCTGACAGGTTGTCCTGGTGTCCCATGTCTCACTCCATGTACAGCACAATCCTAAGGGGAAGTACTGCCATGCGGTCAATCCCACTATTGCTTGTGCATACATGGGCACACACACACACACACACACACACACACACACACACACACACACACACACACACACACACACACACACACACAAATGCATTGTCCACACTCCACTAGATTGCACTTACAAACACAATCAGAAAACACACACCCCACACTCCTACATGTGGGTCTGCACAACATTTGTACACACAGTCCTCCCATTACCCTTCTGTCAACATGCATTACATATGGTGCTCAACAGCATGCAGTGCAACTATAGTGACTTCATGCTAGCGGCAGTATACATGTGTGTGAGGCATGGGCTGTGTTGGTAGGTGCTGGCCCTTCCACCTGTTAACACTGTATCCATGTACAAAGTGTTACTGTGGACCTGTTCCACACCCTGCCTTGTACTGTGCACCATACCTAGCAGGTGCAGAAACCATTGATACAACTATAGTACTGTGTCGGTTCTGTCAGCTCCAATGCTCACAGTCCCTATGTGTTATAGCAACTCATACCTGGGATAATATGTGAAGAGCTATCAGTAGTGGATGCCGGACCTTACCATGGCTGTGGTGGATGCCCTACACATGTCCCAGACCTCTGAATGGTTGCAAGGTCTACTCATGTACACATCTCTTAGAGTGCACACACTGCTGTCATGAATGCTGTAGGGTCAGGGTTACGTCTGCAATGTCTGCTTAACCTGAATGTGTGCAGCCATGGTGGTGTTGAGTCACACATGTCCATACTGTAGGCCATGTGTCCAGCCACACTTCACATCCCTGTGGACACATTGCACATTGACAAGATGTTAGTTATCTTGCATTTGTCTGTTGTACCCTTCTGATATCCCAGCATGGTCTCTACTGTGATGCAGTGCATATCACAGCAACAAAACATGAACGTGTACAGCATGCAGTATGGGTAGGTGTGTTAGACATCTGCATGGGATATCCCATAGCTATTACATGTCCAGTTTATCATCATGCATGAACACGATCCATACTCATCGGCTATGGGCTGCTGCCATAGTGGTATCCTGGAGGGACCTACATAGGAGTGTGAGAAAGCTGATGTCAGTGGCCACAGCTGTGGCATTCATAAAAGGTGAGTGCAGCATTAAGTTACATCAACAGTAGAATTACACAATATTACAGCTTATACACAACTGTTTATTACTACTACACAGCAGCAGACTATGTATATGAAATCTCAGATTTGCATGATGTACCCGTACAGATGCAGATGCATACACTAGAGTGGGTTACCAATGTGCCCTGGGGCCGTACCTGCATGCTCCTCAGCTGGTGTGACGTTGGCACCCACCTCCAAGATGTGCTATGCCAGGTGATGATGCTGCAGGCAGCCAGGTGCCACAAGGCTGCTAAGAAGCTCCTCCACATGGGTGATGGGTGGAAGGGCGGGTTACCCCCCCTGTTGCGAGGTGGTCCCCCCTTACAGCAGCTGCATGCCGACGTACATGATGAAGCAGATTGGTGCAATGATGCTGGACCTGCTCATAGCTGTGGTTATGCAGTCCAACATCATTGACCCTGTGGACTAGCTCCTTCCACAGGGTGGTCCTCTCCTGCTGGTCGTGGACTGTCCACCCAAACAACAGTTCATAGTGCTGTACCAGGTGGTCGATAATGATCTCTGTCTCAGCTGTGCTGTATGCGGTAAGACGACTATGTGACATATTTCCTGGAAGACATAAAGATGGAAACAGGTCTGAGCCACCCATACAGCAGGGTTACCATAGTTCTTAATACACATATTTGTCTCTCCCCACTATAACAGCTACAACAAACCATTCACAGACTGCAATTGTTATGTTAGCTGCTTACCTACCATTGGGACATATATTGTATTGTACCAAGTTTTGTGCTATGTGTATGTGCCACGCTTTGTGCTATGTGTTTGTATCCATGCTCCCTGTGGGGACACTTAACTTTGCTGGCTTGTTGCAAACTATTTTACCTGCATGCCATTGTCAGTGCCACTATATATATATGTGTATAAATATACATCTATGTACATATATGTGTAGATATATGTTGTACGTTGTTGATATACCTATGTCTATATGATTGTCTGTGTATCTGTACTCATACATGTCACATTCTGTATCACACAGATATGTGGAGTACATACAGACATCTGGCCCTCATTCTGTAACTGTCTTTCATTCACAGCTGCACTGTTCTACCTTGCTGCTACACAGGCAGGTGCCACATGTGAACACAGACTAACATTAGGGTGGTAAATATGGTGTGAGATTGCTGGTACACCTATTACACACCTATGGCATTTGTGCATGTAACATTACACATTAACATGACTGTCCTGCAAGTGGTGTGCTCTGACACCCATGTGTCTATCATGACGACAGCACTTCCACCACCAGCTATTGTCCACACTTTGTCATTCATTGCTGATTTTCACAGTTGGCGGGTATGTTCCACTGTTTACAGGGACAGACAGTATTGTCCAGAGCAGTTGTTCAGTGGGACATCATTACAGGGACAACTACAGGTGGCACATATCACACATTCAACATCATATATCCTATTAATCTATACCACATTAGGGTTACCAAATGTCCCACTTTGCGAGGGACAGTCCCTCTTTGGCCAGTTGTGTCCTGCCAAAAATTGTAAAAATGGCAAATGTTCTGAGATTTTAGGACAAAATTATTTCCTATATTTTATGAAATAGTTGCATAAAACAGTTATTCTGTATCTAAAATACCTAAATGTTATACAAAACACAATAAGCAACTAAAATGCTACAAGAATAAGCTTTTATTTAGGCAAAAAAGTTAAGTTCTAACATTTGTACTGACTGTGGGTATGTGTCAGCCTGTAAAATCTGATGTTTGTACCAAAAATGTCCCACTTTAGCCATTTGAAAAGGTGGCAACCCTATACCACATACTACATTAAATTACATGCAGTTATGTTTTACATACCTTTTATTTTTCTGGATGGGTGTGATGCCTTCCCGGTTTTGAATTGTAGGTTTTTGTTTCCCACTGTGTGTGAGCGTATTATCCTTACTTTTTTATTTTTTCCTTCTCTCTCCCTCTCCCCCCTCCCCTTCCTCTCCCTCTCCAGTAGAGCGATTGAGTTTTTTTGAATGGATTGCAGCATGGCTTTTGTAGGTGATGCACATGATCAGGCAATGGGCTCTGCACCAATCAGTGTGCAACAGTTGCTGACTGCGTGCAGCCTGCTGTGTAGTGATTCAGTTAACCATTGTCATGACAACCCAGTACTATAAATTGTTTACTCATGTGGGCGTTGTCCCTTCACCTTTCCAATATGGAGGACATCCTTCCTGTATGTGGGCAGCAGTGTTACAGATGGCAGGTTGCAGTACAGACCTACAGACAGAGTGAGTAGTGTTGAGTAATGTTGTTACGTGCATTGTATATTGCTGGTCTTGCAGTGTTTGCAAGTACATAGTAGTTTAGGATGCAAAGCAGTCTGTCTGCATAGCTCTCGACAATGGGCCTATCCACATGATGGCCAGTGGATTGTCTCTTTGCTTCTGCCTGTGCACCACACAGGTCTTGTCCTAGATATATCCCCGGCAATCTGTCTGTTGCATGCTATCAGTACATGGCTACTTCCATTTGTGTTCCTGATGTGTTATTCCTGTATGTTGCAATGAATCCTGTAACACCAGCAATGTGCAGGGTGTGTAACAGCAATATTATGTGTATGGCCCTTTGTTCCTGCCTCTGTCCTCCACATATATGGCTGGCTTTGTCCTGCTGTGATAAGGTTAGGGGTTGCTCGGTATTGGCCTATCATTATTTACTGCTAGCATTCCTGCTATCATCCCAGTCATATCGTGGACTCCCACAACATTTGTTGGTCTGGGTCCATACATGTGACAGATACATAGACATTAGCACAGGTAATAAATGTTCCCCTAGGCCTTGACTACAGGGTGTAACTGGTGGCAGCTGAACTACATCTGTTATTGTTTATTGTTACCTATTTTGACGGCAAATTCTTTGTCTACAGTTGTATGAATTGATGGGCTTGGGCTGGACAAAATAGTATGTTATATATCCGCACTGTCTACATCTACTGTTTTGTGTGGGCCTTGCATTCCTCACTGATTAAACAAGTCCAGATCTATGTGCTGTAAGTAATGGCATACATTATTGTAAAATGCACCATTAAAGGTTGTCTGTGTAGATATAACTGTGTGTCGTCTCATGAACTTTAAATAGTGAGTGGGACTATGTGTAATGCAGTACTCCTGTTCAAGTATAAATGTCATTTAGTAGGTTATACAGCAAAACGATGTTGATATACTGAGTTCACATGGAAAATAGACTGTACTGCAGTGGGACTCGAACCGGGAATGCGTGCGCGTTAGGCGGATGGTTTGCCCACTACGCTATTGCAGTTCTGCTTAATTTGCATATTTCTACTTTAATGTCATACTCATGCTCCCTTTCTCCAGTCCCCGAGCTCCACGTACACAGCATTAATCCAATCTCCAGTTGCTAGCCCTGCCATACCACACCTCCACATATTTCCCTCTCTGCACGTCTCGGTACTCCTCCATTTTACTGTCACAATGCAACCTTCTGCAGGCTCTTCATCCATTTAATCCACGTATGTTCAAGCCTTCCCTTAATCCTCCTCTGATACTGGTGGAAACATCATTGTGACCCACAAAGTCTGGTTCGTCCTGCCAGGGATGGACCTGTTGTTGCATCATGAGTAGACTTTGCTGGTCTACACTATTTCTCCCACTGGTAGCATCCTGCCAGGGGTTTGAGAAGCTGCAGTTTGCTCACATACAAGACCAGCCTCATCTCCCGCTTCCGCGGATGAAGCACACCCCCACATCATGCCCCATTTTCCATTCCTCTCTTCAGTATTATACAAGACTACTGTTCTCACAGTATGTGTGGACAGGCCAGGAGCGGCCTGGTCAACTGGTGCCCTAGGCAAAAGGGCTCCATGTCTCCCCCTCCTACACCACCCGGTGCCCCCATCCTGGTCTGCCTACACCAAATAAATACTAGAAAAGCGCCCCTGCTACACTGGTGTGCTAGGCAGCCACCTATTTGGCCTATGCCCAAGGCCGGCTATGGGACAGGCACTGTTAATTGATACTCATAGACTGCTCGGAATATGGTGATTGAGCAATGTGCACATGTTTGCTGGTATTAATCTACATACTTACATACAACGATTTAGTCAACATAAAATGTTTTTTACAAATTAAATAAACGTAAGACTTTCATCTGTATATTTACATTTATATATATATATATATATATATATATATATATATATATATATATATATATATATATTTTGTATATACATTGTTATATATATATTTTTAACATAATTTAATAAATTTATTTATTATATTTTTTATATATTCACTTCAATGAATGTAATTAATTTTTGACATCATTGATCATGTGATTATAGTTTTACTATATAAAGTGCTTTAGTGTCTGGGAGAGTTGTTTTCTGATGAAGTTCATGTTAAATAAAGTGAATGAAAGCGCTAAATATTGGTGTTCCATACTTTCCTGACTGGATTCATTCATCTTTTTACGTTTTGTTTTATGGTTATTGGTTTCATTTGTGAGCAGTTATTTCGTTTTGTGTTTGGTTTTCGTTTTTGATGATTGAATTGGTTCCAGCTTTGGTTTGAGTATGTCACAGGACACTGTACTCAATCTATCTGTTCATCCAGTCCCAGACGGGTTTGCTCAATTTTCAGAGCAAATCACTAGTGTGATTACTTCGGCTGTACAAAAGGGGCTTGAAAAAGCTAACATTAATAGTGTAGTGCCTTGCGGTACTCCAAAAGGAAGTGGTTCTAGTCCGATGGTTGTTTCCAGCACACCGGATGTAAAAGGTGACGACGTTGCGTCTGGCGAGCCTTTGGCGGATCCGAATAGTGTGTTGGATTACATTCTACAACAAACAACAAATCCTTTTTCGAATATTCAAGACAGCGAAGTGATTGATTTAGCAATTATAGATGACGATTTACAAGCGCATTCGTTATCTATTCAAAAGAACTGTAAGCAAACTATTTATGATTTAGAAAGACTAACTTTAAAATATGTTATGTTAGATATTGAAATTAGCTATCTAACTGAGTGTATCAAAAGGAAGTGTGTGCCACAAGGACTTAGAGTCAACAAATTTCCGAACTGTGTTTCTTTTGGTGACATTTTATTCAATGGATTAATGACTATGTTCAATGACTTTGGTGTCAGAATGATGATTACCCTTACCGAACATTACACCAAACAAGTGGAGAATATTAAAAACCAAATGAGTGAATTGGACAAAAAAGCTAAAAACTTCTCGTGCTTTTCTATGTTTAATAATTTGTACTGTAGTATTACAGCTAAGGCTGATAGGCAAAGGGCAACGATAGTGGCCAGGAAGCAAAGGAAATTTAAGCGCGACATTTCTGCCTATGCAAATAAGACTGCTTACACTGTTAACACAAAAGGTTTTGATGTTCGTGTATGTGAAACAAATACTACTTGTGCTAATGGTGAAGTTCATATTAACAACAATGAAAATAGTGCAAATGACAATGTTGATAATAATAATGTAAAAGTTACATCTAGTACTTCTAACATTGTTAACTGTGATAAATGTTCGAATAATCAGAATGGTGAAATGTCGGGAACATTCACAAACAACACTGTAAATTCTAATAACAACACTAACACAAACGAAGGGGCAACAAACACGGTGCCTTTTTTGGTGGACAAACAAGGGAACAAGAGGACACCTACTTGGTCCAAAGGAGCTCAGAATCAGCCGAAAGGCAGGCTCAGGAACAAAAAGAGATGGTAGATGATAACAGTCACACTAATTATGACATACAAATTCACAATTTATCTAAAACATCTCTTTCAGTTCCCATCATTAATCTCCTGAAAAAGGGATTTTCCTTTATTCCCTCAAATTCGTTCAATTTGGCCAAGACTATCATAGATTTCAGGTTAACTCTGAGGAAGTTAAATTTGAAATACATATTGCAAGATTTAAACTGCATTCAGTCACACACAGGTCCTAAAACACCCAGTACCTATAATCCACCATTAATAGGCACATTACAAGTATTTCAAAACGTGTGAAGAAGCTTTTAGAAATATTCCATCTATCAAATACGAAAGAAATTTAACGGAGTCAGAAATTGATGGCCTAAAGGCATTAAGGTACAACAATGAGATACGCTTTATGAAAGTGGATAAGGGGGGCAAGATTGTCATTAGGGACAACACACAATATCATCAGTCCATGGAACTTTTGTTATCAGATGAAAACACCTATAAGAAGATAGATTCTACTTTCATTAAACAAAGTTACCTGAGACTTGACACTTTTTTGTTTGACATGTTTTGTCAAGGTGAGTTGGATTACCAGAGTTACAGTTTTTTACAGGTAGAATATCCAAAAATGGCTGTTATGTTTGGTATTCCAAAACTACAGAAAAACATGTTTAACCCCCCTTTTAGACCTATTATTTCTGCTAGTAAATCCAAGACTGAGACTCTATCCATTTGGTTAGATTACATTCTAAATTCTATTGTTCAAGGTTCTGTTTATTATTTAAAAGACTCTTGGCACTTGTTAGAATTGTTAAGGGATTTAAAATCATCTAGTACAGATTTTCATATGGCATCATTGGATGTTCAGTCTCTATACACCTGTATTGATCAAGATCAGGGTATTGAACATCTGAGAGACTATTTAACTAAACATAGTAATTTAAATAACTCAAAAGTTAACACTGTCTATACGCTAATGGAACTAATTTTGGATAACAACTTTTTTACATTTAATGGGAATTTTTATAAGCAGATTTCAGGTGTAGCTATGGGTGCAAGAGTGGCTCTATCTTACGCAAATTTGGTTATGGCAAATTGGGAGAGTACTTTTATAGACAACAGTTGCCATAGAGGAAACATTATTTTTTATCGTCATTACATAGACGATTTGTTTTTTCTTTGGCAAGGTACTCTAGATGAGTTCAATACCTTTGTAAGTTATTTAAATAGTACCACCGATTTTCTGAAATTTTCATTGGGTGGTTACGGATTAGATCTAAATTTTCTTGATCTGAACTTGCATTATGATTCTAAAGTTAAAAAATTCACTAGCAACATTTATAGAAAATCTACATTTGCCAACCAGTACTTACACAAAGAAAGTAGACACCCACTACATATGAAAAGAGGAGTAATTAAGGGACTATATATCAGGCTAAGTCGACTTACATCTCAAGATAGTACCTTTCATGATGAGATCAAAATTTTGAGAGGTTTCTTTTTGGGTAGAGGCTACCATATTTCATGGTTAAAATCTATTGAAAGCGAAGTTATGGTCCTGAGAAAGAACAAAGTTGGTCCTATTTTGACTACTCATTCAACTATTTCTACTAATAACATTCTGATTGGAAGCAAAGAATTCACCAATGCTTTTGTTTTGCCCATTTCTAATGAAATGTGGATTATCAAAGAAATTATAGTTGAAAATTGGAAGGTAGTGTTAGGTAATCAGGAATTAGTTAAAGTAGTGGGTATTAGACCTAACTTCACCTTCAAAAAAGTTGTTAATTTGAAGAGTTTATTAGAAAAGAAAGTAGATAAATGTGCTACTGACAAAAGTGAATATTAACACCAAGGGCACTTATGCTTGCCATCATTGTAAGCAATGTAGATTTTTAAGCAATTCATCTTCGGTTTATTTTTCACACCTTAACATCACACATTGGTCTAAGAAATATTACACTTGTCATAGTGAAATGGTAGTGTATTTAGTCCAGTGTCAGTCCTGCCCTAGTTACTATGTTGGGATGACTACAAGAACCCTCAAAAAAAGAATTAGTGAACACATTTTGGCTATCAAAACAAAGGACATGACAAATGCACTAGGTAAACGTTCGACTGAATGTATTAACTTTAAAAAGTTTATTTTTTCTGTCTTAGACAGTGTTGATATCAGTTTATTTACTGGTAATAATAAACTTCTTTTGGAATGTAAAGAATCTATTTGGCAAGTATATTTAGGAGCTGGTCATGCTCCAGGACTGAACGATTTAGTCAACTTAAAATGTTTTTTACAAATTAAACGTAAGATTTTCATCTGTATATTTACATTTATATATATATTTATTTTGTATATACATTGTTATATATATATTTTTAACATAATTTAGTAAATTTTAATGAATGTAATTAATTTTTGACATCACTGATCATGTGATTATAGTTTTACTATATAAAGTGCTTTAGTGTCTGGGAGAGTTGTTTTCTGATGAAGTTCACGTTAAATAAAGTGAATGAAAGCGATAAATATTGGTGGTCCATACTTTCCTGACTGGATTCATTCATCTTTTTACGTTTTGTTTTATGGTTATTGGTTTCATTTGTGAGCAGTTATTTCGTTTTACATGTCCTATACTGTTGACTGACTGTGACGGATGATATGTTGGTGATAGCAGCTGATTGTATATCTGCCATGCCTTCATGGTAACTCACTTGGACTATAGTGTGCAGGGTGGGGGGAAACCTGGGAGTGCTGATTATGTTGTTACTGGCCACGATGAGGGCTGTGGGCTACAGCATGCCTAAGGCACTGTGGGGGAAGTGTAGGCGGGTATGCGCTGGTGTGCTCGAGGCTCAGAC